>NC_044033.1:421392850-422029513 GCF_901765095.1 Microcaecilia unicolor
GATTCCTGCACATTGTATGCCACTTTGAGTCTGCTTAATGTGGAAAAAAGTGGGGTATAAATGTCATAAATAAATAAATAAATATCAGAATATATCTGTGAATCATAAAAGCATTCCAATGACAGTCTCATGGAGAAGGTAGAGGTGGGTGGGAATGGGGTGAGTTACAGGGAGAGCAGAGGGTAACATCAAACATATAAATGGCAAGAGGCGTACTCACTCGCAAATGCGCAGTAGAGACCCTCTCTGTCCCGCCCCCGCGTCAATAAGTGATGATGGGGGCGTGACAGAGAGGGAACCTGCGCACCTGCAAGTGAGGGAACCACTGTCGCCACCGCTCCCCCCTCCCAGGGTTGTCGCCGCCGCCACCCACCCTCCACCCGGGCCAGGTACCTGGCTTCACTATTCAAACCGGCAGAACGCAGCACACAGCTCATCTGAGCTGCCGTAATGCCGTTGGCCTTCCTTACCTGCCTGTGTACCGCCTTCGCCGACATTACGTCACACGAGGGCGGAACACACGCAGAGAAGAAGGAAGGCCGACGGCAGCTCAGATGAGCTGTGTGTTGCGTTCCGGCGGTTTGAATAGTGAAGCCAGGTACCCGGCCCGGGTGGAGGGGTGGCGGAGGGGACTCCGGAGGGGGGGGGCGGTGGTGACTCCGGGGGGGGAGGGGTGGCGGCGACCTATCCGGGGGGGGGGGCCTTTCAACCCCCTCCCTTCCTTTACTAGCCCGTTTTTACGGGCTCAACGGCTAGTATAGTATAATTTAGTGTGATAGGAAGCCCAGATCTTTGTTAAGTCCTGTCTGGTATGTGCCAAAATATTTCATCTTTGTAACGTCAGAGGTTTTACATTCCTGGATGGTTTTGAAATTTCCTTTCTGTATTCTCTCCATAAAGTCATTAGTGCAATGCTCTGGTTTGCTCTGGCAAAAGTTAAAAGAAATTCAGTGTTGCACAGCAGAATGGAAATTTTAGAAAATGCCATTCAGAAGAAGTTGAAAATTTTGAACTTTCTTAATGTTCCAACTGTAACACCACTGAACATGTTCAAATGATTTCTTATAGAAATTTTGCAGATTTCATCTGAGGACTCCTCTCCACACACCCCCCTCCCCATTTTTAAAATATACTATCTTCCTCCATTCAAAGGGGTTAATGCTGTGGAGAAATGCAGGGACCTCAGTTGTCCTTCAAAAGGCATAGGAAGAGCATGTAATTAAGTTCTGGAATTTGTTGCCAGAGAATGTGGCAAAAGTAGTTAGGATAGCAGGGTTTAAAAAAAAAGGTTTGGCCGTATATTTCAGGACGTAACGAAACAAACGCAGGATATTAGGAAATCTTTTTTGAGCATGAGGAAAGAGACCCAGGAATTGGGAGCCTCTTTCTTCTTGAACTACCCAAGCAAATGTGTGGTGAAACATCAAGGTTTAAAATATATATTTTTCCAGCCAGAGCAGTTAAGAGTATTCATTGACTCTAGGAAGTTATGATTTTTCTACATTCTAACTAATGTTTAAAGCTGTAAGAAATTAAGGAAGAATGATACGTGCAAAGTCTGTTCTTTAGTTATATTTACCTATAATTTTTCCCCATTTATTCTTAGTAACGCCTTGGTCTCATTTTTTTTTGTGATATAAAAAGGGCATTAATGTATCTTCGTAAGGTGAATGTGATAACTTCATAATATTCTGTCTGATTTACTTAGCAAGTTTGTCTTGTATTGTAAAGTTTGGAAAGTATAAATTAAAAATTAAAAAAAAAAAAAAAAAAGGTTTGGCCAAGCTCCTAAAAAAAGGTCCATAAACTTCACTGTTTATTTTTTGGGATAAGCAGCACAAAATCTATTTTACTCTTTTGGGATATGTAGTGATATATACTGCCCATACCTGTTTGTATGCAAAAGGCTTGCATTAGCCTAACCAAGCTATATCTGCATTATAACTGTGGAGTCCTAATACGCTGCATAATGAACTTTCCAAAGACATATTGTTTGTCCAAAGATACTGAATAGGCCTTTGTTCATTGTCATTCATATGATCAATAGGCCTGGGACCTTCCACAAGATATTTTTGGGGCTTATGTCCTCTGTTAGCAACATTGTCTACACACCGGTCTAAACTGGTCTGATACCATAGTCAATCTTGGCCTATGTATTGTCCATTAGAACATCAGCTATTGCTTATAGCCTTTTCATGTGTACACCTGTACCTGATTAGTCCCAAGGTAATTATCCAGCTCATTTTCGAAAGTGATCGCCGTATATCTTCCGTCACAAATCGGGAGATGGCCGGCGATCTCCTGAACCCCGCCAATCGGTATAATCGAAAGCCGATTTTGGCCGGGTTCAACTGCTTTCCGTCGCTGAGCCGGCAAAACATCAAGGGGACGTGTCGATATGGTAGTGAAGGCGGGACGGGGGTGGGATAGGGGCATGCTCACGAGATGGCCGGCTTCGCTTGATAATGGAAAAAAAAGAAGCCAGGCTTGACAAGCATTTTGCCGGCTTTACTTGGTCCCTTTTTTTCATGACCAGGCTTCAAAAAGGAGCCCCAACTGACCCAAATGACCACCGGAGGGAATCGGGGATGTCCTCCCCTTACTCCCCCAGTGGTCACCAACCCCCTCCCAATCAAAAAAACAAAACAAAACATTTTTTATGCAAGCCTCTATGCCAGCCTGAAATGTCATACCCAGCTCCCTGATAGCAGTATGCAGGTCCCTGGAGCAGGTTTTAGTGGGTGCAGGGCACTTCAGACAGGTGGACCCAGGCCCATCCCCCCTACCTGTTACACTTGTGGTGTAAATGGGAGCCCTCCAAAACCCACCCAAAATCCACTGTACCCAAATGTAGGTGCCCCCTTTCACCCCTTAGGGCTATGGTAATGGTGTAGAGTTGTGGGGAATGGGTTTTGGGGGGATTAGGGGGCTAAACAACCAAGGGAAGGGAGCTATGCACCTGAGAGCTATTTTTATTTTTAATTTTTAGACGTGCCCCCTAGGGTGCCCGGTTGGTGTCCTGGCATATGAGGGGGGCCAGGGCACTACAAATGCTGGCTCCTCCCACAACCAAATGCCTTGGATTTCGCCGGGTTTGAGATCGCCGGCATTATTTTCCATTATGGCCGAAAACCAATGCCGGCCATCTCAAACCCAGCGAACTCTGACATTTGGCCAGACCCAACTGTATTAGCGAAGAAAAAGATGGCTGGCCATCTTTTTCAAAAATACAGTTGACTCCGCCCACTTACGGTGCTGGCCCCGAAGATGGCCAGCCAACTATTTGGCTGGTGCCGTTCGATTATGCCCCTCCATGTGACTATGTCTTCCCATTGTCCAATCAGAGAACTGTTTTACACATGATATGAGTGAGAATATGGTGGTGTTGGGTAGTGTTAGTGAGGCTGGGACCTCAGTTCCTTGAATCCAGAACCAGAGGATCTTAGTTTTTTGTGTGTTCAATTTCAGTTTATTTGTTAGAGCCCAGGTCTGAATGATGTTCATCCTTGACCATTGCTGCTTGGATTGGATCTTGTTGTGAGGAGGTAAGTAGTAGAAGGAGCATGATGTCATGTGCATATGATAGTAGTAGTTCGTCTGATCCCAGATGTATTTATTTATTATTTATTTATTACGTTTGTACCCCGCGCTTTCCCACTCAAAGCAGTTTCAATGCAGCTTACATAGTAATTGGGATTACAAAGTATTGGTGGAGAGAAATAAGTTGAGTATTATCGGAGTAATAAAAGAAATAGGAATGTAGAAATGCAGGGATGAGGGGAGTAGGAGAAGTATGAGCAAGGGTAAGTGAGCAATTGGAGGGTAATGAGGTGGAGGGGAATGGGCAAGAGTGAACAGAGTAGGAGAGGTGTGAGTAAGGGTTGGTAAGCATTGGGGGAGGGGTCGATGAGGCAAAAGGGTATAGAACAGGGGATAAGCAGGGGGAAATGAGGCAGGAGATGTAGTCTAGATCATTGTCATTGTCTCCTGGATATGTGATGAATAGATGGGTTTGTGGGAATTATTGAGCTCAGGGAAGACACAAAGAAGTTAAACAAGATAGGAGAGAGTGGGGAACCAATGTTGGGGGGGGGGGGCACATTGCAGAATCCAGTATTTGGAAAGATTTTTGTTTTGTTTTATGGAGTAGCTTCAGTTTAAGAGGAATTTGTTGAACCAATCTGGTTCAACCACTCCAGTAGTAGTACGTGATCCATCGTGTCAAATGCTGCTGAGTTGTTGCACTGAAGTAGTAGAACCTGCTCACCCTTGCATACATAAGGAAAGATACGACGCAAAGTGCTGTGGTGGTGCTTCATGTCCTCATACAGCACAATCCTAATCCCCTTCTCAACATTCCCAAACCATGAGTACAAAAGAAGAGCGAGACTTGGGGTGATTGTGTCTGACGACTTTAAGGTGTCCAAACAGGTAGAAAAAGTGATGGACAAAGCCAGAAGGATGTTTAGATACATAAGGAGAGGGATGACCAGAAGGAAAAAAAGAGGTGATATTGCCCCTGTATAAATCTCTGGTGAGGTCCCATTTAGAGTACTACATAAAATTCTTGAGACTGCACCAATGGAAATATATAAACAGGATGGATTCAGTCCAGAGGGTGGCTACAAAATTGGCAAGCAGTCTTTATCATAAAACATATGGGAACAGGCTTATAAACCTCAACATGTATACACTGGAAGAGAGGGGAGACAGAGGATATGATGGATGTTTAAATACCTCAGTGGCATCAATGTACAGGAGGTGAGCCTTTTTGAAATGAAGGAAAACCCTGGAATGAGAGGGCATAGAAAGAAGTTGAGAGGAAATACGCTTAGGAGGAATCTAAGAAAATACTCTTTCATGGAAAGGCTGATAGATGTGTGGAATGGCCTCCCGGTGGAGGTAGTGCAGATGAAGACTGTGTCAGAATTTAAGGACGCGTGGGACGGGCTTGTGGTATCCCTTAGGAAAAGGAGTTAGTGGTTACTGAGGAAGGACAGACAGACATTTGGCCCTTATCTGCCATCATGTTTCTATGTATCTATGGATGGTGAATATGGAGAAAGGAGAAATATCAAATGGATAGGCAACTCTGTAAGGACAGGGGGGGGGGGGGAGGGAATTGCAGAAAAGAGAAACTGGAACCAATACTCAGACAACAAAGCTAGAAAAATGTATTTTATTCTGAATGTATTCGTCAGCTTTGGGAAATGTGCACCTCTGCAAATCTTGCATTTCAGTTTCTATTTCTCTCTTTTCTGTATGCAGGGTCTGCCTTTTTGAGAGTCCAGTTCAGTCTTTTCAATTCTCTATTACTAATCTGTGGTCCTTTGTTTCATATTTGTTAAGGGTCACTGTATTTGGTGCATGTGACCAAGGTTCAGTATTTTGATAGCATGTAGGTTATGTGTAGATATCCATAGCAATCCTGTTTGTTTTGTTTTCTCAGTAGATGGTGTGTTGGTGTTGTAATGCCCAGTGTAACATTTACAATGCTGCCTTTTCACGGATAAGGTTGGTGCTCTTTGAGTCCTGGGAGTTAGTGCTGTTATGGTAGGGTAAGGTCCTGAGTGTGTTTTTGCACACGTTTGTGCATAATGTTTTACAGTGGAGGGATTGTGTGTTACTCTCATTGGGATTCTTCAAACCATATCTAATGGATTCTTCAAACCATATAATTTGGGCTTGTGATATATGGATCTCAATTTTTTTTTTTGTTTAGAAGACCTCAGCTTATCGGAGTCATGGAGCACTCTTTGGTTTTAGCCGCCACTCTCCTAATATCACCGGTCTTCGTGTATATTTTATATTTTTTGTTTTATATATGACTAGGGAAAAATGCCCGTTTCTGAGCGGAATGAAACGGGCGCTAGCAAGGGGCCCCCTCCCTCCGTCCCTCCGAGCTACTTTCCTTGTTCGCTGTGGGTGGCGTTTCCGTTTCGGCCCTCGAGTGTCATAGCTCCGCCCTCAACGTCATGACGTTTTGATGCGAGGGCGGTGCAGACACTCCAGGGCACACCGGATATCTTGGGCGCCTCAACTTCCGTGGAGGCTTCAGAACGTTGGGGTTGCCTTTTATATAGAGAGATTTTCTATTGTACTTTTGTTCAAATGTTATCTTCAAAAGCTTCTATCATACAAAGACAGTTCCTTTTCCACCACCTTAGTGACACACTTAAGTAAGTCGCTTCCCAGGGGAATAGATCAAGCT
Organism: Microcaecilia unicolor; assembly: GCF_901765095.1. Classification (NCBI taxonomy): domain Eukaryota; kingdom Metazoa; phylum Chordata; class Amphibia; order Gymnophiona; family Siphonopidae; genus Microcaecilia; species Microcaecilia unicolor. Next base: position 421,399,062 of record NC_044033.1, read on the forward strand.
TTAAGGGAGTCTAATTGGGATGACATGAAAAATATGGCTTTATTTTGATGCAAATTTTCAATCACGATTATTCACGCAATTAACATTTTTTATCTTGGGGGGGGGGCACTAGCGAGTGCGAATAAAATGGTTGCCTAACTTCATGTCTCCCATTTGGGAACTCAGAATACTAAAGGTTGCTGTTTTATTTAGAGTAAATTTTAAATCAAAATGAAATTATCCATTCTAAGAAAGTATGCCAGTAAAACCTCCAAAGTCAGATGTCAAACATTTACAGTTACCTGCTCTGAAAAAGCTTAGACAAGATCCAGCCAGCACAGAGGCTATGGCAATGGCGGCAGAGGTAGATCTGGAGGATGGTTTTCTTCAAACAACAATAATGAGAGAACTATTATCACATTGGGGGGACTCTTACAAGATTCAAATTACTCTCTCAATTACTTAAGAGAGGAAGTAGCGGAGATCAAACCACAGCTGTCACAAACACAGTCCTGACTAGGGCCCAGATGCATCAACTAAATGTAAAAAAATGTAAAACGTAAAAGTCCTTAACGAATTTTAAAAAACAAAGAATGCACCAAAAAAACAAGTCTTTAATGTTCGGTACGATATTGTAAAGTACAATGCATTAAAGATTCATTAAATTGGTGTAATCCCCGTCAGTAATCGGCCCCTAAAGCATGCGCAGAGCAGCCAAGCGTTTTGCTGGCTGCTCTGCGCATGCCACAAACATCAAAACAAACAAACAAAAAAACCCACAAACACGTGGCTCCCCGCTTTCCCCTGCATAAAATATAAAATCTAAACAAACATAAAAAAAGGGTCGGGAAGGGGCAAAGGCGCTCATCAGGAGCGTCCTGTATGGATGGCCTTGCCCCCCCCCCCCCCCCCCGCCCGAGGTCGCCGCTGCTCCCTGCTTCTCCCTGTATTAAATAAAAACTCAAAATAAAAATCAAAACTTTTGCAGCGCCGGGCCCCCCTCCCTTCCTGTCTCTCTCTTTCTCCTTCTCCCACCACTGCTCCGCCTCCTGCCATCCTCCGCCCACGTGCCCCGCCCCCCTGAGGTCATCGCCACCGCTCCCCCCTCCACCAGGCCCCCCTGCACCTTACCGGGCCCGCGCAGCGCCTCTCACCTCTGTGTGAAGGCGCTGCATGGGCAAGAGGAACAACAACTGATCGACATGAGTCTTCAGGACGTCTCTCCTTCCCTGACCTGGGCACGCCCCCGTCTGACGTAGTAACTACGTAGGTTGCTTACGTCAGACGGGGGCGTGCCCAGGTCAGGGAAGGAGAGACGTCCTGAAGACTCGCGTCAATCAGCTGTTGTTATTCTTGCCCGTGCAGCGCCTTCACACAGAGGTGAGAGGCGCTGCGTGGGCCCGGTAAGGCGGAGGGGGGAGCGGCGGCGACGACCTCAGGGGGGCGGGGCAGTGGTGGGAGAAGGAGAAAGAGAGAGACAGGAGGGGAGGGGGGGCCCGGCGCTGCAAAAGTTTTGATTTTTATTTTGAGTTTTTATTTAATACAGGGAGAAGCAGTGAGCAGCGGCGACCTCGGGCGGGGGGCAAGGCCGTCCATACAGGACACTCCTGATGAGTGCCTTTGCCCCCTCCCGGTCCTTTTTTGATGTTTGTTTTGATTTTCAATTTTATGCAGGGGAAAGCGTGTTTGTGTTATTTATCTCACTTTTGTTTTTAAACATGCCAGCTTGGATTTTTATGCTGCAGGGGGAAGCGGGGAGATGACAGTTCAGGCCTTAACGACAGGTCTGACCTCACGTTAAATTTGTCACGGTAAATGATTTGTTGCAATCGTCGGTATGGTCAGTGCATCCTGAATTGTCCACATTTCAATGGTAGTTACTCGTTTGCATTCCGTTTTCGTTAGCTGCTAGCATCATCGGAAAATGGCCTTTAATGCATGCTACAGTTGAAATTTATTCGTTAAAGGGTTGTTAAAGGGTCGTTAAGGTTTAGTGCATCTGGGCCTAGATTCCTTATCTCTGTGCTGTAAGGCTAATACACAGGAGATAGCTTCATTGAGGAAAACTGTGAGAGAAATCGTTATTTTGAAGAAGTTGCTGGAGGACTTAAATAATAGAGCCAGACTTAATAATATCCGGGTTATTGGGATCCGTGAAGGTGCTGGAGGTTTAGATCCAATTGCTTATATACAGAATCTGCTCCCTGCTTTACTTGACATCAGTTTTGATGCACCATTTGAAATTGAGAGAGCTCACAGAATACCTTCTGGTAAGCCTGTGAAACAAGCTCTGTCTCGTCCGATGGCTGCTAAGATTCTTCGATATCCTCAGGCTCTTCTGATTTTACAAAAGGCAAAATATCCACTTTTTCATGATGCTTCAAAAATTTTAATTTTCCCAGATCTTAATAAGACCACAGTGCAGAGGAGAAAGCAGTTTCTTCAGCACGGGGATTGTTTGAAATCTTTAGGTGCACAATTCGGTTTGTTATAGCCAGCTCAAATGAGAGTAACTGTACACAATAATACTCGTACCTTTGAAGATCCAGATGCTCTTAAGCAATTTTTGGACATGCTCTGATCAGTATGATACTTCTTGCACATAATACAGCTCTCACATGGTAGCTGTGTTACTAATGTCATTTTGTTCTTTATACGGTTCTCTGTTAAGTGATTTAGTACAGATATGTCCTGTACAGCAACTGATCTACTTCTGCTAACTATATTGTGAATTATAATGCCTTTATGTACTCTGTTTTATGTTATAATGTGCTGCAATCTGCTCAGATTCGTATATGTTTAATGGCACTATTGTTATATTTACCCTTGTTAGACCCATTCATAATACTTTCAATATTTAGTATTTTTTTCAACTTTTGGGGTTTTGGTTTTTTTGCTGTTTCTTTGTTTTTAATCAGTGGGTGTCTTGATTACTTAAAGTCTTACAAGCAGTCTGTGTATATTAAATCATGTATAGGAAATATACTAAAGTAGTCTACGTACATGATTTTTTTCACTTTGTGTTATGAGATTTGTTTTTATTAATATCAAGAGTTTAAACAACCCAATTAAAAGGAATAAATTTCTATTATATCTCTCTCATTTGAGAGCTGATATAGCCTTTATTCAAGAGACCCATCTGCTAGCAGTAGATATAAAACGTCTTTCTGACAAAAAATATATGCTTGTGGGGATCCAATATGGCGGGGGATCCAAGATGGCGGTGACACAGGTCAGCTGTAAAGAACGCTCGCTTGCTGAACTTTCTAATTTCTTTAATATTACCTCTTACCTCTGGTTGAGCATGCTGAAGAGGAAGGGAAAGCTAAAGGGACTTCCCCTCCCGAAGCCAGAAACCCCTCTTATTTGTCAGACTTCTATAACAGCTTTTATTATCTCTTCCCTGATATTGGGCACCTCTGCTTCTGAGACTAGGAAGAGTCCCAGATTGGAAAGCATTTCATCACTTAGTCCAGCAGGGCCAGCAACCCCTCCTTTCACGCAACCGGATGAAGTTAATGTACTGAGTCTTCACTTGAAGAAAGACTTGAAGGGGAAGCATACCTCGTCTTTGGAAGAGTTGGGAACAATTGCTGCTGTCGGTTTAACCCCACAGCCCTGATTGGAGGGGACCCAGCCTTTTCTGGATATGGCGTCGAAGGAAGCAACAGAGAAAGATACAGTAATTCTACAGCTTATATTAAGGACGAAATTGCTCTTTGTGCTTCTGTAATTCAGCCATTAGTGAGACCACAAGAACTTTTGCTGGAATCAATATGGACAGCCCTTGAAACCCTGCATAAGGTCTGTACTTTTTTTTTGTTTCGGTTGCCTTAAATAATGCTGTGCAAATCAGAGAGGCTAAGAAAGTTACTGAAACTATTACTACTAAATAATCTAAGTTGGAAGCTGAGATGACTAAACTACAAGAAAATCAGGCTACTACTACTACTACTATTTAACATTTCTATAGCGCTACAAGGCGTGCGCAGCACTGACAAACATAGAAGAAAGACAGTCCCTGCTCAAAGAGCTTACAATCTAATAGACAAAAAAAATAAATAAATAAAGTAAGCAAATCAAATCAATTAATGTGAAGGGGAAGGAAGAGAGGAGGGTAGGTGGAGGCGAGTGGTTACAAGTGGTTACGAATCAAAAGCAATGTTAAAGAGGTGGGCTTTCAGTCTAGATTTAAAGGTGGCCAAGGATGGGGCAAGATGTAGGGGATCAGGAAGTTTATTCCAGGCGTAGGGTGCAGCAAGACAGAAGGCGCGAAGTCTGGAGTTGGCAGTAGTGGAGAAGGGAACAGATAAGAAGGAGTTATCCATGGAGTGGAGTGCACGGGAAGGGGTGTAGGGAAGGACGAGTGTGGAGAGATACTGGGGAGCAGCAGAGTGAGTACATTTATAGGTTAGTAGAAGAAGTTTGAACAGGATGCGAAAATGGATAGGGAGCCAGTGAAGGGACTTGAGGAGAGGGGTAGTATGAGTAAAGCGACCCTGGCGGAAGACGAGACGGGCAGCAGAGTTTTGAACCGACTGGAGAGGGGAGAGGTGACTAAGTGGGAGGCCAGCAAGAAGCAGATTGCAGTAGTCTAAACGAGAGGTGACAAGGCTCAGTTTGCAGAAGATAGACTTTTACTTCATCGTAAAGTGAAAACTTTGGAGAACTCATTGAGAAATTTAAATTTACGTATACTCAATTTTCCATACTCGAGATTAGTTTCACGTGGAGGGGCATAATCAAACGGGGCGCCCAGGTTTTCCTGAGGGCGTCCTTACAGGACGTCCTCGTGAAGGGGTGGGGAAACCCGCATTATCGAAACAAGATGGGTGTCCATCTTTCATTTCAACAATACGGTCGGAGACACCCAAATCTCAACATTTAGGTCGACCTTAGAGATGGTCTTCCCCAGTTTTCAGCGATAATGGAAACCAAGGACACCCATCTCAGAAATGACCAAATCCAAACCATTTGGTCATGGGAGGAGCCAGCATTCGTAGTGCCAGGACACCAACCAGGCACCCTAGGGGGCACTGCAGTGGACTTCAGAAATTGCTCCCAGGTGCATAGCTCCCTTATTTTGGGTGCTGACCCCTCCAACCCCCCCCCCCAAAAAAAAACCCACTCCCCACAACTGTACAACACTACCATAGCCCTAAGGGGTGAAGGGGGGGGGGCACCTACATTTGGGTACAGTGGGTTTCTGGTGATTAAACAGGGCTGGAAGTTCTTCTGCCTAGCTAAATCACTTTGAAAATTGATCTTTAGGTTTTTAAAGTTGCATTTAACTGTCAGCAATTTAGCAGAGAATTATGATTGTTTTGGGTTTTATATTGTACTGTTTTATGAATATTTTATTTTTTAAATTGCAAGGTGTTATAATCAATGCAGTTTTGGATGTTCTTTTTACATGCTGAGCAGTCCTACAATTAGGCATGTAATTAACTTCAATGAACAGACAAATGAATTATCCCACCATAAGAGAAAAAGATCCGGTATACCCATTCCAAACGTATCAGTGGCATATAAGTAAGTAATTTTATAAAGGGCCTTTTCTCATGTTAGACTTTATCGGCCAGATTCAGTAAATGGCACCCAAAGGAAGGTACTAAAAAGATCTGTGCCAAGCTAGTATTCTGCAAAGGGTTCATGCCTTTGCGGAATACTAGCTTAGCAAGGATCATGCGGCTAACGCTAGGTGCTGGATTTACAGCTGCTGAAACCAGGTATAAAGTCGGCACCTAACTTAGATGGATAAATGACATTATTCTATAATATTGCACCTAACTTCGGGGAACACCCACTGATCTGCCCATACTCCTCCCATACCTACAACCCATTTTAGTTGTGCTATAAAATGTAGGTGCAGATGTTATAGAATAGCAACTAGGGCAGGTGTGCATGCAAATGCAAATTGATGCCAATGAACTCATTGATTTTTGATTTCTTGTTTAATTAATTTGCACATCTGCCCTGGGCATCAAAATTTGGGTGACCTATATAGAATCTGGGGGTATATGCAGAAAAACCTTTATAAAGTTACTCCACACCCCTTGCCCTCCTCCCATCCCCCCTGGCATGAAAGATATACAAATGGCTGGTAGCTACAGATGAAGCCTTGACATTTTGCTCACAGATTTCAAATTTGTTCTATTCCAGTCCCTTTTATGAAAATGTTTCAAGCAACTTAACCTACAGTATCATTAACTTGGGCTAGTGCTTAATAATTAGAGATAATTTAAATGTCAAAAACATATTTCTTTAAAAAGGCAGGGTATGATTGTGGTCAATTTGGTCAGAGTAAAACAGGCCTAATGTGTTCAGCATATTTTTTTTGGCAGATACAGAAATCTCCTGGGATATGTTGATAAGAATGGTGTTAAGTACAACATACTTTGCTCTTTAAGTGCATGATTCTCCGCCACATAAATGAGAAAAGGTCCCTGAGGGTCAATAACACATAACTTTTACTTCCTGGACACTCACATTCTGACATGGCTCTGCCACGCTTTTCTGGGCCTGACTTTTGTTTGTGTTTACGCTACACGGGGCAGTACATAAATAGATTTCAGTCATTTTTTTTCTGTGCTCAACAAAATGGTTTTAGTTACAGGTTAGGGAATTAGAGTGTTGATCTAAACTCAGCTGCTTTGTGGTTGTTTTAAGTGATGCTAAGAGACCTACATTTCATGGTTCTGTGAAAATTTATATAACAGTGGTAAGCTGTTAAAAAGCAGTTTACCTAGCTTTGTTTTATTCATAAAAGAATGTAAGATGTACAGTTATTCTCCTCTTTTCAGAGGAATCCTAATAAACTAGCACTTCCTAAAAAAAAAGTTTTAAAAAACACTAGGGCAGGAATTACTCTCAGTGGAGCCAATGTACAGTACTAGCAGGGCCGTGCCTAGGGTCTCTGGCGCCCCCCCCCCCCCTGCAGACTATCAGTTGGCGCCAAGGAAATGACGTCAGAAGAAGGTGGAACACAGCGAAGGGAAGGCTAGAGACGTCGGGAGCGCCGCCTCCTTCCCTGATGCTGCGCTGCCGGAACCGCCACGGAGGTAAATTTAAAAAGAAAAAAAAAAGAAAAGGGATGTAGCGGGAGGGCGAGCGAGGTGAGCATGGTGCGGCGGCGCCCCCCAGAGGGAAGCGCCCCCCTGCCATGCTTACCTCGCTTACCGTGTTAGCACGGCCCTGAGTACTAGAGTGCTAACAAATTCATAAATAGGATAATACAAGCAAATGTCAAAATGCATGTTTTTGTACCTGCTAATTTGGGCATGTGTAATATTTCCTATGAAAACCTGTTCATAAACTTAAGCAAAATTTCTAATGACTGAAATCATGGTAATTACAGTAATTCATTAGTAATTAAAGGGGGTTAGTTACTAAATTGAAGTAAAATGCTGCATTTTACCACAGTTTAGTTAACCATGGGGGTCGCTAACCTGCGATAACTCAACCTCGCAAGCAGTGCTATTCAGCTCCCCAAGAGGACTGGGCTGCTAAAATGCTACCTGTTGTTCCCTTGGACATCTTAAATGGACTGTAGTTAAAATTATTGATGTGCCAATCCCCTAACCCAAAGCAGAAAAGCATCCCCCCAAAGCTACCCCCAAGACAACCTCCATCTCTGTAAGATGATCTCCACGATCTATGGGGGGTTTCCCTGGTTTTTAGTGGATGGGGCAGAAGTGATCCAAATGGTGCTGGTCAGCCCCTAGTGGTAGCCTCATGGTACTACTTTCGTACAGAGGAGTTGCAGGAACTTGTTTCTCAGAAGTCTGCAATGTTAAAATTTGATGATGATCTGAAAGAGGACCCACTGTTGAAGAGTATTCAGAAGGCTTCTAATAGGGGAGATAACGGAATAGTAGATGGCATGGAAGGGCAGGCTGAATGGGTCATATGGTCTTTATCTACCTTCATTTTTCTCTATTTCTGTGTTTCTAGATGGATGTAACTTTTTTCTTGTGAATGGGGTAGGAATGATTCCTGTCACTCCTGCTCCATTGGGCAATGGGTTCAAAATGGTGCCAGTCTTGTACTACTGCTAAGGGTGTATCTCAAAAGGGGGTGTGGCCATGGGTGTGTCAGGGCATTCCAAGAAGCTGTGGGCAGAATTACAGAATACTGCCTTAACCCACCTAATGGGTGCCAGCATTTACACCAGGTTTCAGTATACGTAAGTCCGGCATATAAAAGTTAGGCATGGGATCTGCACTAAACGTTGACTTATATAAGGTGCGGACCCTTTATAAAATAGCACGCTGAATTTTATCGGTACCGTTTATTGAATTCCATCATGACCAGGGCTTTTTTTGAGGAGGTACTTGGGGGTACTGAGTACCGGCACCTTTTCCATTGTCTGCTAAAATTGACCCATGTTCCCCAAGTTAAAGAGCTCAGGTTCTACACACCAATTCTGCCTTGTCATAGATTCTGTGACTGGTTGCAGGGGTCCTGGTTATTGTGGGGTGATCACCCCACCCCTGAAGGGTGGCCTGGAATTTGAGTACTGGCACCTTTTTTGCTAGAAAAGACGCACTGATCATGACATTAAACTAACATGCACTACACTAAAATAAAATATTAAGAAGCAAATACTGTGCATAATTCCCTTAATACAGCTTAGCAACAACACCCCAAAGTACAATTCTGGGTGGGAGATTGCACAAGTGGATGATTTTCACTGAAATTTAATGACAGAAAGGTGTAGGTAAGCTTCATTTTTTTTCACATTTTCTTCATGCAACTCAAAATAATAGAGGTTTATGACAACAAGCTTCTAAGTACAAGCATTCAACTAAACACATAATACAGAAACAAAATAAAGAATATGACAAGGGTCAATTCTATAACAGGATGATTCCATTTGGGTATCTCAATAATGTGCGGGGTGCTCCTCTTCTACAATAGCATTTGTTCACTCTGATTCCATTATAGAATTCTAGCATAAACCAGCCTTGACATTTCTAAATTGAGGTGCAAACATTTATGCCAGGTCATTGGCAGGCTTGAAGTGCGGTTTGCAATGCATGTAACTTACAGTATTCTATCTGGCCAATATTCAGCACTATTTAACTGACCAGGAGCAGCCCCTGGCCTGTTAAATAGCATTTAGCTGGCTAACTGCGAACATTCAGCAGGAGAGAGCCAACTATCTGTGAATATTCAAACACTGGTAGGCTAAGTTTAGTGGCCAAATCGGACTGCCTAAATAGCAGTCCTATCTTTGGCCACTATAAACTTAATCGGACAGTGCTGAATATTCGCTTACCCCCCCCCCCCCCAGTTTACTAAGCCACGCTAGTGGTCGCTATGCACTAATGCCGACACAGTACCGCTAGCATGGCTTAGTAAACTGGGGGTTAAGTTAGTTGATTAAGTTTTAGCCAGCCAAAAATAAAAAATTGATATTCAGTGCTGATCACTGGAAATGCTCCAGCATTGAATATCCGGGGTCAGCATGATAGCAGCCCTTATGCAGGCTGCCTCCCGCGGTCTGAATATTGGGCCCTATATATTGGCATGTAAGTTGGAAACATACCCATGCCTCTTCCGTGCTGTGCCCATATTGCACCCCCTTGCAGTTGCATACTATCCTCTAATTCTATAAATGGTGCCCAGAGCTAGGCGCACATTTTGAGTGTAGTTACACAACAGGGTGAGCTATGCACGTAAACTAATTGGCTGAGGGGTCCTTTTACTAAGGTGCACCGAAAAGTGGCCTGCCCTGGTGTAGATGTGCGTATTGGATGTGCACAGGTCCATTTTTCAGCGCACCTGCAAAAAAGGCCTCTTTTTTTTAGTCTTAGTATTTTTATTGATTTTCATTGTACAAGCAAGACAAGAATTAACAATCTTAAAAACATTGTACAAGAACAAATTTGACTAGAAGTCGACAGAGAAGAGAGAAAAAAAAAAGGATATGTAGCAAAGCATGCTTCACGCATAGGCCACGAAATACACAAGATATATCAGGCAAGCAAACAGGACATTCTATACTTTATTGATTCAAAGAGCCGCACGTGGAAATCCTTCTCAGATATGAAAGCTGAATTTTCGCTATTAGATTCACAGTTCTACCAATGGCTACAGATCAGCTCTATGCTGAAAAAAAGTAACCCACAAATTCAACATATGCCCCAAACCCCAGAACTCATTGACATAAATCTGCAGCTCCAGCATGCAGGTCGTACTGCTTCTCACATATATAAGTATATCTTAGGAAAGCTCCCTATCAAATGTTCAGGTTTACGCAAATGTTGGGAAGAAGACATCCAGCAATCCATTTCAGATAAGTTATGGAAGCAGGTATGGAGTTCCTTATTTAAATGTTCCAAATCCTCGTCAACGTTGCAGTCTCTATACTTCTTTATGCATAGAACTTTGTGGACGCCCCTTAAATTGCATACAATTGATCCCTCTCTCACCGAAACCTGTGCTGGTCCTGCCAATCTTAACAAGGCAATTTTAAACCCCTTGTATTTGATTGTGTTTGTATTCAGGATTACTGGAATAATATATGGTTCTTAATGGTGGATGTATTCCGTCTTTCTGGTTTAATAACCTATAAGCATGTGATACTTAAAGATTTATATTTTAAACACACCCTCAAGTCTAATGAATGTATCCTCATTAACACCATGTTATCCCTAGCCTTAAAAGTTATTTTTTCGCACTGGAAGGCCTTATATCAAGTTTCTTACCAAGAATGGTGGAATTCGTTGTTTCAAACTTACAAATATGAGGCCTATTTTGCTAAAAAAAAATCATTTCGCTTTGCTTTGCATGAGAAAAAAATGGCTTCCGCTTGTATCTTACTTTAAAAATGTGTAGGTATAGAAAAGGCCTCTTTTTTTGGCCGAAAATGGACGTGCGGCAAAATGAAAATTGGTGCGCATCCATTTTGGGCCTGAGACTTTACCGCCACCCATTCACTTAGCAGGAAGGTCTCTTGTGTTAACCTGGTGGTAATCATCAGCATGCAGACTATGCTGATTACTGTCCGGTTAGCGCCGCATGCTGGAAAATAAAATATATTTTCCAGCGCATGTAGTGAGTGCACGTAAAAAATGAAATTATCGCCTGGGCCACGCAGTAGCCAGGCAGTAGTTACAAATTGGTGTGCATTGGGCGCACATAGGCACCTACACAGCTTAGTAAAAGGGCCCGTTAATTGGCAATAATTATCAATGGGCTGAAATGAGCAGTTATGAGTGAACAGCATGCCAAATTTTTATAGCACACAACTCCAAAGGGGGCGTGATCAGGGAGGGGCATAGGTGAGTCAGGGGCATTCCCAGCATTTAGACGCAGTTTTAAAGAATACTTGCATTTATATGCTTAAACGCTGGTACTTAATTGTGTGTGTGTTTATACCAGCCTTTGGCTGATGTAAGTGCTCACGCCTAAAGATACCTGCAAAAATGCAGACTTAGGTCCCTGTTTACTAAGCAGCGTTACAGACACATTAACGTTTTTAACACATGTATGTGCCTACAGTATCCCTATAGGCGCATACATGGTTAGCACACACGCTAAGTGTAGGCGTGCTAAAGACACTAACGCACCTTAGTAAACAGGGCCCTTAGGCTAATATTCTGTAACAGTAGATCCATGTGGAACTGCCGTTATGAATTTGTGCTTAATGGCCTGTATCCAGGAGCCTAACTTTAGGCACCATTTACTAAATCCACCCCTATAATTCTTATCTGCTACTTTACAGAATAGGGTAAAGTGTATTTATGAGCAAAAATGTCCAGCATTATATGTACTCCAAGGCATACACAATTATCAGCTTGAAGGAGCAAGTGCAAAGGCTGACGGCAGGAACTGTGAGGTATATATATTCTTTTTTTACAAAATTCTAATAAGGTAGACCCATGTTAGGTGACTCTTATTAATTTCTTGGAAGAGTTCAAGAAATCATCCCATGATGTCAAACTCAAATGACTTACTTCCCCCAGCTGGAAAATGTAAAGGTCTTTGCAAAAGATCAGAAATCAGAAGTCAGGAGGAAAGTTAAATGCGCTCTGCCAAGTCTGAGAAGCCATTCCCTCTCAATTTGTCTTGATTGTCTGGTTTGAGCCGGAGGGCTCAAATACCTTGTAAAATCAGTGCTCCCACTCTACATGGAGAGCCTTAAATATGCAGTCCTGCATCTATTTGACAAGAGGCTCTACATTTGGCAGAGCTTTGAGTTAAATACTGTGGGAATACTCCAAGTCCTGATCTGGACATGTGAATCCCCCTTTCCATGTACTGTCTAAAATGTGCCTTTATATTTATTACCACATATGCACATATGTTGCAGGTTTTAATATTACAGCGTATGTGCATATATAGTGCCACTTATGCACATGTTCCCACTATGATAACGCTCCAATTTTATGAATTTACATTTATTAATAGAGTGTCAAATATATACGCATCTTTGCAACACCATGAGGGTTATATTAGAAGTATATATACAGGTAAATAATGAAATGTACCTGTTATAGATCAGCTACAAGTGTGCATAACAATTGTAGAAACATATTATTTACCTATGGACATCCACACCATGCAGAAATTACAAGGGAGCATGGTTGGGACATGGATGGGGCCAAAAATATATGTGCTGGCCAAAAATGTTCAGCTGTAGTTCTTACATCTTCTCCAAGGCATGCACGACTGTCAGCGTGAAGGAGCAAGTGCAAAGGCTGATGGTCCACCCTCACCATGAACCCCTACAGGAGGAAATGACTCCCCTGAACCCCACCAAGACCCACAAACCCCCAGCAGTCAAGCTATCCCCCCCTCCATTCCCATATACCGCCCCCAGTACCCAGGGCCGCTGAGAGCCGGAGCTGGGCCCGGGACAAGGCCGCCCCTGCCCCCCCCCCACCCGAGGTCGCCGCCCACCCGAGATCGCTGGGCCCCGCCCACTCGAGGTCGCCGCCTACCCGAGATCGCCGGGCCCCCCCGCCGCCCACCCACCCGAGGTCGCTGGGCCCCCCCTTCACCCACTATCGAGCCGGGCCCTCAGAACTAACCTTAAGCCTCCTTTCACTTCGCAGCAAGCAGCGGCAGGGCAGACCTCTCGTCCTTCCTTCCGTGCCCCGCCCTCGTGGATGTTACAGCAGGCGAGGGCGGGACATGGAAGGAAGGAGTGGCCTGACCTGCTGCTGCTTGCTGCAAAGTGAAAGGAGGCTTAAAGTTAGTTCTGGGAGTGACAGAGGGTGGGCCAGGCGGTGCCGGCGCCGGGCCCCCCTGGAGGCCCAGGCCCCGGGACTTTTGTCCCCCCTGTCCCCCCCTCTCGGCGGCCCTGCCAGTACCTACTGGGTGCTTTCCATGGTAGTCCAGGTCTAGAGAAGAGTAGGAACAATGCCCAGTCACTCTTGTTCCATGCTGTGACTATGATCTCCAGCAATAATCTCATGGTACTATGATTAAGATCAAGCTGCCAAGGAGGGGGTGTGTCTTGACTGATAGGAGTGTTGTGGGGTCTTACTTTCTTTGGAGGTGTTCTGGGGGGGGGGGGGTCTTACCTGCTTCATGTAGAGATTCTTCACTGAGTCAGAAGGGTTTGATAGGGGGTCAGGGGTACTGAACAGCTTTGGGGAGTTTATAGATCATGGAACTATTTTGAGAGGGTTTAGAGGGGTCTGGACTGGCACAAGAGGTTGTGCCTGGTGGGAGAGGGGATCAGGTGTGCATGGATGTTGGGGCAGCAGTTTTAGAAAGCTGATCCAACTCTCATTTGGGGAAAAGTAGGATGCTCTTTTTTCTCATATGTAGCTTTTTAAAATCACTGCTTCCCCTGGACTTGCCAGCAAATACCCTTGTATTTGCTGACATTCATTTAGGTATTTTACAAAAGTCTTTGTAAAATACTGGAAGAACTGTGCATGTCCCAACCTGCATGCCTCAGTTCCCCTCTCTGTGATCTACAATATGTATTCATAAATACTTTATAAAGGGTCCGTGCTCACTAGGCCTTTTATGAGATATTTGCATAGTTTTAAATGGGCTGACTTAGGTACTGTTTACATTGGTACCATTTTGCATTTATGAGGGAGGGATGGGAAAAATGATAGAATAAAGGAACATTTTTCATGTATTAAATATAAAAATTATATGCAAAGGAGTGGACCTCAAACTTCCAGCAGGCAAATACAGGTTTAAATCCAAATGAACGTTAATTAACTCCATTTAACCTCAATAATTGGTAGTTAGCACACAATTGACTAGTTTGTGCACATCTGGGCTGCACACCCAAAATTGGGTAGACCTCAAACTTCCAGCAGGCAAATACAGGTTTCAAAACAGTTATTGTAAAAGAACCACATGTAAAAAGACCCAACACGGGACTGTGTTTCAGTGGTGACTTGCCTGCCTCAGGGGTCGTATTCTCTGTCAGCAATGATGACAAATTCCTACAGAGGTAATGGTGCTTAACAGTCAATTGAAATGGTGCTCTTGAATGCAAAATCTTTGATAAAACAAGAGAAATATCTCCTGGTTAGAGTTGAAAAGGCAAAGTTCAGGAGATATGGTCTTTTTACATGTGGTACTTTTACAGTAAATGTTTTGAAACCTGAATTTGCCTGCTGCAGGTTTGTGGTCCACCCTTCTCCCTTTGGATATCATTTTTTTTATATATATAGGAGTTCCACCACACCTCTCTACTAAGTTAAATACAAAAATTAATGTGGTAAATGAAAAGCTTATACACTAACCCCCACCCCCACCCCCCAATATTGAGCGCCCAATTTTGGGTGTGCAGCCCAGATGTGCACAATCTAGTCAGTTGTGTGCTAACTACCAATTATTGAGGTTAAATGGAGTTAATTAACGTTCATTTGGATTTACACATCTAAATGCTATTCTATAATGCTGAATGCACAAAATATCTCATGTGCATCTCCAAAGGGGGGGCATGGCCATGGGAGGGATATCAGTAGGTCAGGGGCTTTCTAAATATTTAGGTGCAGTGGTATAGAATACCAGGGTTATGTGCCCAACTTGTAAACCAGGATTTATGCCAGGTTTTAGTTGGTGTAAGTCCTCAGGTCCAAAGTTGGGCAAGGGAATCCGCTCTAAGGGGACCTTTTACTAAAATTTGGCAGGCAGCAACAGGCTTGCCACGTACCAATCCGGTACTACTGCTGGGCTACTGCAGAAGCCCGACGGTAGTTGCCACCTCCAGCGTGCGCCATTTCCAGTGCTATAAAAATATTTTCTATTTTTTGTAGCGCCGGTGCTTACCCGGCAGTATCGGGCAGCGCCACGCACTACCTGGTTACTGCCACCTCAATGGGTGATGGTAAGTGCTCCCCCCCACAAATGGCTGTGCGGCAAGTGGTTCATGGTAAAAGGGGGCCGCGTTGCGTGTCAAAAACAGCTGATGCTGGCGCAGGCCCCCTTTTACCGCAGCTTAGTAAAATAACCCCTATGTACTATTATATAAAGGGATCTCAGCCCACAGCATCCTTTATAGAATAGCACTTGGTGTGGATTTTTCCCGGCACCTAAATTTGACCACCATTTACTGAAGCTGGTCCGAACTGTTGGAAGCATTCTCTGTATATTCCCACACAGTTACTGCACAGAAACACCCTTTACCATGTGCTAAGTTAGGAGACAATAAATGCATCTGTGCAAAATGCAACAATGAGAGCGTATTCTAAAGTAGAATGCAGTAACTGAAATGTGCAGTCCAGATCCATTCCCTACCCATAACCTGCCCGTTTTGGCCTCACACCAGATTATGCAGGCTACGTGTTCATTAGCTGTTTCTCCTGCACTGTAAAGGTTACCACATTCATTTGTTAACAGCATGCAACAATTCATACTAATCATACCTGAGCTGGCATCGGCGCATGATTTTGACGCACGCTGAGGGCCCCTTTAACCGCAGCGGGAAAAAGGCAGGTCTTTTTTTCTCAAGAAATGGCCGTGCAGCAAGTGACCAACCAAAAGAGGGTCCAAATCTCCCGCAAAGCGCACAAGCAACCACAAGAAGAGCGGAAGAAACCAAAAGGACCAGACTGAAGACCACAAATAGTAAGAGCACCAAAATAGTTTTATTAGGACCCTACACGGTCCGTGTTTCGGCAAAAAAGGCCTTCCTCAGGGGTCGCTGGTGCTATCTGAAATGGAGCATAGACACTAAGGCATTAGGTTTCTTCCGCTCTTCTTGTGGTTGTTCGTGCAGCAAGTGAAACACTTGCTGTTCAGCCATTGTTTTTGGTGGGGGGGAGAACTTACTGCCACCCATTGAGGTGGTGATAAGGGCTCCCGTGTTAACCCGGTGGTAACCAGAAAGCATGCGGCACTGCCCGATTACCGCCGGGTACACACTGGCGCTACAAAAATGGAAATATTTTTGCAGCATTGGAAATGGCGCATGCTGGGGGACCAGGCTGCTACAGTAGCCTAGTGGTAGCGAGAGATATGCCCATGTTGGGTTTACTGCAGCTTTGTAAAAGGGCCCCACACTCTGCTTAGCATACCTTAATAAACAGGCTCCTAAGACTCCATTTAGCCACTTATATGACCTATATAAAATTATATTCCTCAACTCTGCCCGTTCGCAAACCTCTCGCTCAGCTTTCTGTGCGATTCAGTTTGCGAATGAGTTACTATCAATAAATTGTGAGCATTTTATTTGGTTAAAAATAGGTATTGTCTATGTTAAAAGAGGCTATTTCATAACTATTCAATAATAAATGATAATAAATGATTTTCAAGTATTTTGAACTGACCTTGAATTTTAACTATGTACTGGAAAATCTGACTCTGTTTGTAAAACATCTTATCTCAGGAGAAAATGCCAGAGATTAGAGCAAGATCAGCACCAGCTGCCCATTATTCAATTTTAAGGTGAGTTTGCCTGGAAATGTGTGTTTTCTCATATTCTGCAATTTTGCAGATTATTTATAAATATGTCAGGGGTTACCAAGAGAAAAAAAACTTCCAAAAAACCCTTCTCTAACACATGGTCAATAGCAATTTTCTTTGTACTAAACTGAGGGAGGAGTGGGAAAAAACGATAGAATAAAGGGACGTTTTTTTCCTGGGACAATGTAATTTTATGTCATTCATATACCTATCGGGGCGTAGCCAGACTTCGGCGGGAGGGGGGTCCAGAGCCCGAGGTGAGGGGGCACATTTTAGCCCCCCCAGTGCCGCCGACCCCCCCCCCCCCCACCATTTTTAACCCCCCCCTGCTGCCACCACCACCACCACCACCACCACCTTTGACCCCCCCCCCCCCCCGGTGCCAACCCTTTCAACCCCCTCTTCCCGCTGCCACCAACTCTCCCCCGCTGCCGCCGTTGGGTACCTTTGTTGACGGGACGTCAGACTCACAGAAACAGAAGCCTGCCCTTGCAGATCAGCAACGCGGCCACACCAGAGAAGAGGACTTCGGCTGGCGGGGGTTGGGGACCCCGCCAGCAAAGGAACCCAACGGCAGCAGCAGGGGATGGTTGGCGGTGGGAGGGGGGTCAAAGGGGCTGGCGGCGGGGGCAGGCCAGGGCCAAATCTACGGGGGCCCATGCCCCCATGGCCCCATGCAGCTACGCCCCTGATACCTATATTGATATGAGATGGTACAGCCTGTGGGGAATGCGGGGCAATGTGCAGAAACTCACTGCAGGGCCTTTTTGTATCATTCAGTTGAAACTAAGAAATGAGGCCGAAAAGTGGGGCCATGCACAAAAAAAGTAGTTGCTCAACCCCAGATTCTATATGTCTACATCCCAGAGCGTCTACAATCTGGGCATCTACATCCGGCGCACCTACAGTCTGGGCCGTACTTGCGTTCGCGCACTCCTCTGATGTCAGATGCCTTCAGCTTTAAAACCAGGAATCATCCACTGCTTCTTTGCCTCGGCTTCTAACTTGTTGGATTGAGCTGGTGCGTTTCTTCTTGCTGACTTCACCTGACTTGACCTGTGCCTGAATCTGACTCTGCCTATTGAGTCGCCGCTTGCCTTGACCTGTGCCTGAACCTGACTCTGCTTATTAGACCGCTGCCTGCCTAGACCTGCCTGAACCCGGTCCTTCCTGAGTAGTCTCTCCCGGCCTGTTTTCCCTCGAAGTCCTGACGGCTGCCCAAACCTAGGGGCTCAACCTCTGGGGAACGGCGGTCAGTGCAGGTGAAGCCTCGGGTCTATTCGACTTCCTGTTCTGAGACCGATGCCTCACCTTCGGGCCTGGTTCTCTGCCCTGAGATCGGCATAAGGGCTCAATTCCTGGGTTTGTGTCCGATATTAAGTGACCTACTGAGACAGACCATGACACTATATATGGCACCTAAATCATCCACTCAGAACTAAGCGTATTCTATAAGATTTAGGTGCAGTGTACGCTTAGTCGATACTGTAGTGCCTAAATCTATGCGCACCCATATACGCCAATAAAATCCTAGTGTAAATCCATGTGCATAGATTTAGGTGCACTGACTCATATTCTGTAACTATACATGGAAATTTTGGAATGCCCACAAAGCACCCATAAACATGCCCCTTTTAAGCTACATGCATTTATTTTAAACTGCACGCTTTGCAATTTAAGCGCATTTCTTTATAGAATTCACTTAGCGATTTCCACACATAAATTGTGATAATTGCCAATTAATGCTCATTATTGCTTGTTTAGTGCTGTTAAAAATGCTGGTTACCATGTTACACCAATTAAGTTACGCACGTAGCTCCGCGTGGAATTTAGATGCTATATATAGAATCTGACCCTCAATTTTACAGCCGGCCCTGACATGAGCAAAGGATTAAAGTTTATCTTGTACTGTTAAAACTGATACCATATTTTCTACAGATATTTCCATTTTGTACAAAATAGCATTTTTGCTTTTACTTAGGAGAGATACGCAGAAGTCTTGTTTCATGTGTTTTTTTCTCTCCATATTTGTTTATATGAAACATACTTTTGTGGAAAAGGGGACAGCTAATATGACAGATCCAGTCACGGCAATCAGGAAAAGTGCTAGCACAAACTCTTTGGATGAGTGTTAACCTTTTGCCTTTGATATATTCTAAGTTCGGAGACTAGGAACAGATATCAAATAGAAATGTTTACTCTGTTTTCCTTTGCATCCTTTTAAGTTCTATCGCATAATTGCTTCACTTAAAACAAAGCTGCTCATCACTCTTTTAATAGTTCTGTTTTGAAAATGTCTGGCTGATTTGGTCAATTTAAATTCCTTCAAAAGGCTTTACCTTAAATTTTAAGGACTCATTTACTTAGCCATTTCAATACAATTTTCTTTGCTCTTTCCCTCACATGTTGTTAAATGGTGCCGTCTAGCTGCCAGTGAAGGTAATAAATTTCAGAACACTACACTGTATGTTTAATTTTATTTAACGCATCGGGTAATGTGGTGGCTACGTGAGTGACCTTACATGCAGTGAAATAAAGGTCAACAAACAAGTAGATAGTGATAAATGTTTACTAGATTAATTTAATACATTTAGAGCTAAATTTATAAAGAATTTTCTGCATGCAAAGTATCTTTTAAGCATGGAAAAACATTTTATAAAAATTGTGCAGTGTTACATGTCCACAAAGTAAGGAGTCCTTTTATCAAGCTGTAATAAAAATGGCCCTGCGCTAGCGGTGGGAGTCATTTTTGCCGTGTGCTGTGGCCTTTTTGACCGCAGCAGGTAAAAGAGACCAAAAAATTGCATGGCCATGTGGGGGGAGTACTTAATGCCACCCATTGAGGTGGCATTAAGGGCTCCCGCACAAACCTGGTGGTAACCAGGTAGTGCATGGCATTGCCCAAATACCGCCGGGTTATCACTACACTAGAAAATAGCTATTTTCCCTAGCTTGGCAAATGGCGCGCGCTGAAGCTAGAACTACACCCGGCACCTGCTTTGAACCAGCAGTAATTACAATATAATGTTTGGTTCAATAACATTGGATCACTCTTTGGAGGGTTATGATTCTAAACTTTTTGACACATTGATTGCAATAACTCTCAAATATATTATATCCAACTGGAAGAATAATTCACAACTTAACATTCATTTTGGTGGAATAATGTTTTACAAATTCATAAATATTGTACAGCCAATACTGGTCATTTCCAGATGTCTAATCACAAAGTTTGGTTAACATTGTAACGATATTTGGAATCAAACCCCACTAGTTAGCCATCTGAGCACACTATTATGATCCCTTTTTCCCCTTTCTTCCCTTTCTTAATTTTACCCTCTGTCCTTCATTTTTCCCTCCAAGTTATTATTCCAAGTTATTATTTATTTTTATACAACTTCCATTTTTTATATACCTGCTGTATATTTAATTCAAATTAGTTAATTTTAATTGATTATATGTTTGTTATCATATAGTTCTTCTTGTGGAATGGAAGTGACATTATGTTTTGTAATGACTTTGGATGGATGTTTTACTTAAAACTAATAAAAATAAAAAAAAACAATTAGCATGTGGTAAGTCAACATTGAGCTTACTGACGCTCTGTAAAAGGGCCCCTATTTGCGTCAAAAGATCAGTTGAACTCGTATATGGACCATGCATAGGTATTCCCTGAGGGATAGTTATGGTGACATAGAGGTAAAGCTATTCTCTTTATGCACATTTTCTAAAAATGTGGATATACATATGAACGAATTTACACCATTGTTGGAGCAGGTGTAAACTTGCCACGTGTATCTGGGTATTATCTTAGCTTAAAATAGGTGCCGATTGTGGACTTTTCAGTTAGACGCCTATTACAAAATTACCCCATCTGTACCTTGATTGCAAGAATTACATTCTCTTTACTGGGTCAGTGTAAAATTTGTATCTAGAAAGAATGCAAATGTGGGTAGGAAAATTAGCTCTGCAATGTATTTATCATTCATGATTAGCAACAAAAAGGATGTTCAAAAGCTATGGGGCATGTTTACTAAGGTACACTAAGCAGTTAGCATGAGTTTTAGCATGTGCTGACTGGTAGCACCAGCACATGTTATTGCTCAGCATGTATTACCACAACCAGTGCATTAAAATTTCCAGTGCTGGCATGGGATGGGGACTGGGCAGTGAGCGGGCTTGGATAGCACAGTGTGGTCACCATTCAGTAGGTAGCTCAAACTAGCTGCTAAATGTGCATTTAATGGTGGTTCACCTAAGGCCATTTCAATAGATTTTATTAGGTGTGTCAGCGCTTATCATGCTTTGCAGAAATGCTTGTTAAAGACCCTGTGTGGAAATAGATAGGAGAATGCAGGACACACACCCCAACAGTTACTGAGAGCCTTTTTATTTACCCCCAAATTCTGAATAGGTTGTCCAAAATTAGGCACACAATTTTGGGCATGAATAACAGATTTTAACATAAAGAAGCCTTTTTACTAAGCCACACTAAAAAGTGGCTAGTGCTGTGTTTAACGCATGGGCTTCCTCCACACTGTGGCCACTGTTAGCATGGGGGTAAAATGGTTGCATTTCTATCTTTTTCATTAATGGCCCTTACTAGTTTCCAAATTAGTGCGTGGCCATTACCATGAAAGCCCTTACCACCACTTATTTGTAGGGGCTAAGGTCTCCTGCGCCAACCCCACGCTAATCGAGCAGTGTGCAGCAACGTACTTATGTCATCCAATTAGAAGAGGGCATGCCTACTCTCCACCCACAGACATGCCTCCTGTGCCATAAAATAAAATCTATTTTTAACTCGATATTACTGCACGCTGATGGGCACACTATCGCGGGATGCCTTAGCGCGTCCCATGGCAGTGCTTTTTGCCATGCAGTAATCACATGTTTGTGCCTACCACAGATTAGTAAAATGGCCCCAAAGTAAGGGACCCTTTTACTAAAAGGTTGGCATGCGGCAACAAGCTTGCTGTGTGCCAATCCGGAACTACCGCAGGAGCCTGCCGGTAGTTCCCACCCCCCAGTGTGTGCCATTTCTGGTGCTGCATCTCAGTGGTGTACAATCAAACAACAAGGAAAAAGCAAAAGGCACAGGTAACAATCAGAAAAGAGGTTAGGGAGAGAAAGGTGAGAAAAGAAGGAAAAGATAGAGCAGAGGAAATACAATATGTGATAGGAAAGTGGGGAGGCAACAGCGGGTTGGGGGGAGAGGAGGCAGAAGTTGTGTCTTGCAGGCCCATTCAAGGAGGGACCAGTACAAGCCTAGGTATATGCTCTAGCAAAGAGGTGTGTTTTCAGCTGAGACTTGAAAGCTTGAAGTGAATCAAGCTGGCATAGGCTGAGGGGGAGTGCATTTCAGAGGGTAAGGCTCATAACAGTGAAAATAGAGTGCCTTATAGTTGCATGGGTGATCTGTTGGATAGAAGGGACAACCAGAAGTCCTTGCTGGGAAGAGCACAGGGTCTGGGATGGCAAGTAATTGCTTTCTTTACCCTCTTGATGTGAATAAAACTATTTCTATTTCACTGTCTTATTAAAATTGGAGTTCCTTTCCTTTTCCATTTGTTGTCTTACATTGTGCATGAGAACATAAGAAAATAAGCGTTACCATACTGGGACAGACCAATGGTCCATCAAGCCCAGTATCCTGTTTCCAAAAGTGACCAATTCAGGTCACAAGTACCTGGCAAGATCCCAAAACAGTAGAGTATATTTTATGCTGCTTATCCTCGAAAAAAGCAGTAGATGTTCTCCAAGTCCATCTTAATAATGGCTTAAGGACTTTTCTTTTAGGAAGATATCCAAACCTTTTTTAAACCCTGCTAAGCTAATTGCTTTTAACACATTCTCTGGTAATAAATTCCAGAGTTTAATTACATGTTGCGTGAAGAAATATTTTCTCCAATTTGTTTTAAGTTTACTAGTTTGTAGCTTCATTACGTGCCCCCTAGTCCTAGTATTTTTGGAAAGAGTAAACAAGTGATTCATGTCTACCCGTTCCAGTCCACTCATTATTTTATATACCTCTATCACTTCTCCCCTTAGCTGTCTTTTCTCCAAGCTGAAAATCCCTAGGTGCTTCAGCCTTTCCTCATAGGGAAGTCGTCCCATCCCCTTTATTATTTTTGTTGCCCTTCTTTGTACCTTTTCTAATTCCACTATATCTTTTTTGAGATACAGTGACCAGAATTGCACACAGTATTCAAGGTGCAATTGCACCATGGAGCAATACAGAGGCATTATAACATCCTCATTTTTGTTTTCCATTCCTTTCCTAATAATACCTAACATTCTATTTGCTTTCTTCACCGCCGCTGCACACTGAGCAGAGGGTTTCAACATATCATCAACAATGACACCTAGATCCTTTTTCTGGTCGGTGACTCCTAATGTGGAACCTTGCATCACGTAGCTATTTTTCATGTTCCTCTTTCCCACATGCATCACTTTGCACTTGCTCACATTAAACGTCATTTGTCATTTGTATGCCCAGTCTCCCAGTCTCATAAGGTCCTCTTGCAATTTTTCACAATCCACATTCAATTTAACAACTTTGAATAACTTTGTGTCGTCAGCAAATTTAATTACTTCATTGGTTACTCTCATATCTAAATCATTTATAAAGATGTTCAAAAGCAGTGGTCCCAGTACAGACCCCTGTGGATCCCCACTATCAACTCTTCTCCATTGAGAGTACTGACCATTTAACCCTACTCTCTGTTTTCTATCTTTTAACCAGTTTTTAATCTACAATAGAACACTTATCTCCTATCTCATGACTTTCCAGTTTCCTCTGGAGTCTTTCATGGGGTACTGTTGTCAACTGTCTTTTGAAAATCCAGATACACAAAAGTAGCACATGTGAATTATCTTGTTGGGCAGACTGGATGGACCGTGCAGGTCTTTTTCTGCCGTCATCTACTATGTATGTATGTAACCAAGTCAAAGAGATTCCACTCATTCTTACATCACACAACTGGAATAACAACAAAGAATGATCTACAATATTGAATGCCAATGTTAGATTAAGTATAGAAACAGAGAAAAATGTAGGCAGATAAAGACCATATGGCCTATCCAGTCTCCCATCCATGCCATCTGTTCTCCCTATCACTCCCTTAGAGATCCTATGTACTTGTCCCAAGCTCTCTTGAATTCAGATACTGTTTTCATCTCCACCACATTCTTTTAGTGAAGAAGTATTTCCTCAGGTTACTTCTGAGTTTGTCCCCTTTCACTTTTCACCTAGTGAGACATAACCATTATCTGATGTCAAGAAAACATCATTCATAATTGACACCAGAACAGTCTTCATCATGTGCTCTCCCCCCCCCCCCCCTAAAACTTGATTGGAATGGAACAATCACTATATGCCAAACATTGCTTAAGCATGTTTTTTTCTTCAATAAATTCCCCTATGAAGGTCAAATTTGATACCAGTCTGTAAGTACAGTCTTCTTCAGTTGAGGTTTCACTTTTGCCTTTTTTTCAAAGCTCTGAGCACATAACCCTGAACCAGGGACAATTTCAAAATATGACTGATTCAAGGAACTATAACTGGTTTACAAAACTAAACAGAACCAGAAGACTGTGTATCCGATTTACAAAAAGACGACTGAAAATATTTGAGTGTGAGCAGTGCTCCAAATGGATTTTTTTTTTAAAGTGGTGGCACATATTTTTCATTGTCTTTTTTTGTCAAAGTAACTTTATTCAATTTTAAACTTTAATGTAATCAATAGAAATCAAACAAAATAAAACATGGAAAAGAAAATAAGATGATACCTTTAATGCACAACACACACAAAAAAAGAATGTCATAACCAGAACAATAATAACAATCAACAAGAGAAAACATTGGTAACAGTTAACAAGAGAAAAATTAACAGAAACAGAGATTGTAATGAAACAACAGTACAAAGTAATGAAAAAAATTAAAGAAGGTCTAAAAATGTACATAAACAATTTTCCTGAAAGTAACAGTGTTCATTACTTGGGTTAGGTTAGGTCATGTTAGTTAAAGCTGGACTATTTCTTATTTATTGTAATGGATTAAGAACTTTTTATGACTAATAGTAAAAACATAAATAATAGCATGAAAATCCATAAAACTACATGAAACATATGAACAACAAATAATTCACTTGTGAAGTCGAGCAGCATTAGTTTGGCAACAAGGAGGTCAATGGAAAAAAAAAGATTAATTGTAACAGAACAGGAGCACATGACAGAACTGTCAAGTTAAAAACACTTGGGTTATCTGGAACATCTTTCACTTATTTAAACTATGAGGACCTTTTGGTAATATGGATGATACCTTTCAAAGCAATAACAACTCAGGGTATTTTATTTATTTTAGCCACATGCACAGGTCTTCCTGCCTGCTTCATGCCTTCTATAATGCAATTTTGACATCCCTCAAACTATCACCAGCAAAGAAAGGTATAAGATATCTACTTTATTCTTAATCCTACCCATTATGCATTTTTTATCGAGGCTGGGGTTTTTTTTCAATGTTATAATTTTCCTGTTCTCTTTCTTGCTTAACTTCAAATGTATATTACAGTGGATGATTACCAGGAAACATGTAAATTTATTAGTGTTTTTTATGAAAAGAAACATGTTTATGGTGGCAATTATATAAAGTGGTACCTAAAATTGGGAGCACTTAGTTCCAGTTCTATAAGATCTTCAGGGTGCACCTAAGCCATTATAGAATTGTAGCATAAATTCACTTTAGATGCAATCACATGCACAATGACAGACCTTTGTGGGCACATCTAAGGGCATTTTGCAATGTGCACAACTGATAATATTCGATAAGTTACATGTTGCTAGGAAAAAAAAACATGATGTGCCCATGCTTTGCAAGCAAGAGAAAGTACAGGCTGGCCAAAAAACAATCCACCATAGGAAATGTTGCATAAATACACTCTAATCACAACTACCCTTGGGCTACTCTGCTTGCCCAGTTTATCATTTTGCTTTTCTGCATTTAACAAGAGTTTGTTCTACCAGCATTTCATACTCCTTTCTTGTCCATAGAGAGTTTGTGACCCCTGATGCAGGCAGATTGCACCGCCAAAACATGGATCGTGTTGGGTCCCTCAACTAGTCCTTCAAATAAAGTGTATTTAAAGCAACATTTCCTAAGGTGGATCATTTTTTGGCCAGCCTCTACTTTCTGTTGCTTGTGCTGCTTCCTCATAGAGGTGTTTCCTGTTTGCTGTGCATGCCTATGCTTTCCCCATGTTTTCACGCCCCCCTCCCCCCATTGAAGTTGTGCACTATGCAACTTATGCACACATTTTATAGAATAGCGTCTAGCACTAATTAGTGATGTAATTTACATGCATAGATGCACCTATTCTATAAATTAATGTGCATAAATAGCACCTAAATGTAGGCACTCTTTCTAGAATTGCCCTTCACATGTTTCAAATCACATTATTCTGTGCATCTGACCTACTTAAGTGTTTTTCCTTGCTGAGTGGGATTCATTGAGGCCTTTTTTCTATAGACACACAGTGAAAGAAAATCAGATCCTCTGAGTCTATGGGCAACATATGTGGTATTGTATATGTGGTACTGAGTTGTCTTCCTTGTAAACATGGAATGAAGTAGCTATAAAACTTTTTTCTACCAGATAGATATCCGTAGAACAGTTACGCCAGGTCTATAACTGGTACAACTACAAGCACATAAATGCAAGGCACTTTAGTACTGGATTACACTACTATTCTTAAATACAAATCAACTTACGCATCTAGTTTTTCCTACATAAGCACACAACTGTGGAACGCATTACCTAAAGCCTTGAAAATGACGTACGACCACCTAACCTTCCGTAAAACACTAAAAACTAACCTGTTTAAGAAGGCATACCCTACCGACCCAACCTAAATGCCCAATCACAACAACACGACCAAACTAAAGCACACAATGGACATTACACAACTCTTCCGTTCTACAATTCCCTAATGTAGCTGTACCACATGAACTTTATCTTACCACGACAACACCTTGTATTTGTTCACACCGGAGCCTGCAAAGGCCCTCCGGTACTATGTAAGCCACATTGAGCCTACAAACATGTGGGAAAACGTGGGATATAAATGTAACAAATAAATAAATAAATTCCACAATGGAATGTGTGCACCCAGATGCTATTATTGAATAGAGGCTCACCACCATGAAAACCAAGAGGGAGAGGAACTTCTCTGAGGCACAGACATCTTGGCATGCCTGGTGGTCTTATAGCAACACAGGGGCCAGATGCCAGACCATGCTGCGGCAAGGAAGGACTGAGAATCCATCTGAATGACCCTGACAAGTTACACAAAATGCAAACATGCCAGAAAATTTTTATTTGAAGTCTAAATATGGTCAGCAGGGGAGCCTTATAAGAACAACTGATGATAACAGCAGAAAATTCAAAACTGAGGCAGGTCTAGTGTCATGGGCACACAGGAAATCCTGCGTGTGTCTGGAAATGTGTTTCTGGTTTTTTTTCCAGAAATATCTGGGAAACACTTCATTTAGTGAACATAATGGATCATGTTGACCATGTGTGATTGTTGACCTGCTTGTTTTCACAGAAAGAGTTTAAACCACTTCAAACATATGCTTTAAACCTGAATTAGTCCAAATCCAAACCACAGAACATTCTGCCATTCCAGTGTTAAGCTTACATTGCCAAATAAATCAGCAGCTGTTTCAGATTGCTAGCCAACAACTCTGCTATTGGCAGCTTATAACAATATCAGTACCAGTTTAAGTCTTTGCTAATTTATTTATCTAGTCTGTGACATTATTTAATTTATTGCCTGAACAAAAGAGCAGTAAAAGATGGATTTTCCTTCTAATTCATAGTGATCTTGAATCATCCAAATGTATGACGTACATTAATTTATGGCCAAAATACATTCAGTATGGGTTTGCTGAATCAAAATAACCATATTGGATGTTGAAAAACAGGTTAAAATGGTTATCGAGGACCATATAAATATGCAACAATTTTAAAAATTATATGGGGCTTGTAGTGTCCATGACCTGTAGGCAGATTTGCAGTCCAGAAATAAACAAGCATAGATGAGTGCATTTAATGGTCCTGAAAACATGAGAAGTGAGCTATTTTATCTCCATCATCACCTACTAAGTATAGAGGTACTGAATGCAATGTCCTTTTACTATAAGAGAATGTATTCTTCACTACAAAATATTCTCTGGTTATTGACATCTTTGATACATGTTGAGGACCATGATTTTTCGTTAGCAGTTTCACTAACAAACTAAGGGCTTCTTTCACTCTTTGAGGTGTATTTTCAAAGCACTTAGACTTGCAAAGTTCTATAGGTTACCACGGGGACCATTTTCAAAATGTCCAAAAAGTGGCATAAATCTGTATTTGGATGTTTTTCTCACAAAAACATCCAAATTGGTATGAAGGGCATCAGAAGTGCTTTCAAATCACAAGGAGGCATGTTAAGGGCGGGACATGGGCATTCCTAACACTTACATTTGCGGTAGAAAAGGTCAGCCCCCCCCCCAAAAAAAAGAAACCACATCTCAGCATTGCATTTTTATGTACCCAACTATACACCACTACAATAGCCCTTATGGCTGCAGGTGTTCTCTATATGTGGGTACAGTAGGTTTTTTTGTGGGTTTTGAATGGCTTATCATACAACATAAAAATGTAATGCTGAGATGGGGGGGGGGGGGTGGGGGGGCTGACCTTTTCTACCACAAATGTAATAGTGGATTATGGGCCTGGGTCACCTTCTCTTCAGTGCACTGCACCGACCACTAGGCTATTCCAGGAACCTGCTTGCTGCTCTAATAGGGCTGGCCATAACATCTGATGTTGTCATAGAGGCTGGTATGCACTGTATCTTTTAAATATTTGGGGGGGAGTGGGGTGGGAGGGGGGCTCAGTGACCATTGAAGAAGTAAGGGGGTGTCATCTGGTCATTTAGGGCATCTTTTTTGTAGCTTATCCCTTAATAAAACAGGTCTAGACCAAAACATCCTTCCTCAGTTCAGCTTCCCTGATCTGTGACATGATAGCAGGGTTACAGAAAGATTGATGTTCACCCACTCATATTTTATAAGGGTGTATATATATTAGAGGCAATCATGCATGTGTCCAATCAACAAGCACTCAGTTTCTAGATACCCTAAATTATAGAATAGGGTGTAAATGTATGTGCCTCATACATTGAGAGCAAAGGCTTGACATGGAATGGGGTCAGGCATTACGTCCATGGCTTTTTCATGATGTTGTCAAACACACCTTCAGAAACAGCAGGGCATTGGATATGTGGCCCCTCTAAAACATCAGTAGTTTCCCTTTCCTTGGTAATGATGGGGGGGTGGGGAACTATGCTGAGGGACTCTTAGAAGGGGATCTGGGGTTAGGCAGCAGAATAGCATGCTGTCTTTTGCCAGCTCTACATGTATGCTTTCAACTGCCAAATACTGAATGTGGGCCCTCATTGAGGCAGGTAACTAGTCAATGAACTTATTACAGTTGGTGCTAGGGCTGGTTTAGCTGTGGTGACATCAGTTATGTGTGAATTCCATCAATGTGGTGGTATATATGAACCCCCTTCCTCCAGGATTCACTTGGGGGCTTATCTGGTAGTCTATTGGGCTAGGGAAGGAGTTTTCCACCTCCCCTAAAAGTGTAAATGGTACCTGGTGAACATCCTGCCATACAAATATAATTGATGGACGTCGCGCCCCTACCTGCATTAAGCAGCTAGTGTGGGATTATTATGTCACTGGCTGGTATATTGTGTGGTGGCCAATATCACCTGTTCAGTCTAACAGTTACAGACTGTTAACACCTGTGCTAGCCTCTTACTCATGCTTAGTAAGTATCTCACTTTGTGTTTATGTTATTGGTTTAACTATAATAACAGATATGAAGAATTATTATACTCTAATGTGAAGGTATAGAGTTTCCTCATATTTTATTTGGTTGATCAATTTTGTGCATATCATGACAGAAACTAGTCTCACTCCTATGCCGGTGTGAGTTAGACATTATCTTAATCTCTAAGGATTACTGATTATGCTCACCTCAATAATGACATTGTTTCAAAGAGATTCTCCTTCTGGAGTTCATAAGGTTTAATATTGTTCTTGGATTTTTTTTTTAATCGGGTTTTTTTAATCGGGACAGCTTTATGGAGCAGCTGGTGCAGGAGCAGACGAGAGAAGGAAAAATTCTAGACTTGGTCCTTAGTGAAGCGCATGATCTGGTGAGGGGCGTTTATGGTACTGGGGCCGCTTGATAACAGTGATCATAATATGATCAGTTTTAATATCAACCTTGAAGTAACTATACACAGGAAGTCAAATACGTTAGCGTTTAACTTTAAAAAAGGAGACTATGATAAAATGAGAAGAACAGTGGAAAAAAACTTAGGGGGACAACTGAGAGGGTAAACACTGTACAACAGGCATGAACACTGTTAAAAAATATCATCCTGGAGGCCCAGGCCAAACATATTACACTAATTAGTAAAGAAAGACGGAACTCCAAAAGACAGCCAGCCTGGTTGAAAAGTGAGGTGAAGGAAGCTATTAGGGCTAAAAGAAATGCCTTCAGAAAATGGAAGAAGGAACCGTCTGAAAATAACAAGAAGCAGCATAAGGAGTGTCAAAGCAAATGCAAGGCGCAGATAAAGAAGGCCAAGAGAGATTACAAAAAAAAGATAGCATTAGAGGCAAAAAAACATAGCAAAAATTTTTTGCGGTATATTAAAAGCAGGAAGCCGGCAAAAGAATCGGTTGGGCCGCTGGATGACCGAGGGGTTAACTACTACTACTACTAAACATTTCTAAAGCGCTACTAGGGTTACGCAGCGCTGTACAATTTGATAAAGAAGGACAGTCCCTGCTCAAAGGAGATTACAATCTAAAGGACAAAATGTGCAGACAATCAAGTGGGGCAGTCTAGATTACTGAATAGATATAATGGTTAGGTGCCGAAAGCGACATTGAAGAGGTGGGCTTTGAGTAAGGACTTGAAGATGGGCAGGGAGGGGGCTTGGCGTATGGGCTCAGGGAGTTTATTCCAAGCATAGGGTGAGGCGAGGCAGAAAGGGCGGAGCCTGGAGTTGATGGTGGTGGAGAAGGGTACTGATAGGAGGGATTTGTACTGTGAGCGGAGGTTTCGGCTAGGAGCATAAGGGGAGATGAGGGTAGAGAGGTAATGAGGGGCTGCAGATTGAGTGCACTTGTAGGTCAGTAGGAGAAGCTTGTACTGTATGCGGTACCTTATCGGAAGCCAGTGAAGTGACTTGAGGAGATGGGTGATATGAGTAAATCGTTCCAGATGGAAGATAAGGCACGCAGCCAAGTTCTGAATGGAATGAAGGGGGGATAGATGGTTGAGTGGGAGGCCAGTGAGGAGCAGGTTGCAGTAGTCAAGGCGAGAGGTAATGAGAGAGTGGATGAGAGTTCGGGTGGTGTGCTCAGAGAGGAAAGGACGAATTTTGCTGATGTTAAAGAGAAAGAATCGACAGGTCTTGGCTGTCTGCTGGATATAGGCAGAGAAGGAGAGGGAGGAGTCGAAGATGACTCCGAGGTTGCGGGCAGAAGAGACGGGGAGGATGAGGGTGTTATCAACTGAAATAGAGAGTGGAGGGAGAGGAGAAGTGGGTTTGGGTGGAAAGACGATGAGCTCGGTCTTGGCCATGTTCAGTTTCAGGTGGCGGTTGGACATCCAGGCAGCAATGTCGGATAAGCAGGCCGATCAAGGGGCGATCAAGGAAGACAAAGACGTAGTGGAGAGACTAGGGGGCATGCGATGAAACTACAGTGTAGTAAATTTAAAACAAAGCAGAGAAAATTTTTCTTCACCCAACGTGTAATTAAACTCTGTAATTCATTGCCGGAGAACGTGGTGAAGGCGGTTAGCTTGGCAGAGTTTTAAAAGGGGTTAGACGGTTTCCGAAAGGACAAGTCCATAAACCGCTATGAAATGGACTTGGGAAAAATCCACAATTCCAGAAATAACATGTATAGAATGTTTGTACATATCATCAACAACGACACCTAGATCCCTTTCTTGGTCTGTGACTCCTAACGTGGAACCTTGCATGACGTAGCTATAATTCAGGATCCTCTTTCCCACATGCATCACTTTGCACTTGCTCACATTAAACGTCATCTGCTATTTAGATACCCAGTCTCCCAGTCTCGTAAGGTCCTCTTGTAATTTTTCACAATCTTCCCATGATTTAACGACTTTGAATAACTTTGTGTCATCAGCAAATTTAATTACCTCACTAGTTACTCCCATCTCTAGGTCATTTATAAATATGTTAAAAAGCAGCAGTCCCAGCACAGACCCCTGGAAAACCCCACTAACTACCCTTCCCCATTGAGAATACTGACCATTTAACCCTACTCTCTGTTTTCTCTCTTTTAACCAGTTTTTAATCCACAATAGAACACTACCTCCTATGCCATGATTCTCCAATTTCCTCTGGAGTCTTTCATGAGGTACTTTGTCAAACGCCTTCTGAAAATCCAGATACACGATATCAACTGGCTCACCTTTATCCACATGTTTGTTCACCCCTTCAAAGAAATGTAGTAGATTGGTGAGGCAAGATTTCCCTTCACTAAATCCATGTTGATTTCACCGGCAATCTTCCGACACAAATCGGGAGATCGCCGGCGATTTTGCAAAAGCGGCTAAAAGCATATAATCGAAAGCTGGCTTTTTAACAGCATCACCACTTTCCCGTCGCCTCGCCGGCGAAAGTTAAAGGGGGCATGTCACCGGCGAAGCAAAGGCGGGACATGGGCGGGCATGGGCGTGGCTACCAGATGGCCAGCTTTCAGCGATAATGGAAAAAAAAGCGGTGTTAAGCGCTATTTGGCTGGGTTTACTTGGTCCTTTTATTTTCATGACTAAGTCTCAAAAAGGTGCCCCAACTGACCAGATGACCACCGGACGGAATGGGGGATGACCTCCCCTTACTTCCCCAGTGGTCATCAACCCCCTCCCATACTATAAAAGTTAAAATGAAAACCTTTTTTGCCAGCCTGTATGCCAGCCTCAAATCCTGTATCCACCTCCATGACAGCAGAATGTGTTGTATCGTCTGACAGCCTTTCCGTGGTTGCGATGTGGCTCTCGGGTGAGTGTGACACCTTTTCTGTTAGGTGCCCTGCAGAGTCACATCAGCAATGCATTGTGGTGGGTGTAAGGTAGTGGGCTATACTCCCATGGTGCTTTTCCCCCCTGCTAACTGGGTCAGAGTGTGCCCTGTTTTGTTTCCGGTAGTCCATGAGGTAGTGGCCATTTTTGTAAGCCAGTTTTAGATCCCTTTCATGTGTTACCCACGTTAGAAAACGTTCTTACCTTGAATGCTGCTGAAAGAAGGCATTGTACAGCATTCTGCCAGCTCGGACCTACTGCTAATCTTTGTACCAGGGGACTCTTTGCCAGTGGGGCACAACCTCTGATCTGCAGTTAACTGTGAGTAAAAGTGCTTATTCAAATAAAGCACTTTTTCAAAAACATTAGTCTTCAGGTGTCAACTGGTGTGCCAAGGTTATACAGCAGCAACAAGTCCTAGAGGCCTGAGTGTGTGCAGGTCCCTGGAGCACTTTTAGTGGGTGCACATTTGTGGGTAGGGGGTTTGGGGGGGGGCTCAGCACCCACAGTAAGGGAGCTATGCATGTGGGAGCTGTTTCTGAAGTCCACCACACTGACCCCTAGGGTGCCACAGTTGGTGTCCTGGCATGTAAGTGCACTACAAATGCTGGCTCCTCCCACGACCAAATGCCTTGGATGTCGCCGGGTTGGAAATGGCCGACATTTTTTTCCATTATCGCTGAAAAACAAAACCGCCCATCTGAAACCCAGCGACATCCAAGGCATTTGGCCGGTCTAAACCGTATTATCGGAAAAAAAGATGGCCGGCCATCTTTTTGATAATATGGTTCCAGCCAGCTGTTGCGCCACCGCCAAAATAGATCACCGGCGATCTATTTCACCGGCACCATTCGATTATTCCCCTCTTTGTCTCATTAATCCATGCCTTTGAATATGCTCTGTAATTTTGTTCTTTATAATAGTCTTTACCATTTTGCCCGGCACCGACGTCAGACTCACCGGTCTATAATTTCTGGCATCTCCTCTGGAACCTTTTTTAAAAATCGGCATTACATTGGCCACCCTCCAATCTTCCGGTACCACATAATTTATAGTGCATAAACCACAGTACCTATGTGTGCTACGGCCAGATACTTAGATGCATAAGTACTATATAATTCTCTGTTAGCACTGAGCACTTCCTAAAAAAAAAAAAAACTTCACTTTTTATATTCTATGATATATTGCAAACTTCATTTTTGCCTATGAAACTATAAACTCCCTATACAGTTCAGCTAATACATGCATGCTTGAGAACATAGAATAAGATAAATTGGAAGCCTTGCGGCTCTCTTTTGTTACTTTATAAGGAAAAACTGGAACTTGTTTCTGGCTTTTCTGGAACCAATGTGCTTTTTTTTTTTTGTTTCACATAGTGAATATTTTTGCCAAGGTGCTTATAAATGGCAAAGCTGGAGATTTGGGTAACGCTGACAAGTTTGCTGCATGGGATCCACTTCAGTGGTATTTTCCCAACAGCTGTTTCTGTTTCGCTCTAATTTGTTCAGGACTTGCGTTAAGGACCTGGAGCTCACCTTTTGCAAAATATTTGTCGATTTAAAAAAAAATACATTTCTAATAAGAACAATTTGCAGTCAGGCTGGCAATAGATCTGTGTTACTATAGTACAGTTCAGTATGTGTGTTCTTGGCGCGCTCTAATCCTTTTGAACAGGAAAATGGCAAACAGGTGGATTGGAAATTATGAATAAACAAAAGACCCTCGAATTGTACAGTGCATACTTAGGAAAAACAAATTAGACACAGATGAAAGTTCTAATCAAAATGGACTATGTTGAAAGAGCTCTTGGAGGAAACTGTATAGAATATATTAAAATAATGTGAAACAAGGTTTCAGCTGACATAATTGTAAAAAGAGCTACATCATTAATATAATTTCATACTTCCCCCTTGATACAGTGAAATTTAATATAATGTGTTTAACTATATTTCCGATTTATATTGGATACATCTAGTTATCTAACCCATAGTAATTCTCTTTAAGGGCCTCTTTTATCAAGCCATGCTAGCAGTTCCCGTGCGGCAATGCCAATGGAGCGCATTCAAATTGAATGGACTTTGTCGGCATTACCGCACTGGGAGCCACTAGTGCAGCTTGATAAAAAAGGACCTAAGTCATTGTAGGGTATATTTTGAAAAGATCAGTTCAGATCTAATTGCAACAAATAAGGAGTTATACACATGGATTGACAAGGGGGCTCTTTTTTAAGGTGCGGTAGGTTTTGTACTTACTACACATGTGTCCTGCATCTGCTCTAGATTTACCGCACAGAGCAGACTGGTAATACATGACATAGCATTACCAAGAATGGCAGACAGTGTGGGGGGTAACCATGTTATCTACCACTGTAGGTAATGTGGTGTGAGCTGCCTCAAAAAAAAACATTACCATCATTACTGTTGCAGCAGTGTACCCTCCCCCACATCTGTCCCCAACATCTATACCCCCTGCACAGCAGGTCTCCCCTATATCACCCTGATTCCTCCCAAGCATTGATCCAACCCACAAAGTTCCGATCCCCTCTTCCCCCTGCACATCTGAATGCCCCATAAAAGCCCCCTACCAAAGCCCATCCTATAATCAAGACCACTGGAGAAAACCCTCTCCACTGAGCCAACCCCTCCCTCACTTCCTCCCAGGACCTATTGGGGGATTTTCTGTGATAACTCAGCAGTCCCTGGCAGAAATGGTGCTCCTCTACTCCCACCTGGGTCTTAGATGGCTTCCAAAAGGGCCATCAGGATCTCTAGCAGTAGTCTTAGACTAAACCTCTATTTGGCATCCCGCCATATAAGAAAAGGGAATCAAGTGGATGCCAGGGAGATCTGCTGTGCAGGGGAAATAGATCTTTGGGAGAGACGTCTGGGAAGGTGCACTGCAGTGGTAGTATTGATTACAATTATTTATTTATTTTTAGGGTAAACCAACCCTGGAATGACAGCAGCCTGCAGTTCAACTGCACTTACCACCTACTCTAAAGGTGGTGATAAATGCAGCCGTGTTATCTGCAATCATGAAATAGTGCATGGTAACAAGATGCCCAGGTCATGCCCATCTCCTGCATTAGGAAGCTATTTTTTTTTTTCTTATACCATGATGGCTTCCCTTTAGAGCAGCAGATAGTAGGATAGGTGGTCTCTGGGTGAGTTGGGGAGGAACCGGTATTTATGTAGGCACAGCGATATTCAGTACTGGTTCCTGGATAGCTAACCAGGCAAACAGGACTGTTCGAAAGGTAGTTTTAACTTTGCCTGGTTATGAAGCTGCTGGAATTGAATATCGGCTGACACCACAAAAGCAGAGGACCATGTGCCACTATCCTGCTTATTTTCGAAGGAGAAGGGCGGCCATCTTCCGACACAAATCAGGAGATGGCCGGCCTTCTCCTAAAGCCGGCCAAATCGGTATAATCGAAAGCCGATTTTGGCTGGCATCAACAGCTTTCTGTCGCAGGGCCGGCCAAAGTTCAAGGGGGCGTGTCGGCAGTGTACTGAAGGCGGGATGGGGGCATGGTTAAGAGATGGCCCACCTCGGCCGATAATGGAAAAAAGAAGGGCGGCCCTGACGAGCATTTGGCTGACTTTACTTGGTCCCTTTTTGTTCACGACCAAACTGACCAGATGGCCACCGGAGGGAATCGGGGATCACCTCCCCTTACTCCCCCAGTGGTCACCAACCCCCTTCCACCCAAAAAAAAAATAGAAAACATTTTTTGCCAGCCTCAAATGTCATACCCAGCTCCATCACAGCAGTATGCAGGTCCCTGGAGCAGTTTTTAGTAGGTACTGCAGTGCACTTCAGGCAGGCGGACCCAGGCCCATCCCCCCACCACCTGTTTCACTTTTGGTGGTAAATGTGAGCCCTCCAAAACCCACCACAAACCCACTGTACCCACATGTAGGTGCCCCCTTCATCCCTAAGGGCTATGGTAGTGGTGTACAGTTGTGGGTAGTGGGTTTGGGGGGGGATTTGTGGGGCTCAGCATCAAAGGTAAGGGAGCTATGTACCAGGGATCATTTTGTGAAGTCCACTGCAGTGCCCCCTAGGGTGCCTGGTTGGTGTCCTGGCATGTGAGGGGGGATCAGCGCACTAGGAATGCTGGCTCCTCCCACAACCAAATGGCTTGGATTTGGCCGGGTTTGAGATGGCTGCCATTAGTTTCCATTATCGGCGAAAAACAATGGCAGCCATCTCTAACGCCAGCCCAAATGTTGCACTTTGGCTGGCCCCGACCATACTATAGAAATGAAAGATGGCCGGCCATCTTGTTTTGATAATACGGTCGGGTACGCCGCTTTATGGGGCCATCATTACAGATGGTCGCCCTTATAGATGGCCGGCCCCGTTTGATTATGCCCCTCTATGGCAAAGAAGGCCAAAGTGAGGAGTAGTGTGATCAGCAGAGCTCTTCCAAAAAAGACAGCAAGACGAAGAATATAGTGGAAGCCAATCTTTATTCTTCAGGACCCGACACAACACTGTGTTTCAGCAACAAGCCTATGTCAGGGGTCTGTGTTTAAAATCTCTGGATGATGTGTAACACAATGTAATCACTGAAAACCAGTCTTGACAAAGACATGATTCAGGAGGCATGGGTCATTCATACTCTGACCCCCGCCTCCTGTATCATATCTTTGTCAAGATTGTTTTCCAGACCCCTGACGTAGGCTTGTTCCCACAACACACTGTCGGGTCCTGAAGAATAAAGATTGCTTTCCATTATATTCCTCATCCTGCCATCATTTTTGGAAGAGCTCTGCTGAACACACTACTCCTCACTTTGGCCAAGCACTCGGCCATTTTAAAGGTGGTAAGAGCCCCCACTCTGTTTATGGTGACAAACATGCCAACTCACTCACTTGAACACAGAGGATCACTAATTAGAAAATGAATGGTATAAAAAACAAAACTTAAGGGTTGCATATATATTTTCATGTCAAGTGTTGCTTTGATGGCAACTCTGGCTGTATCAACTAAGGCCCGTGCTGGGCTGGCTTGTACAGTCTGAGCCCCGCATATAGCAATCTGGTTGTAGGATGGGCAGCAGAGTGCTTTGACAGAAACTCCAGTAATTTAGAATGTGAAGACAGCGCCAGGCAAACTTTTACAGCTGTGCCCCTCCAATGACAAGACAAATTTGGATAGGCTGGAGTGGGTTTTGACGGCAACTCCAGTAGTTGAAATATAAGGACAAAGCTGGGCGGGCTTTTACAGTCCATATCCCAGAAACACCAAAGAGATACCATGATCAAGTGTAGAATATCACGTTCATTGTTGATTTATTCTTGAATTGATAATGAATGTGACAGTTGGGCAGACTAGATGGACCATTCAGGCCTTTTTCTGTTGTCACTTACTATGTTACTATTCCTATGCTAACTGGTTAGCATGCAATAACGTAGCCACACTGATTAGCATAGCAACACCCACTCTTCACCCCCAGACATGGCCTTGAGCACGTCTCAGTATACCATTTTAATCTGTGTTATGCGCCTAATGCAGCTTAGAAAAAAAGCCCCTAAATTGAAAGGTCTTACAGTGGAGGAACTGAAAAGTTCTCAGTCAACATTTTCTCAAGACAGATTACTGCTGTATAGGAAACTTGAAACCGTGGAAAGCTTTACATGTACATTTATTTTATAGGCTTCTTAAGGAGATTATTAAGTTTCCTTGAAACAGCCTTCCTCTACTACAAAAAAAAAAACGTATTATGCGAACTGAATCTGATTTGGATACCTCAGCAGCATTTCATATGTCAGCAATCTAGAAACCTCTGCTTCAGAGCTTATCACTCATAGAACATTATTGGTATCATTTGTGCTTCTTATGGCTAAGAAAGCAGTTTTAAGATTATATTTTTAGGTCTTCTAATTCTACTTTCTTAGGAGCTAAGGTTCAGATTTCTCCAGATGTTTCAAAGTGGATGTAACTTAGAAGGAAGCAATTTTTTGCCTTATGTCATTAATTATTTCTTTAGGAACAACCTTTTGGTTGTGTCTTCCCTGTAAATGTTGCTACAATATGTGTTGGATCGGATTCTATATATGGTGCCATAAAAATTGGCACCCCAAAAAATACACCTAGGTGTATTCTATAACCTAGTGCCCATCCACATGACTAGATTCAGTCGCAGGTATTTACACCAAGTAAGGCTTAGTGTAAATGCCGACAATTTAGGGCCCCTTTCACCAAGCTGCGGCAAAAGGGGGCCTGCAGGTCATCGGCACATGATTTTCATGCGTGCTGAGGTCCCCTTTTACTGCAGCCAGTAAAAGGGAAGGCTCTCTATTCTGCAGGAAATGGCCATGCAGCAAGTAAAGCACTTGCTGCATGGCCATTTCGGGGGAGCCCTTACCACCACCCATTGAGGTGGAAGTAGGGGCTCCTGTGCTAACCTGGTGAAAACTGGGCAATGCGCGGCACTGATTGGCTTCTTAAGATAGTTCAGTTCCAAGTGCAAATCAGAATATGACCTGATTTGAACACGCAACTCTGGTCGCACTATGTAAAATCCAGGTTTTCAAACCAGTACAAATGAGAACATTTTTGGATTCAAGGATTGGCTCTTAATCTTTGTCTAATTTGATTTCTATTTTTGATGGCTAAACTTTCAATAAGTAAAGATATCTACTCTTTTTCTTTATTATATATTTTCCTTTTCCAGCTTCCTATGGTTGTGAATTCTTGGCCCCTAAAGATTGTGGACTATTGATTGTTACTATATATTTTTTTGTTTTATTCTTTGTGAAATATTACAGACTTGTTTTTATCAAAGTGTATTCTTTGATTGATTCATTTGTAATATAATTAAAACAATAATAATAATACATTTTTAAAAAATGCCTACTGCAGTGAGCTGAATATCGGGGGAGGGGGGATTATTTTAACTTAAAACTTCCAAGAAATAACTTAGCTTATTATAAACTAAAATCTCATTAAAACAATAAAGCAACTAGTGGCATCTTATAAATTAAGGGCCCCTTTTAGTAAAGTTTAGCGTGCGCTAATGGAATTACTACACGCTAATTGCCAAGAAGCACATTTTATACCTATGAGCTTCTTAGCACTTAGGGAGAAATTCTATATATGGCACCTAGAAAATCCATATGGAAAACATTTCTGCCTAAGTGTATTCTATAAGTTGCACCTATATTTAGGCACAGTATACGCTTAATTAATATCCTCACACCCAAAACTATGTGCCTCCATTTACACCAATGAAAATGTGGCATACATCCTAGTGCATAGATTTAGGCACATTGGGTCATATTCTATAACAATGCACATAACTTTTGGAATGCCCACAAAACGCCCATTTCCCTGTCCATAATCACGCCCCTTTTTGCCTGAGTGCATTAGAATTTAGGTGTGTTACAGAAAATGCTGAGCACATTATGCACATAAATTCTAATTATTGCCAATTAATGCTCATTATTGCTTGTTAAATGTATCTAACAATGCTGTTTGGCTTGTTAAGTCAATTAAGCTACCTACGTTGTTACAGACTAAGCTTGGATTTTGACACAGAATGCTAAGCGCACTATGTAGAATCCTGGGGTTAGTGCACGCTAATTAGTTTTGCACACACTAAGCTATGGTAAAATGAACCCTAATTGATTAAGGTGTCATCAGCCTCTTTTATTGTGTTTGTTCATTTTAGGATCATGTTGGGGCTGTTCCCCAAAGTAGACATGTTTTCACTTCATCCATACATTCATTTTAATAAACACATGTTACTGTATGTTAGAACTTTTAAAAAATGCATTATTCAAATCAAACATGCATTAATTCATCGCAAACTAATTAGTGTGCATTCCTAATGAAAAATCATTGTACTTATCTTATAGTTTCTTGTTCTTATCAAAAAATAGATTCATCTTACAAATACTGTAATAGTCATATTTGTGAAACTTCAAG
The DNA here is from genome assembly GCF_901765095.1 of Microcaecilia unicolor. NCBI lineage: Eukaryota > Metazoa > Chordata > Amphibia > Gymnophiona > Siphonopidae > Microcaecilia > Microcaecilia unicolor. Next base: position 421,440,058 of record NC_044033.1, read on the forward strand.
TTAGAAAGAAGAAGGTTGACCTAGAAGAAAACTCAAATAGCAAATGAGAACTTAAAACACCTTAAACTCTTTCAAGGCACATTGATAAGTAGTTCAGAGAGGAAAGAAAAGAAACACACTGCATTTTTTTTTCAATTCAGTTTCTTAACTATACTTTCAAAACTATAGGGACTTTTGTGGTCTGTATATGTGAGTGGCTCGGGTTCTGAGCTCTGTGTCAAAACTCCTGTGTCGCAAAAAGATCATCTGAGCCCAGATTCATAGCAAAATAAGGGCCCTATTTACTAAGCCATGCTAGAGGCGTGTTAGTATTCCTATGTGCGTCTACACGGTTAGCACATGCTAAAAATGCTACTGCACCTTAGTAGACAGGGCCCTGAAGTAGGAATGCCTACTTTATCTTTTGTAGGCTCACAGAACAATATAGTATTTGGTCATGCATGCCCATGATTTGATAGACCTATCAGGACCATACCATTTTCTACAGGGCTGTTAAAAAATAACACTTATATTTCTTCCTCTGACATCCTGAAAGATCTCAGGGACATCCTGACATACAATTTGTTTAGTGGCTGTACAAGGGAAATATGTTATCTATCTTGGCATGTTTATTATATTAGATTATTTTGGATTAATTTCATGCTTTTTTAATAGTAGCTCAGTGAGTTACATCCAGGTATCGCAAATATTTCACATTCCCCCAGTGTTTTACAAAAGGATCTGCCAAATGCTTTGGCCAAGACATAAACTTTCATGAAACTTGTGCTTGCTTCAGAGGAAGTATAAAAGGTGACAGAAAAAATATTTGTAATCCATGTGTTTGGCCATTGTAAAATGTGAAGTATACATACAATATGTTGGCCCACCCAGACCATGTCCATGACATACCTCCTTGAAATCTCTGTATCCTAGGCATTTAGACATGAAAAGTGGGACTTTCTGAAATTGCTGTTTAAATATGTAGAATTAATCTCTCAGTTGGTACTTGCTAATAGAAAATCCTTCAAATTAAATCAGTATAGTAGCAAGTAATACTCTCTACAAATAAGTTTCTCTTTAATTATCGGAGCAAAAGACTTCAGATTCTCTGTGTTGCGCCCTCGTTAGTATCTTGCGAGCTGCTACCTCTCCTCTGCAGATTAATTGCCTGCTCTGCTTAAGATTAGGTGCAGAATCGTTATTAGTCTAAAAAACCTCCGCTATTCTCTATTTATATTTCTTTGTACAGTATATTCTTTGTACTTAGTTCTTGCATACTTTATCATATAGTTGCTATACACTTATCTGGGCTGTAAAATGGTCTGTCGGGAACGCTCAACAGAGAGCCTCCATTTCTCAAATCGCTTCCTCGGGAGTCATACCCTTGACTACTACGTCTGCCCTACATGTATCATGTTAGAGAGTGGACCACAGGGAGCAACTTATGAAAGAAATTGGTTTGAAGCAGCCTACCTTACGCGGGTCCTGCTATTTCCTTCTGCGGGACTCCTAATAACTAAAATGGTGTCAGGGTATTTAAACTTTCAATCCAATCACAGATGTTTCAAAAATAACCTCCTCTCTATCTCCTTCAGTTGTCTGTATCTGATGTATAGTGCAGCTGAATTTACCCACACTAGGTGAAGAAAATGCCTGAAGGCATCTAAATGGTATCAAGGATTTGACCACTTTCTCCTAGAAACAATAGTTTTATTTATGTATTGATTCGGATTTATTTACTCCCTTTTTGAAGAAATCACCCAAGGTGGTGTACAGCAAAAACAAGCCAAACATAGTTAATAGACAAATTACATCAATAAACCTATTCAAATAACAGTATAGGGGTTGATATTCAAAGTGATTTATCTGGCCAGAAATCCTGGCCTGTTAAATAACCTGTTCAGGGCTAACAGGTCATTTTTAGCAGCACTAACAGGTTAGCTGGCTTCAGAAACCCAGAAATGCAATGCCGAAACCCAGACATGGCCCAACATTGAATTTCCAGCCATAATGCTGGCAGTGGTCATCAAAATGCTGAGTGGCATTGACTGAATATCGAAACCACACATTATAGCACAGTTTGATAACTACTGTGTGAACACAATACAGTATAAATGGAGGTGGCACATATAGACAAGATAGTAACAGGAGTTAGATAAAATAAAGGTAACTAACTTAAAGAAAAATTGCACATGAAGTCAGAAAGTGTGCAGGAAATTGATTTCAGCTAGTGGATAACCAGCATCTGCTCTAGTATGTGCAATAAAGATTTACACGGGGATGAAAATTTCACTCATCTCCACCCATCCCCAATAGAATCTAACCCATACTACCCAATGCTACTACTCAGGACAGGCACATCAATCACACCCTTATCAAGAGGGAAGAAATATGGGGGTGGGAGAAGGTGGGAGTAAGAGGGAAGGAACCTAGGCCTCTACTATGTGGCATTAGTATTACCAGAAGTATTAGTCCTCAATCAGAAGAAAGCATGTAGTATCATCAGATATTGAAGTTGGAAGAAGGTTGCAGTTGTAGCCTGGTAGTTGTACAGTAGTAGAACAGCAGCAGCCAAAGCCAGTGCAATGTTTTCTTTTAACAGGTCCCCAGTCTGTATTACAGATGATGATAATATGGAAGAATTACAAATAGAAGGTTCTGGTGACTCATCTGTGGTAGCTGAAGAGATTAGCAGCTTGGTGTCTGATGAGGAGTGCTACCAATGCCCAAACAACATCAACATCAAAGGATTTTATTGGAATGGCCAAGTATACAGCGATTAGGAGTGCAAGGAAAAACTCAGATGTTCAAAGGCTCTTTTGTGCCCTGGAAGATCAATGCTTTGTGGAATGTCTGTACTGTAAAATGCATGTGAGCTAGGGAAAATAATTGACCATCTTTCCAACAATTCTGTGAAGTAGGCTGTGCTGCTTTCAGGGGAGGCTGGAAGTCCTTCAAGTCAGCAGAATAAAGCAGTAGTAACAGGAAAGGGGAGGGTTTAGTAACAGTGATTCTATTGTTAACCCACTTCCCAGCCTCTGCCAGCAGTTAAAATGCAGACCTTTCCTTGGACACAGAGGCAGGTTACAATGGAGCTAATTGGATGGTACCCTACTATTCTTGTCCCATGCCAAGAGTATGAAAGGAACTACAAATATTTTAAAAGAAAAAAAGAGTAGCAGTCATCTTGAGTATGCAGTGGCAACCCTCGCCACAAGCTAGATATCAAGCAGAACAAGGTCCACAGTGTAACCCGCCATAACATTAGGAAAAATAGAAAGTTTTCAAACCTGAATTAAATTTTGAGTTCCTGGTAAAGATGAACGGAGAGGGGATGCATAAAGATGAAGAAGCTCTCAATGTAATGTCTCAGTTGAAGGTAAGCAAAGTGATCTGTGGAAGGGAAGTGAAAAGGTTTCTCGGAGTTCTCAAAATTGTTATAGTTTGCTGTTGTCAGTCAGGAGTTGATAGAAGTAGTGTATTCATTTAGAGCACCAATGAGCAAACACTGAAGAGTCAGAACCGGGTGGAAAATCTGGATTATGATGTATGGCAACGTAAGGTGTTGCCACTGCCTTAAAGTGATATCTCAGGATTATCACCAAAAATCTGTGTATCCTAGGCCCAACTGACTTGCTGCTTATATTGTCTTTTTCTCTTATAATATGATTTTATCAATTTGAACATTGCTACTTCTATTAGTTCCATAATGTATTATCTCTGCTAAAAGGTTTACTGTAATATAATTGAATGTAACTCTTCCATTTTCTGCTTAATCTTCACTGTAAGCCATAGTGAACCTGAGTTTTCTTGGGATAATGTGGGATATAAAAGACATGAATAAATAAATAAAATAAGATTCTACTAAACGTATCTGCTGTAACTTAAAGAAACATTTTTGCATAATGGATGAAATATGTGGTCAATAGTTGAGTTGGTCATGCAAGATCTTCAGTGAGTTAACAGTTTCAATCTGAATATTGTCCATTACACATGGTACAATGATTAGAGGTGATGGTGAGGTATCAAAGACCAATGTTTTTGGATTACTTACGTTCAATTTTAATTTATGGGATGTTAGCCATGCTACAATGATGTCAAGTTTTTTTGATAAGTTTATGAATGGTGGAAGGACAAAATAAATCTATAACACACAATATTTGTGTGCCATCCACATAGGCAAATGAGGTCAGGTCTAATGATTGAATTACCATCAATTACAGGGTGATAAATATATTGAACAATGTAGGTGCTAAGAAAGAAGGAACATTACAGTTATGTGAATAAGTACAAGGTAAATCCATTCCATGAAACAATATTTGAACATGAGGAAAGATAAGAACAAATCCACAATAGTGTGCTACCTGTTATACCAATATCTTGGAGACTGTCTATCAGCGAGCTTTGACCAACAAAGTCGAATGAATATGAAAAGTCTAAGGACTCTGATATAGGTGAGTTTTAATGAATGCTATCACCGCTAATAATGTGGTCTCAGTAGAGTGACTGCTCTTAAATCCTGTCTGATAGGGGTGTAGGACATTTGTGTCAATTGAATTCTTTATAATGTGATAAAGATACCTCACAAACAGGGAAGATAGGGTTTCTGGATAGTGAGGTTACACAACAGACTGTGGTAGGCCAGGTGCCCTCAAATACAACTAAAGATCAGACAAAAGATGTCAAATCAATAGTGTCAGGTACTAAGCATCATGCAAATAAGAACAACAAACATACTCTGAAATGTCTATATGCAAATGCTAGGAGTCTAAGAAATAAGATGGGAGAGTTGGAATATATTGCACTAAATGAAAAATTGGATATAATAGGCATTACTGAGCCCTGGTGGAAGGAGGATAACCAGTGGGACACTGTCAAACCGGGGTACAAAGTATATCGTAATGATAGGGTGGACCGGATTGGTGGAGGGGTAGCATTGTATATTAACGAGAGCCTTGACTCAGATAGATTACAAATTCAGCAGGACACAAATCACACCTTTGAATCACTGTGGGTTGAAATTCCATGTATAAAAGGGAAAAAAATGGTGATAGGAGTGTACTACCGTCCGCCTCGCCAGGATGAGCAGGTAGACACAGAAATGATAAAAGAAATCAGAGACGCGAACAAAATGGGCAATGTGATAATAATGGGTGACTTCAATTATCCAAATATAGACTGGGTAAATGTAACATCGGGACACGCTACAGAGATACAATTCCTTGATGAAATCAAGGACAGCTTTATGGAGCAACTGGTGCAGGAGCCAACGAGAGAAGGAAAAATTCTAGACTTGGTCCTTAGTGGAGCTCATGATCTGGTGAGGGACGTTATGGTACTGGGGCCGCTTGATAACAGTGACCATAATATGATCAGTTTTGACATCGACCTTGAAGTAACTGTACACAGAATGTCAAATACGTTAGCGTTTAACTTTAAAAAAGGAGACTATGATAAAATGAGAACGGTAAAAAAAAAACTTAGGGGGGCAACTGAGAGAGTAAAAACTGTACAACAGGCGTGGACGCTGTTCAAAAATACCATCCTGGAGGCCCAGGCCATACATATTCCGCAAATTAGAAAAGAAAGACGGAAGTCCAAAAGACACCCGGCCTGGTTGAAAAGTGAGGTGAAGGAAGCTATTAGGGCTAAAAGAAACGCCTTCAGAAAATGGAAGAAGGAACCATCTGAAAATAACAAGAAACAGCATAAGGAGTGTCAAAGCAAATGCAAGGCGCAGATTAAGAAGGCCAAGAGGGAGTATGAAAAAAAGATAGTATTAGAGGCAAAAAAACATAGTAAAAATTTTTTTCGGTATACTAAAAGCAGGAAGCCGGCAAAAGAATCGGTTGGGCCGCTGGATGACCGAGGGGTAAAAGGGGCGATCAAGGAAGACAAAGACGTAGCGGAGAGACTGAATGAATTCTTTGCTTCGGTCTTCACCGAGGAAGATTTGGGTGGGTTACCGGTGTCGGAAATGGTATTTCAAGCGGACGAGTCGGAGAAACTTACTGACTTCACGGTAAACCTGGAGGACGTAATGGGGCAGTTCGGCAAACTGAAGAGTAGCAAATCTCCTGGACCGGATGGTATTCATCCTAGAGTACTGATAGAACTGAAAAACGAGCTTGCGGAGCTACTGCTAGTGATATGCAACTTATCCTTAAAATCGAGCGTGGTACCGGAAGATTGGAGGGTGGCCAATGTAACGCCCATTTTTAAAAAAAGGCTCCAGAGGAGATCCGGGAAATTATAGACCGGTGAGTCTGACGTCGGTGCCTGGGAAAATGGTAGAGGCTATTATTAAAAACAAAATTACAGAGCACATCCAAGGACATGGATTACTGAGACCAAGTCAGCATGGCTTTTGTGTGGGGAAATCTTGCCTGACCAATTTACTTCAATTCTTTGAAGGAGTGAACAAACATGTGGACAAAGGGGAGTCGGTTGATATTGTGTATCTGGATTTTCAAAAGGCGTTTGACAAGGTACCTCATGAAAGGCTACAGAGGAAATTGGAGGGTCATGGGATAGGAGGAAATGTCCTATTGTGGATTAAAAACTGGTTGAAGGATAGGAAACAGAGAGTGGGGTTAAATGGGCAGTATTCACAATGGAGAAGGGTAGTTAGTGGGGTTCCTCAGGGGTCTGTGCTAGGACTGCTGCTTTTTAATATATTTATAAATGATTTAGAGATGGGAGTAACTAGCGAGGTAATTAAATTTGCTGATGACACAAAGTTATTCAAAGTCGTTAAATCACGACAGGATTGTGAAAAATTACAAGAGGACCTTACGAGACTGGGAGACTGGGCGGCTAAATGGCAGATGATGTTTAATGTGAGCAAGTGCAAGGTGATGCATGTGGGAAAAAAGAACCCGAATTATAGCTACGTCATGCAAGGTTCCACATTAGGAGTTACGGACCAAGAAAGGGATCTGGGTGTCGTCGTCGATAACACACTGAAACCTTCTGCTCAGTGTGCTGCTGCGGCTAAGAAAGCGAATAGAATGTTGGGTATTATTAGGAAAGGTATGGAAAACAGGTGTGAGGATGTTATAATGCCGTTGTATCGCTCCATGGTGCGACCGCACCTTGAGTATTGTGTTCAATTCTGGTCGCCGCATCTCAAGAAAGATATACAGTGGTGGAAATAAGTATTTGATCCCTTGCTGATTTTGTAAGTTTGCCCACTGACAAAGACATGAGCAGCCCATAATTGAAGGGTAGGTTATTAGTAACAGTGAGAGATAGCACATCACAAATTAAATCCGGAAAATCACATTGTGGAAAGTATATGAATTTATTTGCATTCTGCAGAGGGAAATAAGTATTTAATCCCTCTGGCAAACAAGACCTAATACTTGGTGGCAAAACCCTTGTTGGCAAGCACAGCGGTCAGACGTCTTCTGTAGTTGATGATGAGGTTTGCACACATGTCAGGAGGAATTTTGGTCCACTCCTCTTTGCAGATCATCTCTAAATCATTAAGAGTTCTGGGCTGTCGCTTGGCAACTCGCAGCTTCAGCTCCCTCCATAAGTTTTCAATGGGATTAAGGTCTGGTGACTGGCTAGGCCACTCCATGACCCTAATGTGCTTCTTCCTGAGCCACTCCTTTGTTGCCTTGGCTGTATGTTTTGGGTCATTGTCGTGCTGGAAGACCCAGCCACGACCCATTTTTAAGGCCCTGGCGGAGGGAAGGAGGTTGTCACTCAGAATTGTACGGTACATGGCCCCATCCATTCTCCCATTGATGCGGTGAAGTAGTCCTGTGCCCTTAGCAGAGAAACACCCCCAAAACATAACATTTCCACCTCCATGCTTGACAGTGGGGACGGTGTTCTTTGGGTCATAGGCAGCATTTCTCTTCCTCCAAACACGGCGAGTTGAGTTCATGCCAAAGAGCTCAATTTTTGTCTCATCTGACCACAGCACCTTCTCCCAATCACTCTCGGCATCATCCAGGTGTTCACTGGCAAACTTCAGACGGGCCGTCACATGTGCCTTCCGGAGCAGGGGGACCTTGCGGGCACTGCAGGATTGCAATCCGTTATGTCGTAATGTGTTACCAATGGTTTTCGTGGTGACAGTGGTCCCAGCTGCCTTGAGATCATTGACAAGTTCCCCCCTTGTAGTTGTAGGCTGATTTCTAACCTTCCTCATGATCAAGGATACCCCACGAGGTGAGATTTTGCGTGGAGCCCCAGATCTTTGTCGATTGACAGTCATTTTGTACTTCTTCCATTTTCTTACTATGGCACCAACAGTTGTCTCCTTCTCGCCCAGCGTCTTACTGATGGTTTTGTAGCCCATTCCAGCCTTGTGCAGGTGTATGATCTTGTCCCTGACATCCTTAGACAGCTCCTTGCTCTTGGCCATTTTGTAGAGGTTAGAGTCTGACTGATTCACTGAGTCTGTGGACAGGTGTCTTTCATACAGGTGACCATTGCCGACAGCTGTCTGTCATGCAGGTAACGAGTTGATTTGGAGCATCTACCTGGTCTGTAGGGGCCAGATCTCTTACTGGTTGGTGGGGGATCAAATACTTATTTCCCTCTGCAGAATGCAAATAAATTCATATACTTTCCACAATGTGATTTTCCGGATTTAATTTGTGATGTGCTATCTCTCACTGTTAACAATAACCTACCCTTCAATTATGGGCTGCTCATGTCTTTGTCAGTGGGCAAACTTACAAAATCAGCAAGGGATCAAATACTTATTTCCACCACTGTAGTAGAATTGGAAAAGGTGCAGCGAAGGGCGACTAAAATGATAGCGGGGATGGGACGACTTCCCTATGAAGAAAGACTAAGGAGGCTAGGGCTATACAGCTTGGAGAAGAGACAGCTGAGGGGAGACATGATAGAGGTATATAAAATAATGAGTGGAGTGGAACAGGTGGATGTGAAGCTTCTGTTCACGCTTTCCAAAAATACTAGGACTAGGGGGCATGCGATGAAACTACAGTGTAGTAAATTTAAAACAAATCGGAGAAAATTTTTCTTCACCCAACGTGTAATTAAACTCTGGAATTCGTTGCCGGAGAAAGTGGTGAAGGCGGTTAGCTTAGCAGAGTTTAAAAAGGGGTTGGACGGTTTCCTAAAGGACAAGTCCATAAACCGCTACTAAACGGACTTGGAAAGATCCAAGATTCCAGGAATAACATGTGTGGAATGTTTGTACGATTGGGAAGCTTGCCAGGTGCCCTTGGCCTGGATTGGCCGCTGTCGTGGACAGGATGCTGGGCTCGATGGACCCTTGGTCTTTTCCCAGTGTGGCATTACTTATGTACTTATGTACTTTATTCTGCTTCACATGTGTTCTCAAAGATGTTATGCTGAGAATATTGTATAGCAACATGTGGTCCTGTACTTGACAAAGTTTATTACCATATTGAGGGCTAGAGTTAGAAAGCTGTGTTAGTGGAATAATGCATGTTATTTGCCTACTATGCATGCTAATTTTTTAAAATCACAAAACACAATGGGGTCCTTTCATTAAAGTATGGTTATCTTTTATCACGTAACATCACCAAAGCAGCAGATTTGAGACAAACAACACTATATACACTGAAAGCTCCACAAATTTCTTCATTGTTAATGTAAAAAGACTAAACATGGGCCTTGTTTCGGCTTATCAGCCTGCTTCAGGAGTCTGAGACATGCCACAGCATTGCCTATGAGTTTGATGGCTTCTCAACATTAATATGACATTGGGATAAACCAGAAAAAAACCATCCAACAAGGTTGAATTAGCTGCATGATTTCCAAACCGTGTAGCCACCTGCGAGCAGTATAGCACTTCGTCCGGCCACCAAACAAGTTTTTTTACATCAACAATAAAGAGATTTGTGGCACTTTCAGTGTACAGAGAGGGGCATAATCGAAAGGGATGCTCAAGTTTTGCTGAGGACGTCCTCACAAAATGTCCCGGCTAAGGGGCGGGGAAACCCGTATTATCAAAACAAGATGGACATCCATCTTTCATTTCGATAATACGGTCGGGGATGCCCAAATCTTGAAATTTAGACTTGGTTGTTTCTGATTTTCGGCAATAATGGAAACCAAAGACGCCCATCTCAAAAATGACCAAATGCAAGCCCTTTGGTCATGGGAGGAGCCAGCATTCATAGTGCACTGGTCACCCTGACATGCCAGGACACCAACCGGGCACCCTAGGGGGTACTGCAGTAGACTTCAGAAATTGCCTCCAGGTACATAGCTCCCTTACCTTGTGTGCTGAGCCCCCCAACCCCCCCCCCAAACCCACTACTGTACACTATTACCACAGCCCTTACAGGTGAAGGGGGGCACCTAGATGTGGGTACAGGGGGTTTCTGGTGGGTTATGGAAGGCTCACATTTACCACCACACGTGTAACAGGTAGGGGGGTATGGGCCTGGATCCGCCTGCCTGAAGTGCACTGCACCCACTAAAACTGCTTCAGGGACCTGCATACTGCTGCGAAGGACCTGAGTATGACATTTGAGGCTGGCATAGAGGCTGGCAGAAAAGATTTTTAACGATGTTTTTGAGTGGGAGGGGGTTAGTGACCACTGGGGGAGTAAGGGGAGGTCATCCCCGATTCCCTCTGGTCGTCATCTGGTCAGTTCGGGTACCTTTTTGTGGCTTGGTCATAAGAAAAACAGGACCAGGTAAAGTTGTCCAAGTGCTCGTCAGGGATGCCCTTTTTTTTTCCATTATGGGTCGAGGACGCCCATGTGTTAGGCAAGCCCAAGTCCTGCCTTCTCTACGCCTCCAACACGCCCCCGTGAACTTTGGTTGTCCCCGTGATGGAAAGCAGTTGGGGACGCCCAAAATCGGCTTTTGATTATGCCGATTTGGGCGACTCTGGGAGAAGGCGCCCATCTTCTGATTTGTGTCGATTGATGGGCATCCTTCTCTTTCCCAAAATAAGCCTGAGAGTTTTGTTTCTGACACCTCTGCTGTGTTGGTGCTGTTTTGACTTAAGAGCTGTAGAAGTTGGTTCTTCTTTATCTTTTTGCACTTACTTTATAGAAAGAATGCATGAAAAGTGCAAAGGCTGTAGGGTAATTGCTGGGAGTGTGTCCAGTATATCCTCAGAAATTGCCACACTGAAATGTACTTTACAGTGTGTTAAGACTGTTTGTAGTTAGAGTGAATGCCCATGCAGCAAATGAGATGAAGCCCATAGGAATTGAATGGGCTTCCTCTCATTTGCCGCACCGAGAATTGGTAGCACAGCTTTGTAAAAGAGGCCCTTACTACCTTTTCTTGACAGAAAGCGGTAAATACTGTGAGCTAACATAACCCACTCAGTTCCTGTCTCCTAAAACAGAATCCAGTTAAAGAGCAAATTAGGACATGTTAACTGTCATGCTGCCATGGTAAGAGTTACCACACCCCCTATGCTAACAGCACATGCTAATTTGTGCATTAACCCCCAAATTCTATTATTGATGCTTTCAATTTCGCGTGCAAATTTGGGCGTGTGCCCAATTTGCATGCACAATTTAATTGATTAATGAGCCAATTAGTGCCAATAATTGAGCCCTAACAATCAACTATCAGTGCTAATTGGCATTAATTGAAATTCACAGGTGCAAATTTATGAGAACTTTACATTTGAATTGGATCCACAGGGGAAGCTAGTGCTTGGCTGGAAGCAAGGAAGAAACATGATCAGTATGGTGGGCATTATGTAGTAAGTTTCACTGCTGTGGATTGGATTAATTGAAGGCAATTAAGAGTAGTGAGAGGTAAACCTTTATAAAGAAAGTTAAAATAGTCCATCCTGGAAATGACCAGAGATACTAATATTATCTTGATAAGATTAAGTGGATTAAGTGGGAGAAATAATTTTATTGAGTGAATGATGTGAATTATAAAGAAAGATTAAAAGGCCACAGTCAATTTGTGGTTTAAAACTGAGTTTAGAGTCAAAAATAATATAATACTGAGTACACACAGCCCCCCCTCCGATATTCAGCTGGCACCGGCGCTGACCCTGGATATTCAATACCAGATCGTATCCAGTGACTGGCATTCAATATACGGTTTCAGTCTTGTCTGTAGCAACTTAACTGGTTAAGCCAATATTCAGTGCTAACCAGTTAAGTGCTTAGTGGTTAACGACAGGCCTGCTATTTATGTGGCCTATATTAACCACTAAACTTAGCTGGTTAGTGCTGAATATTCAAGATTAACTGGCAAAGTTGCATGATATAGCCAGTTAATGGATATCTGCCAAATGCTAATATTCAATGGAGATAACTGGCTATCTCACACTGAATATTAGCGGTTAGCCAGCTAAGTGCTATTTAAAAGAGAACAATCCTATGTAATGGCGGGGGGGGGGGGGGGGGGACAGGACAGACAGATTTGGAAAATGGGTTTGGAAAATGAATAGATTCATATGCAGAAGAATTCAGGAATAGGTGGTTATCTTTGAGCCAGGATCCTACAACTTGGAGGGATGTGTCAGAAGAGGATGGGGATAGTGTAAAGAGGATCTGAATACCATCAGCATAGTAGTAGGGCTACAGTCAAAGGACTGGACCAAGACTGGAAAAAAATACTAGGAACATATTGAAGAGGGAAGGAGTTAAAGTAAATCCCTATAGAACACCACAGGAAGAGGAATAGGAGGTGGATTAGGTGTAAGAATCACAAAATTGGAAAGGTTCTATCAATCTGAAGCAATTAAAGAGTGTGCCCAAGATCCTAAGGCTCTGGAGATGAAGAAGAAGTAACTCATGATCCACTACGTCGAAGGCAGAGGAGAGGTCAAGGGAGACAACAATAAAGGAAAACCTAATTTTGTTATTTAGGGCTGTCAAGAGAGATTCAGAGCAATATCTAGGATGGAAACCAGCTTGAAGGAGATGAAGGGCAAGCAACTTATCTAAGAAGAGGGAGAGTTGCCCAAGTATTACTTTTTCCAACACTTTGGTGAGAAAAGGTTGGAGATAGGCCTGAAATTAACGGGTCAGTGAGTACTAGGAGAGTTTGTTTTAGGATAGGAATTATTGTCACATGCTTCCACAGGGAACGCATATATGCAAGGTTTAAAATGCTCTGAAGAAGAGGAAGGACTAGGTCCAACAGTTGCTGAACAAAGTTCTGGAAGAATAAGGCAATCCAGGGGTCTTGTGGTAAGGAAGAGGGATTTAACAATGAGAAAAATTTGATAATTGCAAAGAGAGTAAGATGGTGGAAGGAAGTCCAATCAGAGAAGTATTGAAGCTGTATCAGAAAGGATAAAGGAGAAGATGGTGAATGAGGAGAGGGATGAATCAAAGGGATAGAAGGCAGCCAAAGGCAGCCAAAGATATCTTTGTTTTCCAGGTTAGGAGCAAAGAGGCAGGAAGGAGGATAGAGGCAGAGAGGGGTAAACTGAATAGGAGACAGCAAAAATGTCCAAGATTTTGGGCTTGTTCAAAGAGACTAAACATAAGAATAGCCATACTGGGTCAGACCAATGGTCCATCTAGCCAAATATACTGTTTTGAAGGAGTAGGTTTGTTTAGTTTTTCAGATTACTAAGCAAAATTCTCTGTATTTAGTAAGGAAGTTAGTGTTTGGAAGGAGAAAATCATTTGCACCATAGACCATGGTGACCTGGAGTTTCAAAAGATGAAGCCCTGGTGACCTCCAGTGATGAGCATGAGTGGAGTTATAGAACTGAAAATGGTAGAGAGCCAATAAAAAAAAACATCTGTTGCACGTGCAATTGTCGTTATAGAATATTATCGTAAGTCTGCATTTATGCGCCCAATTTTAGCCGTGAGCACTTACACTAGCTCAGTGGCTGGTATAAATGCTCCCACCTAACTGTAAGGCAGTAAATGCTAGTATTCTATAACTGTTGATATTTTTTTGCATATCCTTCATCATATATGAACATATAAAATGATAGAAATTAAATACAGAGTGCTCATTTTATTAAGGTGTGGCAATTGATTTAGTGAGTTCTGATTAGCATGCGCTAAATTCTAGGAAGCCCATAGGAATAAAATGGGCTTCCTAGCATTTAGTGTGTGCTAATCGCTAATGTGCACTAAAGGGTCCTTTTACTAAGGTGCTCTGAAAAGTGGGCTGCGCTAGTGTAGGTGCATGTTTTGGGCGCGGGCAGATCCATTTTTCAGCGTGCGGCAAAATAAAAATTGGCGTATGTCCATTTTGGATCTGAGACTTCACCACCAGCCACTGACTTAGCAGTAAGGTCTCTCGTGTTAAATGTGCATTAAATGCCTCACGCGCGTCAAGTCGGAGTTACCACCCAATTATTTCCTGTGTGCCAGAAAATAAAATATATTTTCTGATGTGTGTAGCAGACATGCATCGAAAATAAAATTACCACATAGGCAACGTGGTAGCCAGGCGGTAACTCCAAACTGGCGCATGTTAGGCGCGCTTAGGCACCTACGCGGCTTAGTAAAAGGGCCCCTAAATCCATTAGCACACCTTAGTAAAAGGAGGCCAAAATCTGTTAATAAAACTATCAAAGGCTTTTGATGAGTAATTTGATTCATAAGTATCTATAAAGATATTCAATATTGCTTCTGAAAATTATTTTGACATAAAGCTGAATGACTGCTTATAATTTCCATTAAAAAAAAACATTGTTTATTGTATATACAATGCTGTCCTTTTTTCCAGCATCTGCCATGAGCTTGCAGCTGTAATTACAGCTCTCTTAGTAGTAAATGCCAAAAATGGTGTGTTTGACATATCACACCTGCTTTAAAGAACACATCTCAACCCACACCAATCTACTGTACATCAAGAGTTTGTTTCTAATGATTTTTAAAAAATGCTGATATTAGCTGTTAATGCTTGACTGTTTTTTATGGAAGCAGTAAAATCCATTTTGTCTACTTTTAATATAATCCTAATAAAGCAGCTGGAAGATTGCTATAGCAGAGACAAAGCTAAAAAAAATCCAGCCATTTCCTTTATTGTAATATGAGTCAGCTTGACATGCTCAGATAGTGCAGTGTTCCTTCTTACATTAAGAGCAATTAAAAATAGTTTCAGATCAGGAGTGTAAAAATAATTCACTTCAAACTTCTGCCTGACATTTTTATTTGTAGCTTGAGTCTTAGCATGCTCAGTTTCATGTGCACTGATCAGCCACCTTATTTCTTGCAACATTTAGTAGAAAGTGACAAACTGCTCTCACCTCTGTTGAAATCTCTCACAAATGCATCACAAGAGACAGCCTTTATTTAAAAAAAAAACCCTCTACTCTGTCTGTTTTGAAATTCCACTGGTTGCCAATTGAACAGTGGGTTTATTTTAAGATTTTATTGCTGGTTTTTACAACAGCTAATCATTTCTATAGTGCTACTAGATGTAGTCAGTGCTATACACATTATATGCAGGTACTTTCTCTGTCCCTAGAGGGCTCACAATCTGTTTTTGTACCTGGGACAATGGAGGGTTACGTGACTTGCCCAAGGTCACAGGGGGCTGCAGTGGGAATTGAATACAGGTTGCCAGGATCAAAGCCTGCTGCACTAACCATTGGGCTACTCCTCCACCTATTTTAAGGTCCTTAATAATTGTGTCTCGGTGATGGTATCATCAAATCTAAAATTATATCAACCTCCCAGAGCACTGAGGTCAGTAAATAGGAGCCTGTTAGACTTTGCTACTACTAGCACCGTCAGACTGGAAGAAAAAAAGATTGTCCATGATTTTTTTATCCATTTATTTTTATAATTGGACCCAGGATGTGGAATGCTTTACCTCTGCAAATACGTGAGATTCAAACAATAGGATGATTTTAAAAAGAGTTCAAGATTTTTCCCTTTCAGCAGTCATATGGCACAAATTAAGATTATAACTGATGAATAGAATGGACTGAGTAACATGATCTGAACTATTTGGATTTTTTTTAAATTATATGCTTGTTATTTTTCTTGCTTTTTATTTGTTTTTAGACTGTGTATGTTGTATATAATCCACTTAGAATATAAATACTTGAATAAATAAATAAAATAAATACTTTCTCTGTGGGGTATATCTACTAAAGTGCATTAAGCCCTAACATGCACTTAGCATGTGTGAAAATGTTTTCTGCAAGGCGTGTGGAAGTGTTTTGCAGTAAGTAACCATTTAGCATGTGCTAAGCGTGCATTATTTCTTTATTTCCAATTTATATTTTTGCTGGGGGTGTGGCATGGGTGGAGAATGGGCAGGGAAATATTAACCAGATAAGGCATGCACATTAGCATGTACTATTAGGTTAATGCTGGCTTAATGCATAATGCTGCCCCACCCATGAGCTCTTAAAGCCTCCTAAATAAGAGGTGGAAAATGCTCCTCATTAAGGGCTCCTTTTAATAAGCGGCGGTAAGCCCAACATGGACTTGCCACTCGCTATACCGGAAGTACCGCTGCATCCCGGTGTTACTTCCCACCCCTGGAGTGTACCCAGTGGTAATCAGGCAGTGCTGTGCGCTGCCCGGTTACCGCCCGGTTACCGCAGGGTTAATGCGGGAGCCCTTACCACCACCTCAATGGGTGGCAGTAAGGGATTCCCCTGAAATGGCCGCGCTGCAAGTGTTTTACTTGCCGTCTGGCCATTTCCTGTAGGAAAGCGAGACTTCCCTTTTACCAGCTGCAGTAAAAGGGGGCCTCGGTGCGCGTGTAAAACATGTGCCGACGCCAGCCCCCTTTTGCCACAGCTTGGTAAAGGAAGCAGTGAATCTTTTCAGGTAATGTGCTAATGCAAACATTAGTACATGACCTGAAAAATATGTCCTATACGCCGGGTGCAAAGGAAATGGGCTTAGCCTATGGGAAAGTCCTTCACGAGACTGCGCTAAGCACCTTTCCTAGTTCCCCTCAGTAGACATACTCCTATGACTATTTGCAGACAATAAAAAAAGTGGGAACTGAAAATGGCAGCCAAGTATAGGGTTTTCCTCAAATAACTCATGAAGTAAAAGTTGATGGATAGCTGCTCTTTGGTGTTTTCAAACACTTCAAAAATAATTTTTAAGGGCCTGAATAAAAGATATTCAGTGTGTGTAGGAGGTGGAGCCTGTCTCTAATTCCCATTATTGAACTCTGTTCCCTCTCAAAAGTGAACATTTACCCTTTCAAAAATGTGACTTTAACTCACCTTTCCAAGACCTCTGTGTGGACTATATTTACACCATTTCAGAGTCAGATTTAGTTCAGGCAGTGACCATTTTGTCTTCATGACTGATTCCCTTTCTTTCTTATCATCAAATGGAAAATAATGGGAGCTGACCCAAGACATTATTTTACTTTATTCAATTTGTTAGAATGGAATTAGAAACAGTTGGGAAAAATGTACCATTTGGAACCATATTTTGCTATTTTAAAAGAAACATTACTTTGAAGTCCATAGTACACTGTGGCACTTGATAACTGAAAACAGCAATAACAACAAATTTAAATCCCTCCTTCCTACGCAATCTCATCCTTGCATTAAGACTGGAGTTTTACCTGCCTCTTTAGTCCTGAACATGGAATGGGGAACATTTCTGAGAATGCTAACCTAGAGCTTCTGGATTTGAACTGTTTAAATAAAAGCCTAACCCCTGTTTACTAAGTTGCACTATCTGCTGCCGTGCGCTAATGTCAACACAGCCCATTCACTAGCCACTAGCACAACTTAGTAAACAGAGGGGTAAATTTGACTTCCAGAATCTCCCTCCCATTCTTTCCAGTGTCATTGGTACCCACATGTACCAAGACAGCTGGCTTCTCCTAGCACTGTCTAAATAGAAATAGAAATTGTTTTATGACCAGAAGATTAAAATATTCCCAGACATTTCCAAATTGACTCAAGTTAAAAGGGAATTCTTAGACATATATTAAAAGGCCATTCCTATAAGGGTAGATTTAATTAAAAAAATGTTTTCCATGCTGGTACAGAGTGTGGCACTATTGAAATAAGATAAACTAGACCACAGAATACAAACTCAATTTTTTTCTTGGTTACAAGTGCACATATGGAAGCCTAATGGTGAGGAGTTCTCTCCTGTGCCACACCTCTGTATAGATGGGGGCAAGAAAAAAGATGAATTTCTTCAAAAAGGCGGTAGACAAACCCAATAATTAATTAATTAATTAATAATTATCAGATAGGATATGCTATTATAACTTTGCTGATATGTTTTGTTCTGTTATTTTTGAAGGGGCACTTGGTTTGGTTTGGTTTGGTGGAGTCTCTCATTTTTTTCCTGGATCTTGCTGATGAAATGTCATGTAGGTAGAAAGTGATTATTTGGAACCCTGAGCAACAATACAATACTTTCCTTATTTTCATCTATTAAATGATTAAAACTTTCTTTAATTTGTTTGAAAAATTTCATTACAGAAAAATAGATCAGTGCTTCCCAATCTTTTTACATCTGTGACCTCATGGTTGCAGCCAAATAAAATTCTATGATCCCCCCTAGAGGTGCAGAATAATAATGTACTTATGGAGATACTGCCTATGTTGTGACCCCAAAACCAGCCTCCTTGTTTACAAAGCAGTGCTAGCGGCTGCCTGTCGGCAGTACAGCACCGCCAGTCACTAGTATGGCTTTGTAAACAGGGGTCCAGGTTCTGTGACCCCATTTGTGGTCCCTACCCATAGTTTGGGAGGCTCTGCTGTAGATAGACTGTTTGTAAAGTCTTTTGTGGTCAGAGTAACTGACAGCATATACCATTTGGGAACAGCGTCCCATGTATTCATGGCGCTGTACACAACTTCATTGATCTACCCGTTACTCTGATGATCCCCGTTAGTAAAGTAACAAATTTATTTGAAGATTTAAAGGTTGTGTAATTCTGGACTGTGTGATTTATAAGAGCTGAACTCAGAGTGAACTTCAGAGTAAGTCCCCACACCAGTACTGTAAGATCCTCTTAAGCACATTAGAAGTTAGGCATGCTGCATTACAGAATACACTTAGCGAGTTGTGTGTGTAAATTCTAATTATTGCCCAATTAATGCTTATTATTGCTTGTTTGCTGTTATCAATGATAAATTATTAAGCCAATTAAATTATGTGTGTTGTTATAGAATAGGGGGTCTGGATTTCAGCACTGATCTCTAGGCATGCGATATAAAATCCAAGGGAAAAAGGCTTTATGTGTGTTATTATAGAATAGGGGGTCTGGATTTCAGCACTGATCTCTAGGCATGCGATATAAAATCCAAGGGAAAAAGGCTTTAGTTTAGTTGGGTAAGCCTGAGTTAACTAGATAAGTCAGACCACCAAAACAACTGTCCTAAATGGATAAGTTTACCTGGTGTAAACCACCCTAGTAGTGTTCTTGTGTGTGCTAAGGCCCTCTAGTGGCTCCTGTCCAGGTTCACTGGCGCTCAACTTCTGAACAGCTTGAAAAACGCATGCACTTCTTGCTCTCCACCTGGCCTCACTGGCCCCTGACTCTTGAGCAACACTCCAGCCGGTCTTTTCTTACTGGCTTGCAGGCACCCACCTCAATATTCTGGGTTCCTGCTTCACTCAGGGTGGCTGCTCAGACCTGCCTTCCTTCCCCCTGAAACTCCTTCCAGTTGTGTCCAACGTGCCCTGGTCACTCCTCTTGCTCACGGACACTGACCCACTGCACTTTCCATGGGACTATAACTCTGCTTCTCCAGACTTCAGAAATATGCAAATTCAGACAGTCAACATATGCAAATTCAATTTATTGTTAGAACCTGGATTCAGTCTTGTGGGGAACAAGTTATTCACTTTGTAAATCCATTCACTGAGCCCATTTCCTTTGGGAGACCCTGGGTCTCAGTGTCTAACAGCATCCACCCCTGGATAGGACATCCTTCACTCTCCACAACTTTATCGTCCTATCCTCCACCCCACGGCTGTTAGTTACTTTAACTGCACACAATATATAAGTTCATAAATCCTGTCCACAGTCAGGTAAGTACCTCTTCACTTTCCCCTGCTGTCTTCAGGCTTCCGTTCTTTCTTTAGGGACCTTCTCCTACCCAAGGAATTGCAGCCTATTTCTTCTCATGCTTTAGGGACTTTCTCTTACCCAAGGAATTGCAGCCTGTTTCTTCTCATGCTTTAGGATCTTTCTCCTACCCAAGGAATTATAGCCTGCCTCAGAACCTGGGCGTTGCAGGTCCCCATCTTCTTCTCTCCCTAGCTCCTCAGGAGGTACGATTTATATAGGACTGCTACTAGCCCACCACACCCTTTCTGGGCCCCTCCTCCTAGTTCTGGAAGAGTCCAGCCTTCTGGGTGCCCTTCTCTTAACTGGGACCTTAGCTGGAGCTCCCCCTGCTGGCCCCTTCAGGTCATTACCCTGATGTCCATTTTCCTAGTGCTGGTAGCAGAGCGCCCTCTAGCGGCCTCCTCAGGGTAGGGCAAGCACTGTGTTTATCACACTGGATAACTTTAATCAGCTATATTTGACAGTTGGACTTAATTGGTTAAGGTATAGATTTACCAATATGCATTACTGCATTAACCTATGCTAATATCATTAACACACATTATTAGTAAATAGTTCTCATTACATAAAGTAAGACTGGGGACATTTAGTCAGATACAAGCGCTCTGAATATTGGTTCCTTTTTGTTTATTCTGAATCATTCTTTACTATATTTCACAAATAACACATTTGTATCTTTTATTTTAAAAGCATTATCTTAGCAAGATGCAATAACTCAAATCATTATGGAAAAAATAACAGAGAGAAGCCATTCACTTGTTTTAATATGAACAACCCATTTCTTATAATCAGTCTCCTTTTTTGAAGCAAATGCCTGTATCATGAACTCATATGCCATTTGAATTTTTTTTTATATATTATCCTTAGCAAATTGGGTGATGTGTGAGCCCCTGTCAGAGTGCTGCCTCTGTTACAATCTAGAAAGTTAATTTATAGCTGTATACTGGCCAAGCTACCAGTTTTGCCACCATAGAGAAAGTGCTCAATCTCAACGTACTAGTCTGTTTTATGAAGCACTCAGAGTACTGTTAATTTCAAACTAAACTGATTTCTGTTTCTCATCATAGTGTAAGTCAGTAATTTTATATGAGTTTTATATGAGGATTTTCTTTCTCTCTCATTCTAGCTACTCCGCTATTCTTTCCTGGTATACTGGTATTATAAAAGGCAGAAAAAGAACAGGATCCTTTCATTGCAGGTAGCCTAACCAGCCATAGAACAATGACTGTCCAACATAGCTACCCTCCCAGAGTCATAAAATCAAGACAGACTAATTATGGTAAAGGGGAGGGTAATTTAGGCTGGTGGGCAGTTAGTAGAAGTGGTAATGCAAAGTTCTGCACTGACATTTTTGGCTGAAACCGAAACATGGCTGAATCCAAATTTTGGGCTGGTTTTGGACCAAAGCTGAAACCAAAACCGAAATCCGGTCAGCCTCTAAAAGAAGGTAGCAAGTCCCACAACGAAGTGCTTGCATACACTGGTTATCATGCTTCAGCGTTACAGCAGACAGAGAAGAGATAGAAAAAGATTGTTGGGAAAACCACAAGGAGCAAAGCTGTAAAAAATGGAACATGAAAGACAATTAGCAACAACATCTAAAGGCCAGTTCTCTGAGTAAGCGTAGTATACAGAACTCTAAAATGGGAAATACTAGGGACAGTCAAGTAACACTAATGGCACACTGAGAGGAGGACAGGGAACAGAAGGATGTAAACGTGTATGAAAAGTATCGGAGTTTCAAGTTCTGGGACTTGTGGAGCACTGGCTAAAGCTGTGCTTTGAGCCTACCCCATAGTTAATGAAAGATTGGGTAAAGAATTCTGCATAATACAGATGGACTGAGGTGATAGTAACAGGGAAGCAAGTTAACTACACTGATTAGTGATTATTCTTTTTGGATTGCATCACTAGCTCACACACAGAGCAATCTGGTACAAGTACATTCCATTTAGGGATTTGATAATTTAGCTTTGAGATTTGGATGAAATATCCTTAGAAGGTAGTGAAATTAAATGGTTAATGTTTGCAATGTACAGCCTTGTAAGCAGGTTGGTATATCATAATAAACTGCATTGGGTAGTTCAATAAGAAAATCTTTCAGTGGATGCAAATTAGCTGGTAAAGATTCAAGGGTTCTTCTTAAAGAGGTAAAAAAAGAGGCATTGAAACATAGAAATATGATGGCAGATAAGGGTCAAAAGTCCCTTCCAGTCTGCCCTTCCTCAGCAACCACTGTCTCATCCTTTTCCTAAGGGATCCCACGTGCCTGTCCCATGCTTTCTTCAATTACAACACATTCCTCGTCTCCACGACCTCCACCGGGAGGCCATTCCATGCTTCCACTGTGAAAGAGTATTTCCTTAGATTCCTCCTAAACCTATTTCCTCTTATCTTCATCCTATGCCCTCTCCTTAAAGACTTTTCCTTCATTTGAAAAAGGCTCACCTCCTGTACATTAACGCCACTGAGGTATTTAAATGTCTCTATCATAGCCCCTCTCTCCCGCCTCTCTTTCAGTGCATACATGTTGAGATATATAAGCCTGTCCCTATAAATGTTATGACAAAGACCTCTTACCAATTTTTTAGCCACCCTCTGGACTGACTCCATCCTTTTTATATCTTTCTATAGATGCAGTCTCCAGAATTGCACGCAGTACTCCAAATGTGGTCTCATCAGAGACTTATACAAGGCACTATCACCTCTTTTTTCCTGCTGGTCATCCCTCTCCTTATGCACCCAATCATCCTTCCGACTTTGCCACCGCCATTCTATCTGTTTGGCAACCTCCAGACACAATCACCCCTAAATCCTGCTGTTCTTTCATACTCAGAAGCACTTCATCCCCTATACTGTACCATTCCCTTGGATTTTTGAAACCCAAGTGCATGACCTTCCACTTCTTATCATTAAATCTTAGTTGCCAATTTTCAGACCATTCTTCAAGCTTCACTAGGTCCTTCCTCATGTCATCTACTCCCTCAGGACTGTCCACCCTATTACAGAGCTTGGTATCATCCACAAAGAAACAAACCTTACCACACAGTCCTTCCGCAATATTACTCACAAAGATATTAAAAAGAGCCAGCCCAAGAACTGACCCCTGCGGTACACCACTGATAACATCCTTTTCCTCAGAGCAAACTCTATTTATCACTTCTCTCTGTATCCTCTCATTTAACCAGTTTTTGACCCAGTCAGTCATTTTAGGTTCCATACTGAGGGCACTCAGTTTATTTATCAGGGGACCATGTCAAAGGCTTCACTAAAATCCAAGTATACCACATCTAGCACCCCTCCCACACCCAATCAAAGAAATCAATCAGATTTGTCTGACATGACCTGCCTCTAGTGAAGCCATGGTGCCTTGAGTCCTGCATTCCATTCAATTCAATTCAAGAAACCTCACGATCCACCGCTTTAGAAATGTTTCCATTAGTTGTTTTGTTTTGGGGTTCAGAGACCCCTGGGTTCTGTCTGGTACTGGAGTTCAGCTGTCCAGTAGCGGAGAGAACCTCAAAAGAAGGCTGATTGGACCTCAAATCTGACTACATCTCCACATAGAATATTAATTACCATTCCTTAACCAACCCAAGAGATTACTAACAAATATTAGTGAAGACAAGGGAAGACACTATAGCTCCAAAGATTATTAATTTATTTACTCGCCCAAAGACACCAAAGGATATACAAATGGCATGTACAATCAATTGGTTCTAGGAATATAATTCTCCAGCTGCAAACAGGTGTTAGCTAGTTCCTAATCTTTTATAATTTCTTTTACCAATTAAAGGTTTTACAAGGGAAAGCAATTAGGTAATTTGTCAATTCTGCTGGTCACATTAGTTTCTCTTGGAGAGAGAGAGTGGCAACCCTTCTCTCTAGCTTAAACCAGGAAATACCCTGATTTTTATAGGTGCCCTCAGGATATGGATAATATGACAGTAGATATACTTGATTGGATCTATGCTAATGTCATGGTTACCACTGATTGGCTCATGCTAATGAGTAGCCTTTATCTTGCTAACATGGTTTTGTTTTTAGCTCGCTTGATCACAAATCTTAAGCAAGACCCTACATCTAGCTATACCTTTCCTTTCTCACAACGTTGCTGACCACAATGTCACTCTGTCATTTAGACCCCCCCCCCCCCCCGCCCTTGTGTTTCCTGTTGTTCTCTGCAGTGCTCCAACACTGGGAGTTCAAGCAAGAGCCACACAGGCCTTTAGCGCTATAGAAATGCTAAATAGTAGTAGTAGTAGTAGTAGCTCTAATAGCTTCCTTCACCTCACTTTTTAACCATGCCAGCTGTCGTTCAGTCTTCCACCCTCCTTTTTTAAAACACGGAATATATTTGGCCTGAGCTTCCAGGATGGTGTTTTTGAACAGCATCCATGCCTGATGTAAGTTTTTGACCCTCACAGCCATTCCTCTAAGTTTTTTTTTCACCGTTCTTCTCATTTTGTCATAGTCTCCTTTTATAAAGTTAAACGCTAACGTATTTGATTTCCTATGTATATTTACTTCAAAGCTAATATCAAATCCGATCATATTATGATCACTGTTATCAGGCGTCCCCAGCACCATTACCTTCCACGCCAGATAATGCGCTCCACTAAGGACTAGGTCTAGAATTTTTCCTTCTCTCGTTGGCTCCTGTACCAGCTGATCCATAAAGCAGTCCTTGATTTCATCAAGGAATATTACCTCACTAGCATGCCCCGATGTTACATTTACCCAGTCAATATTGGGGTAATTGAAATCACCCATTATTGTGTTGCCCAGTTTGTTTGCTTCCCTAATTTCCTTTAACATTTCTGCATCCGTTTGTTCATCCTGGCCAGGTGGACAGTAGTACACTCCTATCACTGTCCTTTTCCCTTTTACACGTGGAATTTCAATCCACAGGGATTCCAAGAATTGTTTTGTTTCCTGCAGAATTTTCAATCTATTTGATTCAAGGCTCTCCTTAATATACAATGCTACCCCTCCACCAATTCGATACACCCTATCATTGCGATATAATTTGTACCCCGGTAGGACTGGAGAAATAACAGTCCTAGCTTGCCTGGATAGTTATCCGAATATCAGATGAACCCGGATCTTTCATTGATCACAAATGTCCCAGATAGTTAGTGTTGATATCCAGATTAGGCCCAGCACTAAATGTTAGGTCTGTCCAAGTATGGCAATGTTTATGTTCTTATGTTAATGGTCAGCACTTTAAAAAAACACTGTCTGCTGTGAGCTGAATACAGAGCACTAACTTACGCACTACAGTGGCAATAGCCAGAATTGATTTTCTGGTTGGGCCCAAGGTGACACAGGTGGGCCTCAGGCAGTGCGGATGCTGACACTGCCTCCAGTTCTCTCACTGCCCATGCCGCTGCGTTTGACTAAGTGGCCTGACACACCTCAAGGGGCTGTGTCTTACCCAGGCCCACTTGTGGCTATGCCCCTCATACATTGAGGAATTTGAAATTATTCTGTTAATCTAGTTTGGTCTCAAATACTAAAATGATGCAATAGCTTCATGGAGAACATAGTAGTTGTCCAAAAGAATTTCTGGTAAAGTTTCAGCCTATAACTTTGGCACCATTAAAGTGGAACATCTCACAGTTAGGGTATAGTTGCCTGAAATGACTGATTCATATATTTATTAGGAGTCTTTCAAACAGTAAGCTCTGTTCTCACTGTTTAACTGTAATGTCCGTGACACCTATAGAAAGAAAGGGGTTTGTTCTTCACTTAAATGTGCATATAAACTAGATATTTTAGTAATTTATTTCTTTTGGTAGCAAGCCAGACAGAAACATTTAAATCCAACTTTTGGAAGCAAGAATTATCTAATCACTCACTAGCTTTTACAATAAAACATTTATCATGGAACATTAATCCATTAGTGCTTATTTTCTGTCCCATCTTTTCACTCACACCTTGCTTAGAACAAGGTTGAGGTTGGCTGTGATTTTTTTCCTTTTATCATGTATCATAGTTACATGATGGGACACAAACAGCTCTGAATTCCAAAAACCCTTGCCCTCTGCATGAACTTGGCACCCAGATGTTCTGCCAATGCTTCCAGTGATCGCAGAACAGTGCAAGTGTGAGTTCTGAAATTAGTCTTTCATCATTACATACCATGTTTCCATGGGAATGAGGCAGCACGTGGAAACAGCAAAGAAAAATTTCTTGTGAAATAAAATGCTCTGTTCAACTGACTTTGTATTTCTCAGCTTCATTTTACTTATTGCATTAAAAAAAAATCTTCTGTGCTTAACTCCTTGGCTGATACATGACATACCAAGGGCATCATTCTGTCTGGCATTACAGCTTCCTTTTTCTGCTGCTTGTACAATACAAAGCCTGCAATAGCTGATCATTCATGGGGTGGATGGAAGAGAACAGGAGATTATAAAAACAGGCAGTGCTGACTCTACAGTAAGACTCAACCAAGTGTTAATTCAATCATCAGGAGAAAGGGTAGGAAGGTGGGGTTGGCAGTACATGGGGAAGGCTGGGGACAGGGCAGGAAGGAAGAAGAACAAAGAAATAAAGAAAAATGGGGAGGGGAAGCTTATATAGCATTGTAAGGGGAAAAGGTAGAAGGGGACTAGGAGAATAGTTGGGAAGGAAGCAGGAAGTTAAAACAGGAAATATTCTGAGGGATCCAAGATGGCGGCGTAGTGTGCTATTGCTGCAGACGCACTCAGACACATTCTGAATTGCTGTTTGGAATAGCTTCTTAACTCCCTGAATAATAGGGGAAAGGGGAGGAAAGGTGCGGGAGATTCCCTCAACCCCCACCAGGACCCACCTTCCACTACAGACGACTTTAGAAAGGTTCGGGCTGACGTCTGGACCCATGCAGGCTTCTTCTCTTGCAATCGGAGCCGACGCTTCCGTGCTGGCCAACAGTGTCGACGGGGTTTCTCTGAGCCCTGTTTTGTGTGTGGCTCTCTCACAATCAGGAAGGAATGTTGCAGAAGCAAGTCCTGCCACTGGAACTCCGCATGTTGAGACACCAAGTGAGCAGGGAAGGAACTTGCCCACACCGAGGGAAACTGTGAAGACCAGCCTGGTGGAAACTCACATTGCTGCACAAGTTTTGCCTCATCAGATAGTGAGTACTTTGAACCCGACTCTTAATGTTCCCCCTCCTGTTTTTTCTTTGGAGTCTTTAAAAAAAACAGCCGTAGTGACAATGAAGTCACTCTAGGACTTGACATTTAATTTTCACTCCTCTTTACAATAATTGACAAAAATTCTATTAAAATTAAGGTTTTGTCTGAAGCAGTCCTTATTCAGGTATAGGCAACTGCTCAACAATCTACTGAAGTGAAACTTCTAGGAAACAAAATTCATACTCTGGAAATTTTGGGACAAGTCACAATTAAGGAGAAAAATTTCACTTTTCGACGAATTGGAATATTTGGAAAATTAGATTAGGAGGCTTAATCTGAGACTAACCAATTTTCCCAGGTCACCTTTAATAGCACCAATAGATATGGTAAAGAAATATTTGGTTGAAATATTAGGAATGTCAGGTGATTCACTGCCTCCCATAACTGGGGCACAGTATTTACAGATTGTTAAAAAATCTACTGTTTCACCAGTAATCTTCAAGCCCAAATAGGCGACGGTATGAATCTTGCATCTTTTTTGGAATCATCACTAGAAGTCATTACTCAGAGAACTACTGTGGTAGTTTCCTTTGCTTTGGAGATGGATCGAGATGCTGTTCTGAGACTTTCTTTTAGACACTTAGATTCTCTGTTTTGGGGATCTAAATTTAGAATTTGTCCTGATCTTTCTAGAAAAACGCAGAAAAGGCATAAGGCCTTTTTGGCTCTACGCCCAAGGACTTTGGCTTTGGGCGCTAATTTTGTACTTAAGTTTCCTTGCATATGTCGCATATTATTTCAATCTAAGCAATTTCAATTCCTTGATCCCAAGCAGTTAGAAGAACTTTTGTTAGCTAAAGAAGAGGTAAATGTTATTGTTTAAGTTACAAATAGCACACCGTATGATAGGCTGGAGAAAGTCTGATGGGAAGCAATAACTTAGAACCTTATTTCCTTTTTATACTTATTTGTTTATATTCTTGGATCCAAATTGCCTAATTATATTGGACGAAGTTTGATTTGTATTTATTTCTGGTCAAAGACAATACTGTTATTTCGTTTGTGTGTTGATTTCCCAAATTCTGTATTATCTCTCTTTTGAGTTGTATAATATATACATAAATAAATAAAAAATTAAGTACAATAAAACAGGAAAAATTATGGGAAGAGTGGCAGCCAGAAACAGAATAGACACCTGAGAGAAAGATTAGAAGGAATTATGGGTAAAGGATGGAGGCCCATAAGAGACATGGAGGGGTATTTTCGAAAGAAACATCCAAGTTGGGATTTGTAAAACGTCCAAATCTGGAGGCGGGGAAAAGCGTATTTTCGAAAAAAGATGGACATTCATCTTTCGTTTTGAAAATACCAAGGAAGTCCTTAGATTTGGACGTCTTTGAGTTTTGGCGATTTTCAAAAACAAAGACGTCCAAGTCAAAACCGTCAAAATGCAAGCCATTTGGATGTTGGAGGAGTCAGCATTTCTACTGCACTGGTCCCCTGACATGACAGGACACCAATCGGACACCCTAGGGGGCACTGCAATGGACTTCATAAAATGCTCCAAGGTACATAGCTCCCTTACCTTGTCTGCTGAGCTCCCCAACCTCCCCCCCACCAAACCCCACTACCCCCAACTGTACACCATTACCATAGCCCTTACAGGTGAAAGGGGGGCACCTAGATGTGCAGAGGGTTTCTAGTGGGTTTGGGAGGGCTCGCTGTTTCTTCCACAAATGTAACAGGTGTGGGGGGGGGGGGGGTATGGGCCTGGTCCACCTGTCTGAAGTGCACTGCACCCACTAAAACTGCTCCAGGGACCTGAATGCACTTTCATGGACCTGAGTATCTTCACTAGGCAATATAATATAAATGAAGGAGGCCACAGTTTATACACATAAAGTGCCCAGCTTCAAATGCAACTTACATAATCATACTTTTTTGATCTAGCAAGTCCAGTATCATATCCTTTTTTTTAATCGTAAGATTCGTGCATCTGCCCCTGTTATGGCTAGAATGAGCCAAGCATATCTTGGAGGCAGTGACGTAATCCTCATTGATCCACTTTTTCCATTTTTTATATAAACAAATTTCTTCATCAGTTTCTTAAATCTTAATAATCTTAATAATAGTAATAGTAAATAGCTTTCACTTAGCTTTTTAAGGTATAGTGCGACTATTCTTGCATCCCAATATACACTATCCAGCTTATTTTCAAAAGAGAAAAACGCCTATAGTGCGACCTAAATCGGGAGATAGACGTTTGTCTCGCAAAGGCGCCCAAATCGGTATAATCGAAAGCCGATTTTGGGCGTTTCCAACTGCACTCCATCGCGGAAACGAATAAAGTTGACAGGGGCGTGTCAGAGGCGTGGTGGAGGCGGAACTGGGACGTGGTTATCAGCTGAGGAGAGATGGGTGTCTTTAGCTGATAATCGAAAAAAAAAAGGCATTTTTACCGTGATTTTGGGTCACTTTTTTTGGACCCTTTTTTTTTCATGAACAAGTCCCAAAAAAGTGAACCAACTGCCCAGATGACCACTGGAGGGAATCAGGGATGACCTTCCCGGACTCCCCCAGTGGTCACTAACCCCCTCCCACCAAAAAAAACCCCACTTTAAAAACTTTTTTCCCAGCCTGTATGCCAGCCTCAAATGCCGTACCCACCTCCATGACAGCAGAATGTGTTCGATCCTGTCACAGCCTTTCCCTGGGTCAGATGTGGCTCTCGGGTGCAGTACAGAGTCACATCAGCATTGCATTGTGGTGGGTGTAGGGTATTGGGCTCCGTGATTTCATTAGCTTGTGTTACAGTCTCACAATGTTGGTAGTTGGTAGGCTCTTCTCCCATGGTGCTTTTCCCCCTGCCTACTGGGTCAGAGTGTGCCGTGTTGTGTTTCCTGTTGTAGTCCATGCGGTAGTGGCCATTTTTGTAAGCCAGTTTTAGTTCCCTTTCCTGTGTTAGCCACGTTAGACAACTTAGTTCTTCCCTTGAATGTGGCTGAATGAGGGCATTGTACAGCATTCTGCCAGTTCTGACCTGCTGCTCATCTCAGTACCAGGGAGACTCGTTGCCAGTGGGGCACAACCTCTGATCTGCAGTTAACTGTGATTAAAGGCGGTTATTCCAATAAAGGACGTTTTCGTAGAGATTAGTCTTCAGGTGTCAACTGGTGTGCCAAGGTTATATAGCAGCAACCAGTCCTAGAGGCCTGCGTGTATGCAGGTCCCTGGAGCACATTTAGTGGGTACCGCAGTGCACTTCAGCCAGGTGGCCCCAGGCCCAACCCCCCCTACCTGTAACACTTGTGCTGGTAAATGGGAGGCCTCCAAAACCCACTGTACCCACATGTAGGTGCCCCCTTCACCCCTAAGAGCTATGGTAGTGTTGTACATTTGTGGGTTTTGGGGGAGGGGGTTGGGTGTTCAGCACCCTTGGTAAGGGAGCTATGCATGTGGGAGCTTTTTCTGAAGTCCACCGCACTGACGTAGGGTGCCCAGTTGGTGTCCTGGCATATCAGGGGGCGAGTGTACTACGAATCGTGGCCCCTCCCACGACCAAATGGCTCGGATTAGGACGTTTTTGAGCTGGGCGTTTTTAGTTTCCATTATCGCTAAAAAAAACAAATGCCCAGCTCAAAAACGTCCATGTTTTCGAAAATACGGTTCGGCCCGCCCCTTCACGGACCCATTCTCGGAGATAAACGCCCATGGAGATAGGCGTTTCCATTCGATTATGCCCCTCCACGTATACAACAGAGACCCGATTAAACCGACATGGTTCTATGTTTCACGAAATTCGCTGTATCAAGGTAGTCTGAAAATTCAAATAGCAAAACAAAATTACCCATAAGTAAACTGCAGCATTTTCAAATCATAGGATCTGCAAATAAACTAAACCCAGACCTGTAACTTTGTGTCAAATATCTCAAAGATGGCCACCGCTCAGGCTACTAAAAGTATTTATACAAACTTGATGGTGACGTCACTCTAACTTCCGGACTGAAAACAGCTGATCCAAGGCAGTAGATAATTTCAAATCAAGGTCATCCAATCGATTTCACGATTTAATCCATGGGGTTCCACAGCATTAAGAGAATAAATCCAAAACTGTTCCCTATAGTTTAATAAGTTTTCGCAATCACCACCCTCCCACCTCTCTCTATTAAACAGCTGGCTGAACCGTATTATCGAAAAAGATGGCCGGCCATCTTTTCTTTCGATAATACGGTTTGGCCTGGCCAAATGCCAGAGTTCGCCGGGTTTCAGATGGCCAGTTTTGTTTTTCAGCGATAATGGAAAAAAATGCCAGCGATCTCAAACCTGGCGTAATCCAAGGCATTTGGTCGTGGGAGGAGCCAGCATTTGTAGTGCACTGGTCCCCCTGACATGCCAGGACACCAACCGAGCACCCTAGGGGTAACTTCTAAAAATTAAAAAAAAATATACAAATACCTCCCAGGTGCATAGCTCCTTTACCTTGGGTGCTGAACCCCCCAAATCCCCCCTAAAACCCACTCCCCACTACTCTACACCACTACTATAATCCTTATGAGTGAAGGGGGGCACCTATATGTGGGTACAGTGGTTTTTGGGGGGTTGGAGGGCTCAACACTTACCACCACAAGTGTAACAGGTAGGGGGGGTGGGCCTGGGTCCGCCTGCCTGAAGTCCACTGCAACCAACAAAAACTGTTCCAGGGACCTGCATACTGCTGTCAGGGAACTGGGTATGACATTTGAGGCTGGCATACAGGCTGGCAAAAAAAGGTTTTTATTTTTATTTTTTTTAGTGTGGGAGGGGGTTGGTGACCACTGGGGGAGTACGGGGAGGTCATCCCCCATTCCCTCCGGTGGTCATCTGGTGAGTTGGGGCACCTTTTTGAGGCTTGGTCGTGAAAATAAAAGGACCAAGTAAAACCGGCGAAATACTGATTAACGCCGCTTTTTTTTCCATTATCCGCAAAAGCTGGCCATCTGGTAGCAACGCCCATGCCCGCTCATGCCCCGCCTTCACTACGTTGCCAACACGCCCCTTTGAACGTTCGCCAGCTCGGCGACGGGAAAGCGGCAATGGTGTCAAAAAAGCAGCTTTCGATTATACTGATTTCGCCGCTTTTGAGAGATCGCCGGCCATCTCCCAATTTATGTCGGAAGATGGCTGGCGATCAGTTTCGAAAATAAGCCCGATAGTAAGTTTTAATAAATGTAAATATAAACATATCCTAAGTTGTAAAAAATGGATTTTTCTGGCTGCGTCAACTTTGTTCAATAAAGCATTTTCTTGATTTTGCCTCCTTGCTTACATTAATCCATGCATTCATTATGTCTCGGGTTGATTATTGTAATATTGTTTATGCTGGTTTACTGCAATTCCAACTACACCGACCGACTCCAAATACTGCAAAATTCTGCCTGTCATCTCCTGCTCAATGCTAAATGTTTTGAACCTATTACCCCTCTCCTGATCAAACTTCACTGACTACCTGTTTTGTTTGTAAAAAATTAAAAAATTATTTAGGTACTCAAAGAAATTACTTCAAGCAAGTACTCTTTGTGTCTTTAAGAGGAAAAGGCCTCGAGAAACCCCTGGACATGTAGAAAAGTCAATAGGGGGTTGGACTTCCTCATCATCATCGGCCAAAAAAACCTCTATATGAAATCTTTTATATTGGCTAAGCAATATTTAAACAAACTTAGCTCAATTGAAAGTCAATCTCTTTGTTCCCTTTGTTGATTTTGAACGTAATCAACGGCGGCCAGCGTTTCAAATTCGCGTGTTCTGCTTCAGGATCACTGGACAAATTTCCGCTCGATTCTAACAGCGGATATCACTGTGTTTGGAATAGTTTGCCTCCCGATATCAGGTCATGACCTACTTTAACTAAATTCAAAGTGAAATTAAAAACTCACTATTTTCAGAAAGCCTTTGAAATCCCTGCCAGTGGTTAGTAGTGATCCTTCTAGCTTATACAGATTCAATGGCTGCTTGCTTATTTTACTTTATTTTATTTCTCCCCTCCCCAATTCCCCCCTCTCCTTGGTTTGCCCTAACTATGCTATATTTTATTATTGGTTCTCCTTAGTATGTGTAACTGTTGTCCTATCCTATCTTAATGGAATTCTGTTTCCCTTTCCTTTTATTTATTGTCCTATATTTTATATTATAAACTTCTTTGATATCTCTTAAAGTAAGGCAGTATATCAAACTTTTTAATAAACATAAACAAACACATACATATATTTGTCCTCACTTTTGAACCTATAACTTTCCCCCCCAAACTTTTACACAAAAGATTCCCTTTTAAAAATTAGGTTTCCAGCCCTTTAAATGATCCCAAAAATAATTCTAGTCAACTTTCTCACCTTCCTAACATATCCCAAGCACCTTCAAATCCCATTCAGGCACTTGCAATATCCTAACTCCAACTTCAGGAAAGAGAATTGGCTTCTTTCACTTTAAATTTAAAACTGGCATCAGGTCTAACACACTGCTTAATCGTGGCTAATATTTCTTCCCTTCTCCTGCTTCATACAGGGCATGAATGGCCATGGCTTACAGATTTGGAGTTGTTCTGGGCCTGCCTCAGATCTTCCAGCCTCAAGATTTCCCTGAATTGCTTCAGGCCTAACTAGGCTTCCTCATCATAGAAGCAGCTTTCCACGGCTTGGGCCTGAAACTCCAATGCTGCCTCTAGCAGTCCCCAGATGCATTTTTTCTTTACTTTTAAAACTGCAGTTTGTAATTTCTCTTCTCCTGGCCAGGTCCTGGCCTTGACTGGAACCTGACCATGGTTCTGTCTCCCTGGGCTTAATCCTAATCCCGATGCGAACCTAATCCTGTATACCATTCCAACCCCAGGACCAAACTCCTCCAGGCCTCCTCTTCACAAGCCTGCAAGCAATACCTGGCTCTGGACCTCCAGATCTCCTCCCACCAGGTAAAAATATTTATTTTTCCTTCTTATTTACATTTTGCAGTGACCAGGTAAAATGTCATCCTCAAAAAAGGAGAAAACCAGCACTTCCACAAACAAACATATGAGAATACACAGGAGTTTTGGTGAAAAAAGTGCAGGAAAAACCAAAGTTACTATAGAAGTGTTCTTTATTCATAGCTTTATATAGGTGTACTGCCTGAGCAGAACTGGGTATCAAATCCCAGATAAAACTGGGCTCAACATGGGTCGTGTTTCAGCTTCCTTGCCTTTCTCAGGTGTTCAAACAGATTCTGATCATGTCAGTGGTGTATTAAAAGCAATGCAAAGAATGTAATGGCTAGTCACATGTGAAAAAGTCACAGTCTGGTGTGACTGATTCTTGCCTGACAGGGTAAGAGAGAACTGTGGCAACAGCACCCCCCATTGGCAGGACTGTAGGTGAAGGACTCCTGCTCAACTTAGAGAGAACAGTGGCTTGCACCAAATGAGCTTTTAGGTTTGACCTGATTTTTTAAGATCCCCTTTGTGCATCTACAGTAGCACTTCAGGAATGAAAATGTTTTTTTTTTTTTTAATTGATCTCATAGAGTGGCCCTTTTATTAAACTAAGTTAAAGATGCTAAAGTCTGCTTAACATGAGAAAAAAAAAGGCTTACAACAAAATGCATTAAAGTGTTCTGCAGTATTTTGCCTGACAGCATATACTAATCATACGCTATTTAATTTTTAATTGAGTCCAAATATTTTTTATTGATTTTAATATATCAAATACAAACAAATAAAATAAAACATAACAGAAACAGTTATGATTTGATATTGATAACAATTATCCATATACTGCCAATAAAGTACAGTTCCTAATGTAGCATCAGACCAATTTGGGGGTATGTTTACTAAGGTGTGTTAACGTTTTTAACGCACCTTTAAAGTTAAGGCGCGTTAAATGCACTCAGTCTGCAGCCCCTCATTACCTCTCTACCCTCATTTCCCCTTACGTTCCTGCCCGTAACCTCCGCTCACAGGACAAATCCCTCCTTTCAGTACCCTTCTCCACCACCGCCAACTCCAGGCTCCGCTCATTCTGCCTCGCCTCACCCTATGCTTGGAATAAACTTCCTGAGCCCTTACGCCAAGCCCCCTCCCTACCCATCTTCAAATCCTTGCTCAAAGCCCACCTCTTCAATGTTGCTTTCGGCACCTAACCTTTATACCTTTCAGGAAATCTAGACTGCCCCTATTTGACTGACTGTACATTTGTCCTTTAGATTGTAAGCTCCTTTGAGCAGGGACTGTCCTTCTATGTAAAATTGTACAGCGCTGCGTAACCCTAGTAGCGCTTTAGAAATGTCAAGTAGTAGTAGTAGTTAGCATTTAACGAGGGTTAACCATTAACGTGTGTTAACCACGCTAACGCACCTATAGCGCACCTTTATTATAAATTAAAAATTACAAAGAAAGGAGAAAAAATAAAATAAATGAATATAAGCAAAAAATTAACTAAGGGCCCTGTTTACTAAGCTGTGTTGTAGGCGCGCTAGCATTTTTGGCATGCACTAAAAATTAGCCTGTGCTAATGCTAGAGATACCCATATGGGTGTCTCTAGCGTTAGCATGCACTAAAAACACTAGTACACCTTAGTAAACAGACCCCCAAGTGACTTCACAAAAGTTATTCAAGGGATCACAAATGTTATGAAAATTTGTTATAGAAGAATTTCCTTCAGCTAGAATCTTTTCATTTTAAGGATTTTACAGATAGAAGCGCACCAAAAGTAACTAGGTTGTGATTTTTCCAATTATGAATGATAGAGGAGACAGCAATGGCTAATAGCATATCAAATTATTTATAATGTTGTTCTACTAGAATGTTCTAAACATGCAGAATGGAAATAAATGATTTTACAAGACAATGACATTTTTATTTGGAAAATTTCACACAGCCTTTCCCATACCTCTCTCCTGTAGGAATATAAGGGGCCCTGTTTACTAAGGTGCGCTAGCGTTTTTAGCATGCGCTAATGCTAGAGACACCCATAGTAATATATGGGTGTCTCTATCATTAGCGTAAGCTAAAAATGCTAGCACGCCTATAGGGCGGCTTAGTAAACAAGGTCCTAAATCAAACAAGAAAAACACATATGTTCAAGAATACCTATATCTGTGATACAACACCAACACAAACTAGACATATGTGAGTTTATCCTATGCTGTTTAACTGATGTCCATAAAGCCTTATGAGCCAGAAGATATATGGACTGTAACATAGGAGCAGAAGCAATTAGCTTTGTGGTTTTAGTCCAAAATCAGTTCCACTGTTTCTCTGCAAAAGAATATCAATAGACCAAATATTTTGTAATACAGTGATTTTTCTATCTTTAGAGGAATTTAATATAGAGTAAATGTTAGATGCAATCCCTTTAGGATTGAAGAATGAAGAAATTATATTTATAGTTTCAGGAGACTGGTATACAATATTATGTTTGTGTAAATATTTTGTAACTGCAACTTTCATATGTAAATAGTTAAATATCTGAATATCTTGAAGGTTAAATTTACTTTGAATATCCTTAAATGGGATAATGTTTTGTTGTGTACATATGTTCTTAAAGCAAAGTAGATATATGTATCATTTTGTCTTATTTCAGAAAAAAATATTACCTGTAGCTTGATGTTCTTTTCTTCAATGAATATTTTCGTTAGAAACAGTGGAATTAATCCCATAATTTTTTTTCAAGTCAAACTAGAGTTCACCCCTTTTTAATTTAAGAAAGCAGTTTCTCAGCAATAAAGAATTCTTCCAGAAGTCATATTTTCTTTAAAATGACTAAATATTCCATAAAGGACATATGGTACATTTTTCTAGCACAACGTGTTGATAGCTATAACCTCTTCACCTTCAGATTTATGAGTGAATACAGTTGTTGTGGGATGCCATTTTTTTGTCTTAAATGTAAGATAACAATATATTTTACTAGTGATTAATTTTATAGTCTAGGAGGAATTAATACTGCTTCTTAATATGTTGTCTCTCATGTGTGTGTTATTTTGAGATCTATATATTTTTTTGTATATTCTTTATTAATTGCTTATTTTTGTTTCCATGTCTCTAATATTTTAATTTTTGTTTTGTCATGTATGGAAAATGTGCTTCTATGTTTGTGATTTTTTAAATATTTTACTATAAAGGTGGTATATAAATTCATATATTAAATGCAATGAAGGCTGCTACATTGGAGAAACAAGTCAGCTACATTAACTGCTTCTACCAAATCCTCTAGGAATTGATCCTAGAATTTAACTGTACATTGAGTGAAATTGTTTTAAATGTTCTCAGTAGATTCATGGCATGCCCCCTAATCTTTGTACTTTTTGAAACAGTAAACAACTGATTCACCCCTTACTTGTTCCACCCCACTAATATATTTACAGATCTCTATCATATGTCCTCTCTCTATTTCATCTACAAGATAAAGAGGGGCATAATTGAACAAAAATGTCTATCTCCATGGGCGTTTATCTCCGAGAACGGGTCCGTGAAGGGGCGGACCGAACCGTATTTTCGAAAAAAATAGACGTCCATGTTTTATTCGACAATTTGTGAGCTGGGCGTTTTTGTTTTTCAGTGATAATGGAAAATGAAAGCGCCCAGCTCAAAAACGAATAAATCCAAGGCATTTGTTTGTGGGAGGGGCCAGGATTCGTAGTGCACTGGTCCCCCTCACATGCCAGGACACCAACCGGGCACCCTAGGGGGCACTTTTACAAAAACAAAAAAAAAGGTAAAAGAGCATAGCACCCTTCCCTTGTGTGTTGAGCCCCCCCAAATCCCCCTCAAAACCCACTGCCCACAAGTCTACACCATTACTATAGCCCTAAGGGGTGAAAGGGGGCACCTACATGTGGGTACAGTGGGTTTGGGGGGGTTGGACGACTAAGCATTAAGCAGCACAATTGTAACAGGTGGGGGGGATGGGCCTGGGTCCACCTGCCTGAAGTCCACTGCACCCCCTAATAACTGCTCCAGTGACCTGCATACTGCTGCCAGGGAGGTGGGTATGACATCTGAGGGTGAAAATAAAAAGTTGTGAAACGGCATATTTTGTGGTGGGAGGGGGTTTGTGACCACTGGGGGAGTCAGGGGAGGTCATCCCCGATTCCCTCCAGTGGTCATCTGGTCATTTAGGGCACTTTTTGGGGCCTTATTCGTGGAAAAACAGGGTCCAGGAAAAGTGCCCTAAATTCTCGCTAAAAACGCATATTTTTCTTCCATTATCGGCGAAAGGCGCCCATCTCTGATCGCCCGATAACCACGCCCCAGTTCCACCTTCACCACGCCTTCGACACGCCCCCATCAACTTTGTCCGCATCCGCGACGGAGTGCAGTTGAAAACGTCCAAATTCGGCTTTCGATTATACTGCTTTATTCGTTTTTGTGAGATAAACGTCTATCTCCCGATTTGGGTCGCAATATAGGCATTTTTCTTTTTCAATTATAAGCTGGAAAGTGTTCTAAACCAGGAATTCAGTGGGGATATCCTGAAAACCTGGCCTGTTTATGGCTCTCGAGGATTAGACTTGGACAAGCCTGCTCGAAACTCTTTAACTTTTCTTCACAGAGGAGTTATTCCATTCCTGTTATCATTATAGATGTTCTTTTCTGTATATTTTGTAATTCTGCTAGATCATTTTTGACATGGAGCAACCAGAATTGCACACAGTATTCAGTGGCCCTTTTACTAAGCCACGTAGGTGTCTACGCATGCCCAACCTGCACCAAAATGGAGTTACCGCTCGGCTACGCATGGCTCTTGCAGTAATTTCATTTTTGCCCAATATGTGTGGGCAAAAAAATAAATTTTTGGACACACATATTGGATGCGAGCCAAGTGGCATTTGATGCGCGTAAGTCATTACCACTACTGCGTGAGACTTGACCTAGGTCAATTGCTGGCGGTAAGGTTGTAGACCCAAAATGGACACACAGCAATTTTGATTTTGCTGCACGTCCATTTTCGGCAAAAATGTTAAAAAGGCCTTTTTTACAGGTGCACTGAAAAATGGATTGGCGCGTGCTCAAAACCCACGCCTATACTACCGCAAGCCATTTTTCAGCGCACCTTAGTAAAAGGACCCCCTAAGTTTCATCCCTCCTTTAGATGCCCAGTATCCTACTCTCACAAGGTATTCCTGCATTTTTTTTTCACAATCTGCTTGTTATTTAGCAACGTTGAATAATTTTTTATTCTCTGCAAATTTGATCACCTCATTTGTCATTCCCATTTCCAGATCATGATAAACACATTCAAGAGCATTTGTCCTAGGACAGATTCTTGGGACATTCATTATTCAGTTTTCTCCATTGAGAAAATTGATCATTTAGTTATACTCCCTGTCTTCTGGTGTTTTTTTTTAAAGCAGTACCAAGCTACAATAGGACATTACCTTCAGACCCTTGACTTTAATTTCCTCAGGAATTTCTTATGACAAACTTTGTCAAATGGATTCTGAAAATCCAAATACATTATCATCCAGCTCATATGGATCTACATGTTTAGTCAAGCCTTCAAAATATGTAGCAGGTTAGACTTCCCTTGGCTGAATACATGTTGGCTCTTTCGAAATAAATTATATCTATGTATTCGTTTGCTTCAGTTCAAATGCTATGTATACCAAAAAGTATATAATGGAGAGTTCCAAAGACAAAATTGATATTAATAATAGTAAGCAAAAATTACTAAAGTTACAATAATGCTTAAATTGAAGGGAGGGGTGGCCTAATGGTTAGTGCAGTGGGCTTTGATCCTGGTAACCTGGGTTCAATTCCCACTGCAGCTCCTTGTGACCTTGGGCAAGTCATCTAACCCTCCATTGCCCCAGGTACAAAAACTTAGATTGTGAGCCCTCTGGGGACAGAGAAAGTACCTGCACATAATGTGTACAGTGCTGCATACCTCTTGTAGCACTATAGAAATGATTAGTAGTAGTAGTACTCAAATAAGAACATAAGAATATCCATACTGGGTCAGATCAATGATCCATTTAGCCCAGTATCCTGTGGCCAATCCAGGCCATAAGTACCTGGCAGAATTCCAAATAGTAGCAAGATTCCATGCTACCAATTCCAGGGCAAGCATTGGCTACCTGCATGTCTGTCTCAATAGCAGACCACAGACTTTTCCTCCAGAAACTTGTCCAAACCTGTTTTAAACCCAGATATGCTAACCACATTAACCACATCCTCTGGCAACGAGTTTCTGAGTTTAACTATCTGTTAAATGAAAAATTATTTCTACTACTACTACTACTACTACTACTTAACATTTCTAGAGCGCTACTAGGGTTATGCAGCGCTGTACAAATTAACGAATAAGGACGGTCCCTGCTCAGAAGAGCTTACAATCTAAAGGACGAAATGTCAAGTTGGGGTATATGAGATTTCCTGAGAAGAGATGTAGTGATTAGGTGCCGAAAGGTCGACATTGAAGAGGTGGGCTTTGAGCAATGATTTGAAGATGGGTAGGGAGGGGGCCCGGCGTATGGGCTCGGGGAGTTTGTTCCAAGCATGGGGAGAGGTGAGGCAGAAGGGGCGAAGCCTAGAGTTGGCGGTGGTGGAGAAGAGTACTGAAAGGAGGGATTTGTCTTGAGAGCGGAGGTTACGGGTAGGGACGTAAGGGGAGATGAGGGTAGAGAGGTAAGGAGGGGCTGCAGATCGAGTGCATTTGTAGGTCAGTAGGAGAAGCTTGACCTGTATTCGGTATCTGATCGGAAGCCAGTGAAGTGACTTGAGGAGAGGGGTGATATGAGTATATCGGTTAAGGCAGAAGATAAGACGTGCGGCAGAGTTTTGAATGGACTGAAGGGGGGATAGATGGCTAAGTCGGAGGCCGGTGAGGAGTAGGTTGCAGTAGTCAAGGCGAGAGGTAATGAGAGAGTGGATGAGAGTTCGGGTGGTGTGCTCGGAGAGGAAGGGGCGAATTTTTGCTAATGTTATAGAGGAAGAAGCGACAGGTCTTGGCTATCTGCTGGATATGCGCAGAGAAGGAGAGGGAGGAGTCGAAGATGACACCGAGGTTGCGGGCAGATGAGACGGGGACGATGAGGGTGTTATCAACTGAGATAGAGAGTGAAGGGAGAGGAGAAGTGGGTTTGGGTGGGAAAACAATAAGTTCAGTCTTGGCCATGTTCAGTTTCAGGTGGCGGTTGGACATCCAGGCAGCAATGTCGGATAAGCAGGCCGATACCTTGGCCTGGGTTTCCGCAGTGATTTCTGGTGTGGAGAGATAAAGCTGGGTGTCGTCAGCATAAAGATGATAGTGGAAACCATGAGAAGAGATCAGGGAGCCTAAGGAAGAGGTGTAGATTGAAAAAAGAAGGGGCCCAAGGACAGATCCCTGAGGAACTCCAACAGAGAGCGGGATAGGGGAGGAGGACGAACCATGAGAGTGTACTCTGAAGGTACGATGGGAGAGATAAGAGGAGAACCAGGAGAGGACAGAGCCCTGGAACCCAAAGGAGGACAGTGTGTCAAGAAGTAGGTTGTGATTGACAGTGTCAAAAGCGGCGGAAAGGTCGAGGAGGATGAGGATGGAGTAGTGACCTTTGGATTTGGTGAGGAACAGGTCATTGCAGACCTTAGATAGTGCCGTTTCTGTCGAGTGTAGGGGGCGAAAGCCGGATTGAAGTGGATCGAGGATGGCATGAGTGGAGAGAAAATCAATTCAGCGGCTGTGGATGGCGTGTTCAAGTATCTTGGAGAGGAAGGGTAGGAGGGAAATGGGGCGGTAGTTGGAGGGACAGGTAGGGTCAAGTGATGGTTTTTTGAGGAGTGGTTTGACCACATCATGCTTGAAGATGTCCGGGACAGTTGCAGTGGAGAGAGAAAGGTTGAGGATATGACAGATGGTGGGGGTGATAGTAGGAGTGATGGTGATAAGTAGGTTGGTGGGGATGGGGTCTGAGGAACAGGTGGTGGATTTCGAGATGGAGAGGAGATGGGCGGTTTCCTCTTCAGTGATAGCAGGAAAAGAGGAGAAGGAGGCCTGGGTTGGTTGGTTGAGAGAGTGGGTTATAGGATGAAGAGGAGGAGAAGGTATCGGGTGCAAGGGGTCAGCCAGGGCTGGGGATTGGTACGCCTTGTGGGATGGGAGATGGTTGGTGCAAGGGTGTCTAGGGCAGAGGAGAGAGTGGCATTGTAAGTGGAGACAGCTATGTCGACAGATTTGGAGGACATGATGGAAGGGAGGAGATCAGAGATACTAGAGGATAAGGTGGGGGGGTCAACAGCCTGGAGATTTCTGAACGTAGTAGTAAGTGTTGGGCGAGATTTGTTTAAAAAGTATTACCATGTAACTTCATTCAGTGTCCCCTGGTCCTTGAAAGAGCAAAAAATCGATTCACTCTTGCAATTCTACACCATTCAGGATTTTGTAGCTCTCCAAGCTGAAGAGCCCTAAACTCTTTAACCTTTCCTCATATGAGAGGAGTTCCATCCCCTTATTTGTGGTAAAATAGGTTAGTGCTGCATATTTATCCCAGGGAACTAACTCAGAAGGTGCTTTTATCACAGATGGAGGAAATGTTTGGTGTGACATATAAGTACATAAGTATTGCCATACTGGGACAGACCAAAGGTCCATCAAGCCCAGCATCCTGTTTCCAACAGTGGCCAATCCAGGTCACAAATACCTGGCAAGATCACAAAAAAAGTACAAAACATTTTAAGCTGCTTATTCCAGAAATATTTTCCGCAAGTCCAATTTAATAATGGTCTATGGACTTTTCCTTTAGGAAGCCACCCAAACCTTTTTTAAACGCATGCCCCCTAGTCCTAGTATTTTTGGAAAGTGTAAACAGACGATTCACGTCTACCCGTTCCACTCCACACATTATTTTATAGACCTCTATCATATCTCCCCTCAGTCATCTTTTCTCCAAGCTGAAGAGCCCTAGCCGCTTTAGCCTTTCCTCATAGGGAAGTCGTCCCATCCCCTTTATCATTTTCGTCGCCCTTCTCTGCACCTTTTCTAATTCCACTATATCTTTTTTGAGATGCGGCAACCAGAATTGAACACAATATTCAAGGTGCGATCGCACCATGGACCGATACAAAGGCATTATAACGTCTTCATTTTTGTTTTCCATTTCTTTTCTAATAATATGTCATATAACTATGTCATAACCAAACTCTGTAAGCCACATTGAGCCTGCAAATAGGTGGGAAAATGTGGGATACAAATGCAATAAATAAATAAAATAAATACCTAACATTCTATTTGCTTTCTTAGCTGCAGCAGCACACTGAGCAGAAGGTTTCAAAATATCATCAACGATGACACCTAGATCCTTTTCTTGGTCGGTGACTCCTAACA
This sequence comes from Microcaecilia unicolor, assembly GCF_901765095.1. Taxonomy (NCBI): domain Eukaryota; kingdom Metazoa; phylum Chordata; class Amphibia; order Gymnophiona; family Siphonopidae; genus Microcaecilia; species Microcaecilia unicolor. The sequence continues at coordinate 421,483,416 of NC_044033.1, forward strand.
TGGAACCTTGCATGACAAAACTATAATTCGGGTTCCTTTTTCCCACATGCATCACTTTGCATTTGATCACGTTAAACGTCATCTGCCATTTAGATGCCCAGTCTCCCAGTCTCGTAAGGTCCTCTTGTAATTTTTTACAATCCACATTCAATTTAACAACTTTGAATAACTTTGTGTCGTCAGCAAATTTAAGTACCTCACTAGTTACCTCCATCTCTAGGGGCCAGATGCACTAAACTTAACGAGCCTTTAATGAGCAAGTAGTAAACCCTGGCATGCACTAAAGACTTCTTTCCGATGACAGTAGCAGCTAACAAAAACGGAATGCAGATGAGCAAATTGTGTAGAAACCCTATTGTAATGAGATGCACTAACCTTTTCCGATTGCCTTAACGCTAGAAAATCTAACGCTTGGCTGCTCTGCGCATGCTCCACGAGCGACTGTTTACCGATGGAATACAGAATGCAATTGAGCTACAACGAGCAGCTCATTTGCATTCTTATTCCTTGATGCATGCCCTTCCCTTACCGATTCGTTAAGGGAATCGGTAAGGGAAGGGCTCTAACGATTTTTTTAGTGCATCTTCCCCTAGGTCATTTTTAATTATGTTAAAAAGTAGTGGTCCCAGCACATACCCCTGGGGAACTCCATTATCTACCCTTCTCCATTGAGAATACTGATCATTTAACCCTACTCTCTGTTTTCTTTTAACTAGTTTTTAATCCACAATAGAACACTACCTCCTATTTCCTATGGGGTCTTTCATGAGGTACTTTGTCAAACGCCTTTTGAAAATCCAGATACACAATGTTGACCGGCTTACCTTTATCCACATGTTTGTTCACCATTTCAAAGAAATGTAATAGATTGGTGAGGCAAGATTTCCCTTCACAAAGTCCATGTTGGCTTTGTTTCATTAATCCATGCTTTTCAATATGGTCTGTAATTTTGTTCTTCATAATAGTCTGTACCATTTTGCCCGGCACCGACGTAAAACTCACCGGTCTATAATTTCCCGGATCTCCTCTGGAACCTTTTTAAAAAATCGGCGTTACATTGGCCACCCTCCAATCTGCCGGTACCACGCTTGATTTTAAGGATAAATTACATATTACTAACAATAGTTCCGCAAGTTCATTTTTCAGTTCTATCAGTACTCTGGGATGAATACCATCCAGTCCAGGAAATTTGCTACTCTTCAGTTTGTCAAATTGCCCCATTACATCCTCTAGGTCTATAGAGATTTCATTCAGTTTCTCCGACTCGTCAGCTTTGAATACCATTTCTAGCACTGGTATCTCTCCCAAATCCTCTTCAGTGAAAACCGAAGCAAATACTTAATTTAATCTCTCCACTATGGCTTTGTCTTCCTTGATTGCCCCTTTTACCCCTTGGTCATCTAGCGGTCCAACCAATTCTTTTGCCGGCTTCCTGTTTTTAATATACCTAAAAAAAAATTTACTATCTATTTTTGCCAACACGATCTTTTTTTTCAAAGTCCCTCTTTGCCTTCCTTATAGAAGGGATGCACTCCAGGAGATGGGACATAAGAGAGAAAACCTTCTGAGTTCTTACTCTGCTGGTGGGCATCCAGTCCAAAAGAGGGCACCTGGACTTCACAGTGTGGGGTCACTTGCATTGTTCCTTCTAAGCTGAGCAGGAACCTTCCAGGTAAGCTTTGCAGGATTTCAGGGAACCTGCCTGTCACTTGTGATTGAAAATGCAATATTGAAGCACTACCAGCAGTTCACGTGGAGAACTCCCGTTCAGCTTAGAGGGAACAGCGGTCATTTGGTTGGAATTTGCATGGGTCTGTGGAAAGGACTACGGCAGTGGGCCTCTATTCTGCAGATAACTATAAAGGAGGAGGAAATTGGGAACTGTATATTATAGAGAAAAGGAATCACAAGGAAGAAGGAAACAAAGAGCTGGCTAAACTTCAAATCAGTGAGGAGAAAGAAAAGCCTACAATGATTTAATAATTTGTGGAGGGGCATAATCAAATGGGGCGCACAAGTTTTCATGAGGGCATCCTCGCAGGATGGCCCCGTAAAGGGATGGGGCAACCCGTATTATCGAAACAAGATGGATGTCCATCTTTCGTTTCGATAATATGGTCAGGGAAGTCCAAATCTTGAAATGTAGGTCATCCTTAGAGATGGTTGTCCCTAGACTTGGTCATTTCTGATTTTCGGCAATAATGGAAACCAAGGACGCCCATCTTAGAAGCGATCAAATGCAAGCCCTTTGGTCATGGGAGGAGCCAGCATTCATAGTGCACTGGCCCCCTGACATGCCAGGACACCAACCGGGCACCCTAGGGGGCACTGCAGTGGACTTCAGAAAAAGCTCCCAGGTACATAGCTTCCTTACCTTGTGTACTGAGCCCCCCAAAACCCACTACCCACCACTGTACACCACTACCATAGCCTTTACAGGTGAAGGGGGCACCTAGATGTGGGTACAGTGGATTTGTGGTGGGTTTTGGAGGGCTCACAGTTACTACCACAAGTGTAACAGGTAGGGGGGGATGGGCCTGGGTCCATCTGCCTGAAGTGCACTGCACCCACTAAAACTACTCTAGGGACCTGTATACTGCTGTCATGGTATGATATTTGAGGCTGGCATAGAGACTGGCAAAAAATATTTTTAAAAAATATTTTGAGGGTAGGAGGGGGTTAGTGACCACTGGGGGAGTAAGGGGAGGTCATCCCTAATTCCCTCCGGTGGTCATCTGGTCAGTTCGGGCACCTTTTCGTGGTTTGGTCGTAAGAAAAAAAAAGACCAAGTAAGGTCATCCAAGTGCTTGTCAGGGACGCCTTTTTTTTCCATTATGGGTCGAAGACGCCTATATGTTAGGCACACCCAAGACCCGCCTTCACTATGCTTCCAATACGCCCCTGGGAACTTTGGTCATCCGCACGACGGAAAGCAGTTGGGGACGCCCAAAATCGGCTTTCGATTATGCCGATTTGGGTGACCCTGGGAGAAGGACACCCATCTCCCGATTTGTGTCGAAAGATGAGTGTCCTTCTCTTTTGAAAATAAGCCTGAAAGTCTTTCAGTATAAAATGCTATCTGAAAAGAACTTATCTAAATTGAGCTAATCAAACCTTCTTTCTGCTTCACAATGAACAACTTGAAAGATGACTTCTTGTAATGAATGCTGGTAGATAATCCCCAAGCTCTGACCTAGACCACTATTCACCATAAACAGGATTTCCCAAGGAGACAAATATAAAGGCTTCAGCAGGATATAAAGAGATTTTATCTTTTACAATCCAGCTGTAACATTTTGCCCACACTACATACGATAAAAGCATTTATTTGGACATCTAATTAATCTTTTCTAACAATTTTTTTTTTATATATAGAAGGATTATAATGAAAGCAAACTGCTCCTGATTTCCTATATTGGTGGAATATATCTTTATCACCTCTTATGATATGAGGTACAGTACACAATGCAGTATCTGAATACATATTGCAGCTTTACTTTTTGCTTACCTTTAGTAATATCAAATTTGGTTTGAGGACCCTCCATTGCATATTTCAGTTGGTTTGGATCCAAGAAACCTGATTAATTTCTACCTCAAAAATGTTTTCCTGCTACTCAGCTTATATATTTCTTTGATGTGTGAGATGCTGACAATTCCTGCTTTGACCTTACAACATTGATCCTGAAGAAGGATCCCTGAGCAGGGACCTTGAACTTCCTTCCTAAGCGTAAAGGGGTGTTAAAAATTAGGGGAAAAATTCTCACCTGGGCCAAAGGGTGGATGGGACAGCATCGAGAGGTGAGGGCAGTCACGGCACCCATGAACCCGGAAGTGATGCCCAGCTGCGTAAACATTCAGGTTCAAGTCACAGGGCAGATGCAGGGGATCTTGCGGCTGCAGCAAAATGCAGAAATGAGTGCTGTCAGCTGTGGATGTGCATATAAGCATGTGTCTTGATGTCAATGCTCGTGTGCACATACCTGGACATTGCCAGGTCATGCCTGGAGCCTGAGAAAGACAATGGCTGTTTTGGGGCCCAGAATTGGGCCGATTTAAGTGGTAGGCTAGTGACCAACCATAGGAAGAACTTGGGAAGGCCCGCTGAAGCATGTTGAAATTCTTGGGACAGTCCTTGGCTCCAGGAAGCTGCAGATAGGTGTTTATGAACCAAAGAGCGTGCATGTGACCCAGCATATGGAGAAGCTGCACGAAGCAGAACCAAGCAGTGGGAAGGTAATTAGAGAGGTTGTTGGGGAAAATATGTATTTATCTATGTGATTGCTGAAGCTGGAGTGGTACTGCAAGTACAGGTTGTGGGGAGACCTGGCACAGACAGGCATGCACATGCCTGGAGGTTGCCTTAGCATTCTGACATCTACCATTGAGACTCTGAGTTGTCCTTTTACTAAGGTGCGCTGAAAAATGGCCTGCAGTAGTGTAGATGCGTGTTTTGGGCACACCTAGAATCATTTTTCAGCGCACCTGCAAAAACTGCCTTTTTAAAATTTTTGCCGAAAAAGGACGTGCGGCAAAATGAAAATTGCCACGTGTCCATTTTGGGTCTGAGACCTTACCACCAGAATATGTATTTTTTTTTTATTTGGCTGCAGTCACTGGGCTTTAATTATTTTGATTTTGATTTTGAACACTTCTTTATTACACGTCACTAAGCAATTGTTTTTTGTGGTCTCCCCAGCAATATCTACAAAGAAGTGAAAGCAGCTGTGAGCAACTCAATCAGATAAGTGGTCATTAATTAAAAATATTGTGTATACTTAAGTTAGGTTTGATTAACGGATGGTGCAATGATTGAGTGCAGTGTAATCAGCTAATTTAGCTCTTTAAGCTGTTCCAGCCGAGACCACTATTGGATACTGAGCACCATATTTAAAATTATATTTAAGTAATTGAAGGTTTATGTAATATTTGGTTAGGTTAGTTTCATTTACCGCTTTTGATTTATTTTTGATTTCTCTTCCTATTTCATAATTATCACAAGAATATATGGGCATCACTAGCATTTAACGCCTGCTTATTTTTAGCGCATCCTACAAATGCTAGCATGTCTTTGTAAAAGGACCCCTAAGTGAATAATGAGCCAATCAATGTCAATAATTGGCTGCTAACAATCAATTATTGGCAGTAATTGGCAACAATTTACATTTATGTGTGGATCTTCATATTTGGTATTCTATAAAGATGTGCACATAAATTTTTACACATGGATCCAAAAAGGAGGTGTGGCCATGACAGGGGCATGGGTGGGTCAGGAATGTTCCTATAATTTGTGCATAGTGTTATAGAATATGGCAGATCCATGCCTAATTTAGTGGTGCTTTTACTAAGGTGTGCTGAAAAATAGACCTGTTCGGGTCCAAAACACGCGCCTACACTAGCACAGGCCATTTTCAGTGCACCTTAGTAAAAGGACCACTAAATTAGGCATGGATCTGCCATATTCTATAACACTATGCACAAATTATAGGAACATCCCTGACCCACCCATGCCCCTGTCATGGCCATACCTCCTTTTTGGATCCATGTGTAAAAAGTTATGTGCACATCTTTATAGAATACCAAATATGAAGATGCACACATAAATGCAAATTGTTGCCAATTACTACCAATAATTGATTGTTAGCAGCCAATTATTGACATTGATTGGCTCATTATTCAATGAAATTGTGTGCACAATTTGGGTACGCACCAAAAATTGCACATGCAGCTTTGAGTGTCATTTATAGAATTTAGGGGTCAGTGAAAAGTTGGGCACCCAACTTTATAGAATGAGGAGGAGAGAGTGCATGCAAATATTTGCACCTGCCTGCTAATGGATGTTCAGTGGCGTACCAAGGGCGGGGCAGTGGGGGCAGTGCACCCCAGGTGCATGCTGCAAGAGGGTGTAGGGAGCAGCACTATGGCTGTTACCTCCGCCGGTTCCATGCTCCCTCATGTTCACATGTACAGAGCTGTGTACGTCTAGTAGCGCTATAGAAATGATAAGTAGTAGTAGTACTTCCTATTCTGGGGCAGCAAACTGGTGGAGCTGCCCGACTGCTCCCTGAACCCCCTGGAGGTAACAGCAATGTAGTTTGAGGGGGGAGGTGATGTGGCAGGAGTGTCATGATTTGCCAGGGGGTGATGCACCGGGGGGGGGGGGGGTGCAATGGTGATCTGCACCAGGTGGCAGCCAACCTAGGAACACCACTGTGGATGTTGATCATGGAGCCAATTTCATAAAGACACATAGGCACCTCATGCTGCCTCTGTAATATAAAGTATACAATTCTCAGGTACCCAACTAGACTCAGATAGAAGAATTCTTCAATAAGAAAATTTCACGTAAACATTCTTCAGAAAAACATTTTTCACTTTCGCTTTCACTTTCATTAACACATTTTATAGTGACCTCAGCGATGCTCATCACCAACAAGATTTTTTTTATGGCAATGCAAACAGCACCCACCTCTTCATTGGTTCACGTGATTATATTTCTTAATTTTTTAAATTTATATACTTTATTATATTATTCAACTTATCTTTTAGATCTTTTTTAGATCGGACCCAGAGGTTCTACTGTCTGACATGCATGTTTCGCTCAGAAGCGAGCTGTCTCAAGGACATTCTCCCCAAGCTCTTTTTAGCGCCAGCTTTGCTATGACTCTTCGGGACATATAAATATGTTTTGGGAAATATTTCTTTATTTATTATAAGATCACTCCCACCACTTCCACAAATCTTTGAAGACACATCTCTTCAACAAGGCCTACAAAGAGAACCCATAACCTTACACAACTACCTCACCAACCCACCCAATCATTAAAGTCCACCTTCTATCCTTCCTAACACCTTCCCTCTCTCTTCCCGTACTCAATCTTTGTACATCACCAATTGTATCTGATATCATGGAATGATTATGTCATAACCAAACTCTGTAAGCCACATTGAGCCTGCAAATAGGTGGGAAAATGTGGGATACAAATGTAATAAATAAATAAATAAAATAAATGCAGGCACCCGTGCACAAGGGCAAATACAGAATGGATGCTTGCAAGTAAACCCTATAGAGACCTGGGCTACCTGCATTGCTGGTCATTGTATGTGTCTGCCAGATCTAAATTGGCAGAGCTATCTATGTTTTGACTCACTGGGTCATAATATTTTAACACATCATAGGATCTTATTGTCTTATGACTCACTAATAATATTAGCACTCAGACTGTTGAAAATAGGTTCATTTTTCAAAATACTCTTTTAAATTTTGGTGAAAGTTCTTTTCCCTGGAGTAACTCCTTCTTACAGCAAATAACTAGATTTCAGTAAAAGTCATTCTGGCACTAAAGCAGGAAAGGGCTATTGCATGACTCACTGTTACATCTTTAAAACCCTATTAAACATGATTGTATCTGAGGCTGCTGCTCTTGAACTAAAATAAAGTTCTGGAAGACCAAATCTGTATGGTTAACCAGCCACTAATCTTCTCATAAATCAAGCATTTACTTTGGAACCACAGTAGCCATTACTGCAGTAAAACTAGCATCCATGCTTTTATGGAATTCTTTTTCTGGTTTGTATATTTCTTTTCTCCTAGAAAAACTGCTGAGATTGTTTCAGCTTTTACAGGAAAAATAAAAGATACTTTTTCCTTTTTCTTGGAGGTAGTAAATAGTTTCTTCTAAAATTCCATAGTGCTAAAATATTTTGTTTACATCTAATACATATATAAGGCGGTGGCCGTAGCTAGAAGGTTACTAGGCTGTATAGAGAGGTGCGACCAGCAGAAGAAAAGAGGTGTTGATACCACTGTACAAGTCGTTGGTGAGGCCCCACCTGGAGTATTGTGTTCAGTTTTGGAGGCCATATCTTGCTAAGGATGTAAAAAGAATTGAAGCGGTGCAAAGAAAAGCTACGAGGATGGTATGGGATTTGCGTTACAAGATGTTTGAGGAGAGACTTGCGGACCTGAACATGTATACCCTGGAGGAAAGAAGAAACAGGGGTGATATGATACAGACGTTCAAATATTTGAAAGGTATTAATCCGCAAACAAACCTTTTCCGGAGATGGGAAGGCGGTAGAACGAGAGGGCATGAAATGAGATTGAAGGGGGGCAGACTCAAGAAGAATGTCAAGAAGTATTTTTTCACGGAGAGGGTGGTGGATGCTTGGAATGCCCTCCCGCGGGAGGTGGTGGAGATGAAAACGGTAACGGAATTCAAACATGCGTGGAATAAACATAAAGGAATCCTGTGCAGAAGGAAGGGATCCTCAGGAGCTTAGCCTAGAATGGGTGGCAGCGCTGGTGATTGGGAGGCGGGGCTAGTGCTGGGCAGACTTATTCGGTCTGTGCTGGGACTGGTGGTTGGGAGGCGGGACTAGTGCTGGGCAGACTTATACGGTCTGTGCCAGAGCCGGTGATGGGAGGCAGGAATAGTGCTGGGCAGACTTATACGGTCTGTGCCAGAGCTGGTGGAGGAAGGCGGGACTGGTAGTTGGGAGGCGGGGATAGTGCTGGGCAGACTTATAGGGTCTGTGCCAGAGCTGGTGGTTGGGAGGCGGGGTTGGTGGTTGGGAGGTGGGGATAGAGCTGGCCAAACTTATATGGTCTGTGCACTGAAGAGGACAGTACAAATAAAAAAGCACATATGAATTTATCTTCTTGGGCAGACTGGATGGACCGTGCAGGTCTTTTTCTGCCGTCATCTACTATGTTTACTATGTATATATGTGCAATAGGTTTATCTACATTGTTGGGGGAGGGGGGAGGCAATTCCTGATACTCTAAGGATTCTTTAAATAGTGGATAATCAAGTAATGTTGTCAACAGTAGAGGAAAACACTCAAAAAAAGCAAGGGTGACCCATCCTCTCTGTAAAGCAGATTATGAATGTGCTAGCACTTACAAAGCAGTCTAACAAGTCCAAATACCATGGTCCCATAAAAGTTCTGATTTATTTACACAGGATAAATATTTACATTACTACTCCACAACCATAATTTGAACACACACACTGTTTTGGGGAGGGGGATCTCCTTGTGCTAAGCAAGTTCTGTTGAAGAGATCTAGGGGTTTACTAAGCCACGCTATTGGCTTCCAGACGGCATTGTCAACACAGCCCATTTCTGCCATTTCTTGCTATTATCCTCCCTTTCTCCTATCCCCGTTGTCCATACATACCTAAGGACAACTGTTGGCATAACATATACTTGGTACTTGGTCAAAATGGCCCCGACAAAAAAGCTCCAAGCAAAAAAAGCTCCCGACATAATAGTCCCTGATATAACAGCCACTGTCAAAACGGCCTGCCCACAATATAACCCTTGACCAGTTAGCCGCATGACAAAAGGGCCCGATCAGGATGCCCAGAATCTGGGACTGCATTTTTTTCCTAATAATCTTAACTTGGCAAACAGGATAAGGTTGGCAAGACTATGAAAATTATGACTATTATTTTTTGTTTTTTTTAATTAGCATGTTGATGGAAGAATAGTTTCTTTAAATAGCAGAACAGATCATGAATACCAGTTTGTAGCTATAGAATTTTGCTTATTTATACTGTATATGCTTTACGCAATTGAATACTGGTAGGAGTCTTTCAGTGAAGATTTCAGTAGTAGTTTATTTTATTTTATATGGTGTGTTATTTTTTCTTAGGGGGCTATTTTGTGTAGGGGCTATTTTGTCAAGGATTGTTTTGTGGGATGGCCCATTTTCTCAAGGGCTATTTTGTTACGGTGTGAAATGGGTTATTTTGTTACTAGGCTGTTTTGTCAGGGCTTTTTGTCGGGGCTATTTTGTCAGGGCTATTATGACTGGGTGCCCATAAATGTCCATAACATGCGTGTTATTTGGGCGGCTCACAGTTGTGCATGTGTGGGTAGTTAAAAAAAAAGTTGCACATTGTTGTCCTTTATGTCAGAAAGGGGAAGTGCACTGGGCCCCTTCCAGGCGCAAACCAAATTTTTATGACATGATTGACCCTGCTGATTCCCACTGTGATTCCGCCCACTCTCTTCCTCTGAACATGCCAACTCCAGCATCACATGCAAGTATCCATCTGATTACACTACATATACTATCACACATAAAGTACATGTGTCCACGTGTAAATTGTGACTCCACCCACTCTCCTCCTCTGAATTTGCCAACTCAAATGTCACATATAAGGATTCATCTGATTTACCATTTGTACTATTACACATAAAGTACATGTGTCCACATGTAAACTGTGACTTCTTCCAATCTCTTGCCCTGAATGTGCCACCTCTGATGTCACATACAGGTATCTAGCTGATGACGTCAGTCATATTATTACACATAAAGTATATACGTGTCCACATGTAAACTGTGACTTCACCCAATCTCTTCCCCTGAACATGCCATCTCTGAAGTCATGTACAAGTATTCACCTGATTACACTCAAACTATCACACATAAAGTACATGTGTCCACATGTAAACTGTGACCCTGCCCACTCTCTTCCCCTAAATATACCACCTGTGAAGTCATTGGCATTTTGGATTGTGATAACAGCAGTTAGTGTATCTAGGTATGGTTTGGACAAGTTCCTGGTGGAAAACTCAATAGTCTGTTAATAAGATGGACATGTGGGAGACCTCCAGTGATTCGCGAGACGGCATTTCCTCCATTTATGGTACCACTGCACCTGCATACCTCCCCTCTTCCTGTCTTCTTTGTCCATACACACTTTACCACGGGGCAACAATGACAACTGTGGGCCACTTGTTTTTCAGGTGGAAGAACTGAAGAAGCGTGCCTTGATAACAGCCTAAGTACTAGGTTGTTATCAAAGCACGCTTCTTCAGCTCTTCCGGTTATACATTGGTTGGCCATGGGGTTACTTATGATGGTGACATAAATGATCAAGGGTTGTGACAGTTTCCCTTCATTGCTCCAGGTATAAATAAGTACCTGTATATAGTATGTAAACCACTTTCAAGCTCATTTTCGAAAGAGAAGGATGCCCATCTTTCGACACAAATCAGAAGATGGGCGTCCTTCTCACAGGGTCATCCAAATCGGTATAATCGAAAGCCGATTTTAGACGTCCCCAACTGCTTTCCGTCGCAGGGATGGCCAAAGCTCACGGGGCGTGTCAGAGGCGTAGCGAAGGCGGGACTTGGGCGTGCCTAACACTTGGACGTCCTCGACCCACAATGGAAAAAAAAGGGCGTCCCTGACGAGCACTTGGACGACTTTACCTGGTCCTGTTTTTCTTATGACCAAGCCACAAAAAGGTGCCAGAACTGACCAGATGACCACCGGAGGGAATTGGGGATGACCTCCCCTTACTCCCCCAGTGGTCACTACCTCCCTCCCACCCTCAAAAAAAATCTTTAAAAATATTTTTTGCCAGCCTCTATGCCAGCCTCAAATGTCATATTCAGGTCCACAACAGCAGTATGCAGGTCCCTGGAGCAGTTTTAGTGGGTGCAGTGTACTTCAGGCAAGCGGACCCAGGCCCATCCCCCCCTACCTGTTACACTTGTGGTGGTAAATGTGAGCCCTCCAAAACCCACCACAAACCCACTGTACCCACATCTAGGTGCCCCCGTCACCCCTAAGGGCTATGGTAATGGTGTACAGTTGTGAGTAGCGGGTTTGGGAGGGGTTGGGGGACTCAGTACAAGGTAAGGGAGCTATGTTCCTGGAAGCAATTTCTGAAGTCCATTGCAGTGTCCCCTAAGGTGCCCAGTTGGTGTCCTGGCATATCAGGGGGACCAGTGAACTACAAATGCTGGCTCCTCCCACGACCAAAGGGCTTGCATTTGGTCGCTTCTGAGATGGGCGTCCTTGGTTTCCATTATTGCTGAAAATCAGAAACGATCAAATCTAGGGACAACCATCTCTAAGGATGACCTAAATTTCAAGATTTGGGCGTCCCCGACCATATTATCGAAACAAAAGATGGACGTCCATCTTATTTCGATAAGACGGGTTTCCCCGCCCCTCCATCGGGATGTTTTGCAAGGACGTCCTTAACAAAACTTTGGCTTCCCTTTCGATTATGCCCCTCCACAAATGTAGTTGCAAAAAAAACCCCAAAAAACTACAGAAAGGTGGTATATCATCCCATTCCTTTTCCCCCTTTCTCCCTCTTGTCTCTCTTTAGAAGTTGCTTCTTCAGAGGAGGATGAAGATGATGATGATGAGGGGTCCCTGGTGGGTGTTTCCCCTCCCCTTCTGGTCCTGCCCCTGGTCCCCATCCCTTGCCTTACTCCTTCCTCTGTCTCAGCCCTTCTTCCTGCTCCAACACTCCCTCTTCTAACATCCCTCCAGGTCCCCCTCTCCCACCCTTGCTCCCCTTCAGCCAGTCCCCCTCCATTAGGTCACCCTCACCCATACACAACCAGCTCTTCCCCAGGACAAAATATGAAAACACTTCACACTCACCAACTAAAAAAAAAAAAGTGGAAAAATGTGCAGACAATATCCGCAAGCAGTGCAAAGTGCTGAACACAGCATGGCACGGCAAATGCCAGACCAATAAAAACTGCGAACTTTTAAGCTTTTGCAACACTTTGCAATGTCCACACCTTACGGCCTGACACATATCACACACACCTTGGACACACGTCTATGATGAAATTTTCTCAGACATGTGTATAACAGCTGCGGCGCTTGCTGTGTGCTTTGCAAGTGGTTACTGTGCACAAGTGCTAGCAACCTCGCTACCATGGATTTCAAGAGGTTAGCAGAATTTTTATGCATTAGCCTTTGGTTTAGCGTGCAGCTCATTTGCATTCAATTTCCTTAGTGCATTACTCATGCTTTTTGAAATCCATAACTTCTTCCGTGCATCTTTACGCTCACGTTATTTTATCGGTACTTTAATGCACTGAGGTGTCAGGCCACTTCATTGCCAAGCTACGCTTCAAATAGCACATTATAATAGACATTGGAGCGTTGATTTTCTACAGAAGACGTACTTTCATTTAAAATCTGCACATCTGTGAAAAGAGTGATCTCGTCCAGCAAGATTAGCTTAAGAGTGCAGCAGCTTGTTTACAAGACAATTTTGTTTCATCAAGCAAGGAATCTTATGCTACTGATTTATTCATGCTTTTTTATCTCTGCAAAATACATTAGCTAGATATAAGGTTCCATTATGAGCGGATTTTTTAAATTACTAGCACTTGACAAAATCCAAATATTTGCAGTAGTCCTATGAAATGTTTATGCTTCATGACACCTTAGTCTATTTTTCATATATTTGTTTCTTATTTTTACTAAAAGATTTCAAGGAGTTATTATGTGCTATTTGACAAATGCAGCTCAGAATACACATAAAAATTCCATCTGGAATGAGTAGAAGAAGCACTGTAATTGGCAGAAAAGCAAAAGTGCTTCATTTAGTAATTTCTTAAATACATTTACAGAGCTAAAGATAAACTGAAATAATTGTAAATATATCCTATAGACATGAAATATAAAATGAAATATAAGTGAATTCTATTAGGGTTCGATTCACCTAAATTTGAGACTTAAGAGAAATTCTTGGAAGTTATTTGACAGTTTTCTTGGCGAATAAAAATAATCATGTCCCAAAAAAGTTTAAGTTACTAAAAAAGACAATAAACTGCATCTACTTTGGAGTTAGGTAGTTACCCTGGATTCTATATATGGCGCCAAATTGTGTATGCAACTTAATTGTTTAACAAGCCAATCGGCACTGATAATTGGCCAATAATGAGCAATTATCAGCACTAATTGGCTCTAATTAGAATTTACCCATGCAACTTGCTGAGCATATTCTGTAAAGTGGTACATGCAAATTCAAATGCGTGGATCTCAAAAGGGGGCATATCCATGGGAGGGGCATGGGAGTGCCTAGAAACTGTACGCACTGTTATAGAATGCACCCAATCTGTGCCTAAATTAGGCGCAAGATTTATAGCAGGTTTTAGTTGGCATAAATGGTCACGCCTAAGTTTTGCTATAGGTTCAGGCACTACATATATTTATAAACTGTGTTTAACATTAGGCGCAGGTTATAGAATAGCGTTAAGCGTGGGGGGGTTCAAATTTTTCAGGACCATATATAGAACCTGGACATTTTCTAATTTTTTTCAGTGCCATATATAGAATCAAGTCCTTAATGCATGAATTAGTGTACCACACAAACACCACAACTGTTGCCACATTGGATTAGCAGTTAGTGTGAGCAAATTCATGGGTTAACAGCATTTTGAGCTTGGCGGTGGTAACTAGGTGGGAAATGGACAGAGAATGGGCATGAAGATCAAACTGCAGGTAGTGCATGGCAGTTCTTCACACCCCAGCTCTTGGGGCACACTCATCAAGTAAGATTTTCAGGATATCCACAATGAATATGCAGGAGGTAGATCTGCATGCACTGCTTCCTTGGCGCATAAATCTGCCTCATGCATATTCATTGTAGATATCCTGAAAATCTAACTGAATGGTTGCGCTCTGAGGACTAGGTTAAGAACAACTGGAGCACGGCACATATCTCACGCTAACCAACCCTTAAGTAAGAGGCACTAAGTGCATCCATGCTAATTGCAAGCAGAGTACCGTACGCTAATGGATATTTTAATGCAGGACCTGTAAGTGAAATACTGGGAACGCATCTAATAGTTGCCATGTTAGATTTGCACTAAACACATTTTAATTTCCTGCATTAAAATGTGTTAACTGTGTTCCATAATTTTATTCTTTATAATAGCTTCCACTATTTTGCCCAGCACTGAAGTCAGGCTTACCAGTCTATAATTTTGTGGATCTAATGCATTTTAGTAAAAGGGCCCCTCTGTGTTCTTATATGAGACCCTGTTTGGATCTTCGGATTATGGACTAGATTTACTAAAATGCACACTACCACATTAATATGCAGCAAAGTCATTAACGTATATTATTAGTAAATAGGTCCCTTAATAGAATATCAGCTTAGCAGGTGAAATATGCACCTGTAATTTACGCTCAAGCACTTATGCCAGCTGACGTGAGCGCTCATATTTAAGTGCTAAAGATACATGCATAACTTATAACATTTATAAGTTACATACATAAGTGTGAGACCCTCTCTGCCTATGTATATGCATACCTGTAAAAGATGCACTATGTAAGATATGCATATATTTACAAAACAATGCTGCTGCTGCTGCTGCTACTACTACTAATTGTCTCTATAGCACTACAAGATGTGCACAGCGCTACACAAATATATAAGAGAAGCTCTTGCCGGACAGAGTTTACAACCTATTCAAAACAGACCAACAGGGCAAGAGATTAGGGAGCACATTTATTAAGGGAATGATTGAAACAACATGGGTATTGAACAGCTGGATAAGCAATTAAGAATTAAAAGCAGCTTCAAAAAGGTGGGTTTTTAGCCTCAACTGGAATAGGGCCAGAGATGGAACATGATACACTGACTCAGGAAGTCTATTCCAGGTCTATCATGCAGCAAGATATAAAATATGGAGCCTGGTGGAGGAGAAGGGTACAGATAAGAATGGCTTACCAGATAGGCGAAGTTCCTAGGGTGTGGTCTAGAGAGAGAAGAGATAGTGAAGAGCTGCAGAAAGAACGCACTTGTAAGTCAGTCAAAGGATTTTGAACTGTATATGGAAATGGATAGGGAGTCAGTGGAGTGACTTGGGGAGAGGGGTTGTTGTGGCTGTAGTGACACTGGTAGAAGATAAGACATTTGGCAGAACTTTGAACAGATTGAAGGGGGGAGAGAAGTGGCTTCGTGGGGTACCTGTGAGGAACAAGCAGCAGAAATCTAAGCAGGAGGTAATGAGAGCATGAATAAAGATTTTGCCAGTGTGTTCAGAAAGGAAGGCATGAATTTTGTGATGTATTTAGCAGTCTGTTGGATGTGAAGAAAGAAAAAGAGAGAGAGGATTCAAAGATGACCCCATGGTTAAATACTAAGGAAATAGAGAGGATGACAGTGTTATCCACAGAAATAGAAACTGGGAATGAGGAGATGTGGGTTTAGAGGGTTACTTTTCAAAGGGGTTAACCCTGCTGAACTGGCCAGCCGCCGATATTCAGCAGCACTTAACCAGGTAGTGCCATTGAATATGGACTCAAACTGGCTAGGTTAGGGGTGGTCTGGGGTTGGAGACTGGGCAGAGATTTTATCCACAAAGTTAACTAGCCACTGGTCTGAATATCAGTCAGTGCCTGGTTGACTTCCAACTTGCTGCACTAACCCGTACACTCAATGCCATAAGCCATACTTGCCCCAGCATTGAATATCTGGGATGAATTTAGCCTGTGGCTGTGAGCAGCTTATAAGTCACTTACTACTGTAGTCTGAATATTAGGCCCTCAGTCTTGGCCCTGTTCAATTTCATGTGGTGATGGGACATCCAGGTAGTATAAACATAAAGGAATCCTGTTCAGAAGGAATGGATCCTCAGAAGCTTAGCCGAGATTGGGTGGCAGAAACGGTGGGGGTAGGCGGGGCTGGTGGTTGGGAGGTGGGGCTAGTGCTGGGCAAGACTTCTACGGTCTGTGCCCTTAAAATGGCAGATACAAATCAAGGTAAGGTATACACAAAATGTAGCACACAAAAAGTAGCACATATGAGTTTATCTTGTTGGGCAGACTGGATGCACCGTGCAGGTCTTTTTCTGCCATCATCTAGTATGTTACTATCCTGCATATTTTCGAAGGAGAAGGGCGGCCATCTTCCGACACAAATTGGGAGAAGGCCAGCCAAATCGGTATAATCAACAGCTGATTTTAGCCGGCTTCGACTGCTTTCCGTCGCAGGGCCGGCCAAAGTTCAAGAGGGCATGTCGGCAGTGTACCGAAGGCGAGACGGGGGCGTGATTAAGAGATGGTCGTCCTTGGCCGATAATGGAAAAAAGAAGGCTGGCCCTGACAAGCATTTGGCCGACTTTACTTGGTCCCTTTTTGTTCACGTCCAAGCCTTAAAAAGGTGCCCAACCTGACCAGATGACCAGCAGAGAGAATTGGGGATCACATCCCCTTACTCCCCCAGTGGTCACCAACCCCCTCCCACTCAAAAAAAAATGTTTTTAAAACATTTTTTTGCTAGCCTCTATGCCAGCCTCAAATGTCATACCCAGCTCCATCACAGCAGTATGCAGGTCCCTGGAGCAGTTTTTAGTGGGTACTACAGTGCACTTCAGGCAGGCAGACCCAGGACTATCACTCCCCTACCTGTTACATTTGTGGTGGTAAATGGGAGCCCTCCAAAACCCAGCCAGAACCCTCTGTACCCACATCTAGGTGCCCCCCATTACCCTTTAAGGGCTATGGTAGTGTTGTACTCCTCCAATGGTAATTGAAGATTGTGCTTAGTTATTCAAGACTAAAAACATAGAAATATGACAGCAGATAAAGGCCAAATGGCCCATCCAGTCTGCCCATCCTCCGTAACCACTAACTCTTCCTTTTCCTAAGGGATCCCACATGCTTATCCCACACTTTCTTAAATTCCGTCACAGTCCTCATCTCCACAACCTCTACCGGGAGACCATGCCATGCTTCTACCACCTTCTCTGTGAATGAATACTTTCTTAGATTCCCCCTAAGCCTATTTCCTTTTAATGTTTTGTTCATTGTTCAAGTGTGGCAATAAACCTGTTAGTTTGTTGACTTTCCCTGTCTAGACTGATAAAGGATCCTGGTGGTTTGTGTATTGGGTCTGTAAGTGCTTTCTGGGAACCGTGGGACCACTGGGAGCGTGGCTTCAGTAACCTGGAAATCACTGGGGATAATTTGAGAGCAGGAGACTTACCCAGAGGTGGTTGTGACCCAGTCAGTGGGAGGAGGGTGCTAGTGTAGAGCACGAGCGGCAGGTGCAGGCGGACCTGAGCTGTGCTGGGGATAGACTCTCTAAGAGGCCATGGGGTAACCCCAGGCAGTTGGCTAGGCATTTCGTGACACTTCTATCATATATACTTTGGCCCTCTCTTTTGCTACTATTTCTTCATGTTTAACATGGCCAACACTAAGCTTCATCCAGTGGCGTACCAAGGGGGGGGGGCGGTGGGGGTGGTCCGCCCCGGGTGCACGCCGCTGGGGGGTGCCACGGCGCACGCCTGTCATATCCGAGTTCGCTAACTTCGCTCGTTCGCTGCAGCTCCCTCTGCCCCGGAACAGGTTGTTCCGGGGCAGAGGGAGCTGCAGTGAACGAGTGAAGTTAGCGAACTCGGAGCCGACAGGCACGTGCCACGGCATCCCCCCCCAGTGGCGTGCACCCGGGTGTCATCCAGGCTAGGAACGCCACTGGCTTCATCATGTGTCTCTGTCTTATTTTTGCTTCTTTTTCTTTCTCTACCCCGATCTCTACATTCTTCTCTACAGTTTGCAATCTTGGGGTAACATTTCTCTTTTCATTCTCATTTTCATACCATCTTTCTTTCTCCTGAAGTGAAAGCTTGCTGCCACCACTTTCTTAAAATCTTTTTCATTACATTTCTCAGATCCATTTATTTCTCTTTTTTTGTTACATGTGCTCAATGCACATATTCAGCTGAAAATTGGTACATTTTAGAACAATGCATAATTCACTTTTTAGCAAAGTTCTCTATAGCAGTTGTGTTGACAGATGAAGAAAATATAGATTGAAACAATTGCTGTTATTTCACCGTCATCATCATATCACTCAGTAAGGCACAGATTTTGTTTACTTTTTTTTTTAGTGTATTATGGGGCTCTTTTACTAAGCTGTGGTAAAAAGGGCCATGGGCTAGTGACAAGGGCCATGGGCTAGTGGCAAGGGTTGTTTTTGCCATGTGCTGAGGCCCTTTTCACTGCAGCAGGTAAAAAGACTGAAAAAATGCATGGCCTTGTGGTAAGATTGCTCTTATCGCATGGCCATATAGGGAGAGCACTTTCCTCCACCCAATGAGGTGGCAGTAAGGGCACCTGTATCAACCCAGCGGTAATCAGGTAGCATGTGGCGCTGCCTGATTACCACCAAAAGGGTTATTTTTGAAAGAGAGGGCGCCCATCTTTTAACACAAATTGCAAGATGGGCGTCCTTCTCCCAGGGTCACCCAAATTGGCATAATCGAAAGCCGATTTTGGGCGTCCTCAACTGTTTTCTGTCACGGGGATGACCAAAGTTCCTGGGGGCATGTCGGAAGCATAGCGAAGGTGGGTCTGGGGAGTGCTTAACACATGGGCTTCCTTGGTGGATAATGGAAAAAAGAAGGGTGTCCCTGACGAGCACTTGGCCGACTTTACTTGGTCCATTTTTTCTTGCGACCGAGCCTCAAAAAGGTGCCCGATGACCACCGGAGGGAATCAGGGATGACCTCCCCTTGCTCCCCCAGTGGTCACTAACCCCCTCCCACCCTAAAAAAAACTTTTAAAATATTTTTTGCCAGCCTCCAATATCATACCCAGCTCCCTGACAGCAGTATGCAGGACCCTGGAGCAGTTTTAGTGGGTGCAGTGCACTTCAGGCAGGCAGACCCAGGCCCATTCCCCCCTACCTGTTACACTTGTGGTGGTTAATGTGAGCCCTTCAAAATCCACCACAAACCCATTGTACCCACATCTAGGTGCCCCCCTTTACCCCTTAGGGCTATGGTAGTGTTGTACAGTTGTGGGTTTTGGGGGGTTGGGGGGCTCAGCAACCAAGGTAAGGGAGCTATGCACCTGGGAGCAATTTCTGAAGTCCACTGCAGTGCACCCTAGGGTGCCCGGTTGGTGTCCTGACATGTGAGGGGACCAGTGCACTATGAATGCTGGCTCCTCCCACAACCAAAGGGCTTGGATTTGGTCGTTTTTGAGATAGGCGTCCTCGGTTTCCATTATCACCGAAAACCGGGGACGACCATCTCTAAGGACGACCATCTCTAAGGTCGACCTAAATGTGGAGATTTGGGCGTCCCCGACTGTATTATCGAAACGAAAGATGGACGCCCATCTTGCTTCGATAATATGGTTTTCCCCACCCCTTCGCCAGGACATCCTGTGAGGACATCCTCAGGAAAACTTGGGTGCCCCATTCGATTTTGCCCCTCCACATAACCCCCTGCAGAAATATTACTTTAATATTTCCGCTAGTGCAAAAAATGCCCCAAACTGGGGATGAAATTACCGCTGGTGCCTGCGTTGGGCCAGCTATTGCTCCAGATTCACATGCGGTATGCCCACGGTGGGCTTACCACTGTTTAGTAAAAGGACCCCTGTATGATGCAAAGAGCAAAATATCACAGTGACGAGCATATCTTCGGTATGCAGAAAAACCAAGTTTAAAAAATGCTCTAGATTTTAGAAAAGAACAACATTAGTTTTGGCTTTGCAATTTAATGCACCATCTCACAACACCTTCTTTAGCAATTTAACAGGGAATTTTGTTTTCAAATAGTGTGGTTTTATTTAAGTTACCCAAGAAACTTAAAACAGAGGCCACATATAAGTGGATCATAAAACACATTTTTAAAGGATGATGAATTCTCTTTTTTAAACTAAAAAGTATGTAAATCACACTGGCATGGTGTTGGACTCTACTGTATACTCTATTTCTAAAGGCTAAAAAACATCCTACACATAAATTTATCCAGCTCTTTAATGCAGACTATGAGGTTGGCCACATTGTTTGACATAAGAGTTAGTTTTCAGATAGCGATATTTCTGTTGCCAGGTGCCAAAGGCAATTTATCAGACACTCATAAAATAAAGATCAAAAAGCACATCAGTCTACAACTACATCTGGGATCTGGGAAGGCACACTTACAAACTCCTACCCTTTAAACAGCTCTCACTTAAAGAACTCAATGTTTATAATAACAAGAAAGGGGGAAAGAGGTCAGGGTCACATCTAGCAGACCAGCAGGTGGTCAGTAAAGTTATTTTTTTGCAGGAAACAGAAAGCATGAGTAGTTGAAATGTATCCATGTTTAGCCATGCGAGACCTTCAACATATTTTATCTATTTGCAGAAGACATGTGAACATTGTAGACTAAATTATGAATGGATTACAGTCAGTACTGGGACATGGCAAACCTTTTATTTGCCTGTAATATCTGTTTAGGACAGAGAAGAAAAAAAAATATATATATATATATAGTGCAATCCGCTTAAGTGCAAGGGTCTGGGACCAAAGAAATGTATGCAGTTAACCAGAGCGTGCACTTAACCGTTGTGACCCAAAGAAGCTTGACATCTGATAAACATATGTACAGTACTGTTTATTATTATACGTACAGTATACAGTCTCAGTTAACTGACATTAGGCTGGCTTGAAGTAATCAGTTACAGTCCTCTGTACACTATTGTGTCTGTGAGTTCCATAGACTACGTCTGCCAGATGGTAAAAACTGTCATAGCACTGACATCCAGTGGCCTCCAGATAGGCCCGCACAGTATTGAGACTATCCAGAGCTCTTGCAAAAGTGACAGGAGGAGGTTGTTGAATTTCGTCAGTATGTGCCTCGCTGCTCATTTCTTCATCTGTTCCATCATCAGCTGTTGTTGCCTGTGTGTAGGTGCATATCTCGACATCAGTACTGTCTTCAGCTGTTTGTAGATTGTAATCAACAGCTATGTAGCGATGGAACGCCTCTTCAGTAACACCGGCTGGGATGTCAATAACCTCTTCATCTGACGCGTTTGCAACAGCTGCATCTGTTTCGTCCCTCTCCACATCCTTAACAAAGCTTGCCCACTTGTAGCAGTTCACAATGGTTGCCTGTGTAACATGATTCCAGGCTTCTTTCTGCATATGTAGGGAATCCAACAGTGATAGATTATGAGCCAGTTCAACAGCACGTTTATCCTTGGCAGTCTGGTCTTTCATAACGCTCATCAGACGACATAGCACAAGAACCCGATAATGTTGTTTGAAATTAGCTATTATGTCCTGATCCATAGGTTGCATCAGAGAGGTAGTGTTTGGTGGCAGGAAGACCACCTTGACGTTAGACAGCCTGACATCATCCCTGTGTGCAGCACAATTATCACAAAACAGCAAAATCTGACGCTTTTGTGCTCGCATTCTAGTGTCTAACTTATTTAGCCACTGCTTCCAAATTTCCCCAGTCATCCAAGAATTTGTGTTAGCCTCGTATGACACAGGAAGTTGCTTAACTTTCTTGAAGCAACGGGGCTGTTTGCTCTTTCCAATGACGAGGGGCTCTAACTTCTCACTCCCATCCATATTGCAGCAAAGGAGGATTGTCAGTCTTTCCTTCGATGTTTTATCTCCAGTAGTTTCGGCATGTTTGAATGCAAGTGTTCCATCAGGAATCGCTCGCCAGTAGAGACCATTTTCGTCAGCATTGAAAATGTCACGAGGTGCAAACTCGTTCAAGATGGTATGAAGAACTGAAACAACCCAATTTTCAGCACCAAAGTCATCAGCATCTTGTTTCTCACCATGCTGTTTCTTGAATTTTATGCTGTTCCTCTCCTTCCATCTTTCCAACCATCAAACAGTGGCTTTGAATTCAGTCAGTCCAAGACTTTCTGCTATCTGGTTAGCTTTCTCCATAAGCAGTGGACCGACCACTGACAGGAAACTGTCTGCTCCTGACTCGAGAAAACCACCGAAGAAGAGTATCTTCTACCTCCTCAGCTTTTCCCGCCCATTTTCGTTTCCGTCGTGGATTTGTATTGTTTTGCCAGTCTTCCAGAAGCTGGTCTTTCTACTTCAAGACACATGAAATTTGACTGCGATTGACACCATATTCTTTAGCAATAGATGCTTGACTTTGTTTATTTTCTAATTTTTTAAGAACTTCTATTCGTTCAGCCAGTGTTAAAGTCTTACAGTTCCGCCACGATGATGACCCCGGTGTACACCCTAACAACATTCTTTCACTTATTCTGCCTGTGGCAGTTAAAGAGGCAGTATCTCGTTGGTTGTCACGTGCCAATCGGCTTCCATATTCCATGTGCGTGGTTATGCAGAGTCTTTCCTGCAGAGGAACGGTCTTGAACCATGCATATAAGCAAATCTTGCACTTATCAGTGGTGCGCTAAAACAAAGTTTGTCCCCGTAGAAATTGATGATGCCAAAAACGGGACCAAAGTACGGCATGCACTTAAATGGAGTGCACTGTATTATATATATATATATACAGTGGGGGAAATAAGTATTTGATCCCTTGCTGATTTTGTAAGTTTGCCCACTGACAAAGACATGAGCAGCCCATAATTGAAGGGTAGGTTATTGGTAACAGTGAGAGATAGCACATCACAAATTAAATCCGGAAAATCACATTGTGGAAAGTATATGAATTTATTTGCATTCTGCAGAGGGAAATAAGTATTTGATCCCCCACCAACCAGTAAGAGATCTGGCCCCTACAGACCAGGTAGATGCTCCAAATCAACTCGTTACCTGCATGACAGACAGCTGTCGGCAATGGTCACCTGTATGAAAGACACCTGTCCACAGACTCAGTGAATCAGTCAGACTCTAACCTCTACAAAATGGCCAAGAGCAAGGAGCTGTCTAAGGATGTCAGGGACAAGATCATACACCTGCACAAGGCTGGAATGGGCTACAAAACCATCAGTAAGACGCTGGGCGAGAAGGAGACAACTGTTGGTGCCATAGTAAGAAAATGGAAGAAGTACAAAATGACTGTCAATCGACAAAGATCTGGGGCTCCACGCAAAATCTCACCTCGTGGGGTATCCTTGATCATGAGGAAGGTTAGAAATCAGCCTACAACTACAAGGGGGGAACTTGTCAATGATCTCAAGGCAGCTGGGACCACTGTCACCACGAAAACCATTGGTAACACATTACGACATAACGGATTGCAATCCTGCAGTGCCCGCAAGGTCCCCCTGCTCCGGAAGGCACATGTGACGGCCCGTCTGAAGTTTGCCAGTGAACACCTGGATGATGCCGAGAGTGATTGGGAGAAGGTGCTGTGGTCAGATGAGACAAAAATTGAGCTCTTTGGCATGAACTCAACTCGCCGTGTTTGGAGGAAGAGAAATGCTGCCTATGACCCAAAGAACACCGTCCCCACTGTCAAGCATGGAGGTGGAAATGTTATGTTTTGGGGGTGTTTCTCTGCTAAGGGCACAGGACTACTTCACTGCATCAATGGGAGAATGGATGGGGCCATGTACCGTACAATTCTGAGTGACAACCTCCTTCCCTCCGCCAGGGCCTTAAAAATGGGTCGTGGCTGGGTCTTCCAGCACGACAATGACCCAAAACATACAGCCAAGGCAACAAAGGAGTGGCTCAGGAAGAAGCACATTAGGGTCATGGAGTGGCCTAGCCAGTCACCAGACCTTAATCCCATTGAAAACTTATGGAGGGAGCTGAAGCTGCGAGTTGCCAAGCGACAGCCCAGAACTCTTAATGATTTAGAGATGATCTGCAAAGAGGAGTGGACCAAAATTCCTCCTGACATGTGTGCAAACCTCATCATCAACTACAGAAGACGTCTGACCGCTGTGCTTGCCAACAAGGGTTTTGCCACCAAGTATTAGGTCTTGTTTGCCAGAGGGATCAAATACTTATTTCCCTCTGCAGAATGCAAATAAATTCATATACTTTCCACAATGTGATTTTCCGGATTTAATTTGTGATGTGCTATCTCTCACTGTTACCAATAACCTACCCTTCAATTATGGGCTGCTCATGTCTTTGTCAGTGGGCAAACTTACAAAATCAGCAAGGGATCAAATACTTATTTCCCCCACTGTATATATATATATATATATATATATATATATATATATATATATATATATATATATATATATATATATATATATATATATGTGTGTGTGTGTAAATAGCAGAAAATATAAAGGAAAGGAAAATAATACTCCCAAACCATGAGCATGTCAGTCAACTCTCCATGAACAGTCTTAGGGCCCTGTTTACTAAGCTGCACTAGTGTTTGTAGCGTGCACTAAATGCTAGAGCACTAAAATTGCTAGCATGCCCATAGCACACAGGACCCTAAATTCCTATTACTGGATCAAAACAGGGACAGGATTTGATATAATACCTTTCTGTGGTTGCAATCAAAGCAGCTTACATATTATATACAGGTACTTATTTTGTACCTGGGCCAATGGACGGTTAAGTGACTTACCCAGAGTCATGAGGAGTTGTAGTGGGAATTGAACCCAGTTTTCCAGGATCAATGTTCAGCTCACTAACCACTAGGCTACTCCTCCACCCAGGATCTCTAGCAAGTTAGTAAAATAGACAGCTGAATGGCTTACATATCACCAGCCTGGGCGGACCTTATACAATGAGAGATATCCATCTTTATGCCTTGCTTCTGCAGTATTTTAAAGTACTGCTTCATATACCCAGTATTGTCTATTACTATTTTGATCTAGAGATTTTTCCCACAACTTATCTGTTACACTGCTCAGGACGTTGCCTTAGTTAGTATTGTCAAGTACTATTCTGCACTTTGTGATTTATGTGATTTACTTACTTTAGCGTACATCTGCCCACACTGAATCTTGTTGGCCTTTGCTTTAGCCATTTGCTCAGGATATCAAAGTCCACCTGTATGTTGAGAGAGGTAAATAGTACAACTACATTTCGCACAACTTGGCATCTTCCACAAAATGGAAATAATGTTGCTTCATGTAAATGCAACATTTGACATATTTCTATGCTGTATGTACAAATAGTGTACTACAAATGTGAAAATAATAGTGAGATGAAGCAAAATATTTGGCTGATTAAGAGAGTGACTGAGACGAAGGATGAGGACACAAAAGTTAATATCATTTGAAATGTCTAACCTAGATTTTTTTTCACTGAGAGGGTGGTAGATACCTGGAATGCCCTCCCATGGGAGGTGGTAGAGATGAAAATGGTAACCGAATTCAAAAATGCATGGAACAAACACAAAATAATCCTGATTAGAAGAATTAGATCCAAAGAAGCTTTGCAGAGATTAAGTAGGAAAGCCAGTGCTGGGCAGACCTCTACGGTCTGTGCCCTGATTGAGGCTGAATAGATTTGGATGGACTGGAGAGCAGCTATTCAGGGGCTTTGACAACAACTTCAGAAATTTTAGAACAAGGCCAGTGCCGGGCAGAATTCTATGGTCTATTCCCTAAAAATGGCAAGGATAAATCAAGATCAAGTATACATTTGCAATGAGTTTATCTTATTGGGCAGACTGGATGGACCATATGGGTCTTTTATCTGCTGTCATCCACTATGTTACTACGTTAGATGTTTTCAAGTTATACCTATATTCAGTGGCACTATCTGTTTAGGTGTTATCAGTGAATATAATCATATAACTTGAACCAACTAAGTTAAATATTTCAAGTTATACTTAGCTATTTGTGCAATCCTCTTGGCCTTCTGGCATATCCAGTTTCAGTTGAATATCACTACTTACTTTTATAAGTTATGTGTCCAAGTGGCTCCATCCCTGCAACTCTCTCAGATACCGCCTCCATTTAAGATAGAGAATGTGGAGAATGTACAATGCCCTTATACAACAACCTGACCTGACCCCTAGCTGTAATACCATGAGACTACTGCTAGGGATCACTGGCAACATTTTGGATGGATGATGCTGGTGAGGGCAGGAACAACTAGGGATTGCTCCTAGCCAGACACTAGACACCAGAGATTTCTCCTGTCAGGTAGGCCTGGAGGGGAGGGGTGGGCTTGGGCGGGGATCTGTGTTTAGGGGAGGGGTACATTGGGGTGGAGGGGGCCCTTGGGTGGGGGGATCATGTTGGCAAACTTGGGGGTTATCTTTATTTGGAGTTGGAAGTAGAGGGGCTTATGGCTTGGGGAAAAGCACTCTGGCTAGCTTCTTTTAGTTAAGGATTTATTTATTTAGATTTTGCTCACACCTTTTTCAGTAGTAGCTCAAGGTGAGTTACATTAAGGTTGTACCTGAGGCAATAGAGGGTTAAGTGACTTGCCCAAGATCACAAGAAGCAGCAGTGAGATTTGAACCAGCCACCTCTGGATTGCAAGACCGGTGCTCTGGCCACTCCTCCACTCCAGCCACGTTAAGGCAGGGCCCGAAAGCATCAGACCATGGCTTGGTGACCAATGTTCCTGGGTGGTAAAATAACCCCAGATTTTAGTTGGAATTATTTTACTGATTATACCATGGCTTGTGGTATGCACTCAATGCACACCACAAGCCACAGTGTGGTATTTACATAGAAATAAGCTGCTTTACATGCATTTGCATATTTTGCATCTCATTACTTTATATTCCATGTTGATTAAATGACACTGTGTAAGGACAAGACAACCTGCATCAATGCCCTTTAAGTTGCGTTAAGAGGCAAATAAGACTTGCATTTTGATAACCTTCCCCCATAAGTGTCTCAACTTCAGGAAAAGTTGCCAAAGGCAGCTAAAAGTAAGTCCTTATGATGCCAGTTGAGCAGGCAGTGGGACCTAAGAAATTTCACTAAAATAAAACACCAGACAAATGAACACTGATAGAGAAATAGATATCTGTTAAAGAAAACATAGCTGACTCAACTTTATCCAGTGAAGCAGTACACTACAGTGTATTACTGGACAGATATTAGTCAGTGAATGTTTTTATATTTATGTCTTTATTAACATGTTTTGGAGTTTTTACTTTTAGTATCTCTTCCCATAATACAAAAATCTTTAATTCAATGTTTCATTAAACTTTTAAACACACTTAGTTTATAAGTGCTGTGATGCCTTCTGCAACTGTCCCATGGCCGACAGTGGCCAGTGTTTAAATTTGCTGCATCACGGTCCATGGAGCAAATGTGGAACTCAAACTTGTATCATGATAAGACACTGAAAATCCAGGTATAGCCCCAGTAAGCAGCACTTACCTACACAGATAAGTGCCACAGAATATGTAGACCTGAATATCTGACTAATGAGATGCAAGTCAAAAAGCATGTCATAAAGTGATAGTGCCAGACATGCTCCCTAGGTCATGCACACCCATAACCAAAAAGTGTGGATCCAAAAACAGGGAGTGAGAGATGCATGAATCCATACCAATGAAAAGGGTTCCGACAAATAAAAGATCTCAAGAAGAAAGAAAGTAAGAGAGAAAAAAATCAGATAATAGTCACAAAAGCAAAAACAATTGCAGAGAAAAGGAAGACAAGATAGAAAAGCATGGAGAAGCTAGAAATGATACAGAGAAAGTATAGACAAACGGAGCATATCAGAAAGATTAAGAGAGAGAAACTGTAGGAGTGGGGAAAATGATGACAATGAAACATTAAGCAATGGGATGGAAGCTTAATGAAAAAGAAAAGGCTAAGATAAAACATGTACTATTTTCTCTGCAAATCATTAACTTTGTGGTTTTAAAAACTGGACACAGTGTTCCAGTCACTTTGAGTGACTGACAATAATGCATGGGTATCCTGTGAAAATACCGCAGGCTTCTGTGGTAACCTACTATGGCTCCACTGAAATCAAAAGCACAGATTGTCCATGTCTTAAAGGGACAAAAATTGTAACCAGAAAACTGTGATCATAAGTTTTGCCAGCATCCAAACATCTTGACAAAGAAACGTGCATGCTGAAACAATTTTTGCAGAATCAAGCCCTAATGAGAAGGAGACATAAGCGCTCCAGAGATTGGGAGTAGTGTGTGAATGTTACAATTGTAGACTTTAAGGAACTGGTAAGTTCCAAAAAGATTAAAACAATCTCTCCCCTCACATACTTTTTCTCTTCCCATTCTCTCTTCCGCATACTATCTCTCTAGACCCCCGCCCCCCCCCCCCCCTCTTTAGTCCCCTTCTCTTTCATACACAGTTCTCCTTTACATAGTAACATATAGTAGATGACGGCAGAAAAAGACCTGCTCGGTCCATCCAGTCTGCCCAACAAGATAAACTCATATGTGCTACCCTTTGTGTATACCTTACCTTGATTTGTACCTGTCCTTTTCAGGGCACGAACCGTATAAGTCTGCCCAGCACTATCCCCGCCTCCCAACCACCAGCCCCGCCTCCCACCACCGGTTCTGGCACAGACCATATAAGTCTGCCCAGCACTATCCCCTCCTCCCAACCACAAGTCCCGTCTCCCACCACCGGCTCTGGCACAGACCGTATAAGTCTGCCCAGCACCATCCCCGCCTCCCGCCACCGGCTCTGCCACCCAATCTCGGCTAAGCTCCTTAGGATCCATTCCTTCTGAACAGGATTCCTTTATGTTTATCCCACGCATGTTTGAATTCTGTTATCATTTTCATTTCCACCACCTCCCGTGGGAGGGCATTCCAAGCATCCACTACTCTCTCTGTGAAAAAATACTTCCTGACATTTTTCTTGAGTCTGCCCCCCTTCAATCTCATTTCATGTCCTCTCGTTCTACCGCCTTCACATCTCCGGAAAAGGTTCGTTTGCGGATTAATACCTTTCAAATATTTGAACGTCTGTATCATATCACCCCTGTTTCTCCTTTCCTCCAGGGTATACATGTTCAGGTCAGCAAGCACAGTTCTCCTTTACTATCCTCTCCCTTAATAAACATTAATATTTGCAAAAGATGCACAGTCAATAGTTTAAAACTTTATATTCCCAAGTTTAATATCTTGGATATACAGGAACAGAGTTTAACAGGTAAATCAAAAGCTGTACATTTGCACTGCACTAACAATACATTCATGACTAGCTTATAAAAAATATCAGGTTTACAATACAATATAATATAACTAGTAAAAAAAGCCTGTTTCTGAGAGAAATGAAACAGGCGCTAGCAAGGTTTTCCTGGGAGTGTGTATGTTTGAGAGAGGGTGTGTGAGAGTGAGTGTGTGAGAGAGAGTGAGTGAGTGTGGGTGAGTGTGGGTGCGTGTGTGTCAACAGTGTGTGAGAGTGACTGTGTGACACATAGAGAATGAATGTGATACAGGACAGTGTGACTGTATGAGAGTGAGAGACAGGAAGACACTGACTGTGAGAGAGTGTGTGTGTGTGACAGAGATACCTCCCCGTCCCTTGTGGTCTGTGCACCCCCCTCCTCTGGTGTCAGGATCCCTTCCCCCTCTCAGGTCTGAGGACCCCCCTGTGTAGCAGAAGGTGGATTTTGAGCTTGGCTTTGTTATTGTTTTGTTGGCCAGTGTGTGAGTAGCATGAGCAATCATTGCTGCCATTTTGGTGTTGGGGGTTTGTCTGGGGGAGGGTACCGTTGTTGCACAGAATTGTATGTGTTCCTGTTGTTGTGGAGGGGTTGGGGGGTGAGAGGGTGTGTGTGGGTGACTGAGGTACATAGGTGTGTGTGTGAATGAGAGAGATGCTGTGTGTGCATGGCACAGTGTGTGTTTGGGTGTGTGTGAGTGAGATACATGCTGATTTTGGATATGAGATGTGATTTTTTTTTTGCCTAGGAGGGAGGGAGTGTGGTGGAGCTGGGTAACTTGTCTGCTGTCGCC
Organism: Microcaecilia unicolor; assembly: GCF_901765095.1. Classification (NCBI taxonomy): domain Eukaryota; kingdom Metazoa; phylum Chordata; class Amphibia; order Gymnophiona; family Siphonopidae; genus Microcaecilia; species Microcaecilia unicolor. Next base: position 421,513,770 of record NC_044033.1, read on the forward strand.
CTGGGGTCAGCCAGTGCAACTGAGCCTGTCCTCTCATGTATAGCAAGTGTTGTTTCTGTTGTTTTAAAAGGGAGGGGGCGGGGAGAGGAAGAAGACACTATCATCTGCTATACTTGCTTGACACCCATGTATAGTATATAAATAATTCAGACCTGCAACGTTGTGAAGGTCCGAGTTCATGTGCAGGTGCTTTGGTGATGCGCCGAGGAGGGGGGGCAGTGACAGCTGCTGGCGGTATTCTGTGGTTTTGCTCACGTGCGAGTGCTTTGGTGATGCGCCGAGGAGGGGGGGCAGTGACAGCTGCTGGCAGTATTCTGTGGTTTTGCAGTCATCTGACCTTGTTCGCGACTCATGCCTTCTGCCTGGAGCTGGTGCTGTTTTCCTCCCCCTTGTTCAGAGTCGAGGGCGGCGGAACGGCGAGCATGCACACGCGTTGATTGTCCATCGTGGAAGAGGGTGGGTGAGGGGGACGGGGTGGAGTGGCGACTCGGGAGGGGGGAGGGAGAAAGTAGCGGGTGCAGTGGCGAATGGGAGGGTGCAGAGGCGAATGGAAGAGAGCGGGTGGTGTGCACCATTGAGTGGGGGTGCAGGTGAGGGAGGGTGGACGGGGAGTGCAGGCAGGCAGCCACAGCAGGGACTCGGGTAGGAGGGCGGGGCACTGGCGACCGGGAGGGAGCGGGGCAGAGGGTGGTGTCCAGCATTCAGTCGGCGGCCACATGAGGGAGGGCGGAAGGGGAGTGGAGGCAGGCAGGCGCAGTGGGGACTCGGGTAGGAGGGCGGTCGTGTTTTGTGATGCGTGAGGGGGGGCTTCTGTGCGTGCTGCTGCGTATTGATTGGTCGGTTAAGTGTTGAGTGTCATCGCTCCGCCCTCGATGTCATCACGTTGTGACGCGAGGGCGGGACACACACTCATGGCCAAATTTTGATCTAGACCACCTCGGAAGTTGCAGACTTTCTTGAGGCTTCATTAGAACGTTGGGGTTGCGAATTATGTCCAGAAGGGGCATGGCTGAGGGCGGGTCTAGAGTGAGTGTGAGAGTGAGTGGTGCTGACAGCCTACACAGTACAGGGCTTCAGTGTTTCCCTGCCATAGAGTGAGCTTCAGAACGTTGGAGGTGAGAATTATTTATATAGATCTTATAGTTCGCATGTACCTCAAGGTTCAATGTGGATAACAATGTAAGAAGCTGAACAAACATCAGGAAGTACAAAGCACCTTATAACATATAAAAATAGTACAAAATTAAATATCTTGGTTTAAGTATTTCCTGAAAAGATAGGTCTCTAAGTATTTTCTAAATGCTAGATTAGAACCTATGGGGCCCTTTTACTATGCTGCGTAAGCATCTATGCACACCCAACGGGCGTCAAAATGGAGTTATCACTCAAATACCACGTGGCTCTTGCAGTAATTTCATTTTTTGTTCGCATCTGATATGCGTGACCAAAAAATAATTTTTATTTTTGGATGTGCATATCGGACATGTGCCAAATGGCATTTGACACTCATAGGTCATTACCGCCCGGTTATCATGTGAGACTTTACCACAATGGCTGATGGTAAGGTCGCAGACCCAAAGTGGACAAACGGCAATTTTGATTTTGCTGCACGTCCATTTTCGGCAAAAGTTTTAAAAGACCTTTTTTACAGGAACGCTGAAAAATGGATCAGCGCACGCCTAAAACCTGCACCTACACTATCACAAGCCATTTTGCAGCACACCTTAGTAAAAGGACCCCTATTTTCCTTATGGCAATCAATGCAGAATTCTAAGTATGTACGACTTGATAATGAAGAATAGCATAGTAAGCTCTTTTTGAATGAAAAGGTTTCAGATTAGGAAACAAGCCTGGCAGATTTACAGATTTCCTTCTCCAAAGAAAATATAATACATCTTAAATAAGATTGAGCTAGATCAGACAATATTCTATAAGCCAGAATATAGATCTTAAACTCTAAATATGCCTCAAAAGGAAGCCAATGTAGAAATTTCAACAGGGCCGTAATTCTATCAAAATGATGGGCCGAAATAATCAACCTAGCTGCTATGTTTTGTACAGTCTGCATTCTTGTCAACAGCAGCTTTGTACTACCATCATAAAACAGGTTTGCATTCAAAAGGACTTAATGGGTCAGTACTGAGGTCTAACCTTATAAGTACTTAAAAAATAAATATTTATTGCTAAATGGAACATTCTGGGGATGCAGTCAAAATTTAACTAGATAGGTGCAATATTCATCCACTATCCAGAAAAATATATTTGTTAAGATGGACTGCGCTGATATTTGTTAAGAGGAATTGTTCAAATTTTAATCCAAATGTTTAATAGATAAATTATCCTAAATGGAAATGATCACATAATATTGGGCATAAAAATAAGTGGATATATCATCTTCTTATCTTTATGAGATGGCCCCGGCTTTCAATTCTGAATCCTATATTTCCTTCTTCAGGCTACTGCTTTTATATAAATAAATTACAAATTACCATCATAATGTTGGTGTGATTGTTTATATTTTTAAAACTGTAGAACTGTAAGTAAAGGGATGGGGAGGGGTGATGTATTTGCAGAAGGTGAGATAACTGAGGGAAATGAAATACAAGAGGACTATGTCTGGAAGCGTCACCCCTAATAGTAGTGATATGACACAATTTTGATTGCAGCATGGATTTCTTTTTGATGTGTCAAGGCACTTTTGACAGAGCCAATTCCTCATTGCTCCCTGATTCGGTATTCCCTAGTCCATGTCCTGAGGATGGAAACAAGGTATACAAAAGTAAAAAGATTAAGAAATATTTTTAAAAAATTAAAACGTCGAAGGCTGATGTCCTGAAGCTTAGCTGAATCGGGTCATCTATATATATAAAAGGCAACCCCAACGTTCTGAAGCCTCCACGGAAGTTGAGGCGCCCGAGATATCCGGTGTGCCCTGGAGTGTCTGCACCGCCCTCGCATCAAAACGTCATGACACGTCAAAACGTCATGACGTCGAGGGCGGAGCTATTGACACTCGAGGGCCGAAACGGCCCACAGCGAACAAGGCAAGTAGCTTCGAGGGACGGAGGGAGGGGGCCCCTTGCTAGCGCCCGTTTCATTCCGCTCAGAAACGGGCATTTTTTCCTAGTTTTCTAATAAAACCATTTGAGGCTGAAACCCATTTTATCCCTATGGGCTTCTTAGCATTTAGTTCTTTAATACTTGTATCTCTTGGTATTACAATGTCAATGAACGTCATAGTTTTATTTTCAATTACTATTGTATCTGGTGTGATATGTTCCATTTGAATTTGAAAGTCCCATAAAACCTTGACTTTTCATTTGCTGTGACTTTTTCTACATGGTGGTTATACCAGCATTTGTTGCTCCTAATTACTTCTTGCAAAAGCTCTAGTGGATCATTGTAGCTACCCTGTGATTGTAGTCAGTTTGGGTAATTTTACTACATCCACTAAGCAAGTAGTCAATGGTTTTATATTTTCATTACATAGTCTACATTTCATATTAGTCAAAAAATGTTGAATATTCACTTTCATGCAGTTAGGGGCCCGTTTACAAAGAGCCCAACGTAGGCTTACTGCTTGCTCTTTCAGGACTACCATCGGCCCAACATGGCTGCCGGCAGTATTCCCGCTCTGAGTGCACGCCGTTACCAGGGGGAAAATAAAACCCCCAGGAATGGCTAGTGTGACAGTAACCTGGTAATGGCTAGCGTGGCCATTTTTTTACAGGCTGCAGGAAAAAGGGCCCTGGTGCACGGGAAAAGAGCTCCCGCCACTAGCACAGGGCCCTTTTTCCCACAGCTTAGTAAAAGGACCCCTAAGTTGGTAATGCTTGTTCCTGATTTTCAAAAATTAATTATTCCATCTTCTTCTTGAAGGTGCTCCAGCCATTGCCAGTTCCTGTTATTGTCCACATTGTTTTTGCTTTGAACGTGCTGTTCACCGTCGTTGCCTTGACTTTCTTTCATCTAAAGCTATTCTTGATCCACTTCAATCTGGCTTTCGCCCCCTTCATTCAACTGAAACAGTGCTTGCTAAAGTCTCTAATGACCTGTTCCTGGCCAGATCCAAAGGGCTCTATTCTGTCCTCATCCTTCTCGATCTATCTGCTGCTTTTGACACTGTTGATCATAGCCTACTCCTTGATATGCTGTCCTCATTTGGATTTCAGGGCTCTGTTCTTTCCTGGTTTTCTTCTTATCTCTTCCAGCGTACTTTTAGTGTATACTCTGGTGGATCCTCCTGTACTTCTATCCCACTGTCAGTTGGTGTACCTCAGGGATCTGTCCTGGGACCTCTTCTTTTCTCCAACTATACTTCTTCCCTTGGTACTCTGATCTCATCCCATGGTTTTCAGTATCATCTTTACGCTGATGACTCCCAGATCTACCTCTCCACACCAGAAATCTCAGCAGAAATCCAAAGTATCAGCCTGCCTGTCTGACATTGCTGCCTGGATGTCTCACCGCCATCTGAAACTAAACATGACAAAGACTGAGCTTCTTATCTTTCCATCTAAAGCAACCTCTACTCTTCCCCCATTCTCTATTTCTGTGAATAACACTCTCATCCTTTCTGTCTCATCAGCTCGTAATCTTGGGGTCATCTTTGACTCCTCCCTCTCCTTCTCTGCACATATTCAGCAGACTGCTAAAACCTGTCGTTTCTTTCTCTATAATATCACCAAAATTCGCCCTTTTCTTTCTGACCACACTACCAGAACCCTCATCCACACTCTTATCACCTCTTCCTTAGACTATTGCAACTTGCTTCTCACAGGCCTCCCACTTAGCCATCTCTCTCCTCTTCAATCTGTTCAAAATTCTGCTGCACAACTAATATTCCACCAATGTCGCTATGCTCATATTAGCACTCTCCTCAAGTCACTTCACTGGCTCCCTATCCGTTTCCGCATACATTTCAAACTCCTCTTATTGACTTATAAATGCATTCACTCTGCAGCTCCTCAGTACCTCTCCACTCTCATCTCTCCCTACACTCCTCCTCGGGAACTCCGTTCACTGGGTAAATCTCTCTTATCTGTACCCTTCTCCTTTACCGCTAACTCCAGACTCCGTTCCTTTTATCTTGCTGCACCATATGCCTGGAATAGACTTCCTGAGCCGGTATGTCAAGCTCCATCTCTGGCCATCTTCAAATCTAAGCTAAAAGCCCACCTTTTTGATTCTGCTTTTAACTCCTAACCCTTATTCACTAGTTCAGAACCCTTATTTTTTCATCCTCACTTTAATATTCCCTTATCTCTTATTTGTCCTATTTGTCTGTCCTATTTAGATTGTAAGCTCTGTCGAGCAGGGACTGTCTCTTCATGTTCAAGTGTACAGCGCTGCATACGTCTAGTAGCGCTATAGAAATGATAAGTAGTAAGTAAGTAGTAGTAAGTAGAGTTAAGAATCACTGTCCTAGTGGTACAGGTTTACTTTGGAGGGAATGGATTGTAATGCTGCCCATTACCTTTGTATTTTCTGCATATTTCCCTTCCAACTGTTTTTTCTGTTATCCTTTTTGATGCTTTCTGAACCTGCTATGGCAACCCTGGTATTGGGGGTGAAGAGCTCCTTCCATAGCATCCTATCAGACCAATCCAGACAAATGGGCTGTGTCCATCTACCAGCAGACAGAGAATAAAAATAGTTCTCAAATGATTTGCCCCTTAAAGGTATTGTACTGCATAGAATGTTCAGTATTTCTCTGTCTCCCAAGTGGATGGATGATGGGCTAGCAGCCCTGCTCTTGACCTGATTTCTAACTAGTTTCATTTGAACTTTAACTACTCATTTGGGGGGTTGTTCTCCTGAGCCAGTTTTATGCTGAGTCTCACTTGACTTAGGGGAGCCTGTTTGGCTTGTCTCTTGAACCAGTTTCTAAGTTGTGTTTCAGTTTAGTGAGGTTGGCTGTTTGGCTTGTTCTCCTGAACCAGCTTCTCAGTTGGGGATACCCTCCTAGGCTTGCACTCCTGACCCAGTTTAATATCTGGATTTCAGTTGAGTTGGAGGTGCCTTCTTTGGCATAAGCTCCTGCTAAGAAAAAGGCAGCTGTTCTATGGAGCTGAGGTAGAGGTCTCCTTTGGAAATCGGTCTGCAGTTTTTGAGCCTGTTCTGATTTACTTCAGCTATTTCAGTGCTGTCTGTGTTTCTGTTCCTTTTTAAACACACACAGGTATCTGGCTTGTTCATTCCTCATAGCAAGGACTATTTCCTTCTTAGATGTATAAGTTACTGACAGAAAGCCTTATTCTTCTGGTTTCTTAAAGCACTTAATATTTTTCTATTACTCTTTATATGGAGGACTAGCTTTTTGTTTATAGGTCTTAATTTAAATTTTCTGTCATAGTGTTTCCCCATCATAATTATCTTCCTGTTTCTGTCAGCTGGTGTTTTTTTTCTAATTACAATTGAATAGGGTGTGGAGATATGGAATCGTGAGATAATAACAACTAAAAAAACCCCACTGAATGAAAAAACACACGTATCCAGTACTGTGGCAGCTGTGAGTGTAATGATGATTTTTTTTTAGGAAAAAAGGCCTCACAGAGCTCCTCGATGATACACATCTAACAGAGCTGAAATGGGTCTTAAAAAAGATCCTCTGTTCATCATTGGCCAAAAACCTAAAGTGTATTGCGGTAACTGTAACGTTCTTCTTACACTGGTCTAAACAAATCAAACACTTGTGAATACATACCACAGCAACAACACTGTGAATATGTGTATGAAGTTTGAAAGAGATACTTAGCTTTCAAACAAACAGCACTAAGGTGCTCCACGGTGCGCTGTCATTCTTTCGCGCTCTTGCCCCAAGCCTCACTCACTCGCCCCAAGCCAACGATGGCAAGCGTTTCGTTTTAGCGCTACATTGTATCTTTGTTCCGTCTCTGTTACCAAAGCAGTTCCACTACCAAGACCTTGACGCAGCTAAAAGGTCCTTTTTCCAGGATGGGCCCGGTGCATGCCCAAAAGATGCGCTCACACTGCTGCAGGCAGCTTTTGCCACAGCTTAGTAAAAGGGCCCCTAGATGAGCACAATCTGCTTCAACATGAGCTACTCATCTGGCTTACCAGATTCAGCATGGTTCTGGAAATAATACAAAGACGTTTGGTAGCCAGTGATGATTCAGAGCTGGCTCAGTTGCCCAATTGCACAGTTCTTTCATTCAGCTGTGGTGCACTTGACTTCCACTTGCAGTACACTGCTCTTAATATATCTTCCCATACTTCACAGCCCTGCGTGGCACTGTTGACCACCTGGGCTTCTTGGTGACACTGTTGTCCACCTGCATTGCAAGCTTTCTGTACCCACTTGTATTGTGCAAGACAGCAGACTCCTAGGTTTTGCGGTTGCACAGTGACACTGGCTACCTAAGTCGCACATTTGTATTGCTATCCTATGGGGTTTCCAATATAGCTTTTCTGCAGCATCTACTTGTGGGGCTCCTGCTACCACTACTACTGTTGTGTAGTTGCAACAGTCACCTATTTTACATAACTGTAACAACTGGATCATTTTTATAGTTCCAACAACTGCTGGTACTACTCAGCTTAAACAACTACATATTTTCCGTCCCTATAACAACCAGCTCAGTCGCACAGTACCAGTATTTCACAGATATGACAAACATCTGTCTTATACAGGTACACAATTAGCTGTGTTGTGTGGCTGAAACAGCTGAATTTCATCTTTAGCTTCAGCAGTTGCCTACATGTTGTAGCATTCCAAGTCAGCTATATAGTGCTGTTCTAGTAGCCAGCTGTGCAGCATGGCTGCTCTGTCATCCTATATGTGCACCGGCTGCCTGTAAAGCATAGTTCCAGCAGTTGTCTGTATGACTCTGTTATGGAAGCTGTGTATTTGACACAGTTGCAAAGCTGTCTATGGGACATCAGATATACTAGCTGTCTGAGGGACATTAGATGCACATTTGTGTGGATCCCCAGGCAGCAGCTGACTGCATGACCTCAGCTTCACCACCCATAAGTAGGGTACCAGATGCAGCATTCATGGACTCACAATAGGTATCATATTACATCAAGCATCTACAGGTATGGTTTCAGCTGCAGCATGCAAGTATGTGGCTTCAGATACAGTGGTCACCTGTATGATGACAGTTACTACAGCTACCTCTACTACTCTGCTGCCTGAATGGATCCAACTACTACAGCTGTCTGTCTGTCACCAGTCACCAAAGCCGCCTGTATTTATTTTATTTATTTATTTGTTACATTTGTACCCCACATTTTCCCACCTATTTGCAGGTTCAGTGTGGCTTACATAGTACTGTGAGGCGTTAGCCACCTCAGGTGATGAAACAAATACAAAGTGATGTAATTGCCAATAAGATAAATGTGTTACAGACACATTAGGGAATCATAGAGAAGGGAGTTATATAGTGATCATAGTGTTCATTATAAGTTTTGGTTTCCTTGTGTTGCTGGGTTCAGGCATTTAAGTTGGGTCAGTAGGGTATGCCTTTTCGAACAGGTTGGTCGTTAGTGATTTCCAGAAGCTGAGGTGGTCGTACGTTGTTTTTACAGCTTTCGGTAGTGCATTCCAGAGTTGTGTGCTTATATAGGAGAAGTTGGATCCATAAATTGATTTGTACTTGAGTCCTTTGCAGCTAGATTGGTGAAGATTTAAGTATGTTCATGATGATTTGGTTGAGTTTCTGGTTGGCAGGTCTATGAGGTCAATCATATATCTCGGGTTGTCGCCATAGATAATTTTGTGGACCAGGGTACAGATTTTGAAAGTTCTTTGATTGGGAGCCAATGTAGTTTTTCTCAAAGGGGTTTGGCGCTTTCAAATCGCGATTTTCCAAATATAAGCCTGGCTGCTGTGTTTTGAGCGGTCTGTATGACACCAGCCACTGCAACGCCTGCATTACAATAGCCACCACAGTCAACAGTGTTACACCAGCCATTGCACCTGTCAGTAGTACACTAGCTACTGTACTGCCTCTGACACCAGATACCATGGCTACCTGTATGGTGCTACCTGTAGTGGCTGACTATATGGCACCAGCCACTGCGGACACCTGTATGGATACAACTACACGCTTGCTTCTATAACTCCTGCTAAAGTGGTGGTATGGATGTCTCCAGTTTTGTCAGCCACATCTATAGCTCCAGCTACCGTGGCTACAAGACTATGTCAGTAGACTGTCTTCTCTGGTTTTGGTAGCTGATTCTGTGCCTCATCTATTCTGCACAACTATTTAGTACAGTTTCACTGGTCACCCATATATTTCAGGCTATATAAACCACCTACTTTGTATGACTCTCGTTTGGATTATTGCAATTTACTTCTCACTGGTCTTCCTCTCAGCCATCTCTCTCCTCTCCAATCTGTCCAAAATTCTGCAGCATGACTTATTTTTCACCAAAATCGTTATACCCACACTAGCCCACTCCTCAAGTCACTTCACTGGCTCCCCGTCCACTTCCGCATACAATTCAAACTTCTCTTTCTGACCTTTAAGTGCATCCATTCTGCAGCTCCCCATTACCTCTCCACTCTCATCTCTCCCTACATTCCTCCCCGTGATCTCTGCTCACTGGACAAATCTCTCTTGTCTTCCCCCTTCTCCTCCACTGCTAACTCCAGGCTTCGTTCCTTTTCCCTCACGGCTCCTTATGCCTGGAATAAACTTCCTGAGCCTGTATGTCTAGCTCCATCTCTACCTGTTTTCAAATCTATGCTGAAAACCCACCTTTTCACCACTGCTTTTGGCTCCTAGCTACTACTCAATTGCCTCCCCTTGTTCCTTCTCACCCAGTACTCCCTCGCCCTTCATTGTCTTATCTGTCTGTATTATTTTTAGATTGTAAGTTCTATTGAGCAGGGACTGTCTCTCTATGTCAGGTGTTCAGTGCTGCGTGCATCTGGTAGCGCTATACAAATAATAATAATAATAATTTGATAGCACTGGCATTAGCCACCACTGTTACACAACTTCAGGAAGTCTCTGATATTGTGGTTTTATTCTGAGCCTAATGGACTCACATTCTTCATTGTCTTGTCTGCATGTTTCAAATTTCTTGGCATTTCTCAGGGCCCTTATGTGCTCTTCTTTCTCTTATGATTGTATTTCCATAAACTGGATAAATCAATTCAAATATAGTTGCATCAATTGCATAAACAACTTTCCCAAGAAACTATAACATATACAAAATCTTTACTACATATCATAAATATACTAACACACTTTTCTAAAAAACACATCTCATTCACAAAGGGTTATTGCTCCTAAATATTGCACATTTCACTCTTATATGCACACCACATATAATCCCTTAAAAAAGAGCAAAAAAGAGCAATCCACCTTGAGGACTGTGAGAACTGGGGAGTGTACTATTGATTTTGTGTGTATGAGGTTCATCAGAACAATTGCCAGCTCATTTTCGAAAGAGATCACCGGCGAACTCCTGACACAAATCGGAAGATGGCCGGCGATCTCCTGAAACCAGCCAAACCGGTATAATCGAAAGCCAATTTTGGCTGGCTTCAACTGCTTTCTGTCATGGAGCCGGCGAAATTTCAAGGGGGCGTGTTGGTAGGGTAGTGAAGGCAGGACGGGGGCGGGACGGAGGCGTGCTCACGAGATGGCCAGCTTTGCCCGATAATGGAAAAAAAAGGCAGGCTTGACGAGCATTTCACCGGCTTTACTTGGTCCCTTTTTTTTTACGACAAACTTCACAAAGGAGCCCCAACTGACCAAATGACCATCCGAGGGAATCGGGGATGACCTTCCCTTGCTCCCCCAGTGGTCATCAATCCCCTCCCACCCCAAAAAAAATCCAAGTGCTCATCAGGGATGTCCTAAATCAAAACTATTTTTGCTCAGCTTTTTCAGGAGTACCAGTGGGATTTGAACAGGCCACCGTACTCTAACCAATTGGCCACAGCTCCACTTACTTGAATGTCCCTCCCTTTTGATTATGCCTCTTCAGGTCTCTCTCAGCCAATCACAGACAGGGGTCTTTCTCAGCCAATCACAGCGCATTTAGCTGTCTGTGAGTGACTGAGAGAGACTCCTGTCTGTGATTGGCTGAGAGAGACCTGAAGGGGCATAATTCTGGTCGCCGCATCTCAAGAAAAATATAGTGGAATTGGAAAAGGTGCAGCGAAGGGTGACTAAAATGATAGCGGGGATGGGACGACTTCCCTATGAAGAAAGACTAAGGAGGCTAGGGCTTTTCAGCTTGGAGAAGAGACGGCTGAGGGGAGACATGATAAAGGAATATAAAATAATGAGTGGAGTGGAACAGGTGGATGTGAAGCGTCTGTTCACGCTTTCCAAAAATACTAGGACTAGGGGGCATGCGATGAAACTACAGTGTAGTAAATTTAAAACAAATCGGAGAAAATGTTTCTTCACCCAACGCGTAATTAAACTCTGGAATTCGTTGCCGGAGAACGTGGTGAAGGCGGTTAGCTTGGCAGAGTTTAAAAGGGGGTTAGACAGTTTCCTAAAGGACAAGTCCATAAACCGCTACTAAATGGACTTGTCCTTTAGGAAACTGTCTAACCCCTTTTTAAACTCTGCCAAGCTAACCGCCTTCACCACGTTCTCCGTCCATAAACCGCTACTAAATGGACTTGGGAAAAATCCAGAATTCCGGGAATAACATGTATAGAATGTTTGTACGTTTGGGAAGCTTGCCAGGTGCTTTTGGCCTGGATTGGCTGCTGTCGTGGAAAATCACCAGATGGGTTTGTTTCTTGCTTTATACATCTCTTCCATTGTCTATCAATATTATTTTCTATCGTTCTACTTATCATGTAACTCTCCTCTTTCATAGTGTTTGTCTTTCCAGAGTTCTACATTTAAGTTTCCTAACATATTATATGTCACATGTCTCCTGACTCAGTGAAATATCTGCATGTCAGCAGAGTATATGCTGGAATGGCTGGTAAGGTTCTGACTGGATTGAGACATTTGATCTCAAAGTTTCAATATTGGCCACCAAGCAAATTTCGAGCACCATTGCTTGGCTATTTGAAATACTGAACATTCTATGCAGCATGATAACCTTAAGGGGAGATTTTCATTCTCTGTCTCCACCCACTGGTAGATAGACACAACCCATTGGTCTGGACTAGTCTGATAGGATTAAAGGAAAGAAAGTTATCAGGTAGGACATAGCTTTTCCATCTCATGTCATGCTCTGTTTTCCCTCTGCAAGTGAAGCTACAGGCAAGAAAGTACCAGAAAGTGTCAGTGACCAACAGGCAGCTGTTAAGGATGATGTTCTTCCCACTCTTTCTGTCTTTGCCCATCAATCTTCTAGTATGTCTGCTTTAATTGAGCTTTTGTGGGGTGTCTCTTCTTGATTTAATCTAGTCTTGGTGGTATAGAATTTGTTTTCTTTGCTTCAGTTTTTTTTTTTGCTAATTTGCTTCAAATTCTTTTCTCCACCTTTATTTGACCTACATACTATTTATTGTATATTTTGAGCTTTATTGTAAAATACCCTGAGTAGAGTGCTGTGCAAAAATGACACTAAACTAACTGGCATGCATAGTTGTTCTCAGTGCTAAAACAAATACTTTTGAATCATTTCCCTTTGATGTGGGGTGAATGTATATTTCTGCTGATAGAAGAACTGACTGCTGTGCACAGAATGAAACTACATGTGTGCTTTGATCTATCTTTTTTTCCTGCAACCTCTTCTTGTCCCCCATTTCTTCAATATAAACATTTCTGCAGATCTCAAGTTTTCCATACAGCTAAGATCATCTTTTTTGACTTCTACAAAAACATCAATGAGTTCATACTTTAATAGAGTGAAAAGAAAATGGGCTAATTAGGGACTCAATTTGTTTTCTTTTTTTTTTTCTTTTAAGTGTATTATGATGGCTTTTTAAAATAGACACTGTCACCCCCGACAAACAAATATATATTAAAAAAAAACACCAAGGTGAATCACACTGAGTGCCAGATATAAATTTCTTTATATATTTATTAACAGGGGTTCTCTTGACTGTAATTTGTAAAATTTACTACATATAAAATGCAACGTGGTAACATAATAGATGACAGCAGATAACGACCTGTGTGGTCCATCCTGTCTGCCCAACAAGATAAACTCATAGCATAAGTAATGATGTAATACTACATATGTATACTTGATCTTGATTTGTCCTTGCCATTTTCAGGGCACAGGCTGTAGAAGTCTGCCGACCACTAGACTTTTTCTCCAACTTATGAAGTTATCGTTGAAGCCCCAGCCCAGCTCATTCAAATCTGTCCAGCCACCATCAGGGCACAGACAGAAGAAGTCTGCCCGGCACTGGCCTATCTGTCCAGCCACAAATAGGGCATAGACTATAGAAGTCTGCCTGGCACTGGCTTTGCTTCTCAATTACTGGTGTCATCTACAGTAATTACCATTGAGCTTGTTTGGTTCCATGCCTTCTATACAGGATTCTTTTGTGCTTATCCCACGCATTTTTGAATTCTTTTACCATTTTCATCTCCACCACCTCCTGCAGGAGGTCATTCCAGGTATCTATCACCCTCTCCGTGAAATAAAAGGTATAAAAACACATGAAAAAAATGGAAAATACTCTCTGTGCTCTTACTTTTTGATCATACTCAAAATATACCCTTAATGACACTTTTCCTCAGTCCAGCTAAAACTATATATGCCTATTTTCTCAGGAAAATGGCTTTCATAAATGCCCTAGCAAATATCACTTAGGAGACAATTCTATAACTGGGCGCTTCAATTTAGGCTTCCAAGGCCACATGGTAAAAGCCTATTCTATAGACAAACCTAGGTGTCTAGGTTCCTTTGTAGGATCCTGGCATAATCTGGTATCAGTATGCCTACCATCAAGGTGCCCACAGTTACACCAGCCATAGAGCTAGCATAAGTGCAGGCACCTGAATATGGCAGGGATGCACTTACTTTGCAGTATTCTCTGATAGACTGATGCACAAAACTCCAGCGCTGTTCAGAACAGCACCTGAGGAATACCGCCCAGTCAGCACTGCAAAACAGTTCCCTAATGTTTGGGTACAATGTCAGCGCTGAACATTAGGGAGCTGTTTCCAGTTCTGTAGGAGAACTGTGCCTGGGCATGTGCTTAAGAGCCCAGGCACAATCCTCACACAGATGAGGCTTGACTGGTCTGGGTTTTTCTCCCACTGAAAAAAAAAGCCTAGACTTGTCAAGCATAAAGCCCTGGAGTCCCAGTGGACCCCAGGCCCCCCACTCCTCCAAACACATAGGGGCCTGGTGGTCTGGTGGACTTCCAGAACCCTCACCCCCTCCCAAACACGTAAGGGCCTGGAGATTTGGTGAACCCCCAGACCCCTCACCACTCAAAATGCATAAACACCCACACACACTGAACATACATATAAACTTGGTGGTCCAGTGGGACCTTTACCAGGCCAGACCTGACCTCCCATCTACCTGAGGGCTAGCCTGGTGGTCTAGCAGTGAGCCTGCCCCCAATCCCCTCATATCTTAAAGCAGGAGGAGGGACTAGCACTCCCTCTCTCCTTCTGTGGGCACCACCTCAAAATGGTGGCTCCCTGCTCTGCCTGGTGCATGCTGTAATACGTTGGGTGGGGCTTAACTACCATATGAGTTAAAACCTGTCCAATGCAGGGAGGCAGGTCTATGCTCCGCCCATGTGTACACTCCCCCTGGCAAATATGCACTATGTAAAACAAACAGGTATTTAGCAGCTCCACTAGTACCTACACAGTTATGCACTAGTATCTTACATATCTATATTTACGTGTGTAACACACATGTTAAATGTGGATGCCTAGGTTATAGAATTGCCTTTTTACCTCCTAATTCTGTAAACTTGTGTGCCCAATTTGACATGCGGAGGAGCATTTTCAAAAGAATGTCCAAGTCAGAATTGGGACGTGCTGCTCATAACGTCCAAAAACGTTTTTTAAAAAGTCCATCTCACAGCCATTTTCAAACAGGAAATACATCTAGATTTCCTGTTCAAAACTATGTGAGGACATCTTTATGCTGGAGAGGTCCATCCTGAACAAACATTTTACAAACTGAAATGCTTATATTATAAATGGGGGAAAACAAGGCAGAGGGACATCTGTCTGGCAGCATTCATATTCAATAGCCTTCTGCATATAGCAGTGGCGTAGAAACGTGGGACCACAGGGGCCTGGGCCCCTGTAGATATGGCCTTGGACCCCCCTACTGATGACCCTTTTGACCCCCACTCCCACCACCAACCTTCCCCTGCCACCGCCGTCACCTACCTTTGCCGGCGGGGGACCCCAACCCCCGCCAGCCGAGGTCCTCTTCTTCCGGCACAAGGCTTCGTTCTGTTTCTGTGAGTCTGACATCCTGCACGTTGTACATGCAGGACATCAGACTCACAGAAACAGAATGAAGTCTTGTGCCTGAAGAAGAGGACCTTGGCTGGCGGGGGTTGGGGTCCCCCGCCAGCAAAGGTAGACGACGGTGATGGCGGGTTGGCAGCAGGAGGAGGGTCGAGAGGGTCATCGGCAGGGGGGTGTCAAAGTTGTTGTTGGTATTGGTGGTGGTGGTGGCGGCGGCGGCAGGGGGGGTTGGCAGCACCGAAAGGGGGGGGCTAAAATGTGCCCCTCACCTCGGGCTCTGGACCCCCCTCCTGTCGAAGTCTGGCTACATCCCTGGCTTATAGGTGTCTTATATCTTTAGGTGCCATATTTTTCTGTTCTTGGAATGAGCCCCAGGAACAAAATTAAGAGTTACAGTGGGATTTGAACTTGTGTCCCTTGCGGTACAGTCCACTGTGGCAATCACTAGGCTACTCATCTGATGTGCATGCTACATTCTTCAGAATGGCCATAGTACCTGCAGAAGATATACAGCCTGGTTTTCCTTTCCAAAATTTAGATGCACTTTATAGAATAAGCCTAAATTTATGCACAGTTCATAGAATATGCCAAGTGCCGATCCGTGTGGCTAAATTTAGTCATGGGCAGTTACGCCAAGTAAAACTTGGTGTAAATGTCAGTGCCTTAATTACATGCAGACCAGGTGTATCCTATAATAACACGCATAGATTTCAGAAACACAAATGACTCTCACATTCCACGACTAGGGCCATGCCCCCTTTTCAACTATCCAGCTTATTTTTGACACAAATTGGGAGATGGGCGTCCTTCTCCTAAGGGCACCCAAATCGGCATAATCGAAAGCCAATTTTGGGCGTCCTCAACTGCTTTCTGTCGCAGGGACGACCAAAGTTCAAGGGGGCATGTTGGCAGTGTACCGAAGACTGGATGGGGGCGTGGTTAAGAGATGCATATGGCAAGTGATCCAGTGCCAGCCCAAATTCAGAGTTCTCCCAGGTGCAGAGCAATGATGTCATTAGTCAATGATGTTGCTCACCATCCTGACAAGCTGACTCACTGAACAGACAACAGAGTCATTTTGGCACATTGTCCTAAATGTCTGCCAATTTCTTTGAGTAAGAGATCAAGTTTTCTCTGTTCTTGCAGGGTTTGCTGTGTGATGGCATGTAATGATGTGTAAAGGAACCACAAGAAAAAGAAAGATTGAATACTAATTGCTAGTAGGTTTTGCACCAACAAAGCCTCAGGGAGGAGTAAGTCAAACAGACTAAGGAGTGCCAGAGTTTTAGGCCAGTGTTCTGAGAAGAAGGTGGACATTAACACTATCCACTAATCACACTTACACTTAAAAGTGTAGGGCTAGTTCAATCCACAGTATCATTAATGATAGAAAAGAAAATGTGAGCACTAGCCACTGTGAAGGGAAATAGTATTTTGACTGACACAATTGAAGAATCACAAGATTTCAGGGATGAGACAGTGGTCTTCTCCCCAGCAAAACAAATAGGAGCAGCTTCTTTTCCCCAATGAAACAAATATGAGCAGCTTGTCCCTGGATCATGGACAGAATGAAGGGGCTTCCAAACCTGAGCTGAGACAGTGCCAAAGTTGCTAGAACACTTCAATATCCAGGAAGGTCTTCAAAATTGAACAAGCCTATGCTCAGTGAAGTACAGTAATCAATCTCAGAACCCCCTTTATTTAGGCTTGACATAACAGGTCAAAAAGAGATCAAAATTGGTTGAATTTTAACAAATCAAAAAATTCCATTCAGATATGAAGAGTTCTTTCTGAAATTAGATTAGACAATGTCAACTATACCAACCTCCACAGGAATGACTTTAGAGGGAGCATACCAGACAGTATGCAAAAGTCCCAAACATGGTAAGTAGCCTTTTCTCCATCATGCTATAATCTATGCAGTTCAGAAACATGCCCGACTGCTTAGATGATTTGCCAGTGCTGGGGTCTGGACTGTATAATATCATCACCAGTGAAAAGGAGCAATATCAATTTTTATTTTTGTTACATTTGTACCCTGTGCTTTCCCACTCATGGCAGGCTCAATGCGGCTTACATGAGGCAATGGAGGGTTAAGTGACTTGCCAAGAGTCACAAGGAGCTGCCTGTGCCTGAAGTGGAAATTGAACTCAGTTCCTCAGGACCAAAGTCCACCACCCTAACCACTCCTCCACTCCCTAGGGTAAGCCCTAGATGAAAAAACTGAGACACAGAAAGATAATGTGACATAGATACAGCGAGCAAAATGTGAACTTAGAATCTTCCAAGCCCTATGTATTAACTTATAGATCACATTTCTTTTCTAGTGTCACTTCTTTTATCAGTTCAGTGCTCTTATTGCAGCATGCTTTAATATTAAACAGCACATTTACTAAATTAACAGAAGGAATGCCCCATACACAATATGTTAAGTGCAGGTTGTTGCTTGTACCTCACCAAGCATTTCAAGTTACAATTTCATAACTACTTTAGGATTACAATGAGGAAGTGATGCAGACAAAAATGATTACAGAATTCAAGAGCACATGATCCTTAGCTATGAAGAAACAACAGAAAACCAGAGAACAGCTAGTGTCTATGTCATTGCACCAAGAATGAAATTGGTCAGGTTAGGTGATCCTTCTGGTTCTTATCTGCCATCATGTTCTATGTTTCTCTGAATTGAATAGTTTAATAAATGTAGTTAACACATATAATCCTATACTTTCATTCTAAGAAAGTATGGTAGAATTTTTATCAATAGCACATTTTAAGTAGAAATAACTTTGCAAGTTTTCATGGCCTGGAAACATTTTGATTTTAAGATTAGAGCATTAAAAGTTTGCTACACTCAAAAAAGGAATGACCTACACTGGCAGCATGTCACATTCAAACTTCTCATTAAATACACTAGACTAAAAGCTTGCTTTGTGCAAGTGCCAAGACTTGTGTTTATAATCTACAGATAAAATATCTATCAAATTTTCCTAATTTTAGAAAAAGAAAGGAGAGCCTAGTGGTTAGAGTGGTGGACTTTGGTCTTGGGGAACTGGGTTCGTTTCCCACTGCAGGCATAGGCAGCTCCTTGTGACTCTAGGTAAGTCACTTAACCCTCCATTGCCCCAGGTACAAATAAGTACCTAAGCCTGCCATGAGTGGGAAGGCACGGGGTACAAAAAAGAAACCTGAAAGATATACTTAGAATCTAAATGCCAAAAATTCCACATAAATACAACTACTTTCATACAACTGCATCAACTGCTTTGGAAGATGGAATGGCAACAGGAGAAAATATTTCAGGACCTTGGCTGCTTGACGACTGTAGTAAATGCTTGGACAATTTCCGGAAGAGACTACATTTACTTCAAGAATTTGAAATACAGGAAACCACTAGTAAGTCCACCAAGAGCAAACTGTGCTGCGAACAACCACATTCTTTATCTGAAATTAATACTGTTCTTTATCTGAAATTAACACTGCAAAGAAAAACATACAAATTAGAAAAAAACAATTGGTCACAGAAAAGCAATTGCTGAACTCCCAGAGCATCGCTGACTTCTTGTGGGCAGGTGGGAGAAAGTCACCATTTTTCTTTGCCTTATTGTCTTTTCAGGAATTGATGAAAACTGCTCGTGAACATGAACAGCAGCACGTTTTTGCCGTGATGGTGGTTGTGTAGTCCCTCGCCCTAGCCTACTATTTATTGGATTAAAGAAAAGCTGACAGCACGCTGGTGTGTTTAGATCAAGCGCATGGACCTTGTTATACACAGTGCTTGTGGGGATCATGCGTTAGTGCAAGCAATGTACAAGCAAAGCTGGCTGTGTGAATGAAGACGCAGCTGAAGCAAATAAACTTGTTTTAAGACCAGCAGCGCTTGGAAAGACAATATTTTGTGCTTTAAAGTCAATATTGATGAACTGTGTGATATACATTATGTGATACATCTTGCTCATGGTGTGATATGGTCACATCGCTTGCAACCTTCTATGAGTCTTGCTGCTGCATTCTGAATGAGCTGGTGCAGGCCCTTTGTAGTCAGACCATTGTATAGAGCATTGCAGTAATCCAGTCTTGATGTTATCATGGCATGTACAACTGGGATAAGATTTACCTTCTTCTTGTTCCAATCAGCTTTTTCCAGAACCCCGTCTCTACCTTTTATTCTACCCTGGTCTCTGGTACTAAGAATCTCTGGCCCCTCTAAATTAACTTTATTTTCTTTAACCTCTCTCTCTATCCCATGCCCTTCTATCTTTATCCCTTGGTGGTGGTATAGCCTGACCATGTTTTGGTGCCCCCAGCTCAATCTGGGGGTACTCTGTGTATATGCAAATTCAATTTAAGGCACTTAAACTTGTGAGTTAACGTGCAAACAGTTGATTTTTACAAGCTAAATGTTCTAATAAGATTTTTTTACATTTATTAACACATGTATAGGGTGCATTTTCAAAAAAAAAGACTAAGTCCAAAACAAAAAAAAAAGGTTCTGCTCATGAAGTCCAAAAATAACATCCATCTCACAGCCATAATCAAACAAGAAAAATGTCTGCTGTGAGATGGACAGTTTTGCTCTGAAGAAGTTCAAGATGAATAGCCATTTTCCAAAGTGAAAGGTCCATCTTTTGAACAATAAAAATCCATGGATATGAACATTTATCTGGCATCAGTTTTGAAAGTATGACCATACAGATGTCCCTGTAGAAGAGGGGAGTAGCTTAGTGGTTAATGCACTAGACTGTAAACCAAGGAACACAGGTTCAAACCCCACTGTACCTCTTTGTTTTTGGAAATGTGATCCCTCCAATATTTGAAAAACACTTATTGCACCTGAGTAGCCTTTAGCCTTATGAGTGTCATATATTTAGGTACAGTAGGTATTTTTCTGTTTCTGGAAGGCTCAGAAATATTTTTTTTTAATTAGGCAAAGTGCAACTTGACCATGGGTCCCTTGGTTCATAACTCACTGTACTAACCACTAAACTAGTCATCTCACCTGGTTGGTACTTTACTGAGAATGGCTACAATACCTGCAGCTGACATAAAGATTGGTTTTCCAGCAAGCACTGGGGGATTAAGGAGGGAAGATGCCTAAATCCCTCCATTGGTCAGCTGCTCAATTACAGCAAATTTTTGAAACTTGGAGGTGATTGAAACAGGTCTAGGGGTATGTTTACTAAGGTGCCCTATAGGCGCGTTAGTGTTTTTAATGTGTGTAAATGGTAGATGTGCGTTAAACGCTAATGTGGCCATAGGAATGTATAGATGCATTAGCGTTTAATGTGCCTTAACTTTAAAGGCGCGTTAACGCACCTTAGTAAATATACCCCTTAGAAAGAAATGCCCTTCTTTTTTTTTTAGGCATGGACATTTCTTCCCATTCAAAAATCCCTGTTGGAGGTCCTACTTTTAGTCCTGCCCAAAATACACCCAACACACACCCTTGCTATTTGAATGAACTGTAGTGTGAAATGTCCAGATTTTGACTTTGGATGTTTTTAGCAGATAACCTTTTTTTTAAGCATTTTAAGACGTCCATTCTCTTTGAAAATGAACACCATAATGAAACAAAATGAAAGAAATCAACAAAAAATGAATGCAAAATCCTAAATTAAACCAATGAAACGTTTGTTGTGTACATCCATAAGACTTCTTGCACTACATTTTTTTTATTGACTTTATTACCAGGATGTCTTTTTCTACTTTCTAATGGAATCTCCTAGAGGAAGAAGGTGATTGCTAGGAATGTGTATTCATTTGAAATGACAGTTATTTTTAGCATGGAACGAAAAGAAAAAGAAACACAAAATGTTTTATACTGGGTCATCAATCGTGCACTCTATTGCTCAAATTGAAGAACATTTTTCCAACACTCATTCTGGCACAGGAATAAGCTACATGAATCTTGGCTTGATGAATGAAATTAATTGCATAGCTCAAAACTGATAAAAAATGGACTGAGTGACCTTTGGAAAAGTGTTCTTCCTTTGTGCCTTATTGCTGAAAGGGTGTGTACTATTAATCTATAGGCATACTATTGAAGAAAAATGTGCAGGTTTTTTTTTATTTATTTGTAAAATTAGAAAAAAATTGGTCAGTGTTGGTGAGGAGGGTGAATCCTGGCAGTGCTAAAACTGCTAGTAGGTGGAGCCACTGGTATATATGTGCCTGCCAGAGAAAAGCACTCTTACCTCAGGGTGATCTTGCACAGTGTACAAATGAAGAGAAGAGGCTTGGAGGACATGTGATGTGCAGAGATTGTTACAAATCTGCAAATATTGTTGTTGGTAGAAAGTTTCTGCTGGGCATATACATTAAAAAGATGCTTGTAGAGAAGCTCCTGCATGAGAATTAGCAGAAAACTAGATACTGCTAAAAGCAATGTGATTGGCTGAAAGCTCAAGCAGTAGGTTCAAACAGGATTTTTAGCTAGGTGTGGTGAAGAGCAGTTGGAATTAGGGGTAGAGAGCTGAGGGGCCCTTTTACTAAGGCGTGCTGAAAAATGGCCTACGCTAGTGTAGGTCCATGTTTTGGACGTGCGTAGGTCCATTTTTCAGCACACCTGTAAAAATGGTCTTTTTTATGTGGGCCGGAAATGGACATGTGGCAAAATAAAAATTGACACGCATCCATTTTGGGCCTGAGATCTTACTACCACTGGGCCTGAGATCTTACCACCACCCACTGACTTAGGGGTAAGGTCTCACGCGTTAACTGGGAGGTAATCATCAGCATGCATACACTGCCAATTACCGCCCGGTTGGCATCGCGTGGCAAAAAAAGAATATTTTCCGACATGCATTTCAGACATGCATAAAAAATGGAATCATCACCTGGGACATGCGGTAGCTGGGCGGTAGTTCCAATTTGACACATGCTGGATGTTCGTAGGCGCCTATGTGCCTCAGTAAAAGGGCCCCTAAGAAAAATCCTTTGGGGTAAAAAGGGATAAATTTCAGGAGCTGCTGTTGTTGTGTTTGGTTTGGAAAGAGCTGGTGAGTGGAATATGCAGTGAAGAAAAGCTTTTATATACTTATGCGACAGTTACCTGCTATCTGTGTTAACTAAGGGGATCTTAGCTTAGTTTGAGTTATCTGCAGCAGGGCCCATTTAATTCCTAAGGACCCTGCTGCAGATAACTTGAGCTGTGCTTTAGTAAAAGGCCCCCTAAAGAAGGAACAGTCAGTTCTCTATAACAGCTTTAAAAATAAACATGCACCACATGCTGGCGAAACTAGAGAAATACACTTCAAGAAATAATCAATACAATTTTCAGGCTTAAAACCCACTGTTTTGTCACACAATACAGTTGAATACAGAAAATACTCATATTAAATATACATAATGATGCACCCTGCCTCCATGAATATGGGGCAAAACACTACTCTCCTCCTGAAAGTCACACTCCCTTGCTGAAAAATGTCACAGCAGTGCTGTTTGCTACACGGTAGGCACGCGCTAGTGCCCTAGTTCCTACCGTGGCTTAATAAAAAGGCCCCTTAGAAAACTTAAGGTTTATTTTAAGATTTGTTTGATTTTGCTCCTCATGGAACGCACACACACACACACACACACATATTTTTTCTCTTCCCATTCTTTACAGATTTTTGTAAATTTTGGATGGAAAGAATTTCCCTCTCTATGTTTTTTGATATACATCAGTAAGTTTCCATGTTTCCTTGGTTGATTTTTTTTTCTACATGTATCTTTGTAGAATTGATTTAAGTGTGAATTCTATAATTGTGCCTAAAAAATTGGCAGAGAACAAAAATGCTTAAGCACTATTCTACAAGCCACACCTAAAGTTCAGTGTGGTTTATAAAATAGTGCTGATGCACAGAGGTCATGCATAAATTTAGGCACATCCATTTGCACCAATGAAAACGTGGTGCAAATGCCCCACATAAGTTTATACATGGAACCCCCTTATTCTATAATTGCATGCATCATTAGAATCCATGCCCACATTCTGCCCGAAACACCCATGACACTCCCATTTCCACGCCCATATACGAGACATGTGTAAAATTTAGGCTCAGATCAGGAGCCTAAATTTATGTGTGTACATATTCATTGATTTCAATTAGTGCCAATAATTGCTTGTTAATAAGCCAATTATTGGCACTAATTAGCTCATTATTCATTTAAATTACGCACACAAATTGGGCATGTGCCCAAATTGCACACACAATTTTTGGTGACTTTTATAGAATTAGGAGGTTAATGTGTGGTAAGGACTAGTTTGTTTTGCATTGTACATACATACACACACACACACACACTATCCTTCTAGGTAAAAGCATATGCAAATGGTGTGTTGGGTTGGTGTGTCAAGTCGGATCTATTGTTTTGTTTTGAGTGCAGCTGTTCTTTGCCATTCCCAAAAGCTGCGCCTTAAGCAACTATCTAGTCTACCTAATGTTTAAAATTTTCCTTCTTCCTCCCTCCACCTAACAAAAGTAGAAGTCTCCTACAGATTTTGGGAACATTTTCTACTGCCTTCCACTGTCCCAAATCCCAATTTGCAAGCAGATATCAAATTCCCCACACTACAGTACAAGAATCAATACCACCATTTCTTGCTATAGAAAAACCTTTCCTCATTTCATGTGCTTACAGTATTCTGGCTCTGACAGTGCTGTCATTAGATGTTGTGGAAGGAATGTATTCCAGGCTTCTGAGGATACCAGAATCATTAGCCAATTTCCTTTGTAAACAGCAATGGAAATCCAAGAGCAGTCATACTAAGAAAGCTTTTTGCAAGATTTGCTGTAGAAGATTTACTAGCATTTAACAAGCCAGTCTGAATTATGTCTTATTTGTCACAAGAAGCCTTTGAAATCGTAGGCTCTGTGTTTTTTAAACAAGAAAAATGATTGGATGTATGAGATGGACCAGGAGAGATATGGGAGGTAACCCTACACGTGACCCTGCAGCTACATGATTTGCAAACATGTGGCCTAGGCATTTACAACTTGAATTAAAATGACCCAAACAGAACTGTCTATCCAGTGCATTCTTATTATTATTTATTACTTGGAAGACGAGAATAGAAAAAGATAAAAAGAAAATGAGGGTAAAAATGCTTCAGGTCTGATATTCCTTCCAAGCTGTGTTTATGAGCTCACTGAGCTTCACCTCTGCCACAGCCACTGTAATTTTCTTTCAGTAAGAGTCTTAAAGTGAGCAAGGGAGAAACTAAGTTCAGTGCATCACCTTAAGGCTGCAGCATGCTGCTTCAGGCCAGCCCAGAGCCCTCCCGCTGTAGCATCCCTTCAGCCCCCCTCCCAATTTCAGTACAAGGGGGGTTCAGAGACTGGGAACCTGGAACAGGGTAGAGAGAAAGTATTGGGGTCAGTCTGGGAAGTGTGTGTCTGTGCATGAATTCACTACCCCGCCAGGGAAAAGCTCCTCAAAAAGGGCGGGAAACTGAATTTCAATATGCCCTTGAAAAGAAGGCTGTGTTTTGACAGGAAAATGGTGAAAGCCAAACGGCAGGCACTTGCTAGATTGAAAGAAACAACCTAAACAAATTGATTGGCAAAGTTAGTGCTAGGTAGGGATCCAGTCTCCACATTTTCAGATTTAAGGGAATATTAAACTCAATGTCAGTGTCACCCTTTCTCACACACCTCTCAGTAAAACACTCCAGTCACACTCAGCCATTCTCACACACCCTCCCTCACTCACACTCACCCATTCTAATACAGCACTCAGCAAAACACCCCACTCACACTCACCTGTTCTCACCGACCCCTCAGCAAAACAATTCCAATCACACATCCCAAAATAACACCCCCCATTCACCCCTCAGTACCACACCCCCACTGACACTCACCTGTTCTCACACACCCCAGAGTAGCACACCTCCACGTACACTCATCCCTCAGCATACCTATAGTGTTATTACACAAAAATAAACCTTGATTTTTTTTCAATTACAAAGTACTAACCTATCACTGATCAATGCCAGAGAGGACAGCTAGTTTTAACTAAAAGAGGATTACTATTTCTTACTGGCTATTTCTTACTGGCAGAGACGGTTGGGAGGTGGGGCTAGTGCTGGGCAGACTTATACGGTCTGTGCCAGGGCTGGTGGTTGGGAGGTGGGGATAGTGCTGGGTAGACTTATACGGTCTGTGCCAGAGCCGGTGGTGGGAGGCGGGGCTGGTGGTTGGGAGGCGGGGATAGTACTGGGTGGACTTATACGGTCTGTGCCCTGAAAAAGACAGGTACAAATCAAGGTAAGGTATACACAAAAAACTAGCACATATGAGTTTATCTGGTTGGGCAGACTGGATGGACCGTGCAGGTCTTTTTCTGCCGTCATCTACTATGTTACTATGTATATCTGCTTTGCCTCCCCCCTCCCTGGTCCTGTCATCGAATCTGTCATCCACTTAAAGAAAAGAGCAAAAAAGCAGAAGCAACTCACCTGGCATCTTCTCCTCCAGTGGCGTAGCTACAGGTGGGCCTGAACACACCCATTCTTGACTCCAGCCAACCCTCTTTTATTGGCACCAGTCCTCATGCCTATCTTGTTTGCCGGCTGTAACTTGTGTTGCCTGTCCCATGGCTGCCTGCAAGGCTGCAAAGCAGTTCAGGACGGTTGCTTCACTGCTGCTAAGAGTCGCTTCCTCTTTCTGGGAGTGAGACTCGCTCACTGACGCAATGCCTTCCACCATGGCCCAGCTCTATTCTCCTCCTCACCACATCTGAAGTGCTGGAAAGTTGGGGAGTTGGGACCCAAGTTGGTGCAGCTTATTATGGGAACATTGGACACTAAAGGGTTAAGTTGGCCGGCCATTATCATGTTTCACAGGGGATATCTGAGAACCCAAGAGTAAGCAGCTAGCTGCTAAAGTGCAACACTACACCAGATACAACTCAGGCCTCCTCTGTCCCAGCGCCCAGGAGTCAGCAGCTAACCAACACAGTGCTACTCCGCACTAAATCCAGCTTGGGTCATCCTGCCCTAGAAAGTACAGGACTTAACTTCTTCAGTGCCCAGGTAAGAAAAAAATGTTTCTGTAAAATTGATTTGTTTTCAATCATAGCCACTATTTCTAAATCATATTTTATTTGTCCAGTATATTCTATAACTAAAGGACAGAGTTCATTAATAGATGGTCCATGCAATGCATAATTTATATTTTTTTCCTCTTGTATATTGTCTATTGAAAAATCAAAGGAAATGTTTGTTGCTTATCGGATCTGAAAATTGAAAATCAAAGTTGTAATTATATTTATTTGTGCTTGGTTCATATTTTTTAATGGGAAGAATACATACTATGTAAATGGGTCTCTGCTGGAGCCTCTAATGTATTTTAGTAGACCTGGATTGGAAACAGGATACTGGGCTAGATAGGCAATTGGTCTGACCTAGTATGGCTATTCTTACATTCTTATGTTCTTAGTCTATGTTCTCACAAGCTATTTGAAGTCCACTCACATGTTGCTTATGAAGATTTCAAATGCATCTGCCTGGCCCGCAATGGCTTTCTAGAAGTTTATTTCTTTGATTCACTTGATTTTGTGCTTCAGCCTATGTTTGATGTGCATAGACATAATATGAACGATGACTGAAACAACTTCTTCAAATCTGCCTTTAATTCTTGGTACCTAAATGCAGTGGCGTGCCAAGGGCGGGGTGGTGGGGGCGGTCCACCCCGGGTGTCAACAGGTGGGGGGGTGCTCCGCTGGTACCGCAGTCCCCACCTGCCTACCAGCTCCGTCGACAGATGACCCTCTTCTCCTGCCACCCAGCACCCAGCCTTTAAAAAAATCTGTGAAGCGGCGACCCAGCGCAGCGACTCGCATCTGCTCTGCATTTAAAAGAAGCAAATTGCCTCGTCGTGTCAGCCCTTCCCTCACTGTGACCCGCCCTCACGGAAATAGGAAGTTACATCAGAGTGCGGGACACAGTGAGGGAAGGGCCGATGCGACTTGCTTCTTTTACATGCAGAGCAGACATGAGCCACTGCACTGGGCCGCCGCTTCACAGATTTTTTTTATAGGCTGCGAGCCGGGTGACAGGAAAAAAGGGTCATCTGTCAATGGAGCTGGTAGGCAGGTGGGGACTGGGTCGGGGAGGGGTGGCTCAGATGGAAAAAGGGGTCTGGGGGGGCTCAGATGGGAGAAGGGGACTGGGTCTGAGGGGGCTCAGTTGGAAGAAGGGGACTGGGTCTGTGGCGGGCTCAGATGGGAGAAGGGGCCTGGAGCTGGAACTGGGGTCTGAGAAGGGGGGGCATGAGGGAGAATGGGACAATGCCTGGGGCAGGTGAGAGAATGGGTCTGGGGCTGAAAAGGGGGGCCCTAATGCAAGGCATGTGGATAAAGGGGGCTGGAACTGGGGGCTGAAAAGGAGGGTAGATGGGATAAGGGGGCTAGTACTGGATCTGGGAGCTGAAAAGGGGCAGGAGCTGAAACTGTGGGGACTGGGGGCTGAAAAGGGGACAGGGAGAAGTGGCTGGGGGCTGAAACTTGTGAATGGTGGGAGAAAAGGGATGGCTGAAACTGAGGACTGGTGAGATAGTGGGGCTGAAACTGGGGGCTGAAAAGGGGGGCAGGTGGGAGATGTGGGCTGGGGCTGGAACTACGGGCAGGAGGGATAATGGGGATGGAACTGGGGGCCGAAAAGGGGGCAGAGAGAGAGAGAGGGGACAGATGTTGGATGGAAGGGGGAGCGAGAGGAAGGGCAGACCCTGGATGGATGGATGGATGGATGGATGGGAGAGGGAGGGCAAATGGTGGATTGAAGGGGCAGAGAGAAAGGGAAGACAGTGGAAGGAAGGGATAGAAAGGGCAGACAGTGGATGAAAGGGGGAGAGAGAGAGAGAGGGCAGACGGGCAGATGGTGGATGGAAGGGGCACAGATAGAGGGCAGATTTGGATGGAAGGGAGAGGGCAGACAGTGGATGGGAGGGGCAGGGAGAGAGGGCAGACATTGGATGGAGGGGACAGCAGAGAGGGCAGACATGGGATGGCAGAGGGAGAGCAAAGACAGATGCTGGATGGAAGACAGTGAAAAGAAGATGAGGAAAGCAGAAACCAGAGACAACAAACTGTAAATAATATATATATATATATATATATATATATATATATATATATATATATATATATATATATATATATATATATATATATATATTTATTTATTTATTTATTTATTTATTTGCTTTAGGATAAAGTAGTATTGTAGATGTGTTAATAAATGTTTATAAATAGAACATGTAAATAAGGTAATCTTTTTATTGGACTAATTTTAATACATTTTGACTAACTTCCGGAGAACAAACCTCCCTTCCTCAGGTTAGGATAGGACACTGTAACAGCACTATACTGTATTGACCTGAGGAAGGAGGTTTTGGCCTCTGAAAGCTAAATGTATTAGTCCAATAAAATGGTATTATTTTATTTTCTATATTTGTTTTATTTCTATTTGCTAATTTGTAAAGTGGTTATTGGTATTTGTTAGGTTTTTTTTTTCCAAATTTACATCTGCTGTCTTTATATTTTGCACAGTACTAGGGGACATTTTCTGTTTCTGTGATGTTGCATTGTATGCAGAGTCTGGCATCCTGGGGGTTCAGTTTAATTTTTGTCTAAATAGAAAGTTTATGATTACTTATTCTATAGTGGATTATTAGGGTGTATCTATGTTTGTGAAAAAGACATGGCTTTCAGTTGGCATTGACTGTGCAGGATCAACGATCTGTACTATTTTGTCTGGTTTCATTTTACAATAGGTGAATTGATGTTCTAGTGCTCACTGTAGTGTTTAAGATGCTTTCCTTTTCCTTGTGTGACTCGTAGAAATTACTGCTTATGGTATGCTAGTGTGCCACACCCCCTCAGCCTTGGGTATGCTGTAATAGGTAAAGGGGTCTCAACAGCCGGATGATTGTAGTCATGACAGCTAAATTGAGATCCCAATCACCAAGGTCAGAGGGTGGGTACAATCACTAACCTCGTCTCCTAATCTCTAAGACCAGGAGAGGAAAATAAACTAAAATTTTAGGATCTTTCCTGCCCAAACTCCCAAAATCAGATAGCAATCAGATGTTTTTTTTCATGTAATTAAATAACATTTATTTAAGACTTTTCAATATAATAGTAATCGCAATTTAATAAAAACAATAAATATTTCTTAAACCCCCAAATTTACCATACATTCTTTTTCTTTTTCTTACAGATCGAATTTCAGTACTGCACCAGCTTATATATCAGATAAGTTCTTTATTTTCTTTCCCTCTTTATTTCCTTAACCTTTCCTGATATTGTTAAGTATTCCCTTAAAAAGTGTTTTTCTAGAATGTGATTCTTTGTGTTCACTTTTCTGTTTTACAGAGGACCTCTACACCCAACTTTTCCAGGTACAGGTAAGTATTTTGTTTGGTTTATTCTCTCTTCTCTTTCGGATTACCTGACCCTACCGTTTTCCCTTTACCCCCAGTCCCAGAATTCCTTGTACAGTCACTTAGCTGTAGGCTGTTCCTCTTTCTCTAGTGCGCCGGTGAACCTTTCTTGCGTTGGGGCCCTTGTAATTGCAGTGTCAGCTGTTCCAGAATTCTTTGCAGGTGACAGCTCTTCCTCCTAAACCTCACCCTTTAATAAAATAAATGGAAGCAAGACCCTCCCTTCACTGACCAGGTACCAGGATACCTAGTGTCTGTAACAATTTTATACTGGAGCCATCTAGCTAATAAAATCAAAATAATTAACCAATTCCCTATCCTACAAACTTACACTCTCTAATTAAACTTTTATTTTATCTAACTTTCCTATTAAATATGTTTGGCAGTCTTCATTCAAACATACCTCTCATTCCGCTTCTATACTCTTAATTATAATCTTAACATTCCATACAATACCCCTATACCTATCCCCTCTCTATTAACTTAACCTTTAAACTCAGTTAACTCTCCTAAATTCTAATATTAATTCAGACTATTCACTATACCCCAACTTCCCATATACTTTATTCACTATTCCAAACCCCACAACTTTCTAAAAATACCCCAAATTCCCAAATCCCAATAAAAATGAATATTAACTCTAACCTATACTCTACATAGCCTATACTCTAACCAATATCCTATTTTTTAATACTTTCCCAATATTTTCTCAAACCTCTACCTCTTCCTTCCCTGAAACCACTCTTACACACTCCCAACACACACCACACCTCCTCTCACCTTGACTCCCAAACACATTCTGACCAACAGCCCAAACCCCGTTGCCAAGGAGACCAGCACTGGCTTGCCATTCCGCAGTCAGCTCAGCCAATCACCATCCCTTTTTAAAATTCTAAACTGGCCAAGCTGACCTGCGGAATGTTGACCAGCACTGCTCCAGCACCATTTTGAATAGAAAAATCCCATAGACTTCAATAGAAAAATATTTCCAAAAATCCTAGCCCCCCCTACCGTTTACCCAAAACCCTTAAAATTTGGCCCAAAAATTAAATCCCCCACTCTCTATCCATCCCTGTTTTTCAATTTTAAAAATCCCAAATTCCAATGTCCGCCCTCAACTAAACTGTTCTAAACCCCCCCCAAAATCCCTAAATCTGACCAAAAACCATCCCAAAAATTTCCAACTCCCCTCCCGGACCTACCCTATCGAATTAAAAAAATTAACCCTTAATTAACTCCTTAAAACCAGACCCCTCCCAAAAGACCCCTTTAAAATATTAAAATTCAAAATGTAACCCACTGGAAAAATCAGGAAAAATCCCCTAAACCCGAAACTGAAAACCAAATTTAAATTAAACAAATCCCTGATTTTTTAAAAATCAAAAACCTTATTTGTACAATTTAAAAATAAATAAATTAAAATTTTGGGTTAAAAACCCCCTTACCTGATTGTAGATTTTCCCCACACCTGTAGACTTCCCCTGGTTCCGGTCCCGGACGTCCTCAAACGAAAACGGATCGAAAACAAAAAAACTACCGAAGCCCGGCCCAAAATTTAGGCCCCGGCTTCGGCCTAGACGGAAAAACGCGCGATCCCGATATGTGCATGAGGCGCGCCGCCTCATACACATTCGCACCAACGTCTTCTCCGGCCCTCTTCTCGCCGGAACCGCTCTTCACTCCCGGGGCCTCGCTCCTTCGCTCCAGTAGCAAAAAAAACCCTTCAACGCTGCTTTATGCAGCGTTCTCAGCGCCTCTCACCAGCCCCGAATGCGTCTTCACTCCCGGGGCCTAATCGGCCCCGGGAGCCCGCTCCTGCCTGGGGATGTACCCAATCATCCCCAGGCCCTCCGAAACGGCCCACAACACCGGCAAAAAAAAAAAAACAACCCATCAACGCTGCCTCCCGCAGCGCAGGTCACCTCCAGTGCTCCCAAAAATCGCTGCTGCCTCCTGCAGCTCCTCTCTTCTCCCCAGCCCCCCAAGATCCAGCCCGGAGCCCTTACGGGGTAAGAATACTTTTTTTTTTAATTATTCGTTTTCTTTTCTCTTTTCCCCAACCCTTAACCCCTTGTTACAATAGAATTGCTCTGGTCCTGAGTGTTTTGTATTCTCGGTATGCCTAGTACTGGATTTGAGGGGGGGGGGGGGGGGTAAAAAATGACCAGCCCCGGGAGTCAACTACCCTAGGTATGCCACTTCCTTAATGTTTTGCATTTATATCAAGGAGATTAAAACATTTCAGTGAAGTATAAGCTATGGTGTGCCTTTGCGAAAAAGTCCTTAGTTCATCCACAAACAGCATGGACTAGAGTTTAAGGTTTTTGGCCAAAGTCACTCAGTGAAGGCCTTGGTGTACTTTGCTTTCCCCTGTTCATTAGGGATCAGTAAAGGTGAGCTAAAACAAATTATTATGTATATCTCCTTAGGAAAAGAGCCTAATTACACAACATCTGTGAATCCAGGCCATATATGAACGGGGTGAGGGGAAGAGTTCAAGATGGGCAGGAATGGATGGTGAGGATCTGCATGATTGAAGGTTGGAAGGTGAAAAAATCAGATTCATAGTGTACATGAAAGCAGAGTGGAGATATGTAGATAAAAGAGGATCACTTATTTCAATATATTAATTTTATAATTCATCATTTTCATATCATACCAAAAGCAATTTACAACATATTAAATATAGTTATAACATACATTAATTGTGACATTATTTTGGAAAAAGATTGTAGCAAAGGTACTACAGTGAGGAAGAAATCACTAGAGAGCAAGCAAAGAAGATAAACGGGGGGGGGGGGGGGAATGGGAATAAAAATTGAAGGGAAGATGAGGGTGGTAAAGAAAGTCGGGTGAATAGCAGAATGTCAGTATTTCGGGGAGGAAAGAGATATGTGTATGTGTAGTCAGTAACTTGGAAAGAGTTCTAGATTAAAAAGGAAAGATTTATTAAAGTTTCAGAGTTAAAATATATCTGACTTACCCTAACAAATTGTAGAACAATGAATTGCAAACCTCAGTCAAGAGGTCATACAGAACAGAATCAAGTAATCACTTCACTGTGTTGCCAGGAACTGTTTTATATACCAAGTAGGGGATGCTTTTAGTGTATTCCACTCTAAATAGGCTGAATACTTTAGGGAGTATTTTCATTATAAAATCTATTTAGGATATAAAAAAATGTAACTCGTGCAAAGCAAAAGCAGAAAAGGTTTATATAGAAAAAACAACACTAATGCAACTTGTGTTCTCCCTAAGGTATTCATCATGAAGAAGTGAGGCTTTGCATTAAAAAGGCAGTAACAGTGGTTATGGAGCACATGACATGATCCTGGGTTAGCAACATAAATCTACAGATGATACTCTGTAAAGACTTTCTTTCTGGGAACCTGACTGATTCCATGTGATTCTGCAGAGCTTAAATATCCCTTTCCTCTTGAAGAATCCAGTCTTGAAGCATCTGTCTGAATTCAATTACTGGCTTCCTCTCATGAAGGAATCAGAGTCTGGGGAACACTTTTTTCTCCTTCTTCTCAAAATGAGGAAAATGGTTAAAAAGAAGCTAAAAGAGTCAACTATAAAGGTTAGGATTTTAAACCAGGCATGGACATTGTTTAAAAAATACCATAGTGGAAGCCCATACCAGATGTATTCCATGTATTAACAAAGGTGGAAAGAAGAGAAAACAACAGCCAGCATGATTAAAAGGTGAAGTGAAAGAGGCTATTAGAGCTAAAAGAGCATCCTTCAAAGAATGGAAAAAGGATCTGAATGAAAGAACTGTCAAGCTACATACAAAGAATTGATAAAGAAGGCTAAATGAGAATATGAAGAAAAGCTTGCCGCGGAGACAAAAAATCAAAGTAACACCTTTTCAGATATTTCAGAAGCAGAAAGCCTGTAAGGTAATCTGTGGGACCATCAATATATATAAATGGCGAGTGTCGTACTCACTCGCAAATGCGCAGTAGAGACCCTCTCTGCCCCGCCCCCGCGTCAATACATGATGACGGGGGCGGAACAGAGAGGGTCTCTACTGCGCATTTGCGAGGGACACCACCGTTGCTAACGCTCCCCCCACCCGGAGTCGCCGCCGCCACCCACCTTCCACCCGGTCGGGCCCTCGCTCCGCTATTGAAACAGCGAGGGCATGCAGCACACAGCTCTGCTGAGCTGCCATCGGCCTTCCTTCTTCTCTGCCTGTGTCCCGCCCTCGACGACGTTACGTCACACGAGGGTGGGACACAGGCAGAGAAGAAGGAAGGCCACGGCAGCTCAGCAGTAGAGCTGTGTGCTGCGTGCCCTCGCTGTTTCAATAGCGGAGCGAGGGCCTGACCAGGTGGAAGGTGGGTGGCGATGGCTGCGGGGGGGGGGGGTGAACTCGGAGGGGGAGCAGCAGCGGCTAACTCGGCGGCGGGGTGGGGGGCCTTTCAACCCCCCCTCCTATACTAGCCCGTTTTTACGGGCTGAATGGCTAGTTAGATCATGAAGGAGCAAAAGGGGCACTCAGGGAGGGCAAGACCATGGCAAATAGATTGAATGAATTCCTTGCTTTGGTCTTTATGGAAGAAGATGTAAGAAATCTACCTGTATTGGAAATGGTTTTCAAGGGTGATGATGCCAAGTAACTGAAAGAAATCTCAGTGAACCTGGAAAATGTACTATGCCAAATCAACAAGCTAAAGAGTGATAAATCACCTGGACTGGATGGAATACACACCAGGGTACTGAAAGAACTGAAGCATGAAATTGTTGATCTGCCGTTAAAATCGTCCATAGTACCTAAAGAGTGGACAATGTAACACTGGTTTTTAAAAAGGGTTCCAGGGGTGATCTGGGAAAGTACAGATTGGTAAGTGACATCAGGGCTAGGGAAAATATTGGAAACTATTATAAAAAATAAAATTACAGAACACATAGACATACATGGTTTAATGGGACAGAGTCAGCATGGGTTCAGCCAAAGGAATTCTTGTCTCACCAATTTGCTTCATTCCTTCGAAGGCATGAATAAACATGTGGATAAAGATGAGACAATTGATGTAGTGTATCTATATTTTCAGAAAGTTTTGGACAAAGTTTCTCATAAGAGTAGCCATACTGGGTCAGACCAATGGTCTATGTAGCCCAGTATCCTGTTTTCCAAACAGTGGCCAAGCCAGGTCACAAGTACCTGGCTGAAACCCAATTAGCAGCAACATTCCATGCTACCAAACCTGGGGCAAGCAGTTGTTTCCCCATGTCTGTCTCAATAGCAGACTATGGACTTTTCCTCCAAGAATTTGTCCAAACCTTTTTTAAACCCAGATACGTGAACCGCTGTTACTATATCCTCCAGCAAAGAGTTCCAGAGCTTAACTATTTGTTGAGTGAAAAAATATTTTCTCCTATTTGTTTTATAAGTATTTCCATGTAACTTCCTCGAGTGTCCCCTAGTCTTTGTACTTTTGGAACAATTAAAAAATTGCTTTACTTCTACTCGTTGTACACCACACAGGATTTTGTAAACCTCAATCACATCTTCACACATCCATCTCTTTACCAAGCTGAAGAGCCCTAACCTCTTTAGCCTTTCCTCATATGAGAGGAGTTCAATCCCCTTTATCATTTTGGTTGCTCTTCTTTGAACCTTTTCTAATTCTGCTATATCTTTTTTGAGATACAGCGACTAGAACTGAATGCAGTACTCAAGGTGCTGTCACACCATGGAGACTCCTGGGAAAATTAAAAAGTCATGGGATAGGAGGCAATGTCCTTCTGTGGATTAGAAATTGGTTATTGGACAGAAAACAGAGGGTAGGGTTAAATGGAAATTGTCCTTAATGTAGGAGGGTGAACAGTAGAGTGCCACAGGGATCTGTACTGAGACCAGTGCTATTTAACATATTTATAAATGATCTGGAAATTGGAACAATTAAATTTGCAGATCACACAAAACTATTCAAGGTTGTCAAAACATATGCAGAAATATCTTAGGAAACTGGAATACTGGGCAGCCAAATGGCAGATGAAATTTAATGTTGACAAATGCAAAGTGAACAACCTCATATTGCAAAGTGAATGTAAAATAAATTCTTGAAAAGTTTTGCATACATATATAAACCTCCTCAAACAATCCTAAAGTTTTCAATACATTTTCCCAATACATTTTTATAAATGTCCAAAAAATGCAAAAAATGGGAGGAAAACACCTCATCAAACTGAGGCTGTGACCTTCAATAAAACAATATTTGTTGCAGCCATCAGTTAAAAAAGTAATCACTGGTCTGAAAAAAACCCCAAAGCCAACATTGCATCATATATTTGTATTTATTTATCAATAACTTTCTAAATCAATTTTGTTTAGAAAGGCACCCAAAAAATTACTTATCTTCATGTGAAGTCAAACATCATTGTGCAACTCTGCTCATCTTAAATGCAATGCCGCATAAACACAGGCACAGGAGCAAGTCAGTGCCAATCCTGACAGGAATCCGTTTTGCCACGTGCTTTTTCAAGAGACCTCACTGCACTGGTACTCTCCGTCACTAGCTTTAGTCTTGGCGGGAGCTGCTGCACGTCAAGTGAGGTCTCTTGAAAAAGCACAAAAACCTATTGTACCTACATATAGGTAACACCTGCAGGCATAAGGGTTATTATAGTGTTGTACATTCGGGTACAATAGGTTTTTAGTAGGGTTTGGGGATTCGCCATACAATATAGGGGGGTTACGGTAAGATGTGCATCTGGGACCTTTTATGTGAAGTCCACTCCAGTGCCCCCTAGGGTGCCCAACAGCTCTGCTGGGATGTCTGTATGGCATCTCTACTAAGAATGTTGCCCACTCCCAGACATCCCAATGGCTTGTTTTTGTGTGTTTTTCCCTTGGATATTTATTTTTCAAAAATGATCCTAAAAGATAGATGAACCAAGCACAAAAACATCTAGCAAACGGCCATTTTTGAAACAAAATGATGGACATTTTTCTGGTTTCAAAATGGCCATGTTCATTGCTGCATTTTTGGAGGTTTTATGAAAAACATCCAGAATCAGATTTAGATCTCATATTGAAAATGCTTCTCAACATGTACCTTTTTAAATTACAATTACTAATTTGCTATAGGGAAAACATGCCCCTTCTCCCTTTAGTTCAATTTCATTTTAACTGGTAGGGATGGTATTGAGGCAGGAGCCAGAATAAAAAGCCATATAATATGGGCATAGTTTGGGGGAGGTGAGTGGGTGGGGGGCATAGTTTTGAGGGGGAAAGTGGGTGGGGCACTATCTCCCAAACTCTTAAGGGCCTAATTATTGGACCAAAGTGGCCCCCTTCCACTGCTACTGCCTCACCCTCCTTCCTCAAACCTTTCTCTTCTGAAGCATCAAAAGCAATCAAAATTATCAGTAAGGTGCACCATGCAAGGCTTTGCCTGTAAGAAAAGCCATATTGGGTCAAAGCAATGGTCCATCTAGCCCAGTATCCTGTTTCTAACAGTGGCCAATCTAGGCCACACGTACCTGTCAGAAAACCAAATAGTAGCAACATTCTATGCTTCCAATCCCAGGGAAAGCAGTGACTTCCCCATTCCCCACGGAATCTATGCGGGCTGCAAAGAACAACTCAAAAAAGACTCCAGACCGCCCAAAATACAGCAGCCAGGCTGATATTCAGTAAAACACACTTCGAAAGTGCCAAACCCCTCCGAGAAAAGTTACATTGGCTCCTAATCAAAGAACGGATCATCTTCAAAATCTGCACCTTAGTCCACAAAATCATATACGGCGTAGTCCCAGAATACATGACAGACCTCATAGACTTACCAATAAGAAACAAAGTCAGATCATCAAGATCCTACCTAAACCTACACTACCCAAATTGCAAAGGACTGAAATACAAAACAACTTACGCATCCAGCTTCTCCTACATAAGCGCACAACTATGGAATGGGCTCCCAAAAGCTTTGAAAACAATCCACAACCACTTGAACTTCAGGAAATCACTAAAAACCAACCTCTTCAAAAAGGCCTAACCCAACGACCCCACATAACCCTCTTCACCTACCAACACAGCATGACTATGATCGAACAGGGCAACACGCAATCTTCATCCATTCCGACCTTCCACTTATACTTCATACGATCACTATACAACTTTGTATTTGTTATCCACCGACTGGGCAAACGCTTTTGACGGTACTATGTAAGCCACACTGAGCCTGCAAATAGTTGGGAAAATGTGGGGTACAAATGCAACAAATAAATAAATTAATGTCTCAATAGCAGATTATGGACTTTTCCTCTAGGAACTTGTCCAAAGTTTTTTAAAACACAGATATGCAAACTGCTGTTACTGCATCTTCTGGCAAAGAGCTCCAGAGCTTAACTATTAATTGAGGGTTTCTTTTACAAAGCCGTGCAACAGATTCTCCGTGCGGCAAATGAGAGGAAGCCCATTAATTTCCTATGGGCTTCCTCTCATTTGCCGCACAGGAATTGCTAGTATGGCTTTGTAAAAGAAGCCCTGAGTGAAAACAATATTTCCACCTATTTGTTGTAAAAGTATTTCCATGTAATTTCATTGAATGTACCCTAGTCTTTCTACTTTTTGAAAGAGTAAAAAATCAATTCACTTCTACTCATTCTACACCACTCAGGATTTTTTAGACCTCAATCATATCTCCCCTCAGCCGTCTCTTTTCCAAGCTGAAGAGCCCTAACCTCTTTAGCCTTTCCTCATATGAGACGAGTTCCATCCCCTTTATCATTTTGGTTGCTCTTCTTTGAACCTTTCCTAATTCCTCTATATCTTTTTTTAAATACAGTGACCTGAACTGAATGCAATAGGTGAGGTCGTACCATGGAGCGATACAGAGGCATTATAGTATTCTGTTTTATTTACCATTCCTTTCCTAATAATTCCTATCATCCTGTTTGCCTTTTTGGCTGCCATCACACACTGGGCAGAAGATTTCAGTGTATTATCTACAATGATACCTAGATCTTTTTCTTCGGTGCTGACCCCCAAGGTAGACCCTAGCATCAGGTAACTATGATTTTGGATTGTTCTTCCCAATGTGCATCACTTAACATTACTTTTTTAATCGCAAGTCTACTCTCGAGGTTAGAAAACTTACTTAAGCTCTATTCTATTTCAGCGCATATGACGTTGCAGCTTCATTTCAGATTCATTATTTGAAAAACAAATATTACAAGTGTATTTATTGGACACAAGAGACTCCCCCGATACAGGCCTTGAAGGCCGAAACATAGCTGTGTCGAGTCTTGTTCATCATTCAATAAATAGTGAATCTTATCTGGAATGTCGTCCATTTTTTGAGTCATCTTCGCTGTTTTGTTATACATAATATCACTTTACATTTGCCCATGCTAAATTTCATCTGCCATTTGGATGCCCAGTCTTCTAATTTCCTAAGGTCTTCCTGCAATTTTTCACAGTCCACATTTGTTTTAACAACCTTCATTAGTTTTGTGTCATCTTCAAATTTAATCACCTCACTTGTCATTCCAATTTTCAGATCATGTATAAAGTATGTTAAATAGCACCAGTCCCAGTACAGATCCATGTGGCACGCCACTATTCACCCTTCACCACTGAGAAAAATGGCCAACCCTACCCTCTGTTTTCTGTCTGGTAACCAATTCCAAATCCCATGACTTTTTAATTCTGTCCAATAATCAATTGCCTCCTACCCCATGACTTTTTAATTTTCTCAGGAGTCTCTCATGAGGAACTTTATCAAAAGCTTTTTGAAAATTTAGAAACACTACATCAACTGCCTCACCTTTATCAACATGTTTATTCATGCCTCCAAAGAAAATTGGTAAGGTAACTTCTTTTGGCTGAAAGGGTGTGTTTGTGAGAAATGCAAAATATATGGAGGATACAGTGAAACATAAAGAAAAGGGAAAACAAAAGAAATTGAACCTGTAATATAAGCAAAAGAAAGATGACAACAAGATGGAAAAATCTAGAGGACATGCTTTGAAATAAAAATGAGTAACAGATGGAAAAACTGTGAAATCAGAAGGGAGAGGAAACATGGGAAAAGTAAAAATGAATATAAATCTAAATGAAAGAATAAAAAAGAAACATAAAGGAAATTGAAAGGAATAGTTTCAGAGATACAAAGGTTTGAAAATGTTTTATTGTTTAACCCTGCTGTGTAGGACGCTTTAGGTGGTAGCAGAAGCAGGCTTGGGAGCAGGGGGTGAGGGCAATAGAGTGATATTATGAGGAAGAAAGTGAGTTATGGAAAACGGGGAAATAGCAGGAGATTGGGGCTGAAAAAGCTGATAAATGCCAATGTGAGAGGATGGGATGGGGCGGGGCGGGGCGGGGCGGGGCCCTCCCCCCCCCCCCCCCCCCCCGCTAATCTGAGTTCCCTATCCTTTGCCCCCATTCCTTCCCCAAACAAAGCAGGCCTACTATCCCAATGTCATAGAGGGTATAAAGGCTGTTGTTGAAAGAACGGTGCAAGGATACTGGTATTTGGCAACAAATCAGATCACAAGGGTTATTCCTGCCATTTTTTTTTTTAGTTTTAAGGAACACAACACAAAATTCTAAAATGTTCACCAGTTGGCAGCACTTCTTAACCCATGCATGGAAGCACAATAATAATTTGTATTCCTAGACCACATTTCCCAGTTCTTACCAACATCTCTATCCCTGCTGCTATATGGAAAACAGAGCACAGGCTGACTGCAACAAGGGAACTGTGGCCCTCCAGTGGCCATTCTGCACTATATTCTCAATACAAAGATGCTGATACAAGGCAGAAGTGTTCAGACTGACTGTAAAGTATCCCACAAGATGAGGCTACTGCCATTCCATTCAAAATCTCTATTCAAACAATGCAATAGGCTACATTTCTGCATGGAAGAGAGGACTGAAGTATTACCTCCATGAAAGTCTGGTTTTATGAAAGAAAGCAATTTAAAAAAAAAAGAAATGAAAGAAACAGAAGCATGCTCCAGTATCAGAAACAGCTCCTAAACATAATAATAGACTGTAAGTTGGAATCTTTTCTATCAGGTTTGCAGATTGCTGCCGTGCGTTTAAAAATCAAAAATTTCACTTTACATGGAATGTATTTTCCCCTTTTCAGTCATGATTTTACATTTAACATAAGCTGATACATTTAAGCCAAATTAAAATAAGAAAAATTAATATACAATGGAACTTTAGCCTAATCCACTCCAATTGTTTAGACTTTTTATTTTTTTGTATTTTTCTGGGGTGAGGGAGGGGAGGAGGCTGCCACATTATATTCTTGAAATTGCAAATACAGGTGTGATTGTTCAACTCTTCAGATTACAATATCTGAAATACTGATTGCACACACAGTATCACTCATGCATTCATTTCTATCCTATTTGTGTCATTCTCCTCAGCAGCAGGAAAAATGGGATCCAGGGGAAACAATTGTCTGGTGTTTAGTGTTATGATTGGGGTCTGAACCCCTCTCAAACTTACCTCTTTCCTGGGAGTCAGCTTCTTAGCTGGCTTCTGTTTCTTTTCTCTGTCCTTTCTGAGCTGGCTCTGTCTCTCTGTGCTGGCAGCTTCCAGCAGCATGGCTCTAATTGTTTCACTATACTGCACCTGTGTGGGTAGTCTGAGTTGCTCTAACTCTCTTTGGGTGTACTGGCTTCAAGTGTTTCACGGTTTTGCATTGGTGTGGGTTGGGCCTCTCTGGGTCAGTGTGCTTTTGCCTAGGTCTAGGGAGAGTGACATCATCAGGAAGGGCCTTGATAAGGAAGTGGTGTTGTTTCCTTCAGTGCCTTTGCAACAGTGGTGTTTGCTTTAGGTAGGGTGGTGCAGTGTGCACTTCTGACTTTGTGTCTAGTTTCCCTGCTTGCTTTTGCTAAAGGTCCAGGTTAGTGTTAGTGCAGTGTGCACTGGTGTTTGTGTGTTTAGCTTTCCTGCTTTTCCCTCTTGGTTTTGGAAGCACTGCTATGTGTAGGGCTTTGGAAGCTCTGTTGCTGATAGAAGTACTTCAGGGTTTGGTGTTGTTAGGAACACTGCAGAGTTTGCTGTTAGAAGTACTTCTGGGTTTGTGCTATTGGGAGCATTGCAGTCTTTGCTGTTGGTGTTTGGTGATTTAGAATCACTTCTGGCTTATGTGTTAGCTTCCCTGGTTTTCCTTGTGGCTCCCTTGTCTTCCCTTTTAGTGCTAGGAGCTCTTCTGGTTGCTTGCCAGAGTAGTGCTTAAGAAGCACCTTGTTAGTTGTTGCTAGCTTGCTAGAGCAGTGCTTAGGTAGCTGGTTAGTTCTGTGTTTAGCTTATTAGTGTAAAGCTCTGCTTGTAGCTTGGTGCTTAGTAGCACCTGTGTTAGCTTTGTGTTTAGTTCCCTGCTCTGTTAGTTTAGGGCTTAGGAAGTTCCTTTCTTGAGCAGGGATTAGGAGCTCCTGTTTAGTATAGGGCTTAGGAAGTCCTTTTGTCAGTTTACTGTTAGGAACACTCCTGCTGGTTTAGGGCTTGGGAGCACGTAGATCAGTTTAGGGTTAGGAGCACTTCTGTTTCCAGTCCTGGTCCCTATGTCACCCGGTATCCAGTAAGTCCTGTCGGCTACTCGAACCCAGAAGCTCAACTCCTGGGGGGCTTAGTAGCTAAGCACAGGTGAAGCTGTGCGGACCAGTCCAGTGTGTTCCGGTCCGGTGTGTGTTCCAGTCTGGTGTGCTCCAGTCCAGTGTGTTCCAGTCCTGTGTCCTCCAGTCCAGGGGATTCTAGTCCATGTGTTCCGGTTCGCTGGGCAGTGCCTACAGTCCCTGCCGGTGTGCTTACCCAGTGTTGGTTGGTGGGTTTTGCCTGCTGCTGTCGCTCCTCGGCAGCAGCCCAAGGGCTCACGTTTGCTCCAGAGCCCGGCCCCGCGGGCTCTGAACCTGAGAACCTGACAGATTGCAAAGGCCATGAGCCCGGCAAGAACCCCCGCCCAGCTGACCCAGCTGGGGTCCAGCTCCATCGTTGTTCTTGATCCTTCTATGACTCTTCGTCAGTATCGTGGGAAACTTTTGACTCATCCTGTTTTGAAGAAGACCCCTGAAGCGGCAGCTGAGAGAAAACGTGTCCGGTGGCTTGGAATTGCTGAAAACCCAGTTTCAGATATGGACCCTTTTATCACGCTCGCTGAATATCGCCGCAGCCTGGTCTTGAATCCAGCTTTGTGGGATACTCCTGAAGCTGTCGCTGAGAGGAGACGTCTTGGGAATTCCACGCTCTGGGCCCAGCAGGGGTCCAGTCCCGTTCAAGCAGCGCGCCTAGACAAGCCTCTGAATCCAGTCCGAGCAGCACGTCCAGCCAAGCTTCAGAGTCCAGTCCGAGGGACGCTTCTGACCGAGCCTCCGATGCCAGTTGAAGTGGCGCTTCCACTCAAGCCTCCGAGTCCAGTCCGAGGGATGCTTCTGACCGAGCCTCCAATGCCGGTTCAAGTGGCGCTTCCACTCAAGCTTCAGAGTGCAGTCTGTGGGACGCTGCTGGCCGAGCCTCCGATTCCAGTCCGAGAGGGGCTTCTC
This sequence comes from Microcaecilia unicolor, assembly GCF_901765095.1. Classification (NCBI taxonomy): domain Eukaryota; kingdom Metazoa; phylum Chordata; class Amphibia; order Gymnophiona; family Siphonopidae; genus Microcaecilia; species Microcaecilia unicolor. Next base: position 421,557,058 of record NC_044033.1, read on the forward strand.
ACCGAGCCTCCGGTGCCAGTCCAGATGGCGCCTTCAAGCCAAGTCTCTGCGTCCAGTTCAAGTGGTGCTTCAAACCAAGCCTCCTAGTACCAGTTTGGATCCCAGTTCCAACCCCATTTTTGATCTGGATCCGTTTCTGACACTCCAGGATTACCGGGTTGCACTTTTGTCTGATCCAGCCCTGAAGAATACCCCTGAAGCTGCAGCGGAAAGAAGGCGTGTCTCCTGGCTTGGGTTCGAAGAAAACCCAGTTTCTGCTATTGATCCCTCTACCAAGCTGTTCTTTTACCGCTTCCAACTCCTCTCGGAGCCAACCCTACGGGATACTCCTGAAGCCCAAGCTGAAAGAAGGTGGCTTCTTGATTTTTCCCGACAAACTTCTGAGTCCAGCCTGAAGGGCTTTGTCGGCCAAGCTTCTGAGTCCACACTGAGTTCCAGCCCAGTGCCTGAGTCTGTTTTGAGTTCCAGCCGAGATGCTGAGTCCGGAGCGAGTTGCAGCAGTGACAGCCGAGATGCTGAGTCCGGAGCGAGTTGCAGCAGGGGCAGCCAAGATGCTGAGTCTGGAGTGAGTTGCAGCATTGGCAGTCAAGACGCTGAGTCTGGATCGAGTTGCAGTTCCAGTCAAGATGCTGAGTCTGGATCGAGTTGCGGTTCCAGTCAAGATGCTGAGTCTGGATCGAGTTGTAGTTCCAGTCAAGATGCTGAGAGTGGTAGTTCCAGTCAAGATGCTGAGTCTGGATTGAGTTGTAGTTCCAGTCAAGATGCTGGGTCTGCACTGAGTACAGAGTCCAGCCGAGACAATGAGTCCACGATGAGTGCTGAGTCTGCACTGAGTACAGAGTCCAGCCAAGATAATGAGTCCACGATGAGTGCTGAGTCTACACCGAGTGATGAGTCCATGATGAATGCTGAGTCTGGATTGAGTTGTAGTTCCAGTCAAGATGCTGAGTCCGGATCGAGTTACAGCATTGGCAGTCAAGATGCTGAGTCTGGATTGAGTTGCGGTTCCAGTCAAGATGCTGAGTCTGGATCGAGTTGCGGTTCCAGTCAATATGCTGAGTCTGGATCGAGTTGCGGTTCCAGTCAATATGCTGAGTCTGGATCGAGTTGTAGTTCCAGTCAAGATGCTGAGTCTGGATCTAGTTGCAGTTCCAGTCAAGATGCTGAGTCTGGATCGAGTTGCAGTTCCAGTCAAGATGCTGAGAGTGGTAGTTCCAGTCAAGATGCTGAGTCTGGATTGAGTTGCGGTTCCAGTCAAGATGCTGAGTCTGGATCGAGTTGCGGTTCCAGTCAATATGCTGAGTCTGGATCGAGTTGTGGTTCCAGTCAAGATGCTGAGTCTGGATCTAGTTGCAGTTCCAGTCAAGATGCTGAGTCTGGATCGAGTTGCAGTTCCAGTCAAGATGCTGAGAGTGGTAGTTCCAGTCAAGATGCTGAGTCTGGATCGAGTTGCAGTTCCAGTCAAGATGCTGAGTCTGGAGCGAGTTGTAGTTCCAGTCAAGATGCTGAGTCTGGATCAAGTTGCAGTCCCAGCCGGGATGCTGAGTCTACACCGAGTGATGAGTCCATGAGTGCTGAGTCTGCACTGAGTACAGAGTCCAGCTGAGACAATGAGTCCACGATGAGTGCTGAGTCTACACCGAGTGCAGAGCCCAGCCAAGATGAAGAGTCCACGATGAGTGCTGAGTCTGCACCGAGTGCAGAGTTCAGCCGAGATGCCGAATCAGAATTGAGTTACAGTCCCGGGCAAGATGCAGAGTCCGGGTCAAGTTACAGTCCCGGCCAAGATGCTGAGTCCGGTGAGAGTTGCCATCCCGGCCAAGATGCTGAGTCCGGGCCAAGTTGGAGTTCCAGGCAAGATGCTGAGTCCGGGTCAAGTTGCAACTCCGGTCAAGATGTTGAGTCCGGTGAGAGTTGGAGTTCCAGTTCCAGGCAAGATGCTGAGTCCGGGTCAAGTTGCAGTTCCGGCCAAGATGCTGAGTCCGGAGCGAGTTCCAGTGCCAGCCGAGATGCTGAGTCTATGCTGAGTACCAAGTCCAGCCAAGATGCTGAGTCCGAGTTGAGTGGCAGTTCTGGCCAAGATGCTGAGGCCGGACCAGGTTGCAGTCTCATGCAAGATGCTGAGTCTACTCCGAGTTCCCATTTCAGCCAAGATGTTGAACTCCTTCTGAGTTCCAGCTCCAGCCAAGGGGCAAGGTCTAGTCTGAAGTCCAGTTCGAGTTCCTGTCTGGCTTCAGATTCCAGGATGGGTGTGGGCTCTAGCCCAGTTCTGGCTGCTACAGTGGAGTGCCAGGAAGTCAAGGAAGTTGTGGACTCCTTCAGGAGATGGTTCCTGTTGAATAGAACTCCGCTTGTTGCATCCAAGACTCTGATCCTGCCTAGCAGCCGTTCTAAAGAGCCTCGTGGAGGCCAAAGCCATTCTGGTTTCCTAGTTCCAGATGTACTTGTCACGTCCTGCCCAGCCATCCAGATTTATGTTGTGAAACCCATTGGGAGATTTCATCACAGCTACCCATGGAGACCTAAATTGTCTTTTGAGACCTGGGGCTCCCGTGGGGACACGGGAGCCTTGAGGGGGAGGTGCTGTTATGATTGGGGTCTGAACCCCTCTCAAACTTACCTCTTTCCTGGGAGTCAGCTTCTTAGCTGGCTTCTGTTTCTTTTCTCTGTCCTTTCTGAGCTGGCTCTGTCTCTCTGTGCTGGCAGCTTCCAGCAGCATGGCTCTAATTGTTTCACTATACTGCACCTGTGTGGGTAGTCTGAGTTGCTCTAACTCTCTTTGGGTGTACTGGCTTCAAGTGTTTCACGGTTTTGCATTGGTGTGGGTTGGGCCTCTCTGGGTCAGTGTGCTTTTGCCTAGGTCTAGGGAGAGTGACATCATCAGGGAGGGCCTTGATAAGGAAGTGGTGTTGTTTCCTTCAGTGCCTTTGCAACAGTGGTGTTTGCTTTAGGTAGGGTGGTGCAGTGTGCACTTCTGACTTTGTGTCTAGTTTCCCTGCTTGCTTTTGCTAAAGGTCCAGGTTAGTGTTAGTGCAGTGTGCACTGGTGTTTGTGTGTTTAGCTTTCCTGCTTTTCCCTCTTGGTTTTGGAAGCACTGCTATGTGTAGGGCTTTGGAAGCTCTGTTGCTGATAGAAGTACTTCAGGGTTTGGTGTTGTTAGGAACACTGCAGAGTTTGCTGTTAGAAGTACTTCTGGGTTTGTGCTATTGGGAGCATTGCAGTCTTTGCTGTTGGTGTTTGGTGATTTAGAATCACTTCTGGCTTATGTGTTAGCTTCCCTGGTTTTCCTTGTGGCTCCCTTGTCTTCCCTTTCAGTGCTAGGAGCTCTTCTGGTTGCTTGCCAGAGTAGTGCTTAGGAAGCACCTTGTTAGTTGTTGCTAGCTTGCTAGAGCAGTGCTTAGGTAGCTGGTTAGTTCTGTGTTTAGCTTATTAGTGTAAAGCTCTGCTTGTAGCTTGGTGCTTAGTAGCACCTGTGTTAGCTTTGTGTTTAGTTCCCTGCTCTGTTAGTTTAGGGCTTAGGAAGTTCCTTTCTTGAGCAGGGATTAGGAGCTCCTGTTTAGTATAGGGCTTAGGAAGTCCTTTTGTCAGTTTACTGTTAGGAACACTCCTGCTGGTTTAGGGCTTGGGAGCACGTAGATCAGTTTAGGGTTAGGAGCACTTCTGTTTCCAGTCCTGGTCCCTATGTCACCCGGTATCCAGTAAGTCCTGTCGGCTACTCGAACCCAGAAGCTCAACTCCTGGGGGGCTTAGTAGCTAAGCACAGGTGAAGCTGTGCGGACCAGTCCAGTGTGTTCCGGTCCGGTGTGTGTTCCAGTCTGGTGTGCTCCAGTCCAGTGTGTTCCGGTCCGGCGTGTGTTCCAGTCCTGTGTCCTCCAGTCCGGGGGATTCTAGTCCATGTGTTCCGGTTCGCTGGGCAGTGCCTACAGTCCCTGCCGGTGTGCTTACCCAGTGTTGGTTGGTGGGTTTTGCCTGCTGCTGTCGCTCCTCGGCAGCAGCCCAAGGGCTCACGTTTGCTCCAGAGCCCGGCCCCGCGGGCTCTGAACCTGAGAACCTGACATTTAGACCTGAAGACTGGAACTTGAAGGAGGTTTGAGAAGCTATCCTTATTGCTAAGGTCTATTACAGAATTTTTTTTTATTTTGTTACATTTGTACCCTGTGCTTTCCCACTCATGGCAGGCTCAATGAGGCTTACATGGGGCAATGGAGGGTTAAGTGACTTGCCCAGAGTCACAAGGAGCTGCCTGTGCCTGAAGTGGGAATTGAACTCAGGTCCTCAGGACCAAAGTCCACCACCCTAACCACTAGGCCACTCCTCCATGAAGCTGGGAGGAAACCCTGCCCTCATGGTGGTGTCACATGCTGACAGATACTCCTTTAAATCGAAGCCCTCTTGTGGAACCTGCAGATGAGAAAGATCACCTGGTGCTTAGAGCTGAGGGCTCTAACTTGAAGGAGCTACAAGGGGCTTTCCCATATAGGAACCAGCTCTGTGGGTGCTTGTGCACCCCCAATATTGAACAAACTCCTTGATCATGTCCCATTTTATGTAATATGACCTAGGGGCACAGTTATCAATATAGGCTACTGTTAAGCGTTATTTTGTCACAGTTTATCTTGCCACTAACTCATGCTATTTTAGTATAGGTCTCATTTTGTACAATGAGACCTTGTTACTAATACCTGGAGTTAACAGTAAAATAACAAGTCTTAACGGTAACCCAAATTGATAACTTCCCCCTCATTATTTACCAGTGAATAAATGCATTTGCCAGAGGATGTGGTATCAGCACTTAGTGCACCTGGGTTGAAAAAAAAGGTTTGGACAAATTCCTGGAAGAAAAGGCTGTAGTTTGCTCTTGAGATAGACATGGAGAAGCCATTGATTGTCCCTTGGATCAGTAGCATGATTCTTGCTACTATTTGGGATTCTGTCAGGTATTTGTGACCTGAATTGGCCACTGTTGGAAGCAGGATGCTGGGCTAGATGGACCATTGATCTAACCCAGTATTGCTATTCTTATGTTCTTAAATACCCAATATGTAACAATTATAGGATAAGCCAATCTTATTCGTATATTTTTAAGAGAATATCCATTGTGTCACTATTTTAATTTTTTTGTGAAATTTTCTAAACTATAAAGGAAATTAATATATTTATAACCACTTCTCAGCAGATGACTATTTAGCAACAACATGCATAACTGAACCCAACTGATACTACTACTACTACTTAGGATTATCTGCTATGCTAGAATGTCCATAGGCTTAAACTTGCTAAATATATTTTAGTGAATTCAAACTAACAAAATGAATTATGCTGATGGAAAATTTTGACTTTGCTTCTTGTAGCTAGCAGGCAGGCAGGCATACACTTGTTTTCATAATATACCTGAACATCTTCTGAGATTTTGGTATGCAATATTGTTTAATATCGCATGAACCCTACTTGATCCCCAGTACAATTTTGCTTAGATTCTCCATTTCTGTTGTTCCCAAGCTTGCCATTCTGCTCTTAAACATTACAGGCTGCAAAGGAAGTCAAAGGGTCAGGTTAGCTCTGAATGTTACTTCATATAGGAAATAATAATAATTTAAAAAAAAATGCCAGAAGAAACATCTGCTGAAATAATGAGCTGCCTGCTGTTTACATTCAAGAGCAAGGTCTGCATCAGATCAACTCTGCCCCTGCCAGGAGGCCACTGCAGTCACTGCAAATTACTAGTGAATGGCAGGATGATAATTTGGCCATTCAGAAGCCATGAAAGAAGAAATGCAAAAAATTAATTTTATTGGTCTTAAGAAAACATCAGAAGGAAAAAGAATTGTGCAAAGATTGCCTGGTATGGACCTATACTGATGATTATTTTGTATCTTATCATTAATTTCACTAGGCATATTGATTGCCAATCAAACAATGACAATAACATGCAAATGGACAAAAGATTACCATCACTACTAGATGTCAGTAGGGGGAACTGAAACAAATCAACTCTGTCTCAATTTAAGATGAGAAGGAAGTTGATCCGGGTCGGTACATGCATAAGTGTTCTTCTGATATTTAATAAGTACTAATGAAAAGGGGAGCAAAATCCAAATAAAGAATAAATTGTGTATCTAGTCATTCATATTCATTGTGGATATCCTGAAACTTGACTGGCAAGGGGGACTCCGGGACCAACTTGGGAAACAGTACCCAAGGCATGGCAATGGGATTTGAACCTGATTTTCCTGCTTCTCAGTCTGCTGCTCTAATCAGTAGGCTACTCCTCCATTCTTGTGCTTTGTGGTTGTGGATTACCTTCAGCTATCAGTCGTCCAACAGTACATATAATTCTATATTTTAAGATTTCACATGTCAACTTTATTTGATATACCACTAAGCCAATAACAGATCTAAGCAATTCACATATAAAATTCAGGAAGGGATATATAGGAAAACATAAAAGGAGGCCTAGGTTATAACAGCGTAATAATAATAAAATCAAAATGACAATCAGATAATAATAAAAAAACAAAAGGGAAGTTGGTAAATGGAGTATAAGTAGTTCAAGACAAGACATATACTAGAAGCTGCAAAGCAGGTGATAAGAACATCTATCCCAGTATCCTGTTTCCAACAGTGCCCAATCCATGCTACCAATCCCAGAGCAAGCAGTGGCTTCCCCATGTCTAGCTCAATAGCAGACTATGGACTTTTTCTCCATGAACGTGTCCAAATGTTTTTTGAACTTTTTCTAATTCTGCTATATCTTTGTTGAGATACAGTGACCAGAATTGAATGCAATACTCAAGGTGAGGTTTATTTCTTTACAAATATTTATATCCTTCATAATCTCAAATCCTGAACAGATTTCAAGTAACACGTATAATAAAAAAAAATCATAATATACAAACAGTTACACAACATAAAATCTCAAATCAGCCTGGTTCACCATTTGAGTAATACAGAGGCATTACAATATTCTTTGTGTTATTTGCTATCCTTTTCCTAATAATTACTAGCATGCTGTTTGTTTTCTTGGCCACAGCTGCACACTGGGAAGAAGATTTCAGCATATTGTCTACAGAGAGGGGCATTTTCGAAAGAAACGTCCAAGTTGCGATTTGGATGTCCTTGCAAAACGTCGAAATCCGGGGGCAGGGAAAACTGTATTTCTGAAACAAGATGGACGTCCATCTTTTGTTTCGAAAATACTGTCAGAAATGTCCAAATCCTAGGACGTCCTTAAATTTTGATGTCCCTAGATTTGGATGTCCCAAGATATGGATGTCTTTGACTTTTGGCGATTTTCGAAACCAAAGATGTCCATGTCAAAAACATCCTAATGCAAGCCATTTGGATGTGGGAGGAGCCAGCATTTGTAGTGCACTGGTCCCCCTGACATGCCAGGATACCAACTGGGCACCCCAGGGGGCACTGCAGTGGATTTTGTAAAATGCTCCCAGGAACATAGCTCCCTTACCTTATGTGCTGAGCCCCCCAAAATCCCCCCATAACCCACTACCCACAACTGTACATCACTACCATAGTCCTTACGGGTGAAGGGGGGCACCTAGATGGGGGTACAGTGGGTTTGTGGTGGGTTTTGGAGGACTCACTGTTTACTCCACAAATGTAACAGGTAGTGGGGGTATGGGCCTGGGTCCACCTGTCTGAAGTGTACTGCAGTACCCACTAAAACTGCTCCTGGGACCTGCATGCGCTGTCATGGACCTGAATATGACATCTGAGGCTGGCATAGAGGCTGGCATGAAGGGGGTTAGTGACCACTGGGGGAGTAACGGGAGGTCATCCCCGATTCTGTCCGTTGGTCATCTGGTCATTTCAGGCACCTTTAAGTGCCTTATCCGTAATAAAAATACATCCGGGTGAAAACGTCTAAGTGTTCATCAGGGATGTCCTTGCTTTTTTTTATTATGGGTCAAAGACGTCCAAATGTTAGGCACACCCAAGTCCCACCTTTGCTACGCCTCCAACATGCCCCCTTGAAATTTGGACGTCCTTACGACGGACTGTAGTTGAAGACGTCCAAAATCAGGTTTCGATTATACCGATTTGGACGTCTCTGGGAGATGGACGTCCATCTTCTGATTTATGTCAAAAGATGGACATCCTTCTCTTTTGAAAATGAGCCTGAAAGTCACCTAGATCTTTTTCTTGGGTGCTGACTCCCAAGATAGACCCTAGCATCAGGCAACTTTGATTTGGATTTTTCTTCCCAATGTGCATCACTTTGCATTTGGCACATTAAATTTCATGTACCATTTGGATTTTATTTATTTATTTTGTTTTATTTAGATGTGATATACTGCTATAACTGACAAGCAGAACCCAGCTCAGTGCACCAATTTCCTAAGGTCTTCCTGCAATTTTTCACGGTCTACGTGTGTTTTAACAACTTTGAATAGTTTTATGTCATCTGCAAATTTAATCACTTCACTTGTCGTTCAGATTTCCAGATCATTTATAAATATGTTAAATAACATCGGTCCCAGTACAGATTCCTGTGGCTCTCCACTATTCACTGTCCTCTATTAAGAAAAATGGCCATTTAACCCTACCCTCTGTTTTCTGTCCAATAACCAATTCCTAATCCACAGCAGAATATTGCCTTCTATCCCATGACTCTTTAATTTTCTCAGGAGTCTCTCATCAGATACTTTGTCAAAAGCTTTCAGAAAATCTAGATGTATATCAATCAGCTCACCTTTATTGACATGTTTATTCATGCCTTCAAAGAAAGCCTTCAAAGAAATGAAGCAATTTGTGAAACAAGACTTCCCTTGGCTGGATCCATGCTGATTCTGACCCATTAAACCATGTTTGTCTATGTGTTCTGTAATTTCTACTATTTTGCCCTGCACTGAAGTCAGGCTTACTTGTCTAATTTCCCCGATCACCCCTACCCCTAGAAATCGGCATTACATTGGCCACCCTCTAATCTTCAGATACAATGGACGATTTTAACAACAAGTTACAGATCACTAACAGCAGATCAGCAATTTCATGTTTGAGTTCTTTCAGTACCGTGCAGCAAAAGTGGCCTGGTGCAAGGGGAAAACGCACAAGGGCACGCTAAAGCCACTTTTTGCTGAAGATTAGTAAAAGGGTCCTTAAAGTTTTTATGCAAATCTCTACTATATCCAGGGATAAACTGTTTCAGAGGGTAGAAGCTAGTACACTGAAGCAAGAGCCCTGATGCAGTGTAAACCTATCTGGAAGTAAAATGGAATAACCAGAAGATTATGGCATGAGGAATGAAAGGAATAAGTAGGTGCATATGGCATGAATAGATGAAATAAAAAGGTTGGCAGCCTGGAGTAGAAAATCTGATGGTAATGACGAAAATTTTGAATGGAATTCAAAATAAAATCATAAGCCAATACTCTTTGACCAAGAAGAGTGATAACATGATGATATTTTATGGCTCCAAAAAAGCAGTTTATGTGTTCTGAATTAATTGAAGCCTTCTGATGTGATTGAGTTTCAAACCCTGAAGTAGTGAGTTTCAGTAATCTAAGCACAATAACTCCAAGGAATGGAGAAGAAGACACAAAGTTCTAAGATCCAAGACTAAATGGATGTTATGCAACTGTTTCAGGGTAAAGATGGATTTCTTTACAAGGGGGCCCTTTTACTAAGCTGCGTAAGCGCCTACGCATGCCCACCATGTGCCAATTTGGAATTACCACCCAGCTACCATGTGTCTCTTGCAGTAATTTCATTTTTGATGTGCGTCTGTAAAATTATTTTTATTTTCTGACGCGCACCAGCTATGTGCGTCAAGTGATATTTGACACATGTAGGTCGTTACCACCCAGTTAATGCGTGAGACCTTACCGTTAGGTCAATGGCTGGCGGTAAGGTCACAGATCCAAAATGGACGTGTGCCAATTTTAATTTTGCCGCACATCCATTTTCGGCAAAAATTTAAAAAATGAAAAATGGATCTGCGCGCGCCCAAAACCTGCGCCTACACTACCACAGGCCATTTTTCAGTGCACCTTAGTAAAAGAACCCCTTAGGAATCAAAGTTTAGATACCTATATAAAGTGATACCCTGAACCTTAATAGAATCATGAAATGAAATCTGAACACCAGTGGTGTAGCCACAGGTGGGCCTGGGTGGGCCAGGGCCCACCTACTTAGGGCTTAGGCCCATCCGGCAGTAGCATAAGTTTAGCGGTAGCTGGTGGGGATCCGAAGCTCCGCCAGCTGAAGACTTCCACCTAATGGTAACAAATTCGTTACTCTCGGAACCTGCGCATGCTCAGTTTTCAGCGCTTGGCTTTGCAGACTGGCAAGGTGGAAAGAAGCGTTTTCCTGCCAGCTTAGATATTTTTTGGTTGGTGGTGATGGTAGTGGTGGTGGGGGGAGGACACTTGGTGCCCACCCACTTCTTGCCTAGGCCCACCCACAATCTGTTGTCTGGCTACGCCCCTGCTGAACACCATTTAATAACAATCAGTAAATATCATGAGAAGACCTGAGTCAGGGGAACATAACTATGACAGGGGTGGAGGGATTCAATCTAAGAATATTGCTTAAAAGCCAGCTGGCAACTTTCTCTAGCTCTAAGGAAATATTTGACTAATATCGGTTATGTTAGGGTCAATAATGCTTAGTAGCTGAATGTCAAAGAGCATAAGTTAAATATGTAAAGTCCAGTGCTTGGATTAACGGTTCCAGGGGCACTAGAAATATATTGAAAAGAATGGGGCCTAATCTTGATTTTGGAGGCACTCCACAAGATAACTCATTTGAGCAGACATGGATTGGAACCTGTGTACTTAAAGGAGCAATGTTGTAAATAGAAATGGAGCTAAGAAAATGCAGTACCTGAGATATGAAGGTCTGAAAAGTTTTGGAGAAGGATGGAGCCGTTCACCAAACTGAATGCTGCAGAAAGATCTAATGAGATTAGTAGAACATTTTTAATCTTTATCTAGATTAGTCCTAACAAAGACCACAAGTGGAAGGAGAGCACACTCATGGGCTAATGCTCAAAACCTAACATTAGCGATAGAACTGATTAGCATCAGATTAGGGCCAACGTTAGGGTATACTGGATGTTCAGGGCATCAATGCAGAAGACAACATGCACGCCAAAGATGGCTGCAAATTGTATTAAAATGTAGTCAGATAGATGCAAATGAAGTCATCAGCTATTCCTTCCCATGCTTAGAGAAACAGCACACACAAAAAACACTGCCTAGTGCTGGAAACTTAACGCCAGCTCAGAGATGGCATTGGGTTATTTAAAGAGAGGATTTCTCAAAGAAGGATCATCTTTTCTGAAGCCCAGAAAATCTAAAACATTGTCATCATCCCCTTTGAAGATAAACTGGCTGTTATGGTAGTACTTCAGAAAATTTACTTCATTGAGCCTCAGGTGGAAAAATGTGTTCATGAAATCCCATTGAAGAATGTCTCCATAGATCTATCTGATCCTCTTGCTATCATAAGCCATTGCAGATATCTGTTTTCTGTACACAGGCTCCATGCTCCGCAGTGTGACTGGGCATGTGCACAAGAGCTGTGATTACCATAGAGCTCTTGTGCGCATGCGCCAGGCATGTTCCTCCCCCTTAATTTCCCTATGCTCAACGCTAACAGCGCACATATAATTTTCATGCTAATAGTGTTGAGCATTGGGAAGTTATTTTGCTGTGCTGTTCCTGGGGTATTTTCCAGTGCTGTTCCCTACAGTACCAGAGTTCTGAGCATCAGCCTATCAGTGTTACAGTGGTGCAGACTGTCAGACAGACCCAGTTGCTAATTTGATTTTATCATCACAGTCATCACAGATTTGGCTGCTATACTTCAATGTCAGAAAATGTAATTTTAATATCTACATTCGCTAGCCATTTTTCCCTTAAGAGAACACAAATTAGAAATTGTGAAACAGGAAAGACACCACAGCCACTAGCTCTGTGGGTGCTATAGGTGCTTGAGTACCCACCAGTTCTACCTCTGGCACTCCCCTGGATTGGGGAGCTGAGAGTTCTCTACTGCATAGCCCCAAGGAAAAGTTGACAGGAAGCACTTCACTATCCTTTGTTGTTGCCCCTTAACCAAAGAACTGCAAAGAGAGAATCAACAGTGCATAAGTGACCCTTCCCCTTTGGGAAATTGGCAAAATATTTCAGTTTCTTTTTTTGAATTTTTGAGTGATTTTTTTTTTCAGTTCATTCATTACATTATGCTTCTTATCCACTAAAACCGCTTAATTCTAAGCGGATTATACACAAAGAATCTAGGCATTAATTATGAAACACACTATGATGCTCATTATTGAAGCATGTAGGCATCTCAAAATGGCCAAAAATGGCCATCTGTCAAAAACATCTAAATCACGATTTCTGAAACACAAAGTTAGTATGTGTTTCACTGCAGTTCATCCAAATAGTACAGGGCATGCTGAAGGTATGTTTTGGGAAACACTACGGCTGGCCCACAATTAGGACACCTTCAGCAATATGGAACAGGAAAAAACATCCAAGGTGAAAAAAAAAAGGATGTGTTTATCTAGACCTGTTTCAATCATGTCTAAGTTACAAAAAGGTGCTCTGACTGACCAGCTGACCACTGGCAGGATTAAGGCTTGACTCCTCCTTAATGTCCTAGTGGATACTATCCCCCTCCCACCCCCATAAAAAGTGAAACTGAAAGGGGATAACAGACTGTATGACAGCTGCAGGTATTATGGTCATATCCAACAGAACAGCAAGCAGGTCCCAGAAGTAGCCTAGTGGTTAGTGCAATGGACTGTGAATAAGGGGATCAAGGTTCAAATTCCACTCTAAGTACATTTATGGTGGAAATTGTGAGCCATCCAAAACCACCAAATTACCTAATATAAGTAAATATAGGAGACACCTGCAGGGTGGAAGTTGATTGTAATGTTAGATACAGTAGATTTTATTCTGTTCTTGTAGGGATCACAATACAAAATATGGGATTTATGGTGGGAATTGTCATTGTTTTAAAAACCACTAGGCTGCACCTCTGATCTGCAGGGACATCTGTGTGGCCATTTGTCTCAAAATGATGTCAGACAGACGATCTTGTGCCTGGTTTTCTGGCATTTATAAGTTGGAGGGGGTTGAGAAAAGGTTTGTGAAAGGAGGGGCAGTGGTAGAGGGAACAGGCATAAAGGGCTGAAAAGAGAGCCAGAAAAGGGAAAGAAGTGGCCGATGGGAGTGAGCCTAAAAGAAAAAAAAAGAGTAATATGCAGTGGAAAGAAAGAGAAGTACACATGAAACTGCTAAAAATGTTAAAGAAAAAGGATTACAACCCCGAAGGATCTCCCCGAGTTTCTTTTATCTTGGTAGGTGAGCCCTATCACAACAAGACAATTCAGTCATTCCAGCCCTTGAGTGCCGATCCTACTGCAGTAGGTTTTCAGAACTGGAATTCCCCAAATTCCAAGGATGTCTTTCCTTCAGGCGCTCCCACCCTTGTCATAGGCCTCAAAACACCCACTTGACTTTTTCTTAGGGAAGAAGAAGAAGGCAAAGACTGCAATCTTTCATCTTTTCCTTTGTTCTGGGACTAAGCAAGAACTCAGAACCCCGCTATTGAGGAACTCTGAGCTCCCTTTTGAATGTTTAGCATGTAGGAGGCAAATATATTTCCCATTTTTAATCTCAGTGGCATCACTAATTCCTCCCCGGCACAACCCCAGTGGGAAAGCCATATATCAAATCACTCTGACATATTACATTAGGCAGTTATTTGGGCAAGTGGTACCCCTGCAGCATATAATTACACCTATAGAGACAAGCGAGTGAGCCCAGAACAGTAAATAACTATGGATTTTTTAGGGAATGTCAGTGACAACTGTCTCAACTTCCTAAATGGGGATACAAGGTCAATCAAAAAACTCCTAATAAGAGGAAGCAAGGTCAACATGAAATGACAGGTTTATTTTTTATTTTTTTTACTTTGAACATTTACAAATCCACTGCAATAATGAATAGCAGCTCTTGTTGCACATCCAAATCCCAATATTAAAAACAATTTTAAGAAGCAAATTTAAATTTGTCAAATTGTTTCAAACATGTAAGGCAAAAAGAAAAAAAAACAAAGAACTCCATCACTAGGATTGCAACTGTTCATTACAGTATGTCACAAAACACCAGTGCAGTTTTTCTAGTGAAAAAGGTGCCGGTACTCAAATGCTAGGCCATCCTTCAGGGGTGGGGGTAATCACTAAGGGACCCCTGCAACCAGTCAAAGAACCTATGACAAGGCAGAATTGGTGTGTAGAGCCTGGGATCTTTCATTAAAACTTGGGTTCCATGGGTCATTTTTAGCAGACAATGGAAAAGGTGCCGGTACTCAGTACCCCCAAGTACCCCCTCAAAAAAAGCCCTGCAAAACACCTAACCACCCGCTTGGGCTACCCCCTTGGCCACTTAGAAGGTCTATCCCCAATACAGCTCAGGTCTACCTGCACCTCCTGCTTGTGCTCTACACTAGAACCCTCCTCCCACTGTCTGGGTCCCAACCACCTCTGGGTGAGTCTCCCGCTCTCAAGGTGTTCCCCAGTGATTTCCATGTTATGGGGGCCACACTCCCAATGGCCCTAAGTTCCTAGAAATCACTCACAGACCCAACACACAAATCACCAGGATCCTTAGTCAGTCCAGACAAGCAGAGACAATAAACTAAAATATTTATTGTCATGAAAAATTACAACACTGAACAGAAAAGGTGCAATCACTACTACTACTACTGGAGGACATAATGGGGCAGTTCGGCAAACTGAAGAGTAGCAAATCTCCTGGACCAGATGGTATTCATCCTAGAGTACTGATAGAACTGAAAAATGAGCTTGCGGAGCTACTGCTAGTGATATGCAACTTATCCTTAAAATCGAGCGTGGTACCGGAAGATTGGAGGGTGGCCAATGTAACACCCATTTTTTAAAAAGGCTCCAGGGGAGATCCGGGAAATTATAGACCAGTGAGTCTGACGTCGGTGCCGGGGAAAATGGTAGAGGCTATTATTAAAAACAAAATTACAGAGCACATCTGAGGACATGGATTACTGAGACCGAGTCAGCACGGCTTTTGTGTGGGGAAATCTTGCCTGACCAATTTACTTCAATTCTTTGAAGGAGTAAACAAACATGTGGACAAAGGGGAGCCGGTTGATATTGTGTATCTGGATTTTCAAAAGGCGTTTGACAAGGTACCTCATGAAAGGCTACAGAGGAAATTGGAGGGTCATGGGATAGGAGGAAATGTCCTATTGTGGATTAAAAACTGGTTGAAGGATAGGAAACAGAGAGTGGGGTTAAATGGGCAGTATTCACAATGGAGAAGGGTAGTTAGTGGGGTTCCTCAGGGGTCTGTACTAGGACCGCTGCTTTTTAATATATTTATAAATGATTTAGAGATGGGAGTAACTAGCGAGGTAATTAAATTTGCTGATGACACAAAGTTATTCAAAGTCGTTAACTCGCGACAGGATTGTGAAAAATTACAAGAGGACCTTACGAGACTGGGCGGCTAAATGGCAGATTACGTTTAATGTGAGCAAGTGCAAGGTGATGCATGTGGGAAAAAAGAACCCGAATTATAGCTACGTCATGCAAGGTTCCACGTTAGGAGTTACGGACCAAGAAAGGGATCTGGGTGTCGTCGTCGATAACACGCTGAAACCTTCTGCTCAGTGTGCTGCTGCGGCTAGGAAAGCGAATAGAATGTTGGGTATTATTAGGAAAGGTATGGAAAACAGGTGTGAGGATGTTATAATGCCGTTGTATCGCTCCATGGTGCGACCGCACCTTGAGTATTGTGTTCAATTCTGGTCGCCGCATCTCAAGAAAGATATAGTAGAATTGGAAAAGGTGCAGCGAAGGGTGACTAAAATGATAGCGGGGATGGGACGACTTCCCTATGAAGAAAGACTAAGGAGGCTAGGGCTATTCAGCTTGGAGAAGAGACGGCTGATGGGGGACATGATAGAGGTATATAAAATAATGAGTGGAGTGGAACAGGTGGATTTGAAGCGTCTGTTCATGCTTTCCAAAAATACTAGGACTAGGGGGGCAAACTACAGGGTAGTAAATTTAAAACAAATTGGAGAAAATGTTTCTTCACCCAACGTGTAATTAAACTTTGGAATTCATTGCCGGAAAATGTGGTGAAGGCGGTTAGCTTAGCAGAGTTTAAAAAGGGGTTGGACGGTTTCCTAAAGGACAAGTCCATAAACCGCTACTAAACGGACTTGGAAAAATCCAAAATCCCAGGAATAACATGTTTAGAATGTTTGTACGTTTGGGAAGCTTGCCAGGTGCCCTTGACCTGGATTGGCCACTGTCGTGGACAAGATGCTGGGCTCGATGGACCCTTGGTCTTTTCCCAGTATGGCATTACTTATGTACTTATCATTTCTACAGCGCTACTAGATGTATGCAGAACAGAAAAGGTGCAATCAGCAAAACAATAACAGGTAACTGAAATATGGATCAATTATAACACTATCTAAACATGTGTTTACAATCTAAATAGTGCCTGGGGACATCAGGACATACAGCTGCTCATAGGTTATCAATTATAACTGTTCACAGGGCCTCAGCAAAGAGATCCTTCTCTCTTTTCTCCCTGGATAAGACTGGAGAAAAAGCCAGTAAATCCTAGCTTCATTTTGAGCTCCTGGGCCAACTAGAGCCCAGAATAACAAGTTTTAAAAATAGCTGACCACATCACTACAAGTTACCTCTTATCTGTGTTAACTAAACAGGGGACAGTCACTTCTTTGTAACAGCTTTAAACATAAACATGCACCACCTACTGGTCATGCTAGAGAAATACACTTCAAGAAATAATACAGTTTTACAAGTTTAAAACCCGCTTTTTTGTCATAGTGTATAAAAAGCACCTTCATCCACCTAACTTTTACTATTATCAGTAAGTGTATTTCTGGACACAGGGGCCACCTGGTGTTACTGTATGCCTTTCTCCAAAGAATGTAAAAAATGGATCTCACTCCTTTTATGTACATAGATGGCTATTAATTCCATGTTGCCTTGGTCTTATTCCCAGTCCCTGAGGGCTACCAACAGGTCAGGTTTACAGGATACCCTAATAAATATACATGGCAGAGATTTTCAGACCCACTATCTCCATTGCATGCAAATCTCCCTCATGCATATTCATTAAGGATATCCTGAAAACCTGGTGTGAAGACAAAAGGTCAATACCTACTATATTTGAATGTATGCCACTTTAATAGTCTTCAAGCTTGAAGTGGTAAATAAGAAACCTGTAGACCTAAAGGCTATTGAAGTGGTGTACATGCAAGTATAGTAGGTATTGTTCTGTCCCTGGAGGGCTTACAACTAAAAAATATATCACAAAAAACTGAAGTGGGATTTGAATTAGGATCTCCTAGTTTTTAGGCTGCTGCACTAACCATTAGGCTACTCGGTCTATTAAGAAGATATTTTAAAAATAAATTTCATGAATGGCCATAGTTCCTGAAGCTGCCAAAAATCCTGGTATCTACTACTACTACTACTTAACATTTCTAGAGCGCTACTAGGGTTACGCAGCACTGTACAAATTAACAACTAAGGACGGTCCCTTCTCAGAAGAGCTTACAATCTAAAGGACGAAATGTCAAGTTGGGGTAGTCTAGATTTCTTGAGTAGAGGTGTTGTGATTAGGTGCCGAAAGCGACATTGAAGAGGTGGGCTTTGAGCAATGATTTGAAGATGGGTAGGGAGGGGGCCTGGCATATGGGCTCATGGAGTTTGTTCCAAGCATGGGGTGAGACGCGGCAGAAAGGGCGGAGCCTAGAGTTGGCGGTGGTGGAGAAGAGTACTGAAAGGAGGGATTTGTCTTGAGAGCGGAGGTTACGGGTAGGGACGTAAGGGGAGATGAGGGTAGAGAGGTAAGGAGGGGCTGCAGATCGAGTGCATTTGTAGGTTAGCAGGAGAAGCTTGAACTGTATGCGGTATCTTATCGGAAGCCAGTGAAGTGACTTGAGGAGAGGGGTGATATGAGTATATCAGTCAAGGCGGAAGATAAGACGTGCGGCAGAGTTCTGGATAGACTGAAGGGGGGATAGGTGGCTAAGTGGGAGGCCGGTGAGGAGTAGGTTGCAGTAGTCAAGGCAAGAGGTAATGAGAGAGTGGATGAGAGTTCAGGTGGTGTGCTCAGAGAGGAAGGGGCAAATTTTGCTAATGCTGTAGAGGAAGAAGCGACAGGTCTTGGCTATCTGCTGGATATGCGCAGAGAAGGAGAGGGAGGAGTCGAAGATGACACCAAGGTTGCGGGCAGATGAGACGGGGCTGATGAGGGTGTTATCAACTGAGATAGAGAGTGAAGGGAGAGGAGAAGTGGGTTTGGGTGGGAAAACAATAAGTTCAGTCTTGGCCATGTTCAGTTTCAGGTGGCGGTTGGACATCCAGGCAGCAATGTCGGATAAGCAGGCCGATACTTTGGCCTGGGTTTCTGCAGTGATGTCTGGTGTGGAGAGATAAAGCTGGGTGTCGTCAGCATAAAGAAGATAGTGGAAACCATGAGATGAGATCAGGGAGCCTAAGGAAGAGGTGTAGATTGAAAAAAGAAGGGGCCCAAGGACAGATCCCTGAGGAATTCCAACAGAGAGCGGGATAGGGGAGGAGGACAAACCATGAGAGTGTACTCTGAAGGTATGATGGGAGAGATAAGAGGAGAACCAGGAGAGGACAGAGCCCTGGGACCCAAAGGAGGACAGTGTGTCAAGAAGTAGGTTGTGATTGACAGTGTCAAAAGCGGCGGATAGGTCAAGGATGAGGATGGAGTAGTGACCTTTGGATTTGGCGAGGAACAGGTCATTGCAGACTTTAGATAGTGCCGTTTCTGTTGAGTGTAGGGGGCGAAAGCCGGATTGAAGCGGATCGAGGATGGCATGAGAGGAGAGAAAATCAATGCAGCGGCTGTGAACGGTGCGTTCAAGTATCTTGGAGAGGAAGGGTAGGAGGGAAATGGGGCGGTAGTTGGAGGGACAGGTAGGTTCAAGAGATGGTTTTTTGAGGAGTGGTGTGACCACAGCATGCTTGAAGGTGTCCGGGACAGTTGCAGTAGAGAGAGAGAGGTTGAGGATATGACAGATGGTGGGGGTGATAGTAGGAGCGATGGTGTTAAGTAGGTTAGTGGGGATGGGGTCTGAGGAACAGGTGGTGGATTTCGAGGAGGAGAGGAGATGGGCGGTTTCCTCTTCGGTGATATCAGGAAAAGAGGAGAAGGAGGCCTGGGTTGGTTGGTTGAGAGAGTGGGTTATAGGATGAAGAGGAGGAGAAGGTTTGGTGGTGAATTCGAGGTTAATCTTCTGGACCTTGTCACGGAAGTAGTCGGCCAGAGATCGAGGAGAGAGTGAGGAGGGGTGGGAGCAGAGGGCACTTTGAGGAGGGAGTTGAGGGTGGCGAAGAGACGACGAGGGTTAGAGCTGAGGGAATTAGTCAATTGGGTGTAATAGTCCTGTTTGGTGAGGAATAGGGAGGATTGGGAGGAGGATAGCATGCATTTGAAGTGAATGAAATCAGTATGGGTGCGAGATTTCCTCCAGAGGCGTTCAGCCGAACGGGCGCAGGAGCGAAGGTATCGGGTGCAAGGGATCAGCCAGGGCTGGGGATTGGTACGCCTTGTGGGATGGGAGATGGACGGTGCAAGGGTGTCTAGAGCAGAGGAGAGAGTGGCATTGTAAGTGGAGACAGCTTTGTCAACAGATTTGGAGGACATGATGGAAGGGAGGCGATCAGAGATACTAGAGGATAAGGTGAGGGGGTCAACAGCCTGGAGATTTCTGGAAGTAGTATTTAGTGTTGGGCGAGATTGAGGGGGAGGGTGCTGAAGTGTGAATGTGATTAGGTGATGGTCAGAGAGAGGAAGAGCTGATGCGTGGAAATTGGAGGGTGAGCAAGTAGAAGAGAGGTATCTCTTACCAGTTTCACATTTGGAGGAGGGGGGATGCAACCACTGGGGGATTATGGGGTGACTTCTTTTAATCCCTCCAGTGGAGAGCTGCTCAATCAGAGCACATTTCTGCAACCTAGACATGATGGGTACCAGGTCTAAATTACAATGTCCATCTTTTTGGGTATTGATGCCCCTTCCCCTTCTGAAATCAGAGTTGGATGTTCACATTATGGCCCCTCCTTAGTCCTGCCCAAAACATTCCCAGGCCACACCTCATCACCATAAGAACGTACCTCAGTTTTAGACATCCATATCCTGGCTGAATAAAATCAGGATTTATACATCCATGCAATACCTATGTCTAAATGCCAATTTTCAGACTTCCAAAACATGAATAGAGCTTCTAAAACAGGGAACATGGTTAAATTTAGCATTAGCTTGAGCAGACTAAAGCAATTGTCAATGAGTAAAGTGTCCCTTACACCCCCCCCCTCCCAGTCCAAACATCAACCAATGGCACTTCTGAGCTCATGATAGCACCCCTACATTCAAATATAAGAGGTTAATGGGCTCCAACACCCCAATAACACACATTGCTAGCCACATGGAGCCTGCTATGTTGGGAATATGTGGGATATAAATGTTCTAAATAAATAAATAAACCCTGATCGCCCCCATAACAAACTTGTGTGATCCCCTGCCACTGGGGCAGCCCTCCACCAAGAATGTGTATCTCCAGCATTTTCAAAGCCTACCTTGTCCAATGTATTGTTCATGAAGATTATGGTACATGAAGGTATGGCTTCTATCTGCCCTATGAGTGACAAGAAGACACTACTGACCACACACTGTACAATGGCCTATGCATTGCTTAGCTACTAAAGAAATTTTAGCTCCTCCTTCCAGAGGCATTATTAATATTTTGCACAATTGCTCATTTGCTAGGACAAAAATCCGCTTTAACACCCAGTTTATTAAAGGCTTCACACTTATTAGTACATCAGGTATTAATTCTGATGTGAACATTATGTTAATTTCTGTAAGTGTTTTAGAGGTCCTTTAACAAAGGCACGCTGCCATTTTTAGTATGCGCTAATCATTAGCATGCGCTAAACACTAGAGACACCCATAGGAATATATGGGCATATCTAGCATTTAGCACATGCTTATTTTTAGCGTGCACTAAAAACGCTAGTGCACCTTTGCAAAAGGACCCCTTAGTGATTAGACTCCCAACTGACCTTAAGATTTGTATTGCTTATCCTATCATATGATTCTACAGTATATTTCACAGAGTTCTCCAAATCCAATATTACAGCTGGATTAAAATATGAATGTTGAGGGCAGTGCTAAGAAGAGCATATATAAGGACAGTGCTAAGAAGAGCATATATACCTCATCACTACATGCTCGATACAGAGTTTCTGATTATGACAGCTAGTCAGTTTAATGCTGACCATGTTATTCTTGAGAGATAAATTTCCATATTGTAAATTCAAAAAACAGCAATGCACATGAGGAAATATTCATGCTGTATCATTGCTTATTAAAAGTTCATTTATTGTTCCAGCTTATAAACTGAACAGTGCATCCCAGAGGAGCAATCATAAGAAGTTCACTGCCATAGACCCCAACTACATTTGTCGTTTCCATGTGGTTAATGAAAGCAGTGTAATAATTAATTATATCATCACTTCAGAAGATAACATCTGCACCATTAATGTGTCTGAATTTCTTAATAACAACAACAGTATCATGGTTGGAAATATGCCCAGTCTAAGCTCCTTTTTAAAAGCTGCACATATTCTCAAGCAAAATATCTAAGTACGCAAGTAGAAATAATGCTTTGCAGAAAAAGAAGGAAATTTAAAAATATGTGCTAATAAACAAATCTTTTTATCTTCTTTGATATTTTACAAACTGGTCATAGCTTCTTTTTGATTAATTAGTTTTCATCACATTATGGTCATTATTTTAGAAGTCCTATGTGCAATTTCCATTTGGAGACAGCAATTTTGGGTCAATCACTGTCTACACATGGATGCACAGAGGTTTCCATGTTTTTTAAAGAGGCATGTTGGAGACTTGGCATAGGTGGCACTGAGGTATAGACATCTATGACATATTCTGCAGGGCCCAAGGCGGTTAAGAGCAGAAAAGTTAAATACTGACATCTGCACCTGCTATAAATCATGCACAAATAGTGACCTTGCTTGTCTTTTGGACCTGGAGCTTACATTGGTAATTATTGGAGGAAATCTGAAAGTGTTTTGATTACTTGATTGTTGTCTATGTCCATATAGCTGTGTCTTTGCTACCTTACTTTTCCCTACTCTGTTTTCAGCCATCATAATTGTCCTTGTAGCCTCCTCATTCAAAAATCCCTATGCCTTCCCCCCCTACGCCCCCCCCCCCCCCCACTGGCTCCCTTCAAGCCCCTTGTGTTTGCCACTTTGCCATTGGATCTGGCTGTCCGTCTGTAGCTGTCTCAGGTGAGTGTATACCTGTACTCTACACTTGATATATCACCCTTCTGTAGATACAGTCACAGCGGTTTTCATATACTATTTTTGCAGGTACTTTTCCGTCCTTAATGGATTCACAATCTAAGGTTATTTGTACCTGGGGCTATAGAGGGTTAAGTGACTTGCCCACAGTCACAAGGAACTGCAGTGGGAATTGAACCCAGTCTCATACTAACCATTAGGCCATTCCATTTTTAAAATTGTTAACACAGGTTAATATGAATATTGTAATGTTCACATCAGGGTTAATACGTGATCTACTAATGATGTGAAGCCTTAGAGACGAACATTCAAAAAATGTCATAAAGCACCATGTGGACGAATTTCTCTTAAAACGTCCAAATCGGTACTTTTGAAATCTGCTTTGCAGATGTATATCTATGCATTTTGTCTGCAGTGCATCCAAATCACAAAGGGGCATTTCAAAGGTGGGATTAGGATATGCCTAACACTTGGACGTTTCACAGCCATAATGGAACAAAACTAAAATATCCAGGGTGAAAACGTCAACAATTTGGGCTAGACCTGTTTTTCTAATGAATAAAACACTAAAAGGTGCCCTAAATGACCAGATGACCACTGGAAGGATTCAGAGATGACCCACTATTACTGGTTTACGATTGGTCAGTCTTGCTATGACGGCGGACTGGGTTGGCTACTAAGCCGGAAGGTGATTGGCTTGGGTATAGTAATTTATGATGTTGTTTGTATTTAAAATAAAGCTGCGGCCAAGTTGTGCCATGTTAAGAAAATACCATGTGTCTTGTTTGATATTATGCAATATCACGAATACCCTTAGGCCCGAGGGGTCTCGGTTGCCTATGTTAAAGCAAGGCGCAGTGCCCCCCGGGTGCACGGAGCCGCCACTAACATGGTGCTGTGCCCCGACGGGTCTGCGCGCCAAAGACAGCGGGAGGAGCGAGCGAGGTGCGGTGGGCTTGTTCCCGCCTCGTGAGATGCTCCACGCTGGGAAGAGTTGGAAGAAAATGGGGCTTAAAAACCCCTGGGCGGAGCCCGGATGCCCTCTTCCAGTGTCCGGGCAGCAGCCTGCACCCAACCCCCCCCCCCCCCATCTGTATTTTTTAGATTGTAAGCTCTATTGAGCAGGGACTGTCTCTCTATGTCAGGTGTTCAGCGCTGCGTGCATCTGGTAGCACTATACAAATGTTATTAATAATAATAATAATAATACTCCCCCAGTGGGCACTGACCCTCTCCCACCCCCAAAAATGTGAATAAAAATAGTACTCACCAGCCTCTATGACAGCCTCAGATGTTATGGCCAGGTCCTTGGAGTAGTCTAGTGGTGGGTGCAGTGCACTGTAGACAGGTGGACCCAGGCCCACACCTCTCCCAACCTATTACACTTGTGATGGAAACTATGAGCCCTCCCAAACTCACCAGAAACCCACTGTAGCTACATATAAGTGACCGCTTCATCCATAAGGGCCATTGTAGTGGTATTCAGTTGGGGGTAGTGGGTTCTGGAGGGCTCAGCAGACAAGATAAGGGAGCAATGGAGAGATGTGTACCTGGAAGCATTTATATGAAGTCAACAGCAATGCCCCCTAGGGTGCCCCATTGCTCTCCTGGGATGTCTAGGGAACCCATCTGCTAAAAATGCTGGCCCCTTCTACATCTCAATGACTTGATTTTATGTGGTTTTAACTTGTGCTTTTTCCTTTTTTTGAAAATGGCCTAAAAAGATAAATGCACAAAGCACAAAACCTTGCTTGAAACAGTATTTTTGAAGAAAAAAAAGACATTTTTCTTTGTTTGAAAATGAGTATATTTCCTATTTGGATTTGGTACGTTTAACGAAAAACGTTTATTAGTGTATGTGGGCTGCCGTTGTGCATCACACTGGATGCTGGTGGAGAGCCATAAAAGGTACTGATTGTGCAACAGAGGAGTTACAATGAGTAACTGCAAGAGCTGGGCTGTGCAGGCCATACTACAGCAGACACACATGGACAGAAAAAGAAAAAAAGGAGAGGAACAACCCTTACAAAAACAGAAAAGCAGGTATACAAGCTATTCACACTGGTGTTTTTGTTGCTGCCATTTAAGGGCTTCTAGAGCACTTTAGCTACATCATTTTGCCAATCAGATTTTGTCACTCCTGAGGCAGACATTCAGTCCATGACAAGTCCATCTGTTTATTTGTGGTGCATTTTGGGGTTTTTTGTGGACATTTTTTTTATGTTTATAGGCACAATTTGCCTCTTTCATATACATTTTTTTATTAAAGATTTTTTGGCATAGTTTTTGATCTCTGGTTGTTTATCTTTTGTTTGGATATCCTTGGTCCACCCGTACAGCAAGCACACGTCACAGAGCAGAGCCAAGGAGATGCAGCCTTATCAGAAGCTCGTGGGTATTTAGTTTAAAGTTTTAACTTAGGGGGTACTTGGCTTGAAGAAGTTGAGAAACACTGCCCTTGGCCACTAGGGATTTGAAAGGTAGGCCTAAGAAGACCTACTAGAGGGTACGAGGGTGCAGGACAGGGCCTGTTAATGGGGAGAGGTGTCAGTTGGAAGGGAGAGTTCATTCTATTCCTCTTTGGGGGAGTCGACAGGGAGTCGACAGGGCAGGTAGCCCACTGCCCTTCAAGCCAGTACCCAGAAATTATGCAGGTGCTGGCCAATATTCAAAGCAGGCACCTGCATAGCTAAGCAGGCATAGTTGGGCTGCCTTTTATTTTTATTTATTTTTTATTTTTGTTACATTTGTACCCCACGCTTTCCCACTCATGGCAGGCTCAATGCGGCTTAGGTACTTATTTTGTACCTGGGGCAATGGAGGGTTAAGTGATTTGCCCAGAGTCACAAGGAGCTGCCTGTGCCTGAAGTGGAAATCAAACTCAGTTCCTCAGTTCCCCAGAACCAAAGTCCACCACCCTAACCACTAGGCCACTTCTCCACTCCTGCTTTTTATACATTCTTATGTGCCCACTTAGCTATGTGGGCACCAGCACTGGTTAATGCTGGCACCCACACAATTGCTAGCTCCTTCTCGACTCCACCCTGATAATGCCTCTCTACATCCCAGTTCAATATGGCTACTTATTGCTTATATTCAGTGGCACTGCCTGGTTATCTACTGTTGAATATCAGTAGGTAACCAATCACAGGCAATTTAAGCAGGCAGAAGCCTCTCCTGCCCACTTAAAACACTTTGAATACCAGGCTTTCTGTCTTAATGTTCATTTTTTTATGTTTATAGTATACCAGTGAATTAAGAAGAGCCCTTAGAAGAAAATTTATTGAGTGTTAATCTTGAAAAAAGGTGTGGCAAAAGCCATAGATAAATATATGAACTCGAGCAAACTTAGCAACAGCTTGCAAGTCAAAGGATACTTAAATACAGTTTCTTTTAGGTTAATGCAGGGTTTAAAAAAAAAAAAAACATATAACAAGATTCACATAAATAGTAAATACATTTTTTTCAGTTCAAAGATTTTATTAATTTTTTTCAATTACAAAACAACAGAGAGAAATACATTCGCAGAGGTACATATGGTACAAAAGGTGATACATGTGCACCTAAATTTGCACATGTTAATGATAAATAAAATGAAATGAAGTAAAAATAAAATAAATAAAACAATAATATAATACAAAATCAAGGACTGCTTTATGGAGCAGTTGGTACAGGAGCCGACGAGAGAAGGAAAAATTCTTGACCTAGTCCTCAGTGGAGTACATGATCTGGTGCGGGAGGTAATGGTGATGGAGCCATTTGATAACAGTGATCATAATATGATCAAATTTGATATTAGCTTTGTAGTAAGTATACATAGGAAATCCAATACGTTAGTGTTTAAATTTAAAAAATCAGACTATGATAAAATGAGAAGAATGGTGAAAAAAAAAAAACTTAGAGGAGCGGCTTCGAGGGTCAAAAATTTACATCAAGCGTGGATGCTGTTCAAAAACACCATCCTGGAAGCCCAGGCCAAATATATTTCGTGTATTAAAAAAGGAGGATGGAAGACCAAACAACAGCTGGCGTGGTTAAAAAGTGAGGTGAAGGAAGCTATTAGAGCTAAAAGAAAATCCTTCAGAAAATGGAAGAAAGAACCGACTGAAAATAATAAGAAACAGCATAAGGAATGTCAAGTCAAATGCAAAGCGCTGATAAGGAAGGCAAAGAGGGACTTTGAAAAAAAGATTGCATTGGAGGCAAAAACATATAGTAAAACTTTTTTAAGGTATATTAAAAGCAGGAAGCCAGCAAAAGAATCGGTTGGACCGCTAGATGACAGAGGGGTAAAAGGGGCGAACAGGGAAGACAAAGCCATAGCAGAGAGATTAAATGAATTCTTTGCTTTGGTATTCACTGAGGAGGATATGGGAGAGATACCAGTGCCAGAAATGGTATTCAAAGCTGACAAGTCAGAGAAACTGAATGAAATCTCTATAGACATAGAGGATGTAATGGGGCAATTTGACAAAATGAAGAGTAACAAAACCCCTGGACCAGATGGTATTCATCCCAGAGTACTGATAGAACTGAAAAATGAACTTGTGGAACTATTGTTAGTAATATGTAATTTATCCCTAAAATTGAGCATGGTACTAGAAGATTGGAGGGTGGCCAATGTAACGCTGATTTTTTTAAAAAAACTTTCCAGAGGAGATCCAGGAAATTATAGACCGGTGAGTCTGACATCGGTGCCGAGCAAAATGGAAGAGACTATTATAAAGAAAAAATTACAGAACATATTCAAAAGCATGGATTAATGAGACAAAGCCAACATGGATTTAGTGAAGGAAAATCTTGCCTCACCAATCAATTACATTTCTTTGAAGGGATGAACAAACAAATCCCACTGCTGCTCCTTGTGATCTTGGGCAAGTCACTTAACCCTCCTTTGCTTCAGGTACAAACTTAGATTGTGAGCCCTCCTGGGACAGAGAAATATCCAGAGTACCTGAATGTAACTCACCTTGAGCTACTACTGAAAAAGGTGTGAGCAAAATCTAAAAAAATCTAAATAAATAAATATGGATAAAGGTGAGCCGGTTCATATTGTGTATTATTTGGATTTTCATAAGGCTTTTGACAAAGTACCTCATGAAAGGCTCCGGAGGAAATTGGAGAGTCATGGGATAGAAGGTAGTGTCCTATTATGGATTATTAATTGGTTAAAAGATAGAAAACATTGAGTAGGGTTAAATGGTCAGTATTCTCAATGAAGAAGGGTAGCTAGTTGGGTTCCCCAGGGGTCTGTGCTGGGACCGATGTTTTTAACATATTTATAAATGACCTAGAGATGGGGTTAATTAGTGAGTAATTAAATTTGCTGACGACACAAAGTTATTCAAAGTCATTAAATCGCGGGATGATTATGAAAAATTACAAGAGGACCTTATGAGACTGGGAGACTGGGCGTCTAAATGGCAGATGATGTTTAACATGAGTAAGTGCAAAGTGATGCGTGTGGGAAAGAAGAACCCGAATTATAGCTACATCATGCAAGGTTCCACGTTAGGAGTCACCAACCAAGAAAGGGATCTAGGTGTCATCGTTGATGATAAGTTGAAACCTTCTGCTCAATGTGCTAAGGCGGCTAAGAAAGCAAACAGAATGTTAGGTATTATTAGGAAAGGAATGGAAAACAAAAATGAGGATGTTATAATGCCTTTGTATCGCTCCATGGTGCGATTGCACCTTCAATACTGTGTTCAATTCTAGTCGCCGCATCTCAAAAAAGATATAGTGGAATTAGAAAAGGTGCAGAGAAGGGTGGCAAAAATGATAAAGGGGATGGGACGACTTCCCTATGAGGAAAGGCTGAAGCAGCTGGGGCTCTTCAGCTTGGAAAAAAGACAGTTGAGGGGAGATATGATAGAGGTCTATAAAATAATGGGTGGAGTGGAATGGGTAGGTGTGAAGCATCTGTTTACACTTTCCAAAAAGACAAGGACTAGGGGGCATGCGATAAAGCTACAAAGTTGTAAATTTAAAAGGAATCAGAGAAAAGTTTTCTTCACTCAACGTGTAATTCAACTCTGGAATTTGTTGCCGGAAAATCTGGTAAAAGCGGTTAGCTTAGCAGAGTTTAAAAATTTTTTGGACGACTTCCTAAATGAAAAGTCCATAGACCATTATTAAACTGGACTTGGGGAAAATATTTCTGGGATAAACCTCATAAAATGTTTTGTACTATTTTTGGGATCTTGCCAGGTATTTGTGACCTGGATTGGCCACTGTTGGAAACAGGATGCTGGGCTTGATGGACCTTTTTGTCTGTCCCAGTATAGCAATACTTATGTACTTATGTACTATATCTACAGACATTATAGTCATAATAGTCAGCATATATGTATGAGCATCGTCATTGAGATAATAAGTATTAGTTATAAGCATCATAAACAAGTAGTACAATTCAAACATTAGAATGAGTGTTGACATAAACTCCTACATAATATTACAACCTATTTTGAATTTACACACACCTGGAAAGGAGTCCAAATTTTATCATATGTGCGTAAAGATCCAGCTTTCTCTGCTACAACATGCTTATATTTTGCTATAAAACATATGAGATTCCACCATTAGTTATATTCCAATTTAAAAAACTCCTTCCGGTGTTGTAGGATTAGCTTAATTG
This sequence comes from Microcaecilia unicolor, assembly GCF_901765095.1. Lineage (NCBI taxonomy): Eukaryota > Metazoa > Chordata > Amphibia > Gymnophiona > Siphonopidae > Microcaecilia > Microcaecilia unicolor. The sequence continues at coordinate 421,586,121 of NC_044033.1, forward strand.
CTATGTGTAACAAGATATACAACAGCTTGGAGTGTTCTTCCTTTAGAGGGGCAGAAAGGCCTGGTGTACCCAGTATAATTATATTGTATGTTTAAGTGTCAGAAATATGTAATATTTGGCAAGTGGTTTTTCCAAACTGTATTTTAGTAGTGATGCAAATGATCAGTCAAGTGTTTCAGAGTGCCATCTGCTAGATGGCAAAACCAGCATTCTTTATTGTTAGATTTATTAATTATAGCCGGTTTGTTTGGAGTCCAAAATGCTCTATGCAATAGAAAGTAAATAGATTGTGTAATTGCAGCAGATTTTGTAGATTTTAGCAAGTTAGTCCATATTTTCTTCCATTGTAAATACTTAAGCACAGCAGATAGTCTCTCTTTAAGTATGGAGCATAGATACTTCTCAGCACTCCAACCTAACAACAACAAGACAGTTCAGGTAAATTATAGTACTCTCATTCAATACAGGACGCAGTAGTCCAGTTAATTTCCACAGACACTATAAACAAATTACCTCATACATGCTATAAACACTTTGGCAAGGTTACTCTTGACTATCTTCCAAGATCCATAGCACAGCTCACAGCTCTCAAATTGTTATGAATAATGTCTTTATCCCCAGCAAATCCCTCTTACATCCCTGAGAGCCAATATGAAACTTCAAGGATGTAGCTGCAAATCTGAGTTGGGTGGACACACTGGCAAGCCTCATAGAATAGTTTAAGACCATCATTCCAGCCTCTCACCTCAACAGTCCACTGGTCCAAGATCATCTAGAGCCTTTTTTGTCTTAGCCAATTTTGAGGAAATCAAACCAGAATCAAAACTAGGAGTATCATGTTTCATTAACTATAAATCAAATTTCCCAGCCCACGAATTCAAGTATTTGGATTCAAATTTCAAAATGGATGAAATGGATTAATATCATAGCTTCATGAGCATGAGCTGCTTATGCAATGAAGTACACAGTGATGCTGTATCATGTCTCACAAAATGTTCTAAAGAAGCTCTCTCATTTTCCTAGTGGGACCTACTAGAATTCAGGACAGTTTGAGCCCATGTCCTGTGTGCTCTCCCTCCACCTCCCCCCTCCCACCCCCACCCTCACCCTCCCAGTCCCAGGAAAAACAGGAACACAACCCATTGTGATGCTTCAGAGCAGTAATTAGGCCCAAAACAAAGCTGGGGCCTAGATTTTGAGGCCTGACTGTCTGGAGATCCGCAAAATTAGTGGTTTTGAAGGGGTAAAGATAAGGGGTCAGGTGACCCAAATAAAGTTTTAGGTGGGGGTGACGTTAGAAAAAAAAATACTTTTAATGATGAAACCCTGAGGTTAATGTTTGGACTGGTTGTAATGCCTAGGATGGGTTTCTTTGGTACATTTTCGATGTAGGATGCATCTGGGTTTGTTCTTAATTTTCTAAAGTGGTTTAAAAGGGTTTTGCATGTGGATGTGCTTGTGTGGTTTGGAAAATTTGGGAATTTTTGGTGCTTGTTTGTACATAAAAATATGAAAATGTGCAATATTCCTATAGTTCCTATGGGGAAATTCAAAATCAAAATGGAGATTGGAACAGTTCAATCAAGGTTCCATGAGGTGAAAGAAAAAACTTAGGGGGTCTTTTTCTAAGCCACGCTAGCATTTTTAGCGTGCGCTAAAAATAGGCCCACGCTAAATGCTAGAGACGCCCATAGGAATACATAGGCCTCTCTAGCATTTTACACGTGCCTATTTTTAGCATGCGCTAAAAATGATAGCGCACCTTTAAAAAGACACCCTAAGGGCCATGTTTACTAAGCTGCACTGTAGGCGCACTAGAGGTTTTAGCGCATGCTAAAATTTAGCACGTGCTAATGCTAGAGACACCTAGATATTCCTATGGGTGTCTCTAGCATTAGTGCATGCTAATTTTTAGCGTGTGCTAAAAATGCTAGTGCACCTTAGTAAACAGGGCCCTTACAGTTCTAAGAGGTCCTTTTACAAAAGTGTGCTAGCATTTTTGGACATTTTTGGGAGGTGAGAGTGGGTTACTGACCACTGGGCGAGTAAGGAGAGGTCATCCCTGATTCTTTCCAGCAGTCATCTGGTCATTTAGGGCAACTTTTTGTGCCTTATTTGTTATAAAAACTAGCTCAAAATGTCTTAATTTTAGTCATGGACAGTTTTTTTTTGTTCCATTATGGCTGAAAAATGTCCATGTGTTAGGAACGCCCAGATCCCACCCTTAACACGCCCCCTTGTGATTTGAACACACTTCTGACGGACTTCAGAGAAAAACATCCAAATGCAGATTCAATTTTTGGATATTTTTCACTATTGAAAATGAGCTCCTTTTTCACCAGGGGTTCAGTTTGAGGCATCCTCCACGACTACAAACATCAAGTACAGTAGAGCTGATACCGTACTCTGGAATGGGGTGGTAATACTATCCCATGGTATTTTAATTTTCTCAGGGATCTCTTAAGAGTGACTTTGAGTGGCATAATCGAAAGGGATGCCCAAGTTTTCCTGAGGACGTCCTCGCAGGAGTCCCCAGACAGGGGCGGGGAAACCTGTATTATCAAAACAAGATGGATATCCATCTTTCATTTCGACAATACGATTGGAGACGCCCAAATCTTGAAATTTAGGTCATCCTTAGAGATGGTCGTCCCTAGACTTGGTTGTTTCTGATTTTCGGCAATAATGGAAAGTGAGGACCCCCCTCTCAGAAACGACCAAATCCAAGCCATTTAGTCGTGGGAGGAGCCAGCATTCATAGTGCACTGATCCCCCTCACATGCCAGGACACCAACCGGACACCCTAGGGGCACTGCAGTGGACTTCAGAAATTGCTCCCAGGTACATAACTCCCTTACCTTTTGTGTTGAGCCCCCCAACCCCCCCAAAACCCACTCCCCACAACTGTACACCACTACCATAGCCCTTACAGGTGAAGGGGGCACCTAGATGTGGGTATAGTGGGTTTCTGGTGGGTTTTGGACGGCTCACATTTACCACCACAAGTGTAACAGGTAGTGGGGGGATGGGCCTGGGTCCGCCTGCTGAAGTGCACTGCACCCACTAAAACTGCTCCAGGGACCTTCACACTGCTGCGATGGACCTGAGTATGACATTTGAGGCATTTTTGAGATACGGTGACCAGAACTGAATGCAATACTCAAGGTGCATTCGCACCATGGAGCGATACAGAGGCATTAAAGTATTTTTGGTTTTATTCACCATCCCTTTTCTAATAATTGCTAGCATCCTGTTTGCTGTTTTGGCTGCCACAGCATACTGATCAAATTAATTCAGTGTATTATCTACAATGACACCTAGACCTTTTTCTTGAGTGCTGACCCCCAAGGTTAACCCTAGCATCAGGTAACTATTTTTCAGATTATTCTTTCCAATGTGTATCACCTTGATTTGATCCACATTAAATGTCATCTGCCCAGTCTTCCAATTTCCTAAGGTCTTCCTGCAATATTTCACAGTCTGCACGTGTGTTAACAACCTTGAAAAGTTTTGTATCATCTGCAAATTTAATCATCTCATTTGTCGTTCCAATTTCCAGAGCATTTATAAATATGTTAAATAGCACCAGTCCTAGTATAGATCCCTGTGGCACTCCACTGTTCACCCTCCTCCACTGAGCAGAATGTCCTTGGCTTGATTCCAACTCAGACCTTCTAAATCCTGGATCAGCTGGGATTGGGGGATGCTACGTAAAGAGTGCTCACAGTCCCCAGAGTACCATGGCCACTGCTTAAGGGATGATGTCTATTGGATTTAGAGTCCATGATTGCAAGATTAGAGAAGGTGCCTTGGTCATGGACTCTAAATCCAATAGACATCATCCCTTAAGCAGTGGTCATGGTACTCTGGGGACTGTGAGCACTTCCAATAGCATAGCTAGAAAACAGTTTTTGGGTAGGGCAATGGATAAGATGGGTGAGCACAAATTTTCCTTTTCCTCTTCCCTCCCTCTCCCCCTCTCCCACCACACTACCAAACTTAAAAATTAAAATACTATAGCTGGTGAGAACTGAACAAGCTCATGGTGCTGGCATTGGCACCTCAGAGTGCTGCCGCTGACTGCAGTGCTTTTCTAACAGGTCAATGATAAGCTCCAGATGTCTTCAGCTGGCAGGGCTTGGTGACTTCCTCCAGCTACACTAATGGTACACTACTGCTGGGTGAGACTGAGGCAAAACTAGATGGGCCCAGGTCCACCCGTGGCTACGCCTCTGGGACTAGCACTACAATGATCATGCTAAGTATGCTGTAGTGGAGAGGGGACACAAAGTGGGGGAAATATGTCTTGTTAATAGCCAATGAAACCCCCAACCATGGTTCTGATTGAACTGGAGGCCCAAATAAGCAGAAATAATAGAATTAACTCCTATCCTGAGGCCATAAGCCTGGAAGCAATTTATAAATGAGAAACCCTCTGCACAAAGCAGGCACATTATGCAGTATACTTGCATGTTGGCTATAGAAGGGATTTGCAAGACATTCCTGAATCTGATAATTAGAACATTTCCAGGGAATAAAATGTTGATATATGGCTAGCATGTGGTCACATAAATTATAATCAAGTCTTTATGTTACCACATCTTAATATTATTTTTCCAATCTCATCAATCGAGCTGCATCACAGTTTCTCCTGGGGGTACTCCCATGCATGTCAATGAAATGTTATTTACCGAATAATACTGCTCACTGTTAGAATACTTTGCTTAAGTATCACAGCATGAACTAAATTGTAATTCTAGTCCATATCCACAGGGATATGGTAGGATATCATTTGACAGTTTTATTACCCTCCTCCCTCTGCCAATTAAGAAAACAGCACTGGAGCACTACTGGCAAATCTTTCTCTCTCTCTCTCTTACACACACCTTTAATTACAAAAAAAAAATGTTTTTCCCAGTTCACTTTCTTGTCATCCACTTTAATCCACAATCATCCCTTCTTTATTTCTCTCACTCTTATGGATGTATGCATCTGTCCTGAATCATACTTTGGAAAAAAATAATCTCGCCAAGAGGAAATTAATAGAGATGTTGTGATCAGAAAAATGGCCTAACTTCCATTGGTTAAAACTATATCACAGTAAGTATATAATTTGGTGCTACTTTACACATAGCAGTGATAAATCAAGCTCTTTGCTTCTAACATGGAGTTTGACATTTTACAATCTCCGAAAACAATGACTATATTACAACTCACCTAATGGAATTTTCCCAACCATTATATTATCTTTGTCCCATAGAATCATGGATTACATCATTTCTTTCTGGGCTCCCAACTCCTATATTGCCAAAACCAAGAAACGTGCTCCAAATTCCAGTTCTCATGCATATTTAATCTGTAGTACTACTGCAGCAGATGTGTGAAATGTAATTGCCTGCTTTATGTTTTTGGTCTAAAACCTGAAGAGCATAGTAGGAAACTAACCAAAATCCTCTACGTGTCGACAACAGCAAGCGTTGATACTTTATGTGAAAAATAAATGGTCTATGACTTGTGAATGGCTTAGAGCCTCTGTGGTATTTGTAATCAAAACTAGAGTGGATGCCAGATGTGAGAATAAGTCTCAGCTCCAAAAGGCACATGTTCAGCACAGACCAAATAAAATGGCAGGGTACTCAAGACCTTGAGAAGTACAGAAAAACCTTTTTAAAAAATAAATGGATTTCATATAAAAACATCTAAAAACTGATTTTGAAAATACCAATGTGGACGTTTCTATAAGAAAAATGTCCAATTACTGATTTATGCCACATTTTGGACATTTTTCTCTTTTGAAAATGAGTCCCATAGAGGGGCATAATCGAACGGGGCGCCCAAGTTTTCATGAGGGCGTCCTCGCAGGACGGCCCCATAAAGGGGCGGGGCAACCTGTATTATCGAAACAAGATGGGCATCCATCTTTCGTTTCGATAATACAGTCGGGGACACCCAAATCATGAAGTTTAGGTCGACCTTAGAGATGGTCGTCCTTAGGTCATTTTTGAGATGGTTGTCCCCAGTTTTCGGCGATAATGGAAACCGAGGACGCCCATCTCAAAAACAACCAAATCCAAGCCATTTGATCGTGGGAGGAGCTAGCATTCGTAGTGCACTGGTCAACCTGACATGCCAGGACACCAACCGAGCACCCTAGGGGGCACTGCAGTGGACTTCAGAAAAAGGTCCCAGGTGCATAACTCCCTTACCTTGGGTGCTAAGCCCCCCAACCCCCCCCCCCAAAACCCACAACTGTACACCACTACCCTAGCCCTTAGGGATGAAGGGGGGCACCTAGATGTGGGTATAGTGGGTTTGTGGTGGGTTTTGGAGGGCTCACATTTACCACCAGAAGTGTAACAGGTAGGGGGGATGGGCCTGGGTCCGCCTGCCTGAAGTACACTGCACCCACTACAACTACTCCAAGTACCTGCATACTGCTGCGATGGACCTGAGTATGGCATTTAAGGCTGGCATAGAGGCTGGCAAAAAAAGCATTTTAAAACTTTTTTATGGTGGGAGGGGGTTAGTGACCACTGGGGGAGTAAGGGGAGGTCATCCCCGATTCCCTCCGGTGGTCATGTGGTCAGTTCGGCCACCTTTTTGATGCTTGGTCGTGAAAAAAATGGACCAAGTAAAGTCGTCCAAGTGTTCGTCGGGGATGCCCTTCTTTTTTCCATTATCAGCCGAGGACGCCCATCTCCTAAGCACGCCCCAGTCCCGCCTTCGTTACACTGCCGACATACCCCCGTGAACTTTGGTCATCCCCGCGATGGAAAGCAGTTGAGGGCGCCTAAAATTGGCTTTCGATTATGCCAATTTGGGCGACCTTGCGAGAAGGACGCCCATCTCCTGATTTGTGTCGGAAGATGGGCGCCCTTCTCTTTCAAAAATTCACCTGCTAGTGACCTTCCTTATCAGTTTCCTTAACCCACAGCTATGGACTTAGGAGGCATATCTTAATCAAAGCATTGTCTTGGTGGTGACAAACTGTTTCCACTTTACAATGATGGACTTTACAGTGCCTCAAGGGATAGTCAAACACACTGACATTTTTTTATAGCCTTCCCTCAATCTATACCTTGAATAACTTTATCCCAGTTTTCTGTTGCAGCTATGTGTTTAGCATTTTAAGACCTTTGCTTCAAATTCACTTCATACAATGAAAACTGTTTGATTCAAATAAGATCTATTTAGTTTATTATGGGCCTTGTTAAGGCTGTTTGGGTGAGCAGCAATGACTTCATACATGCCAGGCTCCACGTGAACTGGAAGAAGACAGAAGGAGGAAGAAGGGACGTGGTTGCCACTATGAGTCATACCTTCTTGGTGGTCGTCCTTGGCGATGTTGGCTGCTGTTCATCTATTCTACAGCTGCTTTGAGCTTGGAGAGTGCTGCACTTTTGAAGGGGCCCTGTTTCCTCCTGGATCGCCAATTCCAGTCGTTGGCCATCGCCCGCATTCCTGTCCTGTTCGCAGGAACTGATTATCTGGCTTAATGTGTCTCAGCGAGTCAAGACCTGATTTTGGACTCCCTCCTTACTTTCTCCTCTTTCTGTTTTCTTTTCCTTGCCTACTTATTTGTTTAAATATTGTATTTATATTCCCTTCCCTTCTTCCCCCGTTCCCTCTACCCTCTCTACTGTCATTGTAATTGTTTCTTTGGTTCATTGTAAGCCGCTTAGAGGCTGCTTTATGTGGTAAAAAGCGGGGTATAAATGATCTAAATAAATAATGACAAAAGTTATGAAGACCTATGCAATCAAGACTTTTTGGTTTTGTAGTCGTAATTATGTTTTGAATATTTATATATAACTGCACTTCTACACCAAAAGCGTAAAGGATGTTGAATGAATTAGTAGCACAAATTCCTATTTTAATGCATATTGACTAGTATTTATGACAGTAGAACTTGAAAAATGTACAAGAGGCTGAAGACTTTACGGTATTGTACTTAGCAATCAGAACCAACATTTGTCACAAAACCTTTGGCCTCCAGACTGAGGGATAAACACTTTAGTAGCCAAGTTAATGTAGTCTTTAAACACTCATAATCCATCTCTGATTAAATGAAACTACTGGAGTAGAAGTGTAGGAAATGCAAATAAAATTTCCACAAAGACTACAAACTGTAATTAACTGCTTGGCTATTATAGAGAAGAACAAGGGTAAAATCCAAGCTTTGCTGTACCTATTGAGTAGGGAAGGGAGCTTCTACTAGAAGAAAAATAAGAGGGATATTTTTTAAAGTTTTAGGCAAAACAGATTTAGTTTTTAAGAGTCTTCTGCTTTCCATTGCTTAATATGGAACCTTCCTGTTCAGGAAGCTCAGATTCAAGGATAATGTAAGAGCCCTTTTACAAATCTGTGGTCAGCACTAATTCTTGCTTATCACAGCAAAAATAGCATACTTCAGGGTGCAATGAGGAGTCCCATTCAGGGTCTCACCTGCCTGCCTCCCAGGGTCGCCGAGAGGGGGGGGGGGCAAAATTCCCCAGGCCTCCAAGGGGGCCCGGCGCCAGGGTCAGGCTGCCGGCGCTGCAGTCCCCGGTCTCACCTGCCTGCCTCCATGGCTCTGGGCCCCCTTCATTCAAAGCGGCAGTCGCAGATCGCGTCTCTTCTGGCCTTCCCTCCCTGTGTCCCGCCCTCGTGGAAAACGGAAGTTACATCAGATGAGGGCGGGACACAGAGAGGGAAAGCCAGAAGAGACGCAATCTGCGACTGCCGCTTTGAATGAAGGGAGCCCGGAGCCGTGGAGGCAGGCAGGTGAGACCATGGACTGCAGCGGCGGGGGAAGCAACGGGGCTGAGGCGGGGCAGTGGGGGGGGGGGGCGGAGGCGGAGTGGCCTTGTCCCGGGCCCAACCTAGTCTCTCGGCAGCCCTGGTCCCATTGTAAATTCAGGATGTGCAGGCACTACTCACATGCTATAATTAGTTTTTTGCTACAGAGGCATGTCTGGGGACAGACAATGGGTGTGTTCTGTACTAATCACCTAGCACAGTTATATTGCCTCACACTAACCAATTAGTGCACACTTAGCATGTCAGTCCTTACCATCTACATAATGGATGATGGGCAGACTGGATGGACCGTACAGGTCTTTATCTGCCGTCATTTACTATGTTACTATGGTAAGGACTCACGGCACTAAACTGTTTTAATGGCCATGTGCTAATGGCAAAATTAGGAGCCCTTTTACGATGCCATGGTAGAGTTACCGCAGCATTGGCACATGCCAGTCTGGCACTACCACCATCCTACTGAAGAACCACCAATAGTGCCACCCCCCTCCCCCACTGCGCAGCCTTTCCGGCACTATGGGAAATTGTTTTTGTTTTTAGCACCAGAGCTTGCCCAGAGGTCATTGGGCAGTGCTGCTCACAGTCCTGTTACTGCAGGGTTAGCGCAGGAGTCCTTATCACCTCCTAAATAGGTGATAAGGGCTCCCCCAGGAAATGGCCATTCGGCAAGTGTGTACTTAATGCACAGCCATTTCCTTTTATCTGCCTTTTACCCACTGCAGTAAAAGGGGCCTCGGCACCCAGCAAATCCCCTTTTACTACAGTTTGATAAAAGGAGCCCTTAGTACATGGCCATTAATACAAAAAAAAAAAGGAAATTCAGCCATTTTACCCCAGCAGTAGAAAATGTCCGTAGCAAACAGGAAAGAAATGCATAAGGGCACGCTAAGACCATTTTTTACCGCTGTTTGGTAAAAGGGACCTGTAGTTTATTAAGCAGAACTTGTATTTTCTGTGAATCTATTGAATAGTTTTTAATGGTTTAGTTATTCATTCATTCATTCATTCATTCATTCATACTTGTACCCCACAATTATCCAAAAACGAGTTTTGGTTCAATGTGGCTCACATTTAACAGTTGTTAGAGATTACATTGATTCAATTACATTTACAAGGTCGTATGATGCTGTGTTTTACAGTGGTTGGCAAGATAACAGTGCATATGGAATAGTCATTGGGGTGCCCTTTTAATAAGCCGCGAGAGGCTCTCTGTGTGGGCAGTGCATGCCCAAATGAGACTACCGCTAGGCCAATGTGCCACCCTGGCAGTAATTACAGATTTGGTGCATTCCCATAACACCTGCATGAATTATTTATTTATTACCTCCCACGTGTACCATTTCTGGTGGTAATCGGCAGTTGGCACACACCGACAGGTCACCGCACATGTAGTGGGTGAGCCCTTACCGCTAGATCAATGGATGGCATTAAGGGCTCAAGCTAGTTTTAGATGCATGCTAGTTTTAGTTTTACAGCATGCCCTTTTCCCGTCACATTAAAAAAAAACCCTACTTTGCAGGTACTGTAAAAACTGGCCCAACGCACACCTAATACACATGCCTGCACTGCCGCAGGCCACTTTTTACCACAGCTTAGTAAAAGGGCCCCTGGGTTTCTTAAGAAGATATGTCTTAGTTCATTTCTTACATGAAAAGATGTGTTACAGTTAGAGGTTGTATTGTGTATTGTTGTTCTAGAATGATTAGTGCATATTTTACTCATAGAATTTCCTGGAGAGGTAGGTCTTTAGGTCTTTTCTGAACTGGAGGTAATTTGTCATGCTTCTTATGACTATGGGAATTGAGTTCCACCATTTTGAGCCCAGGTAGCTGAATTCCACTGTGTAGGTGGATTTGTATAGTACGTTTTTGCAGTTGGGCAGGTGAAGTAGTAGGTAACTTCTGGTTCCTGGGTTTGCATTTCTTAGTGATTGATCATGTCTAGCATGTAGTCCAGTGACATGCCAAACAGTATTTTGATGATGATTGCGCTGGTTTTGAAAAATAATCTGGCCTTAATCGGGAGCCAATGTAGCATTATGAGTAGTGGGGTTGCTCTATCATATTTCAACTTTTTGAATATCAATCTCGCTGCTGTGTTTTGGACAGCTTGCAGCATGTATATGCTACTTTACAATATCAGCGTCTGTACTATAAGCCGGAATGACTGTCCAGGATCAGATGTTTGTCGAGAATGATTCCTATTCTGAGGTTTTGGTAAGTAGTGGGATTGTACTGGCTGGATAAATCCAGGAGTTTGGTTTTGTCTCAGTTCAGTTTAAACTTGACAGTTGTGGCCCAATTTTCCGTGAGGTTGAGTCCTTTTTTGGCCTTATCCAGTATCTCTGTGATGCTGTTGTTGAAAGGTATGTAGATGGTGATATCATCTGCGTATATGAATGGGTTTAAACCTATTTTTTCCAGTTTCTTGCCAAGTGGAGCCATCAGGACATTGAATCATATTGGTGATAACTGGGAACCCTGAGGGACCCTGCATTCAGGAGGTTGAAAATTCATTGGACATCTTGAGAACTGTTGAACCAGGCTGCTACTGCTCCAGTTACTCCTATGCTGTCGAGCAGGGTCATTAGTATTGTGTGGTCTACTATGTTGAAGACACTTGACATATCGAATTGTAGTAGTAATGTTGACTAGTCTTGGATTATTATTCTTCTGAATTTTGTGATCAGGGTGGTTATTACTGATTCGGTGCTATAGCATGGTCTGAAGCCTTGATTGAAAGCTGTGAAGGACTGAGTAGTACATTAGGTATTTCATTAATTATCATGCTACTAGTCCCTCCATTGATGCCACTGGTCTGTAATTAGTGAGTTCACTGATCTTTCTGGTGGCATCTTTAGGAATTGGAGTATGATATTGCCTTTGTCAGAAGGCAAATGGCCTTTCAAGAACATGCATTCTGTGTGTTTCAGTTAAGCATTTGATGAACCAATCTGGTAGGTTTTTCCTCTTTTAGTTTGAGCAGCTGTCTAGTAGGCAATTGGTGTGTGCATATTTTGTCAGTAGTGTTTTAACTGAGCTGGTTGTTGGTATCTTAAAAGAGGACCAGATTCTGTCTGCCTTGATGTGGTCCTCATTGATTTCACATTCATGTAGGAAATCTAAGAGGGGTCCTTTTACTAAGGTGTGCCAAAAAATAGCCTGCGCTGTTGTAGGCGTATGTATTGGACGCATGCAAGACCATTTTATCAGCGCGCCTGCAAAAAAGGCTTTTTTTTTTAACCGAAAATGGATGTGCAGCAAAATAAAAATTGGCATGCATCCATTTTGGGCAGGGACCTTACCATCACCCATTGACTTAGTAGTAAGGTCTCATGCGTTACCCGGGTGATAATCGTCAGCGTGCATACACTGCTGATTACTGCTCGGTTAGCACCATGCAGTAGAAAATAAAAAAAAATTTTGGGCACACATAAAAATTGGAATTACCGCCCAGGGCATGCGGTAGCCAGGTGGTAGTTCCAAACTGATGCACATTGGACGCGCATAGGCACCTATGCGCCTTAGTAAAAGGGCCCTTGAGTGTTGTTTGTGTTGCAGCTAGGTTTCATCTTATTTTTATTATTTTTGCTTTGAAATATTGTGCTAGCTCATCTGCTGTTAGTGGCTTTTCGTTTGACATTAGCAGAGCTTGTGTGTTCAGTATGTTGTTCATTAGTTCATATATTTTTTTTCGTGTTTCTCTTCAGGGCACACGTATGTGCTATAGTATTCCGCTTTGGCTCTTTTTATGGTGTGTTTGTACTTGCTTAAGGCTTTCCTCCATGTAGTTGTTCATGTCTGATTTGTTTTTGGACCATTTTCTTTCCAGTTTCCTGCACGTGTTAAATATTATGGGGTCTTTTTACTAAGGTGTATTAATGGATTTAGTGTGTGGTAATATTAATGTGCACTAAATGATAAGATGCCCATTATATTCCTATGAGCGTCTTATCATCTAGCATGTGCTAATCAGTGCACACTAAGGGGCCCTTTTACTAAGGCACACCGAAAAATGACCTGTGCTGGTGTAGGTGCCCGTATTGGACACCCACAGGTCCATTTATCAGTGTGTCTGCAAAAAAGGCCTTTTTTATGGCCAAAAATGGAAGTGCAGCAAAATAAAAATTGGTGGGGGTCCATTTTGAGCCTGAGACCTTACCGTCACCCATTGACTTAGCGGTAAGGTCTTTTTAGTACATCCACCCTTTAACTTTTTGCCAAACTTTTTAAGTAACAATGTATTATGCATATGATTTTTTTTTATCATGCACATGTTAAACATTTTTAGTATGAGTTTTACTGCATAATACTCTTAGGGCCTGATATTCAGGCTGTGGCGGTAAGCAGCTGGCAAGTCACTTTCAGCCATGAGCTGAACTATTTATTTATTTAGGGGCCCAACCGTGCTTACCGCTTGTTCTTCCGGGACTGCCGCTGGCCTAATGTGGCCACCGGCAGTAGTCCCGCCCCTAGTATGTGCCACTTCCATGGAAAAAAGAAAACCCCCAGAAATGGCTTGTACACGATAACCCGGAGGTAATTGGGCATTGCAGCACTCTGCCCGATTACCACTGGGTTAATGTGGGAGCCCTTATCACCACCTCAATGGGTGGAGTAACGACTCCCTGCCACATGGCCACTCTGTAAGAGTTATTTCACTGCATGGGCTTTTTTTTGGCCTTTTACTGGCTGAAGAAAAAATGACTCTGGCACGTGAGAAAAATGGCCCCTGCCGCTAGTGCGGGGTCCTTTTTCCCACAGCTTGGTAAAAGGACCCCTTAGTTATTAGGATAAGACGCCTATTATATTCCTATGGGCATTTTATCATTTTAGCGCACATGAACCATTAGTGTGCACTAAATCTGTTAGCACGCCTTAGTAAAAGGACCCCAAAGTTAGGACAGTTGTTTTTCTGTCTTAATTTTATGCAGCTACTTAGCCAGTTAGTGGACTGAAAATTGCCGCTGACCAGCTAAGTTGACGTTTTGTCCTACTCCATCCCAACCCACCTCTAAGCTATCAGGGGATGGGTGGTTAGCCAACGTTTTCAGCGGCACTAACTGGTAAAGTGCCACTGAATATTGACTACCGACTTGCTCTTCAGGGTTTAACCAGGAAGGAGCCTCTCCTGCCTGGTTAAACCCTTTAGAAGATTGACCTTTTAGTCTCATAACAATTCTCAAAAAGGTCAAGGAAATATTTGGCTCTAACTTTAATGAGAATCTTCAGAAAGAGGCAGAATATTTACACTTTTTCCGAAGCAGTTGCAGACTTACAAATATTTAAGCAAGTTCCAGTTGAGGGCTGTTCTTGCCAAACTGAAAATATATTGGTACAATCCATTAAAAAAATGTCTGGTAGCAGTTAAGGTATACATGGAACTTGGGCTTCTGTCAATTGGGACCTTGAACACATCTGGTAAGGTATGTTTTGGCATATGTCTTCCTGCTTCCACAGCCCCTCAGAATTAAGGAAAGCAGGGACTGATGCACTAAAGCATCTAGCCAGGATGATCCATGGCCTTGATTGACAGCAACTTGAGGCTCTTTAGCCGAAGTGTGCCAACTTGTATAAAATTGATATTGCTGCTTAGTTTCAAGGCTGACAGGAGCAACCCCCAGCTGGAACTCAACTTAAATGCCTGAAAAATTGCACATGCTGACAAAAAAAATAAAAGAAAGGGCAAGAAATTCTGCTACAATATAAAGTACCTTTTGATGTCTGTTCTTTGTCACAACAAATCAAGAGTTCCATGGCCATTCACACTGCTCTGGTTGACTTCTATTAACAAAGAAAAAAGAAAAAGGGAAAATTAGATATTTATTTATTTGTTACATTTGTATCCCACATTTTCCCACCTATTTGTAGGCTCAATGTGGCTTACATAGTACCGGAGAGGCCTTTGCAGGCTCCGGTGGAACAAGTACTGGGTGATGTTGTGGTAAGATCAAGTTCATGTGGCACAGCCACATTAGGGAATCGGAGAACGGAAGAGTTGTGTTATGTCCATTACAATGCTTCATATCCTGCAAACATTTTTTGTATGGTGAAACAGCACTGTGCTGGAGATAGGGTGAAGGTTCTATATGAAATTCTGAAAGAATGTTGCAAAGCAGTGTTACACATGGAGGGGCATTTTCGATAGTACATCTAAGTCAGACTTTGGATGTTTTGCGCTAAGGGCTAGATTCTATATATGGCACCTAAAAAATCTGTGTGTTAAAAAATATGCCTAGGCGTATTCTGTAATGTCATGGACTCCGCCCCTCAGGAGCAGACCACGCCCAATTTCCAAATAAAATTTCTCTCGAACTGTAGTCGGTGACCTGTATCCGGGCTGTCTGACTCCCAAAGGACAGCGTCCACACCAAAATATAGGAAAGATTATAGGAAAGGAGGTAATTTAGGGAAATAAGGATAGAACAAGGGAAAATATAAGGTACAACAATTTCTAACCCAAATAACCAGCCCTCAATAAACTTTAATATTTAACAATTTATTTGTCAGATAAACAAATATATATATATTCCTAAAATAACTACTTTAATTTCTATTTTCTAGGTTAACATCTCTTCGATTCGTTAACAAAACATCATTTTATAAACATCAGATAAGTATTCAAACGTTTGTTTCTCCTTTGTCTCTTATCTATTTGCAATTCTATTTCATTTTCTCTTTTCTCAAAGAATTGATACTTTTCTTCACTTTTGTTTTTCAGGTCCTGGACCACTCAATACAACATAACGGTAAGTATGTTTAAGTTTATTTTCTTTTTATCTCTTTTCCTTTAATTTCTTTACCACACTCTGTTGTCTTCTTTGTTCTTGGCTGGCTCTTTGACCTTTCTTGAAACGTTGGGGCCCTTGATATGTTCAGTATTCTTAGGGTCGAGTATTTTCTTGTAGGATTTCCTTCTTTCACCTAAACCTGTCCTTAACAAAGTAACTGAAGAGAAAACCCTTACTCCTTAACTTTTTCTCTGGATACCTAATAGAAGGGCTTAAATTATACACTGGCCATTCTAGATAATAAAAATAAATTAATCAAATACCCTAGACTAAATTTCCTATGCTAATTGACTTTTTTTCCTATTCTCACAGAGAACTTCACTCTTCTTTACTGCTCTTCTCAATTTCCCATATACACTCTACAGTCACACAATAAACCCCATCTCAACTTTCATTAAATTTTCATACATAAAATTTTTATTGTTTTCCTCTCAATCACTTTCATTTCACCATAAAACTCACTTTTTCACTAAACTTTGTCATTTACACAATTTCCATACTTTGTAGGCCTTCACTTCGCACAGCTATTTCACACACACCCTTCTCCCTCTGTGTTCAGAAGCTCTCTCCCCAACTGCCCACTCGGCCGTTGCCTAGACAACGGAGCTTCCCTGGACATTCCGCCGTCCAAGCAACCAATCAGGTGCTCTACTTGATTTGGAATTCCTCCACCTGTCCATCATGGAACCCCTAACAAAAATTCCATTCTCCATTTTAATCAACTGTTTACCCATTAAAAATCATTAAAAACATATATTTTCCCCAATTTTTACCCCTAAACTCTTCCCAATTAACTTCAAAATTTCCATGCCGCCTAATATAAATTTCCCCATAATCCCTATATTTTTAGAATTCAAATTAACCCTTTCCTTACCCCACAATCAAACATTACCCCATAACACCCCTCCGAAAATCCAAAACTCCCCAAAAACCTATCCAAAAATTAGAAGACCCCTTCCCGGACATAATATGTCGAAATTATTAAAATCGGACCATTTAAACCCCCCGAAGCACCCCAAAATGTCCCCCTATTAAATTAACCCCTTAAACCCCAATTTTAAAATTACACCCCCCCCCCTAATTTACCTAAACTAACCCCCCTGAACACAAATCTGCAAACAGAATTTAAATCCGTTAAACCGTTCAGAATCTACGCCCCTCTACACCTATTACCACATTTTAAACAATATAAAAAATAAAATTTGGGGCCAAATACCCCCTTACCTGTATCCTTAAGTCCCCCACACATGATGACCACCAAAATTCCAGGTCCCGGTGATCTCTCCTCAAAAACGGAGGAAAAACAAAAAAACCTCCGTGGCCGGGCCCAAAATTTAGGCCCCGGCTTCAGCCTACACGGGAAGACGCGATCCCAATTCGCATGTAGCGCGCCCCCACCGGGAGCGCGCCCGCACGTTTCTTTTCTTCCCCTGCCGCTCCTCTTCACTTTAGCGCCTAGCGCCAAAGCCAACACCGGCCCCATTCGGCCCCGAAACGGGGCGAAGCATTCCTTTCACACCGGGGACGTGCCCAACCGTCCCCCGGTTACAAAACCCCACCGGAAGCATCTTCACTCCCGGGGACTTGCCGAATCGTCCCCGGGAGTCAGGAAATGAAAATGCTGCCTCAAGCAGCGTTCCCCTCGGCCCCAAATCCAAGGATAAAAAAAAACAACCGCCGCTCCTGGCAGCCCCACCGTGGCCCCAAAGCTGCCACAGTTCACTCACCCTGGAGCAGCTCTCGGACCCTCCAGAGCCTCCCAGGTAAGTATTTAATTTATATTTTATTTAACCCCTAACCCCCTGTTACAGTAATATACACTTAAATTTTACAGAATAGGCTTAAATTTCCACATGGTCTATAGAACACGCCAAGCACCTCTCCATGTGACCACATTTGGTCGCATCCATTTAGGCCATGTTTTACTTGGTGTAAACCCTGACACCTAAATTAGGCACAGAGCGGGTGTAGTCTATAATAATACTCATAGATTCTAGAAATGTCCATGACCTACCCATGGCCATGCCATCTTTTCAACTATGCAACTTAGAATTTAGATGGACCACATCACAGAATATGTTTAGCGAGTTGTGGACGTAAATCTTAATAATGCCAATTAGTGCTGATAATTGCTTGTTAACATCCAGTTAAATTAAGGCCCAATTTATAGAATTTGGGGGTAAATGTCCAAAATCCGAATAGGAAATGGCCATTTTCAAAACCTCAATGGGGGAGATTCTATATATGGTGCCTAAAAAATTATAGAATATGCTTAGTTGATATTTCAACTCCTAAATCTATGCGCATCCATATACACCAACAAAAATGAGGCGTAAATCCCAGCGTGTAAATTTAGGCACTGTGAAGAAACAGTGAGGCCCTTTTACTAAGTCATGCCTAAAAGTGGCCTGCACCGGTGTAGGCACATGTTTTGGATGCACACAGGTCCGTTTGCTCAGTGTGCCTGGAAAAAAGACTTCTTTTTGTGCCGGAAAATGGATGTGTGGCAAAATTAAAACCATTGCACATCCATTTTCGGGCTGAGACCTTACTGCCACCTATTGACAGTAGTCTCACGTGCTAACCAGGTGGTAAGCAGCCAGCGCGCGTAAACTGCTAATTACCACCGGGTAAGTGCCACGCGGTAGAAAATAGAAAATATTTTCTATTGCATGTTTTGGTCATGTGTCAAAAATGGAACTATTGCCCGGGGCACATAGTAGCTGTACCCATGTAGGTGCTATGCACCTTTGTAAAATGGCTCCAGTGTGCTTTAAGACTGTAAAATGTATTAGATATTTTCCTATTTTATGTCCTGAAATGTATTTCTCCTATTTGGACAGCAGGTGGTGTTTCTTTGCTGCAAAGCTGTTATAGGGAACTGAATGTTCTTTTTCTTTAACACAAGCAGGAAGCAAGCAGCAGTATACTTTCAAATCTTGTTAACTGGATTCTGATTGGCCCAGGAGTTCATTTCCTTTAGAGTGTACTGATTTTGCCTTCAGTCTTAGTCTGGAAGAAGAGGGAGACAGATTTCTTTGCTAAGGTTCTGTGAACAATTATATGTCCTGATCTTCCCAGGTACTGTTTAGACAGCATATAGATGTTTAGTTAGCTTTCTAATTGATCCATTTTTCAGTTACTTGTTACTGTTTGCTATTTGCACATTTTTGTTCAGTGTTCAATTTTTATGAGAATAATTAAAATTGTTTGTTTGCTCTGCATGTCTAGACTGATAAAGAATCCTGGTGATTTGTGTTTTGGGCCTGTGAGTGCTTTCTGGGAACTGTGGGACCAATGGGAGTGTGGCTCCAGTAACCTAGAAATCATTGGGGATAATTGAAGAGCGGGAGACTCACCCAGAGGCAGTTGTGACACAGTCAGTGGGAGGAGGGTACTAGTATAGAGCACAAGTGGACCTGAGCTATGCTGAGGATAGGCCCTGTAAGTGGCACAGGGTAGCCCCAGGCCAGTGGCTAGGCATTTCATGACAGACACACTGGGCCATATTCTATAACTAGGTGCATAAATTTCAGAATGCCCACAAAATGCCCATTTCCCCACCTATAACCACGCCTCATTTTGCCTGTGTGCACTAGAAGTTTGGCACACATCATTACAGAATACCCTTAGCGAGCTGTGTGCCTACGTTCTAATCAGTGCCAATTAGTGCTTATTATTGCTTGTTAAGTGCTGTTATCAGCGCTCATTAGCTTGTTATATTACGTGCATTGTTATAGAATCCATGCCAATTTCAGCGCTGATCTCTATGCAGCTATATAGATTTTGGTGCCTATCTCTAGGTGGGCTATATAGAATCCAGGGAAAAAGTCTTTTTTTTTTTTTTTTTTTTCGAAAATACCATTTGTAACAAGGTTTTATATTCCTTGCATTTATTTTTTCTGGCTAAAGAACCATACAAGTGAAAAATCTAGAAAATCAAGCCATTGGGATGTATCAGGGGTCAGCATTTTTAGCAGACTGGTCCCCCAGACATCCTGGGAGACCAATGGGGCATCCTATTGCTTTGGACTTCATATAAATGCTCCCAGGTACACATCTCACCATTGCTCCCTTATCTTGCCTGCTGTGCTCTCCAAAACCCATGAAAACCCACTACTCCCAACTGCACACTACCACAATAGCCTTTAGGGGTGGAAGGGACTCCAATATGTGGGTACAGCGGGCTTATGATGAGTTTTGGAGGGCTCACAGTTTCTACCACAAGTGTAGCAGATAGGGGGAGATATGGGCCTGGGTCCACCTATCTACAGTGCACCCACCACTAGACTACTCCAGGGACCTGCTTGCTGATCTAATGGATCTGGCTATAACATCTGAGGCTGTCATAGAGGTTGGTGAGTAATATTTTTAGTCACATTTTTTTTGGGGGGGGGGGGTGGAGGGGGTTAGTGACCACTGGTGGAGTAAGGGGACATCCCTGATTCCCTCCAGTGGTGTTCTGGTCATTTAGGGCACCTTTTTTTTGCCTTATTCATTATAAAAACAGGTCTACACCAAAATGTTTTTGCCCTAGATGTTTTGGTTTTGTTCCAATATGGCTGTAAAACATTCAAGTGCTAGGCACAGCCTAATTCCATCTTCAAAACGCCCCTGACATGCCCCCTTGTGATTTGGACACATTGCAGACAAAAGGCATAGATAAAAGAAGCTTTCACTCTGAGAACATCAAAAGAGAAAGTGGAGCTCTGAGGTCTTTTCCTCTGCAAGTATAACACAACATATTTGCACTTTGAAGAGTCTTAGCTTGCATTATTAGTATTTTGAATTGTATTCTTTGGTAAGCTCCAAGTGAAAAGTGAATTAGCATAGATAAACATCTGCAAAATAGGTTTTGAAACTACCGATTTGGACGTTTTGAGAAGAAATCTGTCTAAATGGTGCTTTATGACACTTTTGGGATGTTTTTCTCTTTCGAAAATGAGCCCCTTATTGTATGTTCGGTAGAATGATAAACAGGATATACATCTGCAAGATAAGTGATGTTTTAATTACTATAAATCACTTTTGGACACAATTTATATTTTTTGGAGATTTTGACAGAAAAAAACCATGTGTGCTCATTCAAAAGAGTGTACACTATGTGCAAAAAGCATGCACTTTTTTTGGAAAGAGTGTGCACTCTTTTCCTGATAGTATGCACATGTGTACACTATTCATTCACTTGCAATGGTTCAAATGGGTGCACTATTGAAAAACACAGTGTGCACTCTTTGTACATAGTGCACACTGTTTTGAAAGAGTGTGCACTATTTTTGGCAAATAAAAATAACACAAAATTGTGTGGTTTAGGGGGTTCTGCTTATTTTTGTTTTGTAATGACATAGGATATGTAGTTGACATTTCCCATGTCATTGCAAACATAGGGGTTCTTTTACAAAGGTGCGGTAGGGTTGTCCTGTTTAGCTTTAGTTTTAGTGGTCATGGTACAGGATCTTTATCCCTGATGCAGCTTCGACAAAACAGGGATTCCCTGTTGGCAGGGGCATAGCTAGGTGCGGCCACGGGGGCATGGGCCCCCACAGATTTAGCCCTGGCCCCTGCCGCTGACCCTCCCCACCACTTTTGATCCCCCCTCCCGCCGCCGCTGCCTGGTACCTTTGCTGGTGGGGGTCCCCAACCCCTACCAGCCGGTCTTCAGCGCCGGTCTCTGGCGCCTTCGCCCGCCAGCAAAGGTACCAGGCAGCGGTAGCAGCAGCAGTGGCAGCAGCAGCAGCGGGTTGGCGGCGGTGGGAGGGGGAATCGAAAGTGGCAGGGGAGGGTCAGTGGCAGGGGGGTCGAAGGTGGCAGGGGGGTCGGCGGCTGGGGGAGGCAGGCTAAATGTCAAAAAGTGTTGGGGATGATCAGGCAGAACTATATCCTATATCAACTGTTTGAATTTAAGAGCATTTTTAAAGACAGATAAAAAGGTGACAGTACCTTCTAGCCTTGCAGTAACTTGGACAGAGACTGGATGTTGAAATTAATGTTCAAAAAGAAAAAAAAAATCCCAGGTGTCAAAAAACAGTAAAAGATGCAACACTTTACTTCCAAAAAATCTGAATTCTCAGATCAATTAAATTATGAAATTAAATATATGAAAATGGTTACTCTCAGTTATATAAGTCATGGTGCCCTCGCGTCTAAGGCTTCCTAAGGCAACAAGAAATAAATGGTTTACTCAAGGATGTATCTGGGCATCAAATGAGAGCCTTAAATAGACAGCTTATAGTTCTTGTTACCATAGGAAGCCTTAGACGCGAGGGTGCCATGACTAAGATAACTGAGAGTAACCATTTTCACATACAGTATTTAATTTCATAATTTAATTGATCTGAGAATTCATGTGTTTTGGAAGTGAATTGTTACATCCTTTACTGTTTTTTGCCACATGGGAGTTTTTCTTTTTGTTATATGTTATGTATTCCCCGTTAATGGTTTTGATTTTGAAATTAATGTTCAGACATTATGAAACCAGTTTTTGAATTTGAAAGTATGCTATTTTCTTGAATGGACGAAAGCCATTCAGAAAAAATATATAAGCAACTCTTCCTAATGAGACCTAGATTTTTAAAGCTAGGGGCTTCATTCTTCAAAAAATGTCTTTGTAAACTATTTCAATATTGGAATGTTTCTTATATCTATTTGAACGTTCTCAACTGGCCTTATTTTTAAGTGATAAAACTGTACAGGAAAGGCAGGTTTTAGATCTTTCTCTTTAGTTTTGTTTTACGATATTATATTTATTTTTTCTACAGTAATTTATTATTGTTGTTCCAATGATTCAGTTAAGACCAGGGCTTGATCTGAACCAATTTTATTGAAAGTCTCATTTGATTGTATAACTTGGATTTTTCTATCTTGAGGACTTAGTATATTCAATTGATTGATACTATTGTTTATTTTTCATTTTTATTGATGTTATTTCTTTGAGGGACCCTTTTACAAAGGTGCATAGAGCCCTACTCATGTGCAGCACGCATCAAATCAAATCAAATCAAATCAGCATTACCGCCCAGCTAGCTCTTGCGCCTATCAATAATTCTGAGTTTGGTGCACTCCAAAAGCCCACGGTAGAAAATAATTTTCTATGTTCTACCACGGGAGCATTCCTGGTGATAATCGGCAATTGGCATGTGATGGATGGTTACCGCACAGGTAACAATTGAGCCCTTACCGCTAAGTCAATGACGAGTGCTGGTTTTAATTTTTCCACATGCCCATTTCCAAGCCCAAAAAACCCCCTTTTTTTTTCCAGACATGGTAGAGAAATGGTCCAGTGCACGTCCAATACATGTGCCCACACAACCGCAAGCCTTTGTAAAAGGGTCCCTGATTCATCTCAAGCTTATTTCTTGACGTTGTATTTGAACATCATAAAAGTTAAGGATTTAAAAAATTCTGACTGGTTGAGTGAAATAGAAGAATTGAGTTGAGAACCACTGACCTAAAAGCAATTTTCATTAAAAAAAAAAAAAAAAAAAAGACATGGACTTCCAGGTTAGAAAATGATCTTTTTCATCCTTATGGTTGATCTCTCAAAAACAAGTCTTGGGCTTGTTATACTTTTCTTGTGTAAAAACAGCAGACTTCAGATTCATGAATTGTCAAAGAGATATTTCCCACAAACCAAAATCTACCAATTAAATGCAAAACACAGGTCTGACTACAGTCATTATCACTGGCCGAAAAGGCTACCTGCAAGATCAAAACAGCTTCATCATGGAGAGCCCTTGCCCCACATGGGAGCAAAGACAGTTTTTTTTTAAATATTTATTTTACAACTTTAATATACAATACGATATGTATAATCCAGAAAGGAAATATAAAAAGAAACATTTAAAAATGTGAAATAACTTTAAAACAGAAATATATACTCTAGACCATGTCAAGAAGAAAAACTGAGGTCAATAAAACAAAAAACATCAAGTACATAATCAAAGTAGCAAGGAAAGTTTTAAGAAAGAATGATTACACCAGTCCATTACTGAAATTATCTTTCAGGTTTTAACAATGTTTTTAGACACACCAGAGCTGAAGTATTTGCAGCTGTTTTAATTGACAAAAAAGAACAAAAACAAAGCTAATTTTGGCCAAATATTATATCTTGGAAACTAGATCATGGTTCAGTGTAAGATGCTTAATAATTTGAAATGTTATTAGTCATTAATCATTTTAAAGGTCGCCAAAGTGTGTGTCATTCTATGAGACCCTTCTCTGTACTAAAACCAGAGCAGTCAACTTTACTACAAATTGCTTTTGTCTGGACTTTGAATGCCAAATCAACTTGAAACTGCAAGAAATTCATCACTGCTAAATTTTATTACAAGACAGAGCCATTATCACACACCATAGGAAACAGCCTTGAGCAGTTTTATTAATAACAGCAGTGCCTAATTTCTATGGTTTAAATTTACTTTTTCATACTTTACTGTGACATTATCCAGATATAAATTGTTATGATGAAGAGTCACTCAAAAGGGAAAAAAAGTTATAATGATGTGTAAAAAAATGATTATTTTACATAGATCCATGAAGGACATACTAATAAAAATTGGTCTGGAATATTTCTCATGATGACGATTGACATATCAGCAATAGTGTTTGTAGAAAGCATGGAAATTTCATAACTGCCAAAAATGGTATATATTTGACTTAGCAAGAACTCTACATGTATCTGATTTATTTTTTTAAGGACTTGGCTCTCTGAAGATGAAGAATTGTTTAATGAAAGAACAGTAGAATACAAATGAAAGGGGCAAAGATCTAGGTTTCAAAGGCTATATTTAACTACATTGTCACTACTGTGATAACACAAATAAACTAATGTGAAACCGTTAGCAGTTCATAATGTTTTAATTTAGAAGGGTGCCTGTGCTGTCTCTTACCACTGGAAGCTTTCTGTTTCTTCTTGAAATTAGTTGTGCTCAATGTATGGGCAAAAACTACATGGTAGAACATACGGAGTGGAGGAGTGGCCTAGTGGTTAGGGTGGTGGACTTTGGTCCTGAGGAACTGAGTTTGATTCCCACTTCAGGCAAGTCACTTAACCCTCCGTTGCCCCATGTAAGCCGCATTGAGCCTACCATGAGTGGGAAAGCGCAGGGTACAAATGTAACAACAACAAAAAAAATAGTCACACAACATACTGATCTGCATGGCATATGCCAAAGAACCTACCAGTTTCCCTCGGATGGAGGAAATGACAAACGAAATGCAAATCATGCAACAATGCAGACTACAGCAGTGCAAATTGCCAACTGTAGACAAAGAATATGATGAGATGTAAGGACTGATTGGCTCATTTAGGGCCCCTTTTACGAAACCACACTAGCGATTCCCAGTGCAGCAATGCCAACAAAGCCCATTGATTTGAGTGGGCTTCATCAGCATTACCATGCAGAAATCAGAATACCTTACATCTCGGGGTGAAATCTATATATACCAGTGAAAAACTTAGAGCTGAAAAAAGTGCTGTTCTATAAGCCATGCTTAAAGTTAGGTGCGGTTTATAGAATTGTGCTTATGCCCGGGACTCATGCCTAACTTTAGGCACAGCCATTTGTACCAACTGAAACGTGGTGCAAACGTATGTGGCAAAATTGGGCTCATATCCCCATATTCTCCCCCCTCCTCACTCTTTTACAAAGCTGTGTGGAGGAGTGGCCTAGTGGTTAGGGTGGTGGACTTTGGTCCTGGGGAACTGAGGAACTGAGTTTGATTCCCGGCACAGGCAGTTCCTTGTGACTCTGGGCAAGTCACTTAACCCTCCATTGCCTGACGCATTGAGCCTGCCATGAGTGGGAAAGTGTGGGGTACAAATGTAACAAAAATAAATAAATAAAAAATACCAACACAGTCCATTCAAAATGAATAGGCTGTGTCGGCATTACTGCGTGGATTTTGTAAAAGGGGGGGGGGGCTGTAACAATGCTCTGAAATACTAAGAACATCCTTGTTCTGTACATGACTCTCCCATTTCTATGCCCCTTTCTTTATTGGTGTGTAAAATTTAGGCGTGGATCCCGCACCTAATTTTATACGTAAGTTCTAATTAAATCTAATTAGTGCCAATAATTGCTTAGTAAAAAGTCAATTATTGGCACTAATTATCTTGTTCTTAAATTAAATTGGATGCACAAATTGTGCACACACACAAATTTACATGCACTATTTTTAGTGACTTTTATAGAATTAGGGGGTTTATCTGATCTTTGGCTTTACTTTCATTCTTCACAAGTAGGCATCCTTTGTGCACATCCTATGAATTCTTATCTTCAATTTACTATGATTTATGAGAAAAATAAGATTGATATTTTGGATGTCCGTAGATGGACCATTGGTCTGACCCAGTATGCCAACTCTTATGTTCTTATGTTCTATATTCCTCGGATAGTGAATTTGAAAAACATGCTGTTGAATTATCTAAATGATTTTGTGATTGGGGGTACTCCAAATCAAAAGGAAGCTTTATAGGAATACAAAGATCCATCTAGTTGTCCCAGTATTGTAGTTGTTTTTTCTTATATGCTACATGTGCAAGCAGTGGTGGCTTTATTGTTTAAACATTGGGAGGTTTTATCTTTACAGTTGTTTTACTGATCACCCCCTGATAGCATATCAAAGAGGTAAAAGTTTGGGAGAAATATTGTTCTATAAGAGATTGGATTATGATTTGGAAGGGAAAATTAGGTTCTTACCTTGGTAATTTTCTTTCCTTTAGTCACAGCAGATGAATCCATTAACTGATGGGTTGTATCCGCCTACCAGCAGGTGGAGATAGAGGACACTGAAGAACCACAGTGACCCTGGGACGGCTAGCCCCATCTGCCTTCAGTATTTGAAATTTCCAAAGCAGAGTGAATAAGAAAGGTAACATAACATAAACTTTCCTCACAGCGAACAAATGCCCCAGAACTGGAGCAATAACCACACAAAGGAGGGAGGAACTCAACCTCCTGCAATAGAACAGCATGTAAAAACTTTGAGAACTGTTCATCAACTCCTCCTGATGAGATATAATATCTGCATGAAAGAACCAGGGCTTTTTTTGAGGGGGTACTTGGGGGTACTGAGTACCGGCACCTTTTCCATTGTTTGCTAAACTTGACCCATGGTTCTCGTATCTTAATGAAAGAGCTCAGGTTCTACATACAAATTCTGCCTTGTCATAGATTCTATCACTGGTTGCAGGGGTCCTGGCTATTGTAGGGTGGGTCCCTCAATTTTATTTATTTATTTTATTTTTGTTAGATTTGTACCCCGCACTTTCCCACTCATGGCAGGCTCAATGCGGCTTACATGGCGCAATGGAGGGTTAAGTGACTTGCCCTGAAGGGTGGCCTGGCATTTGAGTACTGACACCTTTTTTGCTAGACAAAATGCACTGGAAAGAACTGAACAAAAAACACAAAGTCAAACAGGGAGGGATCATGGATTCATCTGCTGTGACTAAAGGAAAGAAAATTACCAAGGTAAGAACCTAATTTTCCCTTCCTTGTCATCAACAGCAGATGAATCCATTAACTGATGGGATGTACAAAAGCACTCCCTATGTAGGGTGGGAACAGGCAACTCCGCGATCCAGCACCTGCGCTCCAAAATGCACGTCCTGTTTCGCTGCCACATCCAGCCTGTAATGCCGTACAAACGAGAGCTGAGAAGCCCAAGTAGCCACACGACAGAGCTCTTAAAAAGAAAGGACACCCGTTTCAGCCCACGAGGAGGAAATCGCTCTCGTGGAATGCGCTTTAAACGCTTCAGGGGGAGCCCGTCCTGAAAGCAGATACGCAGAAAAAACGACTTATCTGAGCCAATGGGCTATAGTGGCCTTAGATGCCGGGCACCCACGTCGAGGGCCTGTCAACAAGACAAAAAGATGAACAGAAGTCCTGAAGTCATTTGACCTCTGTAGGTACTGCAACAGAGTCCTACGGACATCCAAAAGACACCATTGCCTAAAGGAATCCGGTAAGTCCTCTCTAGAAAGGAAGGTAGAAAAATGGGCTGGTTCAGGTGAAACGCTGAAACCACCTTAGGCAGAAAGGAAGGCACTGTGCGTACCGTCACTCCGGACTCTAAG
This sequence comes from Microcaecilia unicolor, assembly GCF_901765095.1. Taxonomy (NCBI): domain Eukaryota; kingdom Metazoa; phylum Chordata; class Amphibia; order Gymnophiona; family Siphonopidae; genus Microcaecilia; species Microcaecilia unicolor. The sequence continues at coordinate 421,613,792 of NC_044033.1, forward strand.
AACTGCAGAAGAGGGTCCCGACAGGAATGCGCCTGATGCTCAGATACGCGTCTAGCTAACGTAATGGCCACCAGCATCTGGCGGAGATCCGCATACCACAGACGCCATGGCCAATCTGGAGCGATTAGAATCATCAATCCTCGGTGCAGCCGAATCCGCAGGAGGACTCCCCTATCAAGGGCCACGGAGGGAACACATACAGGAGGCCCGAGGGCCAGGGTTGAGCCAGAGCATCCAACCCTGCCGAGCGAGGATCTCGCCGTCTGCTGAAAAAGCGAGGGACTTTGGCATTTGCACTTGATGCCATGAGATCCATTTTGGGAGTACCCTATTTGGCACAAATCTGAAGAAAAACTTCTTCTGCCAGTTCGCATTCCGCCAGGTCGATTAGATGCCTGCTGAGAAATTTGGCTTGCACGTTGCTCTAACCTGCTATGTGAGCTGCTGACAGAAGCTGCAGGTGGAGCTCGGCCCAGTGGCAAATCTGAGCGGCCTCCACGGCCAGGGCCCTGCACTGAGTGCCGCTCTGACGATTTATGTAGGCCACCACTGTCGTGTTGTCTGACAGAACCCGGACAGCAAGCTCCTTCAGAGTCCTGTGGAAGGCCATAAGAGCCTGGAATATCACTCTCAGTTCCAAGCGATTGATGGACCCCCCCACTTCCACAGGTGTCCACTGACCCTGAGCATAGCTTCCCTGGCAATGCGCTCCATAGCCCCAAAGGCTGGCATCTGTTATCACCAGGCACCAAGAAGGCAGCGTGAGCGGCATTCCTTGTTGAAGCATCCTGTCGGAGAGCCACCAATCCATACTGAGCCGAGCCTCAGGGAGGCACGTTAGTCTGCGTTGATATTCCTGGGAAATCGGAGACCATTGATGGAGCACAGCAATCTGCAGTGGCCTCATATGCGCTCTCGCCCAGGGAATCACCGCTAAGGTGGCCGTCATCGACCCCAGCAGCTGGACAAAGTCCCAAGCTCGAAGGCAAGGCATCCGCAGGAGCAGACGGACCAGATACTGAAGCTTGCTCAGCCTGTGGTCGGGGAGAAAGACAAACCCCGAGGCCGTGTCGAACCGGACTCCCAAATACTCAAGAGACTGAGAGGGGGTCAGGTGACTTTTGGGTATATTGACCACCCAGCCTAGCGTCTGCAGGACTTGAACCACTCTGGCTGTGACAAGACAACTTTGGTCTGCCGAATCCACTCTGATGAGCCAGTCGTCGAGATAAGAGTGAACTCTGATACCCTCTCACCTGAGATAGGCAGCTACCACCACCATTACCTTAGAAAGGTATGGGGAGCTGTGGTGAGGCCAACAGGCAAGGCCCAAAACTGGAAATGCTGGCCCAACACCGCAAACCAGAGGAACTGCTGATGCGGGGGCCAAAAAGGAATGTGCAAGTAAGCTTCCTTGAGGTCCAGAGATGTGAGAAACTCTCCTGGCTGTACCGCCGAAATGACGGAGTGCAGGGTTTCTATGCGAAAATGACGCAATCTTAGGGCCTCATTGACACTGCGTAAGCCGAGGATCGGTCTGAAAGACCAGCCTTTTTAAGGTGCCACAAAATAAATGGAGTAGCAACCGCAGCCGCGTCCAGCGTGAAGCACCGGGATCACCGCTCCGAGGTGTAGCAAGACTTGAAAGGTCTCCTATACCACCGCCCGTTTGATGGCAGTGCCTCATAGGGACTCCAGAAACGCGTCTCTCACCGGGGCACTGAATTCCAATCGGAAACCTTCTCTGATCAGGTCCAGGACCCACTGATCCGAGGAAATCTTGGTCCACTCCTCAAAAAAGAGGGAAAGACGTCCTCCTACTGCATGAATAGAGGAGTGGACCGGCATCCCATCATTGTGGAGGACGCCCCTGAACTCATGTCCGAGCAAAAGGCGTTCCTCTGCTGAAAACAGGCACGTTGAGAAGACCCAGCTGAGCACCCCGGGCGATACCTGCGAGCTTCACGGAAGCGAGGTGTGAAAGAGGAATGAAATACAGGACCCTTGGAAGAAGACCTCGGCCTATCCTCAGGTAACCGCTGGAGCTTAGAATCCCCTAGGTCTTTAACAATCTTCTCCAAATCCTCTTCAAATAACAGGAGGTCCCGAAAGGGTAACCTCACCTCTGAGCATGTGTCGAGTTCTCCCCTCCTCTCTAGGTAGGAACGCCCCTGAACCTCCCCTTCCTTCTCCAGTCTAAGTTTTCCACAGGGCCGGTGCTAGGGTTTCTGGCACTCTCCTGCAGCCTATTAATCGGCACCCCTACCCATCCAGGGGCAGGATCACTATGGCTCCACCCCTACAGTAGTCACACCCACAGTAGCCACACCCCTTTTACCAGCCATGGCACATATAAACAGGCATCATTGAAAATATTACACCAGTATAGGAGAAGAAAAATAACATGTTTTTTATTATTATTATTTTTATTATTATAAATAATTTCTGTAAGCTGTTACAGCTCCAGTATACCCAAAATGACACAAACCAAATTAGCATACAGACCAGGAATTAGGAGAACAGTCTTGCCAAACCTGAAACAATATGTTATCAAAACCTCAGAACCTAACAAACAGATCCCTATTCAGACACTTGGCCTTGCAGTCACACATGCAGAACAGAGATAGCCCCTCTTCAAATTGTTCAAAAATTAACCTGAAATCCTAAAAAGTTAGACTTTGCATGTAGTACAATACCAGAAAAAACAGAAAGAAACACATTTCTACACATTGCAAAATAAGACAGTATATGTAAATTCTCAAAGTGGACATATTCCAAACTCTAAAATTAAAATAAAATGATTTTTCTACCTTTGTTGTTTGGTGACTTTGTTTTTCTGATCATGCTGGTCCCAGTATCTGATTCTGCTGCTCTCTATCCGTTCTTTTAGCTTCATTTCCAGGGCTTCCTTTCCATTTATTTCTTTACTTTCCTCCTTTCTTCTTCATTTCTTGCCTTACATCCATAAGTAAAAGCTGGATCCTCCGCAGACTTGAATGCAGGAGGTATAGAGGGAGAATGCTGCCCTCCCCTCCATCAATCCATGTCCAGCAACTCTCCACTCCCCTGCCATCCCCTCCATCCATCCATATCCAGCAACTCTCCACTCTCTCCTGCCCTCTACTCCATCCATATCAAGCAATTCTCCTCTCTGCCCTGCCCTGCCATCATGTCCAGCGATTTCTCCTTCTCCCTTGCCCTCCCATCCCAGCAATTCTCCTCTGCCCTCCCTTCCCATCCTTGTCCAGCGATTTCTCCTCTCTCCCCTCCCTCCCCTCCCTCCCATCCATGTCCAGCGATTCTCCACTGCCCTCCTCTCCCACCCCATCCATATCCAGTGATTTTTGCTCTCTCCCCTGCCCTCCCTCCCATCCATGTCCAGCGATTCTCCTCTTCCCTCCCCTCCCCCCCCATCCATGTCCAGCAATTCTCCTTTACCTCCTATCCTTCCCTCCCATCCATGTCCAGTGACTTGCCCCAGCCCCACCTGCTCCCCTTTTCAGCCCTCGAGTTCTGGTTCCAACCCCAGCCCCACTTGCCCGCCCTCTTCTCCCCCCCAACATCCCCCTTTTCATTCCTGCCGCCCTGTGGGGTTTACATCATTTATTTTACCTGAAGTCTCTGCGGTGCCGACGGCAGTAAAACAACAGCAGGCTCATCTCTAGCCTAGCTTTCCCTTCCCTCTCAGTATCCTGCCTTCTTCTGATTTAATTTCCTCTTTCCGCGAGGGCGGGACACTGAGAGGGAAAGGAAGGCTAGAGACAAGCCTGCTGTTGCTTTTACTGCTGTCAGCAACGATGCAACCAGGTAAAATAAAAGATTTAAACCCTCCAGTGGGGCAGGAATGAAAGGAAGGTTGTTGGGGCGCTTAAGGCGGGCAGGTGGAATCTGACAGTTGCTTGCAGGTGAGCTGCCTGGGAGGCAGTAAGCATGGCTTGTGGCACCCTCCAGAGGTCAGCACCCCCCTGCCACGCTTGCCACGCTTACCGGGTTCTGCCGGCCCTGGTTTTCTGCCATTCCCAGCAGTCGGTTTATTTTTACTTAGCTCTCCAAAACAAAAGAAAACAAAGAAGACTTATTAAAATCATACCGGAAAAGGACAAAAACAGCTTCAAGAGGTGCCCCGGCTGCAGCAGAAAGATTAGCACCATGGACCCACATGGTTCGTGTGTCCAGTGCTTGGGGCCAGATCATGAATCTGAGCCCTGCTTGCATTGTGTTTGCATGTCTCCACGTGCACGCAAGCAAAGGAAGCCACCCTCCAAAACTACCTGAAGAGGAAGCATACAGCGGTGCTTCTAACCACGTCCCCAATGCCAGTACATCCTCCTCCTGAGCAGCTACAGGTTGCACAGCATGTGCTTTTTCCTTTCAATACTGCTCCAGACTGCCGCAATGTGGGACCCACCCCCACCATGTTGCTGCTCAATACCGCGACCTTCCCTGCCCCTTCTGGAACCAGCCGCGCCTCCTGCTTCGACCAGGCAAGTCTCCATGCTTTGCCCCCTGGACTGCCCATCAGCCCTGCCACAACAGAACTCATCTCCTAGCACCTGGGTCTCACTGACAGCCCTGCTACAAACGGAGCACTTCCCATGCTACAGGGAATCACTCCGGCAAAAGGCTTCTTCCCTTCCAGTCCAGCCTAGGCAGCCTACAGATGAAGGACAGCCTCAGCAGCCAAATCCAGATCACAGCACCGCCTCCTCCATATCAGAAGCACAGCAACCAGGGACTGCCCTCCCTCTCTACTCTGATGTCGGCTATGACGTCACAACCCAGGCCATACCCCCGGAGATCACCTCAGAGACTCCTTCAGGGGAGGGAACATGGGAGTCCTACAGAGCTGAAGCACTCTGCACAGCTTGCAGAGCTACAAAGGCACAGCCACCACAGAAGAGCCATCACCACAGCACAGAGGGGAATACATCCTCCTCTCACTCTGCCTCCAGACATAAACACCAGAGACATAAACACTGGGGAGGAGAACAAAAGGCATAGGAAGCGTCACCACAGCAGCAGGTACTCCACTTCCACCTCACCCTCCCCACCGCCCAGAAAATGATCAGATGTCCACGGCCCCACACAGTCATCATGCCGCTCCTCACATGCCCCGCAGATCCCAGGGCACAGCGCCTCACACACCTCCCAGCCACAAAAAGGACTAACCAGGGGCTACTATCAGCCACAAGGACAACCATTACAACCAACAACTTCTGCTACAGTTCCTCACATGATTCCTCGCTCAACAGTAGAATATGCCACAACCGGCCTCCCTGACGCAGGGCTCACAGAACACGCCCAAGGGCGATCCACCTAAAGAAACCCACGAGGGATACTACAGCGAATCAGAATCCAGCTTCCTTGGAAGCTACGATTCCAACTACTCCTCAACCAAAACACCCCCCTGCCTCACTGCAGACACAACCCAGCACTGCTACAAGGGGCAACACTGAACAACACTCCCCAACGTGCCAAGAGGACCTCACCTACCCCAAATTCCTCCAGAAGTTGTCCACACAGCTCAATCAATACTGAGGGGATGACGGCACCACCCAGAGGCAACAAGGGCTCCTCCAATGCCTGGAGCCACCCAAACATTCCATTGCAATCCCAGTTCATCAAACACTCTTGGATCGCAAGGAAAAGATTTGGTGCATGCCCCTCTCGGGCCGACCTACATCAAAAAGCACTGAACTCAAATACAAGGTAAACCCCACATCGGGTTTGGACAAAAACCAACTTCTCCACAAGTCCATCATTGTCACCTCTGCCCTCAAGAGGCACAGGACTTCACACAGCAGCTCCTCCGTGCCACCGGGGAAGGACTCCAAGACCCTTGACTCCGTCGGCAGGAGGACTTTCCAGAGCACCACGCTCAGCTCCCGCATCGCTGCCCACTAGTTCAAAATGATCCTCTATCATGAGAACATACGGAACAGAATAAAGAACACCATCCAGGCCACCAATGCGGCGACCCAAGAAGCCCTCTCACCCCACATCCAGGATCTTGAGGAATGTAGCAAACAGCTGTTCCGATCTGCCTTCGAGACCTCCGCATACATCACAGGCATATCAATCTCTGCCTGCCATCTCGCATGGCTCCATGTATCGTTCCTCCACAAGAACCTACATGACCCACTGGCCAATGCCCCCTGCACGGGCAAGAACCTATTCGGGGACAAGGTCAAGGAGACTGTGGATGACATCAAGGAAAATTGCACAACATTTCAAACTCATGCCACAGACGGACTAGAAAGAGTAGTACCCTCCAGATGACATTATAAGGGTTACAACCAAAAGCCACACCCACCCTCACGATGAAGGTTGAAAGGATGAGACTCGCACCCGACATCAAACAAGTCCTGTTAGCGGCACGAAGACCATCTACAAGATGCTCCTACGCTTTCAAATGGAAGTGGTTCTGCATGTGGTGCTCCTCTAATTGGCTGTAGCCCCTCTCCTGCTCCATCCCGTCCATCCTACAATACCTGTTGGCCCTATCTGAGAACGGCTAAACCCTGCATCCATCAAGGTACACCTAAGTGACATTGCAACCTACCACAACCACACAGACAACAGACCAGTCTCCACCCACCCCTTGTGACATGATTCATGACAGGCCTAACCAACTTAGTTAGGCCATCATTGCTTACCTGGTATCTTAACACCATCCTACATCAACTGACCCTTCCTCCCTTCGAACCACTGGAAGAAGGAGCCCTCAAGTTCCTACCTTGGAAAACACTGTTCCTCACCACTATTGCCTTGGCCAGGCGCATCAGTGAATTACAAATGCTGGTCGACCACCCACCCTACACAATACTTCTCCAAGACCTTGTAGTGCTGAGAACACACCCCAGATTCCTCCCTAAAGTGGTGTCAGCCTTCCACCTCAACCAATCCATCATCCTCCCTGCCCTCTATACAACTCCCAATGACACATCAGAGCAACGTCAGCGACACGCCTTGGACTGCGTAAGGGCCCTCGGGACCTACCTCAACAGAACAAAACAGATCAGAACTGCCTCACAACTATTTGTGTCCTACAACCCCAGTAGACCCGGTCTGCACATCACCAAACACACCCTTTCCAAACGGATAGCACAGTGCATCACGTTCACCTAGGAGAAAGCTAGCCTACAGTCGCCATCGGGCACCCACGCCTACCAACTCAGAGCCTTAGCCACCACTCTAGCATACCTCCACTCAACACCACTGATGGACATCTGTACTGCAGCCACATGGTCCTTCATCTACACCTTTGCACGGCATCATTGCCTCGACAGAGTGCTCCTCCAACCGACCTCATTCGGGGCAACAGTACTACAAGCTGCCCTAAGGTCTGAGCAGCATCCAACACAGGAGCCCATGGACAACAGCAAGGACGGGGTAATACACCGGGGACAAGACCATACTACATAGAACCAGAACTTACCACACACTGAACTAAACGCACAGTCCTTAGGACACTGTACCTCCCAGTTATTCCCTAATCTGTTATGTTACAAGCGGTTGCATGTTGCACCCAGGTATCCCCTTGTTGTAAGCTGTTCCACGTTGCGCAGGTCATGCTTGATAGTCAGACCTACCTGTTACAAACCCGGGGTGTTCTCCTTACCAGGGTCATTAGTGTTAGTATTCAATAAACCGTTGCATTCGAACTAACACTTCCATGCCTCTGTATAGTTAAAGTGGTTGTCATAAAACACCTAGCCACCCACCTGGGGTTACCCCCAGGGCCACTTAGAGGGTTTATCCCAGCACAGCTCAGGTTGGCCTGCACATGCTGCTAGTGCTCTACACTAGCACCCTCCTCCCACTGACTGGGTCACAACCGCCTCTACACGAATCTCTCACTCTCAAATTGTCTCCATTGATTTCTAGGTTACTGGAGGCCACACTCCCAGTGGTCCAACAGTTCCCAGAAAGCACTCACAGACCCAAAACACAAACCACCAGGGTTCTTTATCAGTCCAGACGAGCAGTCAACAAACTAATATTGTCTGAAAAATTGAACTGTAAAAGAGAAAAAGTGAAATCAGCAAACAATAACAGATAACGGAAATATGGATCAATTATAAAATTATCTAAAATGTGTTTACTTTCTAAGAAGTACCTGGGGAGATCATGAAATATGCTGCTCCATACTCATGGCCCCAGTCACCTCAAGAACTGGTGCTGCTGAAAGAACTGGAGTGCATACTCCAGTCTCTTGGTCAGCTGGTCCCACCTGGACTGGCTCAGGATCTGGAGCTGGAGAGGTGATCTTTGCTGCTTCTGCTTGTTGGGTCACCCAGGCCTGACTACAGGTCACCATAGTGGAAATGCTTACTCCGCTATAAAAGGAATGTTCATTCAACCCATGTCAGTCCCACACAGCATTGGTACTGGCATGTTTTCCATTATGCCTACTTCACTGTATCCAAGCTTGGTTCCCCAATCTAGGCATACTCGAGCAATGGGTACAGTCTCTCTGGATCCATTGGCTAACACTACCTCTGCAGTGCACCCTGGTAGAATAGCATCTTCCGGCACTAGCTCTGGTTGTAACAAAGTCTTGATGAAGCCAGTGTTCACAGGTCCAGCTACCTGGGTCTGATTCACAGTTATTGGGGTGCTATAATGTTGTAGAAACTCATCTGCTTCCTTGCATGATGAATGGCCAGTAACCTTTTCTGCTGTGGCAGCTGCATGTGTCTCCTTCATGGTACTGGAGCCACCCAAAAAAGACACTACCCTTGGTGAAGGAACTGGAATGCTCTTTAGTGCAGGCTTGGGGTTATCTGGGCAATCTGTTTTGAAATGTTCTGTATGCCCACATTGGAAACAAGGACGTTCATGCCTAAAGTCTCTAGGTTTCTGAGGAATACTGGAGAGTTTGCTGACAGTCTTTGAGGTTGCAGGAATAGGGCCCTGGCTGTCCTTAGATCCCAGCTGCTGCGGATAAGGACAGCTTCTCTTTGCCAACTAGGGATGGTTAGCCATAAAGATGCCTGCCAACTCAACTGCCTTCTCTGGAGTACGGGGCTGGTGATCTTAAACATGTTCCCTCACCTCTGGATGACAACGCTGAAGAAACTGCTCCATGATCATCAGGTTTTGGCAGTCCTCCTGGGTTTTAACTTCAGCTCCACTGAGTCAACGCTGATGCTGGTATCTTAGCTGAATCACAAACTCACTGTATCATCCACCTCCTTTTGCAAAGTCCAGAACTTTAGTCTGTAGGTCTTGAGGGTAATAGCATAACGGTTCAACAAACTTTTGCACACCTCCTCACACTGGGAGCATTGTCTGTGTGGACAGTCCTTGGAATGCCACAAGTGTTCTACCAGTGAGCTGTCCTCTCAGATAGCACACCCAGTCTTTCTGAGGAATCTCACTGAGGCATCAAATTATTTCAAAGGCAGTTAGATAGCCATCAATATTACCTCTGGTATCATCAAACTGTGAAAACAAGTTAGGTCTGATCCAGGCTGTGGATCCTGCTTCTCACTTTGGTGCAGGGATTGGGCGGGAGCTTTGGAAATGAGCCATTTCCATTTCCATCTACTTCAGTTTCTGCAGCTGGAATTCCAGCTCCTCTCGCCACTGTCACTGTTTCAATTCCTCTCGCTGCCGCTGGAATTCACCCTCTTTACACTGCTATTCCTGTTCCTCTAGCTGCAACTGGTCTAGCCGCTGTCATTCTGGCATGTAGATCTGCCGGATTTATTGGAATAAGCATGTTTACTCACAGTTAACTGCATATCAGAGGTTGTGCCCCACTGGCAAAGAGTCTCCCTGGTACTGAGATTAGCAGTAGGTCAGAGCTGGCAGAATGCTGTACAATGCCCTCTTTCAGCAACATTCAAGGGAAGAACTAAGTTCTGTAACGTGGCTAACACATGAAAGGGATCTAAAACTGGCTTACAAAAATGGCCACTACCTCATGGACTACCGGAAACAAAACAGGGCACACTCTGACCCAGTAAGCAGAGGGAAAAGCACCATGGGAGTAGAGCCTACCAACTACCAACATTGTGAGCATTTAAAACAAGCTAGTGGTGTTACAAGAAATTCTACCCACTTCTCCAGCAATTAATATGTTGGAAGAAATGATTTATTTTGGGGAAAATAGCTCTAGAGCAACTCGCCACTGCTTATAATTTAAGAGCAGGTGCTGTATTTATAAGTTTTAGGATATTAATTTCTCCACCAATCACCAAAGGTGATAATTGCAATAAATTAAATATATTAAGTATATATATATTCAGAACACAAAGAGACCATATTTTTAGCTTCAAAAAGATTGATTTAATATACAATTGCACACGAGAGGTAGGTTTTAAGAGGAATCTTTACAGGTAATCTGTGCATAAAAATAGAACAAAGTAGCAGGTCTAGATCAAAAGTTATGTTACTCACAAGTCCTTGTTACAAGCATGCTGTGGTTCAGCTGGTTGATGAGCACATGTTTCAGGAGCAAGGCATCAGGGCTGAAGAGGATCTGACTTGCTTGCAGTGAAGAGAGTCTGAGTTGTTTGCAGTGAAGAGAATCTGACTTGCTTGCAGTGAAGAGAATCTTGCTTGCAGTTGAAGAGAATCTGAGTCTTGGGAAACAGCTTGTCCTTTTATATCTTGCAATCTGCAGGAGCATATGCCATGTGGATCTTTGTTCTGATTTCCTGGTTTCCACACGACCCCTGAGCATTTGCAAAGCATTGTGGTATCTTGGTCTGCACACGACCCCTGAGTTGGTCCCATGTCTTATGACATCACAAGACTTACAGTCTGGATGTTCTTTTGATGTCCTGTTCAGTCTCTGGGGCAGATACACATTACAAGTCCTTCCTTTAGGCACATGTCTGGAAGCTGATGGGAGGGGCAGGTATACCTTTGACAAGCAAATGTCCTGTTTATGCTTCCTCTGAGTCCTTTCTGAGTCCTTTGTTTTATTCAGGTGCCCACCTTAGTCCATCTTTTGTTAGGTGGGAGGACAGAGGAATAGAGTCAATTTAAAACTTTAAAGCAGTCTTAAGTCTTTTGTTTAAGGAATGAGAAAAGGCAAGGCGAGGTCCCTGCCACTACAGCAGTAAGTACATAAGTACATAAGTACATAAGTAGTGCCATACTGGGAAAGACCAAAGGTCCATCTAGCCCAGCATCCCGTCACCGACAGTGGCCAATCCAGGTCAAGGGCACCTGGCACGCTCCCCAAACGTAAAAACATTCCAGACAAGTTATACCTAAAAATGAGGAATTTTTCCAGTCCATTTAATAGCGGTCTATGGACTTGTCCTTTAGGAATCTATCTAACCCCTTTTTAAACTCCGTCAAGCTAACCGCCCGTACCACGTTCTCCGGCAATGAATTCCAGAGTCTAATTACACGTTGGGTGAAGAAAAATTTTCTCCGATTCGTTTTAAATTTACCACACTGTAGCTTCAACTCATGCCCTCTAGTCCTAGTATTTTTGGATAGCGTGAACAGTCGCTTCACATCCACCCGATCCATTCCACTCATTATTTTATACACTTCTATCATATCTCCCCTCAGCCGTCTCTTCTCCAAGCTGAAAAGCCCTAGCCTTCTCAGCCTCTCTTCATAGGAAAGTCGTCCCATCCCCACTATCATTTTCGTCGCCCTTCGCTGTACCTTTTCCAATTCTACTATATCTTTTTTGAGATACGGAGACCAGTACTGAACACAATACTCCAGGTGCGGTCGCACCATGGAGCGATACAACGGCATTATAACATCCGCACACCTGGACTCCATACCCTTCTTAATAACACCCAACATTCTATTCGCTTTCCTAGCCGCAGCAGCACACTGAGCAGAAGGTTTCAGCGTATCATCAACGACGACACCCAGATCCCTTTCTTGATCCGTAACTCCTAACGCGGAACCTTGCAAGACGTAGCTATAATTCGGGTTCCTCTTACCCACATGCATCACTTTGCACTTGTCAACATTGAACTTCATCTGCCACTTGCACGCCCATTCTCCCAGTCTCGCAAGGTCCTCCTGTAATCGTTCACATTCCTCCTGCGACTTGACGACCCTGAATAATTTTGTGTCATCGGCGAATTTAATTACCTCACTAGTTATTCCCATCTCTAGGTCATTTATAAATACATTAAAAAGCAACGGACCCAGCACAGACCCCTGCGGGACCCCACTAACTACCCTCCTCCACTGAGAATACTGGCCACGCGATCCTACTCTCTGCTTCCTATCTTTCAACCAGTTCTTAATCCATAATAATACCCTACCTCCGATTCCATGACTCTGCAATTTCTTCAGGAGTCTTTCGTGCGGCACTTTGTCAAACGCCTTCTGAAAATCCAGATATACAATATCAACCGGCTCCCCATTGTCCACATGTTTGCTTACCCCCTCAAAAAAATGCATTAGATTGGTGAGGCAAGACTTCCCTTCACTAAATCCGTGCTGACTTTGTCTCATCAGTCCATGTTTTTGTATATGCTCTGCAATTTTATTCTTAATAATAGCCTCCACCATCTTGCCCGGCACCGACGTCAGACTCACCGGTCTATAATTTCCCGGATCTCCTCTGGAACCTTTCTTAAAAATCGGAGTAACATTGGCTACCCTCCAGTCTTCCGGTATTACACTCGATTTTAGGGACAGATTGCATATTTCTAACAGTAGCTCCGCAAGTTCATTTTTTAGTTCTATTAATACTCTGGGATGAATACCATCAGGTCCCGGTGATTTACTACTCTTCAGCTTGCTGAACTGACCCATTACATCCTCCAAGGTTACAGAGAATTTGTTTAGTTTCTCCGACTCCCCCGCTTCAAATATTCTTTCCGGCACCGGTGTCCCCCCCAAATCCTCCTCGGTGAAGACCGAAGCAAAGAATTCATTTAATTTCTCCGCTACGGCTTTGTCCTCCTTGATCGCCCCTTTAACACCATTTTCGTCCAGCGGCCCAACCGACTCTTTGGCCGGTTTCCTGCTTTTAATGTATCTAAAAAAGTTTTTACTATGTATTTTTGCTTCCAACGCTAATTTCTTCTCAAAGTCCTTTTTTGCCCTCCTTATCTCCGCTTTGCATTTGGCTTGGCATTCCTTATGATCTATCCTGTTACTTTCAGTTGGTTCTCTTCTCCACTTTCTGAAGGATTGTTTTTTGGCTCTAATGATTTCCTTTATCTTACTGTTTAGCCACGCCGGCTGACGTTTAGTCTTTTTTCCCTTTTTTCTAATACATGGAATATATTTGTCCTGAACCTCCAGGATGGTGTTTTTAAACAGCATCCACGCCTGATGCAAGTTTTTTACTCTGCGAGCTGCTCCTTTCAGTCTTTTTTTCACCATTTTTCTCATTTTGTCGTAATCACCTTTTCTATAGTTAAACGCTAGCGTACTTGATTTCCTAGTTTCACTTCCTTCAATGCCAATATCAAAACCGATCATATTATGATCACTGTTATCAAGCGGCCCTCGTATCGTTACCCCCTGCACTAGATCATGAGCACCACTAAGGACTAAGTCTAGTACCTTTTGTCTTGTAAATATTCCCCAAAGGGAGAGGGAAGAGGGCTTTTAGAATGAAACTATTCTCTCTGCTGCAGTGTAAAAGCTGCACAAATATATATTTTTAAAAGATACACAAATATATTGCTGTATATATATCCAGCAAATATGCTACATATTTCAGTAATAAACTGATACCGTTACAGTGGAATCACGGAGCCCAATACCCTACACCCACCACAATGCATTGCTGATGTGACTCTGCAGTGTGCATAACAGAAAAGGTGTCACACTCACCCGAGAGCCACATCAGAACCAGGGAAAGGCTGTCAGAGGATAGAACACATTCTGCTGTCATGGAGGTGGGTACAGCATTTGAGGCTGGCATACAGGCTGGGAAAAAAAGTTTGTAAAGTGGGTTTTTTTGGTGGGAGGGGGTTAGTGACCACTAGGGGAGTCAGGGGAGGTGATCCCCGATTCCCTCCGGTGGTCATCTGGTCAGTTGGGGCACTTTTTTGGGACTTGGACCTGAAAAAAAGGGTCCAAATAAAGTGGACCAAATTCTCGTCAAAAATGCCCTTCTTATTTCGATTATCAGCTAAAGACGCCATCTCTCCTCGGCCGATAACCATGCCCCATTCCCGCCTTCACCACGCCTCCGACCCCCCCCCCCCCCCGTCTACTTTGTTCGTTCCTGCAACGGAGTGCAGTTGAAGACGACCAAAATTGGCTTTCGATTATACCGATTTGTTCGCCCACGGGAGAAAGACGCCCATCTCCCGATTTGGGTCGAAATATGGGCGTCTTTCCCTTTCGAAAATAAGCTGGTTAGTATACTTACATCCTTCATGGCTGCAGCTTCATTGTTGTATCTAGCAGTGAGTCTCTCCCAGGCCCTTCTGTAGTGTAAGCATACCCTCCTGCAGCCTGGAAGGACAAAATAGCATTCCTCCTTGTGGAGGAACAGCTTAGCCAGGAGTTTATTGCCCTGAGGACTAAAGTTGGACATTCACCTCTTTGGTGCCATTGCTAGAAATGTCGCCGCAGATATCCTGTCATGACAGCCAAACCATGTAAATATGGTAGGTGCATTCTATATATAGTGGGTAGATGTATGCATATTCTATATACAGCGCACAGCAACAAAATTTACCTGCATGCTCATACCACATGTAGATTTAACGTGTATGCTTAGATTTAGGCATAGTCCATATATCATAGAACACACCTAGGCAGAATTTTATACTGCACAGAGTATTTAGGTGCAATATATAGAATCTAGTCCAATGCATTTTATTTGTTTGTGAAGCATTAACTGTGGAGATGATTTCTAAAATTCATGACATACTCTTATCCAAGAATAGATCCTACCTCAAGAATGCACATCCATGCTTTCTGTGCATTATTTATTTATTGGGATTTATTAACCATCTTTATGAAGAGATCATCCAAGATGGCTTACAGCAGGTACAGTTAAGTTTCAACATAACATTTACACCTTTATTAACAGCATAACAATAATAAAATGACCAAATATAAACTTTTCACAAAGACACAGCAAGCCTACTGCGAGCTTGCCACGCACCAAATCGGCACTACCACCCAGTGGCGTTCCTAGGTTGGCTGCCACCCAGGATGGATCGCCGCTGCACACCCCCCCCCCCCCGGGTGCAGCGGCATCCGTCCCCCCAGGGTGCAGCATGACACTCCCCCCTGGCGCAATGACACCCCCCCCCCCCCCGGTGCATCAAGCCCCCCCCCCCTGGGTGCATTCTTGGCTGCTGGAGGGTGCAGAGAGCAGCCGCGCACATGTCGGCTCCACTGGCTCCCTGCTCCCTCTGCCCCAGAACAGGAAGTAACCTGTTCCGGGGCAGAGGGAGCAGGGAACTAGCGGAGCCAACAGGCGTGCAGCTGCTCTCTGCACCCTCCAGCAGCGTGCACCTAGGGCGGACCGCCCCCACCGCCCCACCCTTGCTACGCCACTGCTACTGCCGGGCTACTGCAGGAGCCCAGCAGTAGTTCCCACCCCTTCCGTGCTCCATTTCCAGTGCTTAAAGAACATCTTAATTTTTTTAGCGCTGAGGGCTTACTTGGCGGTAATCGGGCAGCACCAGAGCAGGAGCCCTTACTGCCTCCAAAATAGGTGGTGGTAAGGACTCCCCCAGGAAATGGCTGTGTGGTGTTTAACTTACCACACGGCCATTTCCTTTTTTTAAATAAATAAAAAAATCCTTTTACCCGCTGTGGTAAAAGTGGGCCTTGGCAAAACCACATGCCAATGCTACCACAGGGCCCCATTTTAATGCAGCTTAGTAAAGGGGGCCCTAAATGAGGTAACCTTAGAAATGGCAAATTTAAATCTAATAATGGGACTAACATAAAACAGAATCAAAAATATGCACATTTAACAGCACAGGACAAACATATAGAGGGGCATAATCGAAAGGGGCCGCCCATCTCTAAGGGCGGCCATCTCCGTGGACAGATACAAGAAGGGGCGGTCCCGACTGTATTATCGAAAAAGATGGGTGGCCATCTTTTGTTTTGATAATACGATTGGGCCCGGCCAAATGTCAGAGATGGGCGGGTTTGAGATGGTCAGCATCTGTTTTCAGTGATAATGGAAACCGAAGGCGGTCATCTCAAATACGAACAACTCCAAGGCATTTGGTCATGGGAGGGGCCAGGATTCGTAGTGCACTGGTCCCCCTCACATGCCAGGACACCAACCGGGCACCCTAGGGGGCACTTTTAAAAATAAAAAAAAACCATTAAAATACCTCCCAGGTGCATAGCTCCCTTACCTTGGGTGCTGAGCCCCCCCCCAAATCCCCCCCAAACCCACTCCCCACAACTCTACACCATTACCATAGCCCTTATGGGTGAAGGGGGGCACCTACATATGGGTACAGTGGGTTTTGGGGGGGGGTATGGAGGGCTCACATTTACCACCACAAGTGTAACAGGTGGTGGGGGGGATGGGCCTGGGTCTACTTGCCTGAAGTGCACTGCACCCACTAAAAACTGCTCCAGGGACCTGCATACTGCTGTCATGGAGCTGGGTATGACATTTGAGGCTGGCTTAAAGGCTGGAAAAAAAGTTTATAAAGTACTTTTATTTGGTGGGAGGGGGTTAGTGACCACTGGGGGAGTCAGGGGAGGTCATCCCTGATTCCCTCCGGTGGTCATCTGGGCAGTTCGGACACCTTTTTGGGACTTGGACCTAAAAAAAAGGGGTCCAAATAAAGCGACCTAAATTCTCGTTACAGCCGCCCTTCTTTTTTCCATTATGGTCTGAAGCCGGCCATCTGTTAACCACTCCCATGCCCGCCCCTGTCTCGCCTTCGCTACTGTGTCGACACGCCCCTGTGAAGTCTCCGCGACAGAGTGCAGTTGAAAGCGTCCAAAATCAGCTTTCGATTATACCAATCTGGGCACCCTCGGGAGATGGGCGCCCTTCTCCTTTCGAAAATAAGCTGGCTAGTGTCCTTTCAGGTAATTTTGTTCTGTAAGGAAAGTACTGAAGATATTAGAGGAAAATCACTTTGTTGTAAAAATTCTCTCTTTACAGCCAATGATATGCTGCTACTTTGAAGTAAAGAACCTAAGAAAATACAAGAAGGGTTTGAAACACATCATTTATCACACTGCAGTCAGGCAAGACAGTTTGAAAATTTCATAATGTTTGTATTTGTAAAAAAATATATATAAAAAACATTTTACTGTAAATATTGATTAAATTGTTACTTAATATATTTGCACAATTTTTTTTCTTTGGGTTTATACAAATGAATTATTGCAATAGTGTAAGTGCACATTGTAATAGTGTGAATGAGACTTGATACAGAAATATCTGTATTGGGACATGTTGAGATATGTTGACCTGCAGCATTAAAAACCCACATACCCCCCATATCAAAGTCGCTAAAAATTGCACATGCAAATTTGGGCACGTGCCCTATTTGTACGCACAATTTAACTGAATGATGAGCTAATTAGCACTAATTGGCTTTTTATCATGCAATTATTGGCACTAATTAGATTTAATTGGAATTTTCATGCGTAAATTTAGGCACGGTTGCTGCAAATGGCTGCACCTAAAGTTTGCCGTGATAAGCACTATTCTATAAACCATGCCTAACTTTAAGCGCGGCTTATAGAATAACAATTCTTTCTTTGCCATTTATAGAATTCACCCCATAGTGTCTTCTAGAAAGCTTCATCCCCTTGTACATTTTTCACATTCTACTGTCTAAAAAATACAATACAAAATGGATTAAGGAAGGAGTGTGTCAAAAGAAATATTCAAAGAAAATTATAAAATCTTGATTGCATTAAACCTTTACATCCTTTGATGCCATACATGGCGAAGGCCCTTTTGCATCAATAACAGCCAGTTCTGTATAGTAAGATGATGCAGTGTTACTGCATTCTTTATGGCAGAATATTTCCAGCTCTTTCAAGTTGCATGGGAATCATCCATGGACAGCAGTCTTCAGGTCTTTTCATGCATTCTCTGTTGTATTCAAGTCTGGGCATTGAACAGGCCACTGAAGCACATTTAATTTCTTCTTGCTGAGCCACTTCATTTTTGCTTCTGCTTTGTGCTTAGGATCATTCTCTTGCTGAAAGGCAAATCATCTTATTCGGCTCAGGTCTATGGCAGCTGGAACAGGTTTGCATCCAGGATATGCCTATACATTGCAAAATCCATCCTTCTATTAATCTTCACAAACGTCTCAGCCATGCTGCTGCACAACCACCCTGCAACACAACACTATCACCACTGTACTTACTGTAGGAATAGTGTTGGCATGGTGACGCATTATGCCTGTTTTATATTACCCAGATTACTTAGCATTGAGACCAAAATTGTCCACGCATGTTTCAAAACCTACACAACCTTCTTCCACATCTGTGCAGTGTCCCCTTGGTGTTTCTTTGCAATCACTACGCAGCGAATATCACTTTTCTTCACCATTAGTCACACTCCTAGAGAGGCCATGTTTGTAGAGTAAAGTTAAAATTGCATGGACAGTTTCTTTGAACTGTATGATTTATGTTATGGAGATGCTTAAGAATTATCTTACTCAAGTTTTGCAATTATCTTCCTTATCCCTGCAGGAGCTATCAAAAATTTGTTGTATGCCAAGTTCTATTTAAAAGATAAGCCATGATGATGGTGAGCCAGTTAATGTAGTTTATCTAGATTTTCGGAAACCTTTTGACAAAGTCCCTCATGAAACTAATGGGGCTAAAACAACATTGCCTCTATCCTTTTGGTTCTGGTCCTGAGAGACAAAGTTTTTTGGAAATTTAATAAAAACCAGGCTAAGTTGGTGAGAAAATGAAAAAGCCATGGGATAGGAGACAATGTTCTGTTATGGACTGGAAACTGGTTAAAAAATAGAAAAACAGAGGGTAGGATTTATTTATTTATTATTAGGATTTATTTACCGCCTTTTTGAAGGAATTCACTCAAGGCGGTGTACAGTAAGAATACATCAAACATGAGCAATAGACAATTACAGCAGTAAAAATATTCAAAAACAATACAAAGTATGGCATGGTATACTATTTACAATGTCAACACAATACGTAATAGAACATTATAAGTGAGAGTGAAGGATAAAGCAAAGATGTAACATAAGAAGGGTAAGAAAGTAGGAAGAGTTAGAAAGTAAGATGATTGATTTAAAGAAAGTTACACATGAGGTCAGAGAAATGGTTAAATGTTATCTCAGCAAGGATAGGAGTGTATAAACATGTCCTGCTGCAGTATATGCAGCCTGAGTACTCCTTGTGTGTGTGAGTGAGACTAACGAGTTAGTTATGTCTTCCAGTAAAGGCCTGGTTGAAGAGTCAAGCTTTCACCTGCTTCCTGAAGTAGAGATAGTCTTATGTTAAGCGCAGCTTTTCAGGCACTGCATTGCAGAGTGTAGGGGCTACTCTGGAGAAGGCTCACTTGCGGGTATCACATCGTGTAATGTCTTTTGGAGAGAGTGTGGTTAGTGAAAGTCCTTGAGAGGATCTTAGTGTCCTTGCCGGTGTGATATGGTCACGTCGCTTGCAACCTTCTATGAGTCTTGCTGCTGCATTCTGAATCAACTGGAGCTGGTGCAGGCCCTTTGTAGTCAGACCATTATATAGTGCATTGCAGTGATCCAGTCCTGATGTTATCATTGCATGTGCAACTGGGATAAGACTTACCTTCTTGATGTAAGAAGAGAGGCAACATAGCTGTCGCAAATAGTAGAAGCAGCTCTTGAAGGTTGCTTGGATTTGGGGAATCAGTGTAAGTGTTGAATCTAACTATATTCCAAGGTTTCTGACTTGTGATTTGAGGGGGAGTTCATACTTCCCAAAAGGGATTTTGATGTCAGGTATATATCCACTTGTATTAGGGACCCAGAGAAGCTCGGTTTTACTTGGGTTCAGGCAAAGTTTGTTGTGTTTAGCCCATTCTTGAATTGATGGTAATCAGTTTATTCAAGGCTGTAGGTAAGTCAGGTTCAATGGGTATGAGTAGTTGCACATCATCCGCATAGATGTAGAACTGAGTGTCCATTGACCAAATCAGCTCAGCTAGTGGTTTGAGGTAGATATTGAACAGAATAGGTGACAGTATCAATTCTTGTGGTACCCCACAGGTCAGTGTCCATGGTGGTGATGAGTTGCTGCCAAACATTATGGATTGTCGCCTGTCTGATAGGTAGGATCTGAACCAAGCAAGTACTGTTCCATTGATACCTGTTTCTATCAGTCATGCTAGCATAATATCATGATCCACGGTGTCAAAAGCTGCAGAGGAATCAAGCAGTAGTAACATTGAGGCAAATCCCTTGTCTCGGTTTCTGTGAAGATCATCTAGTAGGGATACAAGGACTGTTTCTGTACCATAACCAGGTCTGAATCCAGATTGACATGGAGCTAGCCAGTTTCACTTTTCTAACCAGTAATTAAGTTGAACACAGACTGTTCTATGAGTTTCTCTAGAAACGGGATGTTGGATACTGGCCTGTAATTTTCAAGTTTGGCCTGGTCAAGGTTGTTTTTCTTCAGCAGAGGGTGGACCACTGATCTTTTTAATGCTGTTGGTAGCTACCAATTAGAAAGAGATTTTTCACAATTTTTTGGCGCCTTCTATGAGGCCCATACTTGCCTGCTGCACTATCTTTGATGGGCAGGGATCGAGGGAGCAGGTAGTTGGTCGAAGGTCTCTTAGGATTTTGTCAAGGCTGTCCTCTGTCATTGGGTTAAAAGTGTCCCATCTGTCTTTGTCAGGATGGGGCGAGTTTGTGCACCCCTGGTTGACTGGTTGGGGACTAGGTGGGATTGCCAGTGAATCCTGGCTGAGACTTTTAATTTTGTTGGCAAAGTATTCAGCAAAATCATTGCAATTCAGTTTAGACTGGGCAGGCTGGTTCTGTTGTGGGGGCTGCAGTAGGCTATTTACAATATTGAACAGCTGCTTGGTTGAATTGGCAGCCTGTGCAATGCATTGCAAGAAATACTGTTTTTTGGTTGCTATTAATGCTTGGCGGTACTTTGCCATGTGCTTCCTACAGTTTAGTCTGTCTTCATCTAGGCGAGATTTGCGCCATCTCCTTTCCAGTTTTCATCCTTCGCGTTTAAGGATCCGAAGTTCTGGAGAAAACCAAGGTGAGCGTTTGTGAATGGGGCATAAGACCTTTTTTAGTGGTGCTGTTTTCTCTAAGGTCTTGGCTAAGTGTGTATTCCAGATGTAAACTTGTTCTGACACTGTTGTTGTCTTTTCATCCACATGTGAATAGTCCAAGGCCTCTAGGAGATTCTCAGTGGTCAGCTTTTGTTTTGTCTCTGATCTCCTTCCAAACTCTGGGAGGTGCCATTTGTTTTACGTGGTCACTTATGGAGAATTTAATTAGAAAATGGTCTGACCATGATAGGGGTGTTATTTCAATACTGTTATCCCAGAATTCTGGGATATCCACCCCTTTGTAGAATACCAAGAGGCTCATTTTCAAAGCACTTAGCCTCCCAAAGTTCCATAGAAACCTATGGAACTTAGCTTCCCAAAGTGCTTTGAAAATATGCCTCTATGTCTAGTATGTGACACTTTTCGTGAATTGGAGAATTGATCACCTGTGTAAATCCTAGTGCTGTCACCGTGTCCAAGAAGGCAGCTGTGGTGGTGGTATCTGGGGTTTTGATGTGTAGATTGAATTCTCCCATGATCACCAGCCTAGGGTAATTCAGGATCACTTGAGTAATCAGGTCTAGGAGTTCTTGCACAGATAATGTGTTGTTACGAGGTGCTCTGTAAACCATGAGCAGCCAGATTGGTTTCTCCTCTTCAAGTTGTATTAAAAGAGTTTCAGATTCATGTAGCTGGGGGGTGGATATTCTGCGCAGTTTGATTTTATCCATAACCAAGACTGCTACCCTTCCATCCTGTCTTCCTGGTCTTGGTTGATGTTGGATGTTGAAACCTATTGGGCACAGTTCAGCCAATGGTAAACCCCCACTTTCATCTAGCCAGGTTTCACTTATTCCTAGGATGTCAAGATGCTGTTCATTTATGGCATCATGGATCACCGAGGATTTCTTTGCAGCTGATCTGGCATTCACCAGTCCTATAGTTCCCAAGGGTGGTCTAGGGGTAGTTTTGGTGTGGCAATGAGGTGATCTTTTAAGTACTGTTATGTAGGTGTTTGACCTCTTGCACTTTTGCCTTCTCTTTGGTTTACGGGGGTTATGGTTTCCCCTCCCACACACCACTGGGATACTGGATTGATGTTTGATCCCAATGTACATTTTTTGTGTCAGAAATTAGGCAAAATGTCACTGTATGGCACTGCTGTCCACTCTGTGGAGTTCACAATCTTACTAGTTGGCAAAAGCAGGGTTAAGGCTTTAGATATTCTGAAAGAAGCAGATCTTTTTAAAGTTGTAAATTCAGATCAGGCCTGTGAGATCAAAGGCTTCTAGCAACAGAGGAAAGCAAATGGCTGCACATTTAGCACTACTATATGAATTGCTTTGTAAAGGGGGTTGATGATATTTGCCTTTAGTTTTAAGGAATCTAAATGGCCATTTCTCTCTACTACTACTACTTAACATTTCTAGAGCGCTACTAGGGTTACGCAGCGCTGTACAATTTAACAAAGAGAGACAGTCCCTGCTCAAAGAGCTTACAATCTAATAGACAAGTGAACGGTCGGTCCGATAGGGGCAGTCAAATTGGGGCAGTCTGGATTCACTGAACGGTAAGGGTTAGGTGCCGAACGCAGGTGAATAGTGGAATGCCCCAGAGATCTGTACTGGAACCAGGTGTGCTATTTTACATATTTATAAATGAGTTGGAAATGAGAACAACAATTGAGGTGATTAAGGGGCCTATTTTTACTAATCTGCATTAAGTTCTAGGACACATTTATCCCAATATTCTATATATGGCGCCTAAAGTTGCATGCACAAAATTGACAGTGCGGCCAAATTGCATTCACAACTTAATTGATTAACAAGCCAATCAATGCCAATAATTGGCCACTAACAAGCAATTATCGGCATTAATTAGAATTTATGAGCACAAATTTCTAAGCGTATTCTGTAAAGTGATGCATGTAAATTCTAATGTTTGACTATTTCCACTCCTACCATTGGTGGACTGTGTAGATATCCAAACATATTTTCCCCCCTCCCTCCCCTTACGTACTGGATTTCTGATTGTCTTTCTGAGATGTCCCAATTCCTTGAATATAGATCTGAAAATGCCCCATAGAACATTCAAACACATTAACATTTTCTGATAGTCTTCTCTCAATCTGATCATCCCTTCACGCTTGGTATATTTAAACATTTTGTTCAGATTCACTATATACAACAGAAACAGCTGAATTGTTTATCTAGGAGTATTCAGAAAAACGTGGAGGGGCATAATCGAAAGGGGCGCCTAAGTTTTCCTGAGGACGTCCTCGCAGGACGTCCCGGTGAAGAGGTGGGGAAACCCATATTATCAAAATAAGATGGGCATCCATCTTTCATTTCAATAATACGGTCGGGGACGCTGAAATCGAGAAATTTAGGTTGACCTTAGAGATGGTCGTTCCCGATTTTCGGCGATAATGGAAACCAAGGACGTGCATCTCAGAAATGACCAAATCCAAGCCCTTTGGTCATGGGAGGAGCCAGGATTTGTAGTGCACAGGTCCCCCTGACATGCCAAGACACCAACCGGGCACCCTAGGGGGCACTGCAGTGAACTTCAGAAATTTCTCCCAGGTGCATAGCTCCCTTACCTTGTGTGCTGAGCCCCCCCACCCCCACCCCAAAACCCACTCTCCTTACAACTGTACACCACTACCATAGCCCTTATGGGTGAAGGGGGCATCTACATGTGGGTACAGTGGGTTTGTGGTGGGTTTTGGAGGGCTCATATTTACCACCACAAGTGTAACAGATGGGGGGATGGGCCTGGGTCCACCTGCCTGAAGTGCACTGCACCCACTAAAACTGCTCCAGGGACCTGCATACTGCTGTCATGGAGCTGGGTATGATATTTGAGGCTGGCATAGAGGCTGAAAAAAATATTTTTTAATTTTTTTGAGGGTGGGAGGGCGTTAGTGACCAATGGGGGAGTAAGGGGAGGTCATTCCCGATTCCCTCCAGTGGTCATCTGGTCATTTAGGGCACATTTTTGTGACCTGGTCATAAGAAAAAAAGGACCAGGTAGAGTCGTCCAAGTGTTCATCAGGTACGCCCTTCTTTTTTCCATTATGGGTCAAGGACGCCCTTGTGTTAGGCACACCCCAGTCCCGCCTTTGCTACGCCTCTAACACGCCCCTGTGAACTTTGATCATCCCTGTGACGAAAAGCAGTTGAGGACGCCCAAAATCGGCTTTCCATTATGCCAATTTGGGCGACCCTGTGAGAAGGATGTCCATCTTGCGATTTGTGTCGAAAGATGGGCACCCTTCTCTTTTAAAAATAAACCTGATAGCTATTGTGATTGGAAAAAGGTAGGCTCTATGGGCCTTGCCAAGGTATTATTTGGAAACAGCTATGACAAAATGCATGAAGACTTACGCAGTCAAAGCTTTTTGGTTTTTTATTCTTAATAACTTTTTGAATATTTCTATCATTATTCTTTCATATTGAGCGCATAGACTACACTGTTTAGGTCAATAAAACAAACTCCTTCTTTAATGGATTATGAACTGTATTTTTAGACCACATACGGTGAAAGAAAAGGGTCTGAACAATTTTACAAACCACTGTAGATCCATTAGAATTCTCATCATATTCTAGTCTGCCAGATGGAAGTGCAGTAATATGAAGTTGTAACAAATTGGAAGTACACCCACAATGTTTGAGGTATAAATAATACATTGTTACAAACCAAATGAAACAAAGGACAACCAAAAACAAAGGTAGAGGAGGGATTGTAAGTAAGAAAACACCAGCTAGCATTTTTAGAATGAGAAAAAAAAAAACACTTTCAAAAAGGCAAGTGTCACTCCTCTATCATGGAAAAGCAGAACTTACCTTGTAAGCACATCAATTGTATGACAATTTTATAAAATGTGTTAAACATTATGGGAACTGTATTTGTTTTCGTTTTTTCCAATTTGTAGTTGCGATTACAAGAAAAAAAAATCACAGACATGAATAGGACTATGTGAGAGTGACAGCTAGCTGAACTACATATACACCTGCATGAGACTTCCCAGAAGTGCATAAACAACTTGGCTGACCCAGATCCATGGGTGGAGGTGGGAGTATAAATGCACCATCCTCCTCCTGTACAGGCTGAATTTCTTGTCTTGATGAATGGATACATATTTTTAATGCTACAAAATAAAGAATAATGTATTTGGGCTGCAAAACACTGAGGAAATGGTAGAGTTTAGGGGGTGAAGAACTTTTGTGCACAAAAGAGAAGCAGGACTTGGATATGACCATATATGATGATCGTAAGGTGGCCAAACAGGCAGAAAGGTCAATGGTGATGGCTAGAAGGATGCTTGGGTGCACAGGGAAAGGAATGGTCAGCAGGAAAAAGGAGATTATGATGCCCCTGTATAAGATTCTTGTAAGACTTCATTTTGCGGCAGTGGCAGCCCAAAGAAGAGGAGGGAGGCAGGCTGCGTCCCTCCTCCAACTAAAGGTAGGGGGACCGGGAGGGGGCTAGGAGGCCGGGAGGGGGTTGTCCTAACACTAGACCACCTGGGACTGCTCGGACAACGCTGGGGGGGGAGTTGGGGTGGGCTGGAGGTCCGCCGGACCTCCAGCCCCCCCATCGCTCACTGGGTGGCTGGGTGGGAGGGGCTTTTGCCGCGACCACCATGGACCAGTTTCGGGGGGTTTGGGGGGGGGGGCTGGAGACCCACCGGATCTCCAGCCCTCCCTGAACCTGGGGGGAGAGATTGTTGGGGGGACCGGAGGTCCACCGGAGCTCCAGCCCCCTGTTGGCAGGTTTGCTTTGGTGGAGGAACGGGGGCCTTCCAGCATGCAACTGAATGCTGGACAGGGTTCACCATTCCTCCCCAATGATCGGCAAACCCTAACGCCAGCTCGGAGCTGGTGTAGGGTTTGCCACGGCCAACGACCCAATCTTTGGTGCGCTGGTCACTGATCATTGGGGATGAATGCGCTTTGCCCTGTTTAGCATACATGTGCATGCTACTTGTGCAAAAAACCCTCAAGCGCGTTGTTTCACGCGCTCGAGGGCTCTAATCATGGGGCGGTAGCAAACGCCGGTGCTAGTATGGCGCTAATAGCCTCTAGCGCCGGCGTTTGCTTTTGATCATGAGGGCAGTGGCGTAGCCAAGGGTGGGCCCAGGCCCACCCACTTTGGGCTCAGGCCCACCCAGTAGCAGCACACCTATGAAGTGTCTGTCAGGGATCCCCAAGCCCCAAGAGTCGAAAATACCCAACAACTGGCCTTCCTGCATACCAGCCTTCCCTCTGCTGCATTCCCGCCTATGCAGAAACAGGAAGTTGCATCAGAGGGAAGGCTGTGGGGCCAACATGAGCACTGTGTATTAGTCACTGCTCGCTGCCAGTGAAAATCTGCTATTTAAAAGGTATGGGGGGAGGGGGATGTTTGAGAGACCATATGGCATGCAGGCGAGAGAGGGAGAGACCACATCACTTGTGGGACACGACGGAGGTCTTTTGCCCACCCATCTTGGGCCCAGGCCCACCCAAAATTTGGTGTCTGGCTACGCCCCTGCATGAGGGTATTAGCCAGCAAACACCTAGACTGAATATCAGCACCAAGGCTGCTGCAAGAGTATCAGGCACCCTAGGCAAATCTTTAGCTTTATGCCACACCCAAATAAATTTAGGCTCCCTTGTGCTCCACCAAAACAATTATATGTAAATAGGAAATTTGCAGGGCCAACCTAACCATCAGACAAGACTAGGAAGCTGCCAAGGGCAGCAGCTTCTGGGGAGTGCCAAAACAACTGCAGTCAAAGCAAAACAGGTCCTGATTCCTGACAGCCAGCACACTAAAAACAAACACACACACACACACAAATAAACAAGATATACTTTTACTAGTAGGGAGAGTGGACATTTTCAAATAAATCATTTACCCTGGTTGCTCTGGAAGGAGTGGTGCTGGGGTGATCACTAGTGCCTTGAAGGGGGACATCTGACATCCTTGCATTGGTCCTGGCTATTTGAAAACTACTCCCCCTCCCTTTGCTGGTTAAATTACATCCTGTTGTTTCTTTCAGTTTCTTTGGCTCTCAAGACCTATTGTTTTACTGTTACTGCAGATGTTCTTTGGCATTCCTCTCACCCCACCCTGAAGATGCTGCCCTAGGTGATTGCCTATTCCTGCCTAATAGCTGGTCTGGCCCTGGTCAGGATTTGTGGGGTAGGAGAGCTGCAGTGGCAATAAGCTCATGTGAAAATATATGAAAACCACTGTACAGAATGATATCCAAACACCCTTCATCATAAGAAATATGTTGCAGAGTGGTTCAGTGTGGTCTATAGCCACATTGCGTATTAGCTAAGGAGCAACAGAGGAATTCATATATGCAAAAAGAACAGATAGACACAGATTTAGGTACAACCAGCAAATAAGGCACAGGCACTAAAACGGCAGAAGATGGTATGACAGGTTAGAGAAGTGGACATGTCCTGTGCTGAGTGATTTGTTTGGTTTCTGTGTAACTGGGTGTTGGTGATACCTGTGGGTGAATGGAGAGGCAGCAAGTGCACTGTGGGTGCAGCCTAGCACCGCCCTGTGCAAAAATAGTGAAGTTACCTACCTGTAATGGGGGTTCTCCATGGACAGCAGGATAAGTCAGCCACACACTGGTGACATCATCCGACGAGCTGGAAACGGATTCTGTTCTCCCAGAGCTCAAAGGAACCTTTTGAGCAGGTCCCTCTGAGTACGTGCAATGTGTACTATATATATATCCCTGCTTGAGCGTCTTGCCTCAGGTGTATCCAGCTATGTTGCATGGCATCATCCGTAGGGGAGGAGGGGGGGGGGGGGTATGTGTGGCTGACTTATCCTGCTGTCCACGGAGAACCCCCCTTACAGGTAAGTAACTTCACTTTCTCCATGGACAAGCAGGATGAGTCAGCCACACACTGGTGACTCCCCAGCTGTGGGCCGATAAGAGTCAGGTGTGTCCCCTTAAGAGGTTTTGTTCGAGTGCCCGCTGTGCTGCTGAGGTGGATGAGGCTGCATGAAAAAGCATAATAAGAGACCACCAGGTTAGGTTTGAGGTTTTTTTTTTTTTTTTTTTTTTTTGCAATTCAATTTAACTGTTTAACATAAAGGAGGCAGTCTTAACAACAGTTTAACTGTGAACCTTAAACAAAAAAGGTTTTCTTTTTCTTTTTTTTTTAACAGTTTAACATTCAATTCTGCATGAGAATGAGTAGCAGGTGAATCTGGTAAACAGATAGGTCTAACAGTGAGAGTCTGATATAGGTCTAACAGTGAGAGTCTGTCCCAGAGGTGTAAGAGTCTGTCTTACAGGTGTGAATCCTCTTGCCTTCAGGCTGTATTGCGGCTGCTGCAGTTTGGAGGACAGTGAGGTCGAACTTGGTGGTTTGTAGAGGCCTGTCGAGGCAGTAATGCCGTGTGAAGGTATGAACAGAAGACCAGGTCGCAACACGACAGACGTCCTTCACCGAGGTAGAGTGAAGGTTGGCCAGTAAGGTGGCCATGGCCCGCAATTGGTGCACCGAGGCCTTGTCATGGAGGATTAGGCCCTCTTTCTCGTAGCAGAAGGCTATGCAGTTTGATATCCAGGCTGAGAGGGTGTGTTTACCCACAGGGGCACATGTCCTGTTGTTGTCAAAGGAGATAAAGAGCTGGGAGGCTTTTCGCTGTGGTTCTGTGCGTTGGAGGTAGAGGCGCAAGGTTCGGGTGCAGTCCAAGGTGTGGAGGAGGCGTTCCTCTTGGCTGTTGTGTGGTTCTGGATAGAATGAGGGGAGCACAATTGCATGGTTGATGTGGAAAGGTGAGACCACTTTGAGCAAGAATTTTGGATGAGTTTGGAGAATTGCGTGGTCATGAAGGAGTTATGTGTATGGTGGGTAAGTCATGAGGGCTTGGAGTTCGCTGATGCATCGGGCAGACATTATAGCAATGAGGAATAGTGTCTTCCAAGTGAGGAATTTGTTCTCTGCCTTTTCAAGTGGTTTGAAGGGAGGTAGCATGAGGCGGCGTAGGACAATATTCAAGTCCCATGCTGGAGGCGGCCGTCTTACGGGAGGATAAAGGTTTCGTAGTCCCTTCATGAACCTAGTCACCAGGTGCTGAGAGGACAGCGGTTCACTGTCCAGTCTGTCACTGAAGGCTGAGATGGAGCGGACATGGACTCTGATGGAAGTTGTGCGGAGGCCCGTCTGCGAAAGGCTAAGCAAGTATTGCAGGACATCTGGGAGATGGCATGAGAAGGGATCTAGGTGAGCCTTGTTGCACCATGCTCAGAATCTCTTCCACTTGAGGGTGTAGGATTTCCTGGTGGAGGGTCGTCTGGTCGCTAGTAGGACGTCCATGACTTCTGGGGAAATATGGAGAGGAGCTAATGTTAGCCTTTCAATATCCATGCTACTAGTGCCAGCATATTGAGGATGGGGTGTAGCATGGCCCCTTGTTTTGTGTGATGAGATCCAGTCAGCGTGGGAGGCGCATTGGCTGTGTTGCTGCCAGGCATTGTAAGAAAGGGAACCACACTTGTCTTGGCCAGTACGGCATGATGAGAATGATGGTGGCCTTGTCTTGGATGATTTTCAGGAATGTCTTTTGGAAGAGTGGGGTTGGAGGATAACCATATAGAAGGTGCTGTCCCCAGTGGATCGAGAAGGCGTTGTAGCTCAGTCTGAGCGGTGAAGGTCGTTTTGAACAAAAAAGTCTGGACTTTGCATTGTCTTCACTGGCGAAGAGGTCTATTAGTGGTGATCCCCACTTGAGGAAAGGTTGTTGTGTGACCTGCGGATGGAGAGTCCATTCATCAGGGTCCAGCTTCCGGCTGAGGCTGTCAGCCAGCATGTTGTGGAGTCCCGGTAGGTATGAAGCTTGTAGGAGGCAGTGTCTGGAGAGGGCGAATGTCCAAATCCGGTATGCCTCCTTGCACATGGGAAGGGAGCATGTGCCCCCTTGCTTGTTTATATAGAACATGGTCACCCGGTTCTCGGTCTGGACCAGGAGGTTCTTGTTGGAGATCCATGAGGCGAATGCTCGGAGTGCGTTTCCAATGGCCCTGAGCTCAAGGAAGTTGATGTGGTAGCGTGATTCGGAGGGAGACCATGGGCCCTGTGTTTGTAGGTGGAGGAGATGGGCTCCCCACCCCAGCTTGGAGGCATCCGTGATGAGTGTGAGCTGGTATTGCCTTTGCTGGAGAGGTCTCCCTCTGTAAAGGTTTTGGTGGTCCTGCCACCATATGAGAGACCTATAGGCGGCCTGGGTGATGGTGATTTTTTGGGAGAGAGGTCGGGTGTGCTGGTTCCATCTCTTCCGGAGGTACCACTGGAGCGGCCGCATTTGTAACTTGGCAAAAAACACAACGTGGATGGATGCGGCAAAATGTCCTAGGAGTTGTAGGAGGGTCTGTGCTGGAACTCTTCTCGTTCATATGATGTGTCGTATCAGGCGTAATATAGCTTGTCCCCTGGGAAGGGGCAAGAAGGCCATGCAGCATTTGGTGCGGATTTGGGCCCCAATGAAATCCAGTGTTTGAGTGGACTGCAGGTGTGACTTTGTCTCGTTGATCAGGAAGCCCAGTGACTGGAGTAGGGTTACTGTGGATGTGATTGCCTTGTTGGTCTCTAGGGGTAATGGCCTGATGAGTAGCCAGTCGTCAAGGTAGGGGAAGACACACACCCTTTCTTTGCGCAGGTATGCTGCCGCCACTGCAACACATTTTGTGAAAACTCTTGGTGCTAAGGAGAGTCCGAATGGTAGGGCTCAGTACTGGAAGTGGTGGCCCAGTACTTCGAAGCATAGGAATTTCCTGTGTGCTTTGTGGATTGGGATGTGGTTGTACGCATCGTGGAGGTCTAGAGCGGCTAACCAATCACTTTTATGGATCAGTGGGAGGATGGTGCCTAACGAGGGCATCCTCAACTTCTCTTTTATGATGTACCTGTTGAGATGTCGGAGGTCTAGGATGGGTCTGAATCCTCCAGACTTCTTAGGAATGAGAAAGTAGTGGGAGTAGAACCCTTGGTTGAGTTTTTTTGTTACATTTGTACCCCACGCTTTTCCCACTCATGGCAGGCTCAATGCGGCTTACATGGGGCAATGGAGGGTTAAGTGACTTGCCCAGAGTCACAAGGAGCTGCCTGTGCCTGAGGTGGGAATCAAACTCAGTTCCTCAGTTCCCCAGGACCAAAGTCCACCACCCTAACCACTAGGCCACTCCTCTGGGGGACAGGCTCTATAGCTCCCGATTGGAGGAGGGTCTGGAGTTCCTCGTGAATGAGGAGGGTAAGGTGCTCTAGAGTTGTATCTCTGGGTGGGGATCGGTTTGGAGGCATAGTAACATAGTAGATGACGGCAGAAAAAGACCTGCACAGTCCATCCAGTCTGCCCAACAAGATAACTCATATTTGCTGCTTTTTGTGTATACCCTACTTTGATTTGTACCTATGCTCTTCAGGGCACAGACCGTATAAGTCTGCCCCGCACTATCCCCGCCTACCAACCACCAGCCCCACCTCCCAACCACCGGCTCTGGCACAGGCACAGACCGTATAAGTCTGCCCAGCACTATCCTCACCTCCCCAGCCCTGCCTCCCAACCCCGGCTCTGGCACAGACCGTACAAGTCTGTCCAGCACTATCCCCGCCTCCCAACCACCAGTCCCGCTTCCCACCACCGGCTCTGGCACAGACCGTATAAGTCTGCCCAGCCCTATCCCCGCCTCCCGATCTTGACTAAGCTCCTGAGGATCCATTCCTTTGGCACAGGATTCCTTTATGCTTATCCCACGCATGTTTGAATTCCGTTACCGTTTTCATTTCCACCACCTCCCGCGGGAGGGCATTCCAAGCATCCACTACTCTCTCCGTGAAAAAATACTTCCTGACATTTTTCTTGAGTCTGCCCCCCTTCAATCTCATTTCATGTCCTCTCGTTCTACCACCTTCCCATCTCCGGAAAAGATTCGTTTGCGGATTAATACCTTTCAAATATTTGAACGTCTGTATCATATCACCCCTGTTTCTCCTTTCCTCCAGAGTATACATGTTTAGTTCAGCAAGTCTCTCCTCATACGTCTTGTAACGCAAATCTCATACCATTCTCGTAGCTTTTCTTTGCACCGCTTCAATTCTTTTTACATCCTTAACAAGATACAGCCTCCAAAACTGAACACAATACTCCAGGTGGGGCCTCACCAACGACTTATACAGGGGCATCAACACCCCCTTTCTTCTGCTGGTCACACCTCTCTTTATACAGCCTAACAACCTTCTAGCTACTGCCACCGCCTTGTCACAATGTTTCGTCGCCTTCAAATCCTCAGATACTATCACCCCAAGATCCCTCTTTCCGCCCGTATCTATCAGACTCTCCCCGCCTAACACATACGTCTCCCGTGGATTTCTACTTCCTAAGTGCATCACTTTGCATTTCTTCGCATTGAATTTTAATTGCCAAACCTTAGACCATTCTTCTAGCTTCCATATGTCCTTTTTCATGTTTTCCACTCCCTCCGGGGTGTCCACTCTGTTACAGATCTTAGTATCATCCGCAAATAGGCAAACTTTACCTTCTAACCCTTTGGCAATGTCACTCACAAATATATTGAACAGAATCGGCCCCAGCACTGATCCTTGAGGCACTCCACTACTTACCTTTCGCTCCTCAGAGCGAATTCCATTCACCACCACCCTCTGGCGTCTGTCCGTCACATGGACATGAATCCTGTATCTGTTCTGTATAATGCTGAGGACCCATTTGTCGGTTGTGATTTTTTCCCAGGTTTCGAAGAAGAAAGAGAGGCAGGGGTTTTGGTTTTGATGTTTACGTTCTCTTGGACGTTGCTTCTGTTGATATGAGGGGCCATATGGCTGAGGTTTTTGTCGTTGCTATTTTGAGGGCCCATCGTAGCGTTTAGCACTGTGTTGGTGCCTGCGGTAGAGGTAATGGCTGGTCTGTTGCCTTCGCATTGCTGAAGGGCGTAGCAGGCCATCCGTGGAGAGAGTTTGTAGGGTGGTGCAGTGGTCTTTTAGGGTGTTGACTGTTTCTTTTACCTTGTCCCCGAATAGGTTCTCCCCGGAGCAGGGGGAATCAGCAAGGCGTTCGTGTGTATCCTTGCAGAGTCCAGAGGCCCTGAGCCATGCCATTCGTCTCGCAGCGATGGCCACACCGGCTGTGCGTGCTGAGGTCTCGAAGGCATCAAAGGTGGCTCTGATCATGTGTTTTGCACATTCTTCCATATCGCGGAGGGCCGGGGAGATGAGAGTTTTGAAGTCTGAAGGTAGGGAGGACAGGAGATCCTCGGTTCTCTTCCGGAGGGAGTCGTTGTAGAGGACTAGTTGGAAAAGGTGGGCATCGATCTTGGCATTTAGCATGGTGCCATGGTACACCTTTTTCTGATTGTGTCCAGTGTTTTTAGTTCTTTTCCTAGAGGGTTATTGGCGTGGGTCCTGGAACTCCTTGGCTTTTTGAGAGCAGATTCCACAATGATGGACTGATGGGGAAGCTGAGGTTTGTCAAAACCTGGGCAGGGTAGAACTTGGTATTTGAGGTCTAGTCTTTTGGAGACAGCTGATCCTGAGACAGAAGTTTGCCATATTTTGTCTCTGCAGTCCAAAAGAAGTTTGTGAACAGGTATTGCTGGCGTGGCTTTTGGTGTATTTAGATACCTGAGGATGCCTAGGTCATCGCTTTGTTGGGTCGTAGCCTCAGGTGGAGAGAGGTGGATACTTTTTGGAGGAACCTCGGGTAGATGATGTCTTCCGGAATTTGTTGAGGTAGTGGTTCAGTGGGGATACCTGCCGAACCCCAGGGGGCGGAGGAGTGGAGGTCCTCGTCATCAGTGGCTGAGAGGTCCGGGGTAAAGGCGTCACTCTCCTGCTCTGAGGGGTATTCATCCAGGATGGATGGTTGTAGTGGTGCAGCTGTGGAGGGCCATGGGGTCCCTGTAGCAGCTGCCTCCATCCCTCCCCACTGGTGGTGGAATGTCGTGGCAGAGACGGAGAGCTGTGTGAGCAGCTGGCTGAAGAGACCCAGCAGCTGTTAGTGAGGTGCTGTGGCCGTGGGCTCGAGGGTCAGCGGGGAAGGTAGTCCCGTGGTTGGCCTCGTTGGTGCCGGGGTCGGGTGTCGTGGCTTCCTGTGCTTCTCTGAACCCGATGGGGACCTCTGTCTGCAGGGTGAGTAAGAGGCATTGGATGAAGAGGAGGAAGAAGATCTCCGGCGTTTCCTGCGCTCCGTGTGCCTGAGTGGGCTTTGGGTAGTAGAGGGAACACTGCTTGCCTGTGCCCCTGATGTGCTGTGCCTGATGCAATGGTTATTGGTGGTGTCTCTGGTTTTGGTGTGCTGGCCCTTTAAGGGGGCGGCGTCTTGAGTCACAGCCTGTGCAGGAAGAGAAGCCTGAGGCTGGAAGTCTGAAGCTGTGTGATCTGTGCTTTGCAGTGTGAGCAGGAAGTTGTTTTGAGCTGTGCCCTAAATCAGGAGAGAACTGTCAGCCCAGACAGAGGTAAGGATCTCTGGTGCTGTGCAGGAAGCAGCTGGGGCTGGTTCCGACATGGGAGGCAGGCTCAGGTGCTGGGAGGACAGCGATCTTGCTGTATGCTGCAGGGAGGAAGGAGGAAGGTGTTGTTTGTTTTCTCTCAGCTGCCGATGTGCTAGGCTCCATCCCCTCCCTGTGGGAGTTGGGGAGGGCGTCATGCCAGTCCCTCTAGGAGTGGGGACGAGAAGCATGGCGGGTTCTAGCGAGGTGGAAGGGTGCTCTTGGTCTGTGGAGAGAACCAGAGGCCTTTAACTTTTCTTCTTTTGTTTCTGTTGAAGCTGCTTGGTTTGCTCAGTGAGGAAGTCCTTTAAGCAGTGTTGCCAGATGGAAAAAAAATTGTCACGCCCAAAGCCAGCGCCAAACCAGCCCAAAACTGCACAAAGTCAATTTGCATGTGAATGACATCATTAATAAATATTAATAAGGCCATTTGAATACAAATGAGTCATTAAGCCTGCCTCCGTGGGGCTTCTACTGGCTGCGGCCACGGGAAAACTAGCCAACCCGCGGCGGGCGAAAAAACCGCCAGCGGGGCAACAAGAATCTGCCCAAAATCCCGCAACCTGCACGCGGTGTGAAAAAGCCGCAGCGGGTTACGGAAAGGAGCCCAATTGAACGGGAAAACCGCCCATCTGGCAACACTGCTGGCGAGCCGTTGGGGACATCTGGAGACATGGGGCAGGCAGCCATGAGGTGGGCTATGTCCAAACAACGGACATATACCTCGTGTGTGGCTGCTGTGCTCATTTTCTTCTTGCAGTCTGGGCATTTTTTAAAAGCTGGTTTCAAGGTGCTGGATATCTTTTGTGCAGGATCTGCCATGTTGTAGAGAAAGCAAGGAAATCCGACCATTTGCAGTGCGGATAAGGTAAACTGAGGCAAGACGCTCAAGCAGGGACATATATAGTGCACACTGCACATGCTCAGAGGGACCTGCTCAAAAGGTTCCTTTGAGCGCTGGGAGAGCAGAATCCATTTCTGGCTCGTCGGATGACATCACCAGTGTGTGTGGCTGACTCATCCTGCTTGTCCATGGAGATCTGTTGCTGCTTCAGCAAAGCCAGAGTCTGAGTTACAAAACTTAGTGCACATCCCAAGCGAGGGCGTGTGCGCGCTGCAGGACTAGAAATCCGCAGCCAGGCCACTGACAACTCTTTCTCTCTCTCTCCCCCTGGGTCAGGAGGACACCGCCGCAATGACAACGAGCCAGAACAAGAGCAAGCCACCGAGCTCGAACCCCGCCACCCTGAACCAAGCCGAAGAGGCTGAAGTCGCCTGGCAAGAAGCCAAAGCCTTCTACGACAGTCTAGCATCCACCAAGAAACCCAGACCCGTGAGTATCAAATGGGAGTAAAGAAGGCTGAACGGGGGTGAATCTGCGTACAGCACTGTGTAATGCACTCGCCGCTTTCTCTCTGTGTTGGCAGCCCAAGCCGCAGAACGCTGTGACCATCGCTGTGTCGTCACGTGCGCTGTTTAACATGCTGGAGGAGCGGCGGCTATACGAGGAAAAGGGTGTCGAGGACTATGTGAAGTACCAGGAGCAGCACGAGAACGAGCCATTGAAGCCCGGCCCAGCCTTCCCCTTCGTTAAGGTAAAGTTGGGAGAGACTGGCGGACGTTTGGGTGGGGGGTGTTGTGGGAGGGGGGGGGGATAACGGCGCCTCTCTTTTGCAAAGGTAAATGCTGTTTGGAGAACAGTGGTCCACCTATAATGCTTTTCTTCCTACCCTGAAGAGGGAGGAAGAGGGGATGAAGAAGAAGAGCAGCATTCTTTCGAGACGATTCGACTTTGCAATGTTAGTCTCCCTCCTCCTCCTCGGCCTCACTATATCTTCATTTAGGAAGCCCCAGCGACGTGCGCGCACCTCCTCAACTTGCCCAAAAGCCAAGTTTAGCGAAGGGGCGGTGCCTCTGAGACACCAGGTGTCTGTGGGGAGCTGTTCCTTTAGGGAGTGGTCCATGGGAGCTTCGTGTCTGTGGAGTTTCCTCACTTGTATCCTAATAAGTCCTGAGATGTTGAAGCCTAAAGCCACTATTTTAATGAACCGCATTGCGTTTGCAGCCATGGTGGGGTTCAGCTTGGTGATGCACAGTGCCACACCCTACTTCTGTTTGGCAGTCTGAACTTTCCATAAGAGGGTGACAAACAGGGCTGGTTTTAGAAATGCTGTGGCCCAGGGCAAAACTTAAGGAGGGGGCCCCCAATCCCCTTGATATCCCCTGCTCCCTCCCTTATTATCCCCACCCATCATTACTACCACACATAAAAACCTTAATGACTTCTTCACACACAAAACACAGATAGATTTTAACCAAATATAGAACAAGGGATCACAAATTAGAAATATGAACACCAAAACGGAACTAGGAATCCCAAGAAGTTTAACTTGGCAAGTACTGCAACACTGGAGAAATAGAAATGCATTTCATTTTGTACTGAACACAATCAGTGGCGTAACCACAAAGGAAGTGGGGGGAATTAGACCCACCCCCCCCCAAAAAAAAACAATTTACAGATCTCCCTTGCTGTGGCTGGTGGGGCTCCCAAAGCCTCACTAGCTGATGACCTCCTCCTTTCCCTCCTCAGATCCAGCGACCAGAACTCTCCAAGCTCTGTAGCTAGCAGCAGTATTTCAGAGCTGCTTCTGCCCACACCTGCTCGTCTTTCACACATGAAATCTGAACATGCATGGTGGTGGTGAGACAGACAGTGGCAATTTGGAGATACTTCCACCAGCTGCAGAGCTTGGAGATTTCTGGCTGCCAGACAGGAGAAGGAGGTCTTCAGTTGGCAGGACTTGGGGATCCCCATCAGCTCAAATATTTATATTTTGCATTCGGGTGGGGAGAAAATTTGGTGCCCACCCATTTTGGGCTCAAGCCTCCTCCCTATCCCAAATCAGCCATCTGGCTATGCCACAGAATACAATACAAAAATCATCTGTGATGCAAGCTAACATATTCCAGTTAATAAATTCAAAACACTTTTTTTTTCTTTTTTATTAAAATTTCCAAAATTAAGCAAAATACATGTACAGAAAGTATGACTTGACAACAACAATGTAAAATTATAAAAAGGAAAAAAAGAACATAAAAGAAAAAATTATTTGTCAGTCACTACTCAAGTGCAAGTTATAGATCCAAGATAGTAACAATGGAAAATTCTAATTTAAGCAAACTTTAGAGGAATTTCCTTCATCTGACAAACCACTAGATCCCTGCTACACTAAATTATGAAGAGAGTTGACAAAAAAGCTGTAAGTTGAGAAGGCTCATAGAAGACATATCTTACTGATTGGTATCTAATGACACATTTGCAAGGATATCGCAAAAAAAAAGAAAGGTAGCTCCTGGTTTCATTAACAAAAATTGTTGACGTCTCTTTTATTTATTATTACATTTGTATCCCGCGCTTTCCCACTCAAAGCAGGTTCAATGCGGTTTACATAGTAACAGGGGTTACAGACTATTGATAAAGAAGAAAATATAGTCTAAGTATAGTAGAATAATAAAGGAGATCAGTAGGTAGAGATAGGTAAGGGTGAAGGGAGTAGAAGAGTTATAAGTAAAGGGAAGATGAGCACGAAAGGAGGGGTTTTGAGTGTCCTTAGAAACATCTGGGAAAATTTGAATTTTTAATCCCAAAAAAGTCTTGTCTTTTTTTTTTTTTAAAGAACGTTTTCAGCAACCAGTTTTTATCAGGTGACAATGCTACTGTGGCAATCAAGGTTGACGCCACAACCAATTCAGTATCTGAAGACTCCAATAAAGCAGAGACATCCAACTCTTGGTTATCTTAATCTTGCTGAGTAGCTACTGATTTAATAGGTAAATAATGTACTTGTGAAAATGGCGGAATATTTTCTTCACCCACTCCTAAAATTTCTTTAATATACCTTTTCAACATATCTTGAGGAGAGTCTGCAAATTGTTGAGGAAAATTAAGAATTCGGAGATTATTACTCCTAGATAAGTTTTCAAGAGCTTCAGTTTTTCTCCTCAAATATGTCAAATCTTTTATAATAGTACCTTGAAGAGATTGTGTATGCTGCAATTCTTTTTCTTGTACTTTATTTTGTTGAATTAAAGTGTCTAATCCTGAGTCAATAACATAGTAACATAGTAGCATAGTAGATGACGGCAGAAAAAGACCTGCACGGTCCATCCAGTCTGCCCAAGAAGATAAATTCATATGTGCTACTTTTTTATTTGTACTGTCCTCTTCAGGGCACAGACCGTATAAGTCTGGACAGCCCTATCCCCGCCTCCCAACCATCAACCCCGCCTCCCACCACCAGCTCTGGCACAGACCGTATAAGTCTGCCCAGCACTATCCCTGCCTCCCACCACCGGCTCTGGCACAGACTGTATAAGTCTGCCCAGCACTATCCCCGCCGCCCAACCACCAGCCCCTGCACAGACCGTATAAGTCTGCCCAGCACTAGCCCCGCCTCCCAACTACCAGTCCCGCCTCCCACCACCAGCTCTGGCACAGACCGTATAAGTCTGCCCAGCACTATCCCTGCCTCCCACCACCGGCTCTAGCACAGACTGTATAAGTCTGCCCAGCACTATCCCCGCCGCCCAACCACCAGCCCCTGCACAGACCGTATAAGTCTGCCCAGCACTAGCCCCGCCTCCCAACCACTAGCTCTGCCACCCATTCTAGGCTAAGCTCCTGAGGATCCCTTCCTTCTGCACAGGATTCCTTTATGTTTATCCCACGCATGTTTGAATTCCGTTACTGTTTTCATCTCCACCACCTCCCGCGGGAGGGCATTCCAAGCATCCACCACCCTCTCCGTGAAAAAATACTTCCTGACATTCTTCTTGAGTCTGCTCCCCTTCAATCTCATTTCATGCCCTCTCGTTCTACCGCCTTCCCATCTCCGGAAAAGGTTTGTTTGTGGATTAATACCTTTCAAATATTTGAACGTCTGTATCATATCACCCCTGTTTCTCCTTTCCTCCAGGGTATACATGTTCAGGTCAGCAAGTCTCTCCTCATACGTCTTGTAATGCAAATCCCATACCATCCTCGTAGCTTTTCTTTGCACCGCTTCAATTCTTTTTACATCCTTAGCAAGATACGGCCTCCAAAACTGAACACAGTACTCCAGGTGGGGCCTCACCAACAACTTGTACAGGGGCATCAGCTTCTTTAATTTTCCTTTCCAAAGTAGTCAAATCCTGTGCCAGTTTTTGAACTTGAGGACACAGTGCTTTACCCAGATCCACAATCAGACTCCATAAGGTATCAAGAGTCACTTCAGGAGGTTTAGATGTATTTAAAGGAAATAGAATCATCGATACCTCAGAACCCTTATTGATAGAGGAATCTTCCTTCATACTTGCAGCTGCAGCTTCCCCCAGTGTATTACATGAAACAGCTACACTCTCGCCCGGCGAGGCTAGTAGCTCATTACTACAACGAACTCACTCGGGCTGGCAAATCACCGCTCGTCTCTCTACTCTTGCCCCATCCTTGGCAACAGAGTTTGAGACACCGAGATAGCGGTGCCTGGTGGCTGTGGGGGAGGAGCTCTCAGGTCATGGCTGAGCGAAAGCTCCAGCCCAAGGAGCATCCCAGGGTCTCCATTCACCCCTGCACGCTCCAGCAGGCTACCCACCAGCTTTGCAGGACTCCCAGTTCTCTGAATATATGACTCAATCACTCCTGTACCAGAAGGTAAGCTTTGTCGCTGAGAGGCAGTGGAAGCGGAGAGGCCCTTTCTTTTTGGCATCGCGGTTTTAGTTCCAAGGTCACAGAGAACAGACGTGGGCATCAGATGTAGAGAGCGGCCATCTTGGATCCTCCCAAAAGGATTTCTCTTGTAACCCAAAACACTTTTTTCTACCTTTGTTGTCTGGTCATTTTGTTTTTCTATCACCTTGGTCCCAGTTTCTCTTTTTCTGCTTTCTTCTGTCTTCTGCAAATTCTCTTTCCAGTGTCTGCTGTCCATTTTTATTTTCTCCTCTCTTCTCTCTTGTTCTATTCCCTCATTACACCTGTTTCTAACATATTGATTTTTCCCTTTCAGCCATTTCCTCTCTTTTTTTTCCTTTTCTGCCTCTGTCCACTCAAATTTCACTCTCATACCCTTCTTCTTTTTAATTTTCAGCTACCAATCAATTTTCCATCTTGTCTCAGTCCCTAGGTCTCCCATTTCTCATCATACTCTTTTTTTCAGCCTTCTATTTCCTTCTATCAACTCCCCATTACCACATTTCTACCTCTGTACTCACTATTCATCTCTCACTCATCTTCTTGTCACCCCACTTTGACTTCTCCCACATGGTTCCACCATTTCCAGAATCTCCTCTCCTCTCTCCACTCTTGTCAGGCAATGAGACTGGGGCGGGCCACATCTCTCTGTCCCTTTCCCTCCACCCCCTAGCATCTTTCTCTCTTCCCTCCTGCCCCCCCCCCCCCCATAGGTCCATTTCTCCTCATTTCTCTCCTCACCCCATGGTCTATCATTACTCCCTCTCTTTTCTGTTCTTCCCTCCCCCTTGATGTAGCATCTCTTTCCTCCCTCCATTTCATTGTTCAGCATGTTTCCTTCTCCCCCCCCCCCAACTCAACATTTCTCCCTCTCTCTTCCCTCCCTCCTATCCCCAGTTCCAGCTTCCGACTTCCCATCAAGTACGGTAACTGTTGGGGGCATGCCCAACATGTACCCTGCTATTACCACATACAAAATCTTTGAGCTTCTCTGACACCAAGTTGACTTTTGGTCTGGACAGGTGTGCTAAGGTGACTTTCCATAGAGGAAAGCTGAGCAAAACTGAAAACACCACACTGACTGATACTGTGAGATACAGGAACTTGAACAGGATGGTGTGTATAAATATTTAGGAGTGGAGGAAGGAGCAATAATCATGCAGAAATCACTGAGAGAAAGAATCAGTAAAGAATTTATAAGATGCAAACCATTAATCAGCTGGCATTTCCTGCACTCTCATACTGCTTTGATATTGTAGATTGGCTTTTTAAAAACCTTGAAAAACTGGATGTGCAAATGAGAAAACTCCTCCATGCCCACAAGGTCATTTATAAGAATCACTAGCCGTTGAGCCCGTGTAAACGGGCTAGTTTTGGAATGGGGGGGGGGGTTCCGAGGCCCCCCCCCCCAAGGTCGCCGCTGCTTCTCCCCCCCCCGGCCCGAGCACTGTCTGTTATTGAACTTACATCGCACCACGCAGGCGCAGCAGGCACATCAGCAAAGCTGCCATCGGGACGGGCTTCCTTCTCTGCCTGTGTCCCGCCCTCGTGTGACGTAACGCGGCGAGGGCGGGACACAGGCAGAGAAGGAAGCCCGTCCCAACGGCAGCTTTGCTGATGTGCCTGCTGCATCTGTATGGTGCGATGTAAGTTCAATAAGAAAGACAGTGCTCGGGCCAGGTGGAGGGGCGGCAGTGGTGGCGACTCCGGGTGGGGGAAGCGGTAGCAGTGACCTCGGGGGGGGGGGGGGGAGGAAGGGGAGGGCAGAGCGGTTGCGAGTACGTCTGCGGCATGCGCAGTAGAGACTTCCCGCTCTGTCCTGCTCCCCTCATCACGTATTGATGCAGGGGCGGGGCAGAGAGGGAAGTCTCTACTGCGCATTTGCGAGTGAGTACGACACTCGCCTTTTATATGTTTGATTGTGTGCCACAACTCTATATCCCCCGAGCTGAAAGAGGAATGGGTCTCATAGAAATAGATTATACCTATTGAGCTACTATCATAGGACTTAGAGCTTATTTAACAGCATCATTAGATCCAAATGCACAAAATGTGTTGAGATATGAAAGAAAACTTCCAGAATCCATTTCCATCATTAAACTTGGCCAAACATTCTGAAGAGTAGAAGGAATAGGTGAATAATCCACTGATACTGAAAGGGAAGGAAGCATCAGAATTTGCAAACAAAGAGAAAAAGCTATTCAAGGAATTAGACCAGCAGAGAAGGCACAGTAAGTGGCAAATGCATAAGTACAGTGGGATATACAAACTGTTACTCCAGAAACCAGATGTCGATAAAAATTGGACACACAAATGGTTAAGGAGAGGATGAATGATTGATAGTTACAGCCCAGGATAACGGATTACTAACATGATGGTTTACTGCATGCGTAGAAAAAACTGGTACAACAGACAAATGTGGTACTGGAAATCATTACTCATCTTGTAGCTGGCTGTGAAGTTATGATGGCAGAAAATCTCTATATAGAAAAGCACAGCAAGGTGGCACATCTAATCTATTGGAAACTTTGTAAACTATAACATTGCTGTACCTGAAAAGCACTGGGATCATGACCCGAAGAGAATCGCTGAGAATGAAAAGGTGTGATCACTTGGGATATCCCCATTCCAACAGATAAAAAATGAGGGTCAGGAACCTGAACATAGTAGTAAAAGTGAAAAACATCGCCCCAAGCGATTACTCGGTGAATCGTATAGAGAGAAGTATCAAGAAATGCAATCTGAAACCACAAAAATGTGGCAGAAGGGTACAGAAACGTTTCCCACAGGCCTCATTAAAAAGAATTTCCAAGCACACCTAGTTAAATTGTCT
Source organism: Microcaecilia unicolor (assembly GCF_901765095.1). Taxonomy (NCBI): domain Eukaryota; kingdom Metazoa; phylum Chordata; class Amphibia; order Gymnophiona; family Siphonopidae; genus Microcaecilia; species Microcaecilia unicolor. The sequence goes on from NC_044033.1 coordinate 421,657,044, forward strand.
ATATATGTAATATCATATGAACTCCAGAAGGAATCTCTCTTTGGCACAATGTAAAATACTTTGGCGAGCATTAGCAGTAAATTTTAGAGACTGAGATCATACTCCAAATATCCTGGCTTAGGAATGAGGTTCATTCTTGTCATGGTATGTGCAAAACTAACCCATTTGAAGAAATTACCCCTGAGAAAATCTTTTTATCACACATGAAGACACAATTAGCATGGGTACGCAATCAGGTGAATTTTCGAAAGAGAAGGACGCCCATCTTCCGACACAAATCGGGAGATGGGCGTCCTTCTCTCAGGGTCGCCCAAATCGGCATAATGGAAAGCCGATTTTGAGCATCCTCAACTGCTTTCCGTTGCGGGGACAACCAAAATTCACAGGGGCGTGTCGGCACCGTACCGAATGCGGGACAGGGGCGTGATTAACAGATGGCCGTCCTCGGCCGATAATGGAAAAAAAGAAGGGCGTCCCTGATGAGCATTTGGACGACTTTACGTGGTCCATTTTTTTTCACGGCCAAGCCTCGAAAAGGTGCCCGAACTGACCAGATGACCACAGGAGGGAATCGGGGATGACCTCCCCTTACTCCCCCAGTGGTCACCAACCCCCTCCCACCCCCCCAAAATTTTTTTTTAACATTTTTTGCCAGCTTCTATGCCAGCCTCAAATGTCATACCCAGCTCCATCACAGCACCTGAAGCAGTTTTTAGTAGGTGCAGTGCACTTCAGGCAGGCGGACCCAGGCCCATCCCCCCTACCTGTTACACTTGTGGTGGTAAATGTTGAGCCCTTCAAACCCCCCCCCCCCAAAAAAAAAAACATAACTTCCTCCTTTCCGATTCCATAATGTGTCTGTGACACGTGATCTCCTCGACCATGATATCACTATGTATTTGTCATACCGGAACTGGCGATCGCCAGCACGGTGTTATGTAAGCCACATTGAGCCTGCAAATAGGTGGGGAAATGTGGGATACAAATGCAACAAATAAATAAGTAAAATAAAATCCACTGTACCCATATGTAGGTGCCCCCCTTCACCCCTTAGGGCTAAGGTAGTGGTGTATGGTAGTGGTGTACAGTTGTGGGGAGTGGGGTTTGGGGGGCTCAGCACCGAAGGTAAGGGAGCTATGCACCTGGGAGCAATTTGTGAAGTCCACTGCAGTGCCCCCTAGGGTGCCCAGTTGGTGTCCTGGCATGTCAGGGGGACCAGTGCACCATGAATGCTGGCTCCTCCCATGACCAAATAGCTTGGATTTGGTTGTTTTTGAGATGGGCGTCCTCGGTTTCCATTATCGCCGAAAAACGGGAACGACCATCTCAAAAACGACCTAAGGCCAACCATCTCTAAGGTCAGCCTAAATTTCATGATTTGGGCGTCCCCGACCGTATTATCGAAACGAAAGATGGACGCCCATCTTGTTTCGATAATACGGGTTTCCCCGTCCTGCGAGGGCGCCCTCATGACAACTTGGGTGCCCCGTTTGATTATGCCCCTCCAAGCCTCCTCGTGAGGATGTGGTAAGTGCACCTGCATTAACTGTACAAGTGACAGCATGTAATGAGTAAGCAGTGGAGAAGTACTCTAATGGTTAATGTAGTGGCCTGAGAACCAGGGAAACCAAGTTCAGTTCCCATTGTAGCTCCTTGTGATGCTGGGAAGTCACTTAGGGACCCTTTTACTAAGCCACGTAAGGCTCTACGTGCACCCAACGCATGCCAAAATGGAGTTACCACCCGGTTACCGCGTGGCTCTTGCAGTAATTTCATTTTTGGAGTGTGTCCGATACGCACAGCCGAAAAATAATTTTTATTTTCAGCCGTGCGTAATGGACGCTCTCCAAGTGGCATTTGGAACGAGTAGGTCACGACCGCCCAGTTACTGTGTGAGACTTTACCGCTAGGTCAATGGCTGGCGGTAAGGTTGCAGGCCCAAAATGGACGATCGACAATTTTGATTTTGCCACATGTGCATTTTCGGCAAAAATGTAAAAAGGCGTTTTTTTACAGTTGCACTGAAAAATGATTCTGCGTGCACCCAAAACCTGTGCCTAAAGAACTGCAAGCCATTTTTCAGCGCACCTTAGTAAAAGGACCCCTTAGATCCTTCTTTGCTGCAGGTACAAAATAAGTACCTGTATATAATTTATTTATTTATGGCATTTATATCCCACACTTTCCCGTCCATGGGCAGGCTTAATGTGGCTTACATTAGTTCAAAAAGGCTAATAGCAGTATAGAAAGACACATCAACCTAATAATAAATAAACAGACACATTAAGGGCAATGGGTAGTCCACATCCATTCTCCACCAATAACCCACCCCATTCCTGTCCCCCCTAATACGGCATGCGGATAACGCACTCATGTGGTAGCAAAACACTGATTGCTTAATGCACTTTAGCAAAGGAGGCCCTTTAATACTGAATATTTTGTCAATAATTATTTTAGTTACTTGTATATATTTTTTTTATTTTTGGAAGAGAGACAAGAGAGTGAACTGTCAGTTTCCTCCTGTTCCCTTTTGACATTACTGCTCAGTCAAAACCAGCCTCTACTGAGGTTGTGGTATCCTAAGTTTTCCTTTGCAAGTACCTGAGGTTTATCTCTTCCTCCTATAGTCTAACCCAACCATTGCCTTTGTCTGGTGGTGACAGATAATAACATGATGAATTTGTCTCCTCACTGGGGCTGTGTACCCTGTTTCTGCAGCATCCTAGTCCATGGCTAAGAAAGGTGTGAACAGTTCAAAACTGAGCTTAAACCAGGCACATTACAGAATTTTCAGATTTTACGAAGACCTGCTAGGAATCTCTTATCAGATTTTTGCTGGTTGGCGTGTGAAATTTTTCTGAAAATAATTCCTGATTTGTTTTGAATTTGTTGAAAAATCTAATGTGGACCTGCCAATTTGATGAACTTCACTTGGAAATGGATTAAAAAAATGTACTTCAAAAAGATTTGTTGAGCCAATTTTTAACTTTCTCCAGGTTTATCAAATTGTTTCCATGAACCCATTAGAAAGCATTCACACAGCTGTACTGGCTAGCCAAAGCTGAAGAAGCTGGGGTCAGGAGTTGAACCCAGATCATCCATATTGACCTTTTACTTGAAAATTTTTATTGAAAAAACATGACTCATAACAATACAAATATAGCGAGAGTTATTCAGTATGTAACAATATAGTCCCACTTCCCTCCCCAGCTCCCCCCGTTCCTCCCACTTGAGGTCCATGAATTAAAGGAAGCACATGGAATTTTCAATCCCTTCATACACAAATCTGTTAATACATGAAAAACTAGAAAAACCTAACTTATAGGAGGCTAAAAGCTGTTATGGCCTCCCTCCTACCCCCATCAGACATCCAAACTAGAGTGAACCTCCCTCCCTTATACATAAAAAAGATTGCCTCGCAGGGTCCGGACCCTAATGGATTATATAAATCCCTCCCATCCCACGGATAGACCCACAGGTACAGTCAAAATCTTTGAATCCTGATTCAGTTATTGTTTAGGAGCAAACTGCGACCTCGGGGGTGCATGATTTGTAGGTATGGATCCCATATCTCTAAGAATCTCTTCTTATCTTTGGGCGAGTTTTTAGATTCTTTAGCCATATTAACCTTTTATACAAGCCTCCTTTATAAAACTGCCTGCATAGGCAAAAATATAAGATAAATTTTGAAAGAGTGGTGTCAAATGATTGATTAAGTTGAAAAGAGCTTTGATTTGAAATAGCTGGGGCTATAAGATCCAATAGCTCATTCACACACATATTTCTGATGCCACCTGGCTTTTTGTGCCCCTTTTTTTTTTTTAGAAATTATGTTTAAGAAAGTTGTGTTTTGTTCTTCCATACTTTTTGCTTCCTCTTTACAGTATTCCATTGTTTTTGTGGGAAGTAAAAAAGTGTTGTTGTTCCTTTTTTTCTTTTTCATAATTTGCCTGAGGGGTTTTGTTGTTACTTATATATTACTAGGATAAAAGGCCCGTTTCTGAAACCAATGAAACAGGCGCTAGCAAGGTATTGCCTTTCTGCAATTAATGTTTTGAAAGGGATTATTAGGCTAAATGTGTTCTCACCCTCCCTCCCTCCGAGTTGCAGGGCCGTTCCCTCCATCCGTCCCTTCGAGTTGCAGGGCCGTGTCCCCTTCCCTGCCTCCCTCCGTCCCAGTTCCAGGGTCGTCTCCTCTCTCCCAGTTCCAGGGTCTCCCTTCCGTCCAAGTTCCAGGGTCCCCCTTCCCTCCAAGTTCCAGAGTCCCCCCTCCCTCCCTCCAAGTTGCAGTGTCCCCCTTCCTCCCTCCCTCCCAGTTCGAGGGTTCCCCCCTCCCAGTTCGAGGGTCCCCCTCTCCCTCCGAGTTCCAGCAGCTGCTGATACTCCTTACTTTTTTCATGGCCGTCGTTGGCCCTATTCCCTCTCAATACAGCATTGATATTTTGTGTCCCTATACTCCCTCCATGCTCAACATCTCCTCTGTCTCCCTGTCCCTCCTCTTTCTCTTCCCTTCCTCCCACACCCCCTACCCTGGGACCAATCTCTCCCTCCTTTCCAGCCCACTACCTCACCCTCTTCGTTGTGTGTTTCCTCCTCTCTCCCTCCTGGGTCCAGTGTCATTCCTGTCTTCTCTTCTCCTCCGTGTCCATTTCTTCTACTCTGCCTCCCCCCTCCCCCCACAGCGATGGAAAAAAAAGTGAAAGGGACTGGAGGGAGGGACAGACAGACGCTGGAACCATCAGGGGAGGAAGGAAAGGGAAGAGAGGGTGAAACCAGGATGGAAGGGGAAAGAGAAGTGCTGGACCCAGGGAGAGAGATGCAGGCACTTACAGAAAGCGGCCCTGATCCAGACACCCCGGTGAGTCGGGGCTTGCGGACCTCCCCAAGCGTCTTGTACCGGGCACCTATGCTCAAAGCTGCGTGTAGGTCTCTTGTACCGGGCACCTATTCTCAAAGGTGTGTGTGGGTGGGGCTAGAAGTGTAGCACATCTCTTGTCATCCATGTCCACGTACTATTTCGTACCCTGTGTGTGCACCCGAAATTCCCTTACCGCCTGCCTTTTCCATGGCGTTAGAAACATCTGCAGTTACATCCACGTTGCCAAGTTGTATGTGTTGGTTTCGCCGCATGCTGACAGTCATTGTTAGGCAAGCGATGTGATTTGGTGAGTGTCAGTTCTCCGCCCTCGACGTCATCACGTTGTGACGCGAGGGCGGGGCAGACACTCATGGGGAAAAAGCGATCTACACAACTACATCTTCCGTTTTCAGGCTGCCTTCCGGCTTCATTAGAACGTTGGAGGTGCGTTTTATATAGAGAGATGTGCTTGTGGGATATCTGGAATGTTAACCCCCCCCCCCCCCCCCTTGGAACTATTTGAGAAACCCAAATAGTGGCAACATTCCATGCTACAAATTCCAGGGCAAGCAGTAGCTTTGAATTTAGAGTGGCATAGTAGTGTCACAGATCACCCTCCACCCACCAAAAAAGCAATGTTAATGGTTTTTTATTTAAGTTGTGTGGTTACCATGTTAGTCCACTTGAATGTACAGATATGAAGGTGAATAAATAAATACATAAACAGACCTTTTTACTAATGTTCAGCAAGTCTGAATTAATGCACAGTAGCTGTTAACACATGGCCTCTGTAAGCGTTACCATGCTAGCATAGTGACACTCGCTAATTCACACTCTAACCACACACCCTGTAATGGGGTGGGAAATGGGCATGGACCACATCTTGCATTTAGCACATGGTAATTTACTGCACAATATTACTAAAGCAGGCAGTGAGAATGCAGTTACCACTGCCTAACTAGGAAGTGGTAACTGCATACATGCAGTGGTAAGTGTATGAGAACAGGCTGAAAACATGCTGAACAGTTGCTGCACAAGCTTTTCATTTACCACAGTGGCGTTCCTTGGTCGGCTGCCACCCGGGGCGGATTGCCGCTGCGTACTCCCCCCCCCCCCAGGGTGTAGCTCTGCTGGTTCTCTGCTCCCTCTGCCCCAGAACATGAAGTAACAGCAGAGAGTGCAGGGAACCAGCGGAGCCGACAGCCATGTGGCTGCTCCCTGCACCTCTCCTACAGTGTGCACCCGGGGCGGACCGCCCCACCACACCACCCTCTGTATGCCACTGATTTACCACCTGGTAATTTGGGCACATCACCCAGTAAGGGCAGAAACACAACTGCCCTTTAGTAAAAAGTTTCCAAAAAGTATAAGGTGATATTGTTTTATTTGACTAACTTAATACATTTTTGTTTAGCTTTTGAGAGCTAAAACCTTGTTGTTCAGATCAGGCCAGTTTCCTATTGGAGAGTTTCAATTTCATTAAAATTGTTTTTTTTTTCATTTGGTATTTAGAAGTTTGGCACCAATAGAGAATTTTTTTTTAATGTGTCTTACAGTAATGGATTATTCATTAATCAGGATTTGGGCACTAAAAGCAACAATACGATTTAGCTTAAATCCCTTGGAAATACAGCTTTATCAAACTCTGTACATCTTCAAAAATAAAGAGCCAAAACCAAGAATGAACATACTGAAAGGTTGTTTTTTTTTTTTCTACATCTCTCCTTTGAAATAGAATGCTGGATGAAGTAAAGCATATTGGCTCAAATTCTCTTTCTTGTTCTATTTTTTTATTCTTCTTTCTCCTTCATTATAATCATAATATGATCAGATTTGATATCAGCTCTGGAGTAAGTACACACAGGAAATCCAATAAATTAGCATTTAACTTTCAGATGAAAAGAACGTAAAAAAAAAAAACACACAAAACTTAGAGGAGCAGCTGCAAAGGTCAAAAATTTACATCAGGCGTGGCTGTTGTTCAAAAGTACCATCCTGGAAGCCCAGAGCAGATATATTCATGTATTAAAAGAGGAGGAAGGAAGGGCAAATGATAGTTGGCATGGTTAAAACGTGAGGTGAAGGAAGAAGCTATTAGAGCTAAAAGAAAATCCTTCAGAAAATGGAAGAAGGATCCCAATGAAAGTAATAGGAAACAGCATACGGAATGGCAGGTCAAATATAAAGCACGGATAAGGAAGACAAAGAGAGACTTTGAAAAGAAAATTGTGTTGGAAGCAAAAACATAGAATAATAACTTTTTAAGGTACATTAGACGCAAGAAGCTAGCAAATGAATCCATTGGACTGCTAGATGACCGAGGGATAAAAAGGGCAATCAGGGAAGATACGGCCATAGCGGAGAGATTAAATGAATTATTTGCTTCGGTCTTCACTGAGGAAGATGTGGGAGAGAATGCCAGAAATGGTATTCAATGCTGATGAGTCAGAGAAACCGAAACAAATCACTGTAAACATGGAAGATGTAATGGAGCAATTTGACAAATTAAAGAGTAGCAAATCACCTGGACCGGATGGTATTCATCCCAGAGTACTGATAGAACTGAAAAATGAGCTTGCGGAGCTATTGTTAGAAATATGTAATTTATCCTTAAAATCGAGTGTGGTACCGGCAGATTGGAGGGTGGCCAATGTAACACCGATTTTTAAAAAGGGTTCCAGAGGCGATCCGGGAAATTATAGACCGGTGAGTCTGACATCGGTGCTGAGCAAAATGGAAAAGACTATTATAAAGAACAAAATTACAGAGCATATTCAAAAGTATGGATTAATAAGGCAAAGCCAACATGGATTTAGTGAAGGAAACTTTTGCCTCACCAATCTACTACATTTCTTTGAAGGGGTGAATAAGCATGCGGATAAAGGTGAGCTGGTCGATATTGTGAATCTGGGTTTCCAAAAGGCATTTGACAAAGTACCTCATGAAAGACTCCTGAGGAAATTAGAAAGTCATGGGATAGGAGATAATGTCCTGTTGTGGATTAAAAACTGGTTAGAAGATAGCGAATGGGGCTAAATGGTCGGTATTCTCAATGGAGAGGGGTACATAGTGGGGTTCCCCAGGGGTTTGTGCTGGGACCACTGCTTTTTAACATATTTATAAATGATCTAGAGATGGGAGTAACTAGTGAGGTAAATAAATTTGCTGATGACACAAGTTATTCAAAGTTGTTAAATTGCAAGAAAATTGTGAAAAATTGCATGAAGATCTTACGAGACTGGGCGTCCAAATGCATATTCACATAGTAGATGACGGCAACTAAAGACCTGTGTGGTCCATCCAAGCTGCCCAACAAGATAAACTTATTGTATGTGATACTTTATATGTATACCTGTCCTTTATTTGTTCATATGATGGCAGATGACTTTTAATGTGAGGAAGGTCAAAATGATGCATGTGTGAAAGAGGAATCCAAACCATAGTTACATGATGCAAGGTTCCACATTAGGAGTCGCCACCCAGGGAAAGTATCTAGGTGTCATTGTTGATGATACATTGAAAACCTGTGCTCAATGTGCAGTGGCGGCTAGAAAAGCAAATAGAATGTTAGGATTTATTAGGAAAGGAATGGAAAACAAAACTGAGAATGTTATAATGCCTTATCACTCCATGGTGTGATCACATCTTAAATACTGTGTGCAGTTCTGGTCACCACACCTCAAAAACAATATAGTGGAATTTAGAAAAGGTACAGAAAAGGGGATGGGATGACTACCCTATGAGGAAATCCTAAAGCAGCTAGGGCTCTTCAGCTTGAAGAAGAGACGGCTGAGGGGAGATATGATAGAGGTATATAAAATACTGAGTGGAGTTGAACAGGTAGATGTGGATCGCTTATTTACTCTTTACCAATATACTAGGACTAGGGGGCACACAATGAAACTACTAAGTAGTAAATTTAAAACAAATCGGAGAAAATATTTTTTCACTCAACGAGTAATTAAACTCAGGAATTTGTTGCCAGAGAATGTGGTAAAAGCAGTTAGCTTTACAGGTTTTAAAAATTTTGTTGGCTAATTTCCTAAAAGAAAAGTCCATATGCCATGATTAAGATAGACTTGGGAAAATCCACTGCATATTCTATGATAAGCAGCATAAAATCTGTTTTGCTGTTCTGGGATCTTGCCAGGTACTTGTGACCTGGATTGGATGCAGTTGGAAACAGGATAGTGGACTTGATGGACTTTCGGTCTGTGCCAGTATGGCAATGCTTATGTGCTTATTATTATTTGGGAGCAGCAAGAGAATGGTTTTGCTTCTACCAGGCTGATTTTGCACTTTGGATAAGATCTCTGGTTTTGTGCAGCAGCTCATGGAATGTATCCTGCAGCAAGGGTTAAAAAAGTTGTAAAGGTTCATATATATTTTTATATATTTATTAGGATTTATTTACTACCTCTTTGAAGGAATTCACTCAAGGCACTGTACAGTAAGAATAAATCAAACATAAGCAATAGACAATTACAGCAGTAAAAATATTCGAATAATAATAACAGTAAAAATGAATTTCAATAATGGATGAGATGTCTCATACATTTTATTTTTGTCCCAAGCCCTCTAACTGGTGCAAGTGTGTAAAACAGTGGTTCTCAATCTCTTTTTTTCTGTTGTGACACACCTGATAGGCAATATTCACATGTGTGACATTGTAAACACTACAGTTTTCAACTGAACAAAGAAAAAAACACTATATGTATTTTAATTGTTGCTATTAATGATGTAAGTGAAATACGGATGCAATGGTGGTGACTGTCAAGGTGGAAGAGAAAGGTGAGCTGCAACATTGAAGCTATTGATAGAAGTAGGGACTAATTTTGGAGATTTCAAGTAACCGACTTGCTGGTTCTCAACTCTCCCCAACCTGAAGCACACATGGTTGTTAAGAAAAGCACAAGCATGCTGTCTGTCAAACATTTGGTGACACACCTCCCAACTGTTGGTGACCCGCTGGTTGAGAATGACTGGTGTAAAAAGATGTTACTTTTTGCAGCTGGGCAAAAAATTGTGCTAGAGGGGTGACTAACTTATCCTTGAACCCATTTTACTTGTTTTCAGAGACTATGGTGCTCATTTTCATTGCACATAGACTTACAAAGTTACATAGGCTATTCTCCTGCTTATTTTCGAAGGAGAAGGGCGGCCATCTTCCGACACAAATCAGGAGATGGCCGGCCTTCTCCTAAAGCCGGCCAAATCAGTATAATCGAAAGCCGATTTTGGCTGACTTCAACTGCTTTCCGTCGCAGGGATGGCCAAAGTTCAAGGGGGTGTGTCGGCAGAGTAGCGAAGGAAGGACGGGGGCGTGGTTAAGAGATGGCCCGCCTTGGCCAATAATGGAAAAAAGAAGGCCGGCCCTGATGAGCATTTGGCCGGCTTTATTTGGTCTCTTTTTGTTCACGACCAAGCCTTGAAAAGGTGCCCAAACGACCAGATGACCACCGGAGGGAATCGGGGATCATCTTCCCTTACTCCCCCAGTGGTCACCAACCCCCTCCCACCCCCCCAAAATAATTAAAAACATTTTTTTGCCAGCCTCTATGCCAGCCTCAAATGTCATACCCAGCTCCATCACAGCAGTATGCAGGTCCCTGGAGCAGTTTTTAGTGAGTGCAGTGCACTTCAGGCAGGCGGACCCGGGCCCATCCCCTCTACCTGTTACACTTGTGGTGGTAAATGTGAGCCCTCCAAAACCCACCCGAAACCCACATGTAGGTGCCCCCCTTCATCCCTAAGGGCTATGGTAGTGGTGTACAGTTGTGGGGAGTGGGGTTTTTTTTGGGGGGGGTTGGGGGGGCTCAGCACCCAAGGTAAGGGAGCTATGCACCTGGGAGCAATTTCTGAAGTCCACTGCAGTGCCCCCTAGGGTGCTCAGTTGGTGTCATGGCATGTGAAAGGGACCAGTGCACTACAAATGCTGGCTCCTCGCACGACCAAATGGCTTGGATTTGGCTGGGTTTGAGATGGCTGCCATTAGTTTCCATTATCGGCGAAAACCAATGGCGGCCATCTCTAACGCCGGCGATCTCTAAGGCCGGCCCAAATGTTGAGATTTGGCCGGCCCCAACCGTATTATTGAAACGAAAGATGGCCGGCCATCTTGTTTCGATAATACAGTCGGGTACGCCGCATAATGGGGCTGTCATTAGAGATGGCCGCCCTTACAGATGGCCGGCCCCGTTCGATTATGCCCCTCCACGGGGGGCTTAAAAAGTGGCATAAATCTGCATTTGGACATTTTTCTCACAAAAACTTCCAAATTGGTATTTTCAAAAACAATTTAAAGACGTTTTTCTATGAAGTCCATCAGAATTGCGTTCAAATGAGAAGGGGGCATATTAAGGGCAGGATCTGTGTGTCCCTAACACTTGGACATTTTTCTGCCATAATGGAACAGAACAAAAATATGCAGGGTTATAAGTTGGAACAATTTGGTCTAGACCTAATTTATTAATGATTAAGCCACAAAAAAAGTGCCCTAAATGACCAAATGACCACTGGAGGGAATCAGGGATGACGTCCCCTTACTACCCCAGTAGTCACTAACCCCCCTCCCAACCACCAAAATGTGATTAAAAACATTGCTTGCCAGCCTCAGATGTTATACTCTGGTCCATTAGAGCAGCATGCAGGTCCCAGGAATAGTCTAGTGGTGGGTGCAGTGCACCTCAGACAGGTGGACCCAAAGCTCACCAGAAACCCACTGTACCCACATATGAGTGCCCTCTTCACCCATAAGGGCTATTGTAGTGAAGTATAGTGGGAGTAGTGAATTTTGGGGGTGCTCAGCAGACAAGATAAGGGAGCAATGGTGAGATGTGTATCTGGGAGCATTTATTTGAAATCCACTGCAGTGCCACCTAGGGTGCCCCATTGCTCTCCTGTGTGGCCAGTCTACTAAAAACGCTGGCTCCTTCTACATCCCAATGGCTTGATTTTGTGTGTTTTTCACGTGGGGTTTTTTTTTCTGAAAATGGACCAAAAGGTTAAATGCACAGAGCATAAAAACATCTAGCAAATAGCCATTAAAAAAAAAAGATGTTTTTTTGTTTTGAAAATGGCTGTATTCCCCCACTTGAATCTGGACTTGGATGTCATATCAAAAATGCCCCTCCACATAACTTTGTAAGGTTAAGTGCTTTGAAAATATCCCTCTGTACCTTGTGTAAGAATGTCATAGGTATCTGTGGCCTAAAGTGTGGTTACATTTTGCAGTTACCATGTGTCAGTTGCAAAAATGAACACATGGTAAGTGCAAAGAATGTGAGGTAATCTTTGGGGAAGTGGCCTGTGTCTGCCCTGCAGGTATTACACAGACATTTACCACACATTAACCCCCGGATTATATAAAGGGTGCTTTCAGTTCCGCATGCAAATTTGGGCGAGTGTCCAACTTGCGTGTGCAATTTAATTGAATAACAAACCAATTAGCTCCAATAATTGGGCCCCTAACAATCAACTATCAGTGCTAATTGGCATTAATTAGGTTCTGCACTTGTAAATTTATGCGCCCGGAATTTTATGTGCAGATCAAAAAAGAGGGCACAGCCATGGGAGGATCTTGGGCGGATCAGAGGCATTTCCTCAATTTATGTGTGTTTATAGAATAAGGGGGCAATTCTGTAACTGGACACCCTCAATTATGTACCTCTTGCAAGCGTAAATGTACAGAATAGTAGCACTTACACGCCTAAAGCAGCGGTTCCCAAACTGTGCGCCGTGGCACCCTGGTGCACCGCAGCAAAATCTCAGGAGTGCAGCTGTGCATCACTCCCTACTTTCCCCTCCCACAGGTCCAGCATCTGTCGCTTCCTGCTTCTTCCCCCTCTATCGCTGCAGTGCTTGCAGCTTACATTTTCAGGCCGTCTGCGATTCACGCAGGCACTGCAGGGACTTCCCTCTGCCATGTCCGTCCCTTGCAACAGAAAGTTGCATCAGAAAGGGCCGGATGTGGCAGAGTGGGAAGGCCCCAGAGTGACTGTGTGAATCGTGGATGACCTGAAAATGTAAGCAGCAAGCACTGCTGAGGCGGCAGGGGAAGGAGAAGGAAGCGGCAGTGATCCTGGACATGCAGGAAGGAAGGTAGCGAGTGAGACTGGATTTAGGGAAGGCAGAGGTGTGCTGCTGTGAGAGGAGGGGTTGCAGGGAGGCAGAGGTGTGCTGGTGTGAGAGGAGGGGGTTGCAGGAAGGCAAAGGTGATGTGAGGGGAGGGGCTGCAGGGAGGCAGAGGTGTGCTGGTGTGAGAGGAGGGGGCTGCAGGAAGACAGAGGTGTGCTGATGTGAGAGGAGGGTGCTGCAGGGAGGCAGAGGTGTGCTGGTGTGAGAGGAGGGAGATGCAGGGCAAGGGAGACCCACGTGGGGGGGGGGGGTTCAGAGACCCATGTGATGGGGGGGTGCTGCAGAGACCCGTGTGGCTGGGGGGGGGGGGTGGGGGGTTGCCGCGAACTGAAAAAGTTTGGAAACCTCTGGCGTAAAGTGCACTTATTGACAAAAGTCCAAGCAGGGCGTTTCAGTACTGTTCTGTAATGGTGCTTTTAAGTGGCATGGTGTGTAAATAATAGGGAGGGATACACATGGGCAGAGCATGAGCAGACAATGGGTGGGATTCCACTTATGAACCTGGGAGGAAATTCCATAAACGGTGCCAAAATAATACAACGCTAAATACTATTTTAAAAGGTTGCACGCCTTATGTAGAATAGTGTTTGGTGTGGATCTCATGTCTAGGTTTTGGGCACTGCACCTATAAAACCTGGTATAAATTCTCTGCATCTATTTCAAAAAAGCTCCAGTATTAATTCAAAAAAACTTTTAATTGTTTTAATTATATTAAAAAATACCACTCTAATCGTTATCTCTAACTTCTTACCCTGCGCTGCACTAAACAGTATTTACAACAACAATGAAAACGGCATTCACATGAAATTATATGCACATTGCATTCACACAACAATCTTAGTTGATAACATGATACTTAGTCTCTATAAAACAGTGATTAACGCCACGCTTTCCGCGTGACCACTGTATTGCAGTCAGTTGTGTTTGTCCCAAATGTGCCACTTTCAGTTCAAGCAAGAACCCTCCATTAGCCGTTCATGCTCACAAATCCCACTTGTGCAGCATTATACAGGTATTAAGAAGCCAGTGAAAAGCTCCTTATTCAACTTCTGATGTTGAAGATCTGCATTTCACTAGATCTTCCTCAGGAGGAACCACCGTTATATATCTACTCAGCTACATGCCGGTATAAATTCTCTGCACCCAAGTTAGGCATGAGTAATTCCACATTCATCTTTCTGGAACACCCCCGAAATGCCCGTGACCATGCATGTTTTGAGGTATGCACCATGGGAGTTAGGCGCCATGCCTTATAACACGCATCCAGGTGCACAATTTTTAATGAGTACCAATTGACATCGGTAATACTGTAAGTTACATGCATCCCTGTTGTGTTTAGGCATCCCCAGTTACACCAGTTCTATGACTGACACTTAAACATAGGGCATGCCAATACCAAGATATTTTAGTATTCTATAATGGAAGCTGGATGCCCGGATGCAGTTATAAAATAGGCTTTCACTGCATGGCACCTAAACAGAGGCATCCACTTGAAGAATTGATCCCCAAGTGCATTGCTGATATCTTGGTTGCATTATTGGTAATGCATTCGAACCCCCCCCCCCCCCCCTCCACAATCATTTTTTGCCAACATCGCTCCTTCTTATGACACTCCTCTGGCATCTTACCATGTTCCACACACACACCTCCTCCCAGGTAAGGATGTTCTCGGGGTCTGGGGGTAGATGGGGATTGCTCCATCAGTTATGGTAACTGCATCTGCAGTACTGAGGATATCCTTATCAGCCCCTCAGCAGGAAGGGCTATGTAAACCCACATTATTTTCACCTGTCACTGTGTGCTAATTCAAGACTATCCATTCTCACTTTCCACAGCAAGCAGTTTAGCATGCAAATTAGTACATGGAAAATGCCGCAGCCATGCACTAATTCATTTGGCAACTGCTTACTGTATTTGACAGGCCCCTTAGTGCTCAAACACCATTGGACATTTGAGAAAGGTAAAGAAAGCGCAGGAGGGTTCTTGTATGCTTATCTTCCCAAGATGGTAGCATACTAGAGGGAAGATAAAAATGACTGCCCTGCATAAGGATAGAGATCTTTCAGATTGTTAGAGTGTGCGGCAGGAAGCTGAGGCACATTCTTGGCAGCCTGGCCAGAATAACAAGGCAGACCAGACAGGTTGATAGATCTTTCTGCTGTCATCTAGTGTGTTATGTTGCAGTGATTGTTCACAAGAAATAAAGTGAAGAGGAAAGCAGGCAGTTTCAAGATTCACTGCTGGCTGTTAGAGAGCCACTTCCTCTACCATCTTAAATTTCATAACTGAACAATAATTTAAAACACACATACTGTTCTAGGGTTCAAATTACACAACATGCTCATTTCAGGAATAGGTCAAACACGTTATATAATATATGTACACTGCTTTGGTTGTACCCACAGAAAGATGGTATATCAAATCCATGACCCTCTACCCTCTAGCATATCAAGGGTGGGGTGGTGGGGGCAGCCCACCCCAGGTGCAGGCAGCAAGGGGGTGTACAGAGCAGTCACAAGGCTGTCAGCTCCAACAGTTCCTTGCCCCGGAACAGGAAGTAGCATCGGAGGGGCAGGGAACCGGCGGAGCCAACAGCTGTGTGAGTGCTCCGTGCACCCCCATATGGTGAGGATGGTGCGCTTCAGGGGGAGGGGGTACGCAATGTGCAGGGGGAGGCGTTTCCGTGACCCCCGAGGTGGCAGCCAACCTAGGTATGCCACTGCCTCTACCATTACCTTCAAAATTGTTTTTATCTTTAATCCCTCTTAAACTCAGTTGTACCATGTGTCAGGAATACTGCTCCAGTTCAAGAGAGATTATGAGTACAAAAATTTGCAGTGCGAAGAACTGAGGCTTCTCTACAGTACCTGTTTTTCTAGTTTTGGAAATACATAATTCAGAACTGGAATGTTCAGTACTCAATAGATAAAGGGTGGGAATTGGAAGTACACATGAATCAGCCTGTCCCGCCGGCACAATGGCTGAGCAATAAGACTGCCTGAAAAAGGTAATGTTTCTAAAGCTAGCTACGATTTATGGGATTTGGAACTATGACAGTGGAAAAAAAAACCTGCTGTTAGGATATGGCTGGGTGCGGTATACTGGTTACTTCTCCTTTAAAAATATTACCTGATAGGATTGCCCTTCAAAATTTTATTTTTTAAAACTACATAAAATAGTTTGAGAAACAAATGGTACAATGTTGCATTTATTTTTGTTACATTATACAGGGGTTTCCAGACTGATCAGTTCATATTCCCTATATAAAAAGAGGCACAATAAAAGAATAGTGGGATAATCATAAATTGCTGTCTTTCGGCATCACACAGGCTTGCCCCAAATAATCCTTGACCCCCCCCCCCCCCAACATTTTGCAATTCTCTTCTCTCCCCTGCCCCCCTTCAGCCATCCATACCCAGCGATTCTCTTCTCTCCCCTGCCCCCCTCCAGCCATCCATACCCAGCGATTCTCCTCTCTCCCCTGCCCTCCCCTCCCGCTCCCATCCATATCCAGCGATTCTCCTTCGCCCCCATCCTCCCCTCCCATTCCATTCCACCTACCCGCCCTCTTCTCCCCCCCAACATCCCCCTTTTTCTTCCTGCCACAGCGCCCTGCATGGTTTAAATCTTTTTTTATTACCTCCGTCAAAGCAGTCGCATCATTGAAAGCCCTGCCCGTCTCTAGCCTTCCCTTCCTGAGTTCGTTCCCTCAGAGTCCCGCCCTCGCGGAAAGAGGAAGTGATGTCAGAAGGCGGGACTCTGAGGGAACGAACTCAGGAAGGGAAGGCTCGATGGGCAGGGCTTTCAATGACGCGGCCGCTTCAACGGAGGTAAAAAAAGATTTAAACCCCAGGCGAGGGGATGTTGGGTGGGAGGGCCTGGAGGGAAAGTGGCTGGGCCCGTCCAGGCCCGCCCGTGGCTGCGCCCCTGCCTGTGCCTAACTTCAGGCCTGTCCTTTTATGCCAAGTAAAACTTGGTGTAAATACCAGTGCCTAGGTTAGGCACGGAGCAGGTGTATTCTATAACCCTGTGCTTAGATTTTCGGAATGCTCACAGCCCACCCATTCCACACCCATGGCCATGTCCCTTTTTTTGGCAGCATACATTAGAATTTACGCACACCACTTTACAGAATACACCTAGTATGTGTGTGTAAGTTCTAATCTTAATGCCAGTTAGTATCAAAAATTGCTTGTTAATTAAATTGCATGCGCAAATCCAGAATACCACTGGATTTGCTTGCACAGTTTTGGTTGCGCTATTATAGAGTCTGGGAGAAAATGCATAAATCTCACTCAGCATAAAGACAATGTGGGCCTGATAAGGAACCAGTATGGTGACTATATTAATTGAAAGGCTTGCACGAGCTTTTTAAATTATTGTTTATAAATCCTAACAAATAAATATTCAGCACCACTGTACAGACAGCAGTTAGATATTGGTTGCCTTCACTTCGCCCTTTTCATACCTGAATAGTATCGGGCTATTTAGATGGATTTTAGGCCTGACACTATCCATGAAGGTATACGTTCACCAGCCCCAAAATGCATCCCTATCATTTTGACTGAATAGTCTTTTTTGGGAATTTGTTTTAAATCTCTTATTCTTCATAGGCCATGAGAAATCTCTTTTAAAGAAATAATCATCCTTCTATGCTGTTCTGGCTTCTGAAACAATATGTACCATATATATCAAAAGAACAGACCGACATACCCCTCATTTTATAACCGATGCGCAAAAATTTGTTTGTGTTTGATAGAGTCACACAAATTACTTAATTATATAATTGGCCCCGTCAGTAATTGGTGTTATCATACCGGTTCATTATCACGCCTATTCTATAAAGTCGACACAAATTCTATAGTATGCAATGGCAAGGGGGATGTACATGGGGTGGGGTATGGGTAGGTCCTGGGCATGTTGACTATTATAGAGCACACTGTACAGAATACTGGCAGTTATTTGTACAACTGCTGTATTTAGGCGCGAGCAGTTATGCCTACCATAGAGCAGGCATATGTGGTCGTACCTACATTTAGGCATGTCTTTGCTGACTTATAGAATACTTTTTGGGTACCAGAATTGCAGTGCCCTTTATAGAATTGCCCTCTTTATTTTGTGTGTGTTTACTTTTTTTTATATAGAATAACGTTTTATTGCCCATAACACTGAGAAATTGTATATTGCAATGTAGTGCATTCTGTAGTTCAATGTAAAAAACTTTGTGTAGGCAAGCTTTGTCACCTATCATATGTATCTATTTTTTTTAGCATCAGTGAATATAGGGCTAAATTCTATATATAGCACCTAAAAAAAATTGTTGCTGAAAAAAACCTGCTTGGACCTGACATTTAACTTACAATCTTCCTTACAATTATTGATAACTAAAAATACTAGTGAAATCAAGGTTTTGTCTGAAGCAGTCCTTATTCAGGCACAGGCAACTGCTCAACAATCTGCTGAAGTGAAACTCCTAGATGAAAAAATACAAATACTGGCATCTGTGGGTCAAGTCTCAATTAGGGAGAGAAACTTTACCTTTCGTCATTTGGAATCAATCTATAAGACTTAACTTGAGACTGACCAACTTTCCCAGGTCACCTTTAATAACACCAATAGAAATCGTTAAAAAAATATTTGGTTGAAATTTTAGGAATGTCTGGTGACGCACTGCCTCCTATAACTCAGGCACAGTATCTATAGAGTAATACAAAATCTATGGGTGGAATTTCTCAACCCCAAGTAGGAGACAGTATGAACCTTACATCTTTCTTAGAATCCTCACTAGAGGTTATTACTCAGAGAACTACTGTGGTGGTTTCCTTTGCCTTGGAGATGCATCGAGATGCTGTTTTGAAACTTTCATTTAGACATTTAGAGGGGCATAATCGAAAGGGACGCCCAAGTTTTCCAGAGGATGTCCATCTTTTGTTTCGATAATACGGTCAGGGATGCCCAAATCTGGAAATTTAGTTCAACCTTAGAGATGGTCGTCCTTGGAAACTGAGGACGCCCATCTCAGAAACGATCAAATCCAAATCCTTTGGTCGTGGGAGGAGCCAGCATTTGTAGTGCACTGATTGGTGTCATGCCAGAACACCTGACATGCCAGGACACCAACTGGGCACCCTACGGGGCACTGCAGTGGACTTCATAAATTGCTCCCAGGTACATAGCTCCCTTACCTTGTGTGCTGAGTCCCCCAACCCCCCCCCCCCCCCAAAAAAAAACACTCCCCACAACTGTACACCACTACCATAGCCCTTAAGGGTGAAGGGGGGCACCTAGATGTGGGTACAGTGGGTTTCTGGTGGGTTTTGAAGGGCTCACATTTACCACCACAAGTGTAACAGGTAGGGGAGGGATGGGCCTTGGTCCACCTGCCTGAAGTGCACTGCACCCACTAAAACTGCTCCAGGGACCTGCATACTGCTGCGATGGACCTGAGTATGACATTTGAGGCTGGCAAAAAATATTTTTAAAGAATTGTTTTGAGGGTGGGAGGGGGTTAATGACCACTGGGGGAGTAAGTGGAGGTTATCCCCAATTCCCTCTGGTGGTCATCTGGTCAGTTTGGGCACCTGTTCGTGGCTTGGCCGTAACAAAAAAAGGACCAATTTGTCCAAGTGCTCGTCAGGGATGCCCTTTTTTTTTCGATTATGGGTTGAGGATGACCATGTGTTAGGCATGCCCAAGTCCCGCTTTCGTTACGCCTCGGACACACCCCCGGGAACTTTGGTCGTCTCCGCAATGGAAAGCAGTTGGGGACGCCCAAAATCGGCTTTCGATTATGCCGATTTAGGTGACCCTGGGAGAAGGACGCCCATCTTCCAATTTGTGTCGAAAGATGGGCGTCCTTCTCTTTCAAAAATAAGCCTGTTAGACTCTCTATTTTTGGGATCTAAAATAAGAATTTATCCCGATTTGTCTAGAGAAATACAGAAAAGGCGTAAAGCCTTTTTAGCTTTGGCTTTAGGTGCAAATTTTGTACTTAAATTTCCTTGTATATGTCGAATATTATTTCAGTCTAAGCAACTTCAATTCTTTGATCCCAAGCAGAAGAATTTCTGTTGTCTAAAGAAGAGGTTAATGTTATAGTCTAGTCACAGATAGTGCACTGTATGACAGCTTGGAGAAAACTACCTGGGTAGCATTAATTTAGTAAAATAATTTCCGAAGCATAAATATTATGTGGTAATTTTTACTCTCTTGGATCCAAATTACCAAATTATATGGACGTAAGTGCTGAATTGATTTCTGTTCATTGGTAACATTGAATATTTCCAATTTCCTGTGTTATCTCTCTTAGAGTTGTATAATATAATTGAATAAAAATGAATACTTAAAAAAAACCTGCTTAAGAGGTATTCTATAAGCCACGCCTAAAGTCTGGCACGGTTTTTAGAATTAACGTTTTAAGTGGAGCCGTCGCACATAAGTTTAGGCACTGCCATTTGCACCAACGAAAACATGGTGCAAATGCCCACACCTAAATTTACATGCAGAGCACCATTATTCTACAATTACACACGTAACTCTAAACCACACCCCCGATCTGCCCCGAAACACCCATGACCCTCCCATTTCCACGCTCTCTTTTTTTGGGCCGTGCATAAATTTTAGGTGCGTAGGTCCAAATTAAATCTAATTAGTGACAATAATTGCTTCTTAAAAAGCCAACTATTGGCTTTTTAAGAAGCAATTATTGTAGACTATTGCCACTAATTGGCTCATTCTATTGTGTGTGCAAATCGGGAAGATTTCTAAATGCTAATTTTATAGAATCATGGGGATAATTTGTATCTGAATGTTTTATTACAGGTAACAGAGTGGGTGAGTTCTGACACAGATGGCCTAGAAATAAACTGGGACCTGCTCTCTCTTTAGTATAAAACCACTATCAAAAAGGTTGAAATTGCATTATCGCCCATTTTCTCTTATCACATTTTTCTCTCCCTGTTTCTTTCCTGTTTGCCATTATTCAATATCCGAACCCACTAAAGATGCTTAACTGTAACACTTTGACCTTGAGTGCTTAATGGGATCCGAGGCAGTGTATGTTCCTGGCTCAGCCAAGACTTGCAAAGAGCCTAGGGAGAAACAGTGGAGCCCTTTTACAAAAGTGTACTAAGCCCTAACATGTACTTAGTGCCCTGAAAAAGGCTTATTGCAGGATGTACTAAAAAGCATCTTGCAGTAATTTCCTTGGTTGCGTGCACTAATCATGTACTTTTTTTGTTTGAGAGGGGGTGGGGAATGGGCATGGAAGCGTTAACCAGCTAGCACATTCACATTAGCATGTCCTAACTGGTTAACGCAAGGCTAACATGGGATCTCCCGCACGCCAATGGAAATATTAGCATGGAACCAGCAAAAAAGATAAAAAGAAAAACACCTATTTTATAGCTGTGGTAAAAATGGTCTTGTTCACAGGAAAGTCCTGTGTTAGGATACGCTAAGCCCATTTTATAGCACAGCTTAGTAAAAGTACCCCAGAGTTTTTTGGCCTGTCCAGAGAAAGATTCTTTTAATTCAGCACCATGCAGTCATGTGACCCTCTTCTCTGAAGAAAGCACTTCACTAGTCACAGAACACTCCTTACACATTTGTCTTGTGTTTGTGGTCTGCAGGGCTAGCGTTGGGGGAGGGGGGTAGTTGCCCTGGACCCTTATGCTACAGGGGGCCCCAAGCCTTCCTAAATCTGAAGGAGGCAAAGCCTGCTGATAAGGTTTGAGGGCCCCCATCCTAATTTCTACCTGGGTCCCAGCATGTTTAACACTGGCCCTGGTGGCCTGGACCATGTAAGGTATTTGATCAGAAATGTAACTGTCTTTTCTTGTTCTTTATTGGAGCGCAGCTTGTTGATGTATGTTTGTACCTATAACCTACAGGCTTTGGAAGAGGTTAATTCCAAGCTACGCAGTCTGTACCCAGACAGTGAGGAGCTATTTGACATTGTGCTGATGACCAATAACCATGCCCAGGTCGGTGTACGTCTAATAAACAGTATCAATCACTATGGTAAGTGAAATAAATACCACCGTGTGTGCAGATTTGCTGCCATGCTAAATGGAAGCCTCTTCCAGCCCCTTTGTTCTCTCTCTCGACTCTCTTAATGCAGCTTTTTTTTTAATGCGTACAACTGTTCTCATGTGAAAAATGTTTATTTGCTAATGTCAAAGCAAGGGTGACAGCGCCTTTTTTTTTTTTCAACTTTTCACAAACTTCTGAAACAGAATTGGTCCCAGAGCTATAGCTTTAACTTGTCAAGTGTAACTTTCACATTTTAGGAAAGGACCTTGAAAATGTCTCTTCCCCTCTCCCCCCTTCAACCTCTCCACACGGGCCTGTCTAATGGAAGGATTATATGCAGTGTTCTCAGTACGTGAAAAATGATCAAACACCTCTCTTGCCAATTAAACATGTTAAAGTTATTTGGGGAAAAAAAAGTTCTCTAAACATTATGAATAAAAAATTTGCTTGAAAGTTTGAGGTCAGCTGCCGGGAAGTAGGGAGGGGTAGCTTTTGGAATTCCTGTCTATCCTAGGGTGGTCTTTTATAAGGCTTTCATCACAGTTGCCTCAATCTTGGGCCTTTTGAAATAGATTTACAAGGTTTTTTTTTGTCTTTCATAGTTATCAAAATTAATTCTGTGCCTTGAGTCGGTAACGTACATTTTATAGCCATGTTGTATGCCTTTTGCTTCTTTTTAACCGCCAAGGATGATTTATTACACTTAAATGCAAAATTTAGCACTGTAAGTACTCAACCATTTTCAGTGGTGAAATGCCGGACAGAAATCAAAGAAGCACTGGGACAAAACTTTGACAAATCTATCCTTAGTCTTTTGCATCAACTCTTCTTTTTAGTATATGGACAAATTCTAAAAATATCAGAACCATCTGTAGGTGCCAGAAACCAGAGACTGGTGGTACCTATGTAAATGGATTAACAGTAGGCAAAATATTGGAACTGTGAGTGGCTCTCTGTATTGGCAGACCATTAGGCTACTTGGTGAGACTGTATAAAGAATGTACATGCTGAAATGGTAGTGCAACAAATTTTGGAGATAATGTTAAAGCTTTTTCCACATGTAAAATACATGGAAAATGCTCTTATAATATTGCACCAGGGTATTCATACATGAAAGTGCATGTGCTGGCAGGAGCCCATCCGGATGCAGGCGTTCCAGGGAGTGTAATTTGGTCAGAGCTAGGGTGGAGTTATGCTGTACACTCATTTTTTAAATAAAATATTCCTGTATATGTGTAACATACACATGTGCTTTAACACCTTCGGAACAGGTGTAAATTTGTGTGAAAGAATCTGCACTAATAGGGATAGTTATGAGAGTCTGTCTTATGAAAGCACATTTACCACATGCCATATGTCCAGCGCTGATACATTTTGTTCCACTAATCCATACACATCACAATAACTCTGACCTCAGTGGTGACTCATTTCATATGAGTCATCTACTCGTGACTCGCCAACCTCTTCGTCGGTCAGTTTATTGCTTACTTTTTAATAGCTTTTTGAAATATTTTTAACTTTTTTATAAGTTAAACTTGACTTATCTTAATTTGGTAGTTCACAACCACAGCAGGACCTCCGGCCGGCATGAGCCACGTTTCGCTTATTGCTGTGTCATAGGCTGGTCCTTCACACTATGTGAGTGTTCTCTCATGACTCCTCAGCATCTCAGAGAGATGTCACATTTTTAATTTCCTTTGGAGAGGATGTGATTAAGGGTATTGCTTGGGAGGAATTTAGTGACCTTTGAGGTGTGTAGAGGAAGATCTAGCATTCTGGTCCATTTCTTTTAATGCCCTTGAAGATCAGATATATAGTTTTAAAATTATGCCTGTATTGTACTGGCAGCCAGTGAAGATTTTACAGAAATGTTGTGATGATTTCACTTGCAACCCACTCTCAGTCATGCTGTGGCATTCAAAATCAATTGCAGCTGGTGTAAACCCTTTGCAAAAACACCAGTGTAGGGTGCATTACAGTAATCAGCCTTGATGTTATTAACATGTGAAACACTATGACAAGACTTGCCTTCTTGATGTATGGAGGGAGACAGCTTAGTTGTCACAGATGATAGAACCAGCTCCTGAAGGTTGCTTGGATCTGGGGTGGGATCAGCAAAAGTGTTCAGTTGTAGGTACTTCTATATCAGATAATCACTAAATAGCAATTATTCTGGACTCATTTGCTAAGGATATGAGAACACCTAATTGACCCTTAGGCTCTTGTTAGGTTGTGGACCAATGAAAGGAATAATACCAAAGTGGAAATATATTATTTATTATATAGAAAAATAATTAGCAATATAGCCAAGCAAAGTGCAACAAAAATAGTACTGTGTACACCACCAAAAATATAAAGATTATTACACCAATAGATATATGAAAAAAAAAATATATATATATATAAATAATTTACATACATACACAACTATACAACTGTAATATACTGAGAAAAGATTACCAACAGCAGCAGTGCCTATAGAGAGTTTGATTGTGACCCCTGAGGCCTAAAGTTAGGCAGGTTGTGCCGCTGAAACACAGACCATTTGGGTCCTTTACTGGTACTATGAATAAAGCGATATTAAGCTATGTCTACTGCATTGGTTCATCTTTTTGGCCAGCCTCTACGTTCTTCTGTTTGTAATTCATAGCTGCAGCACAGCACACTTCACATCCCTCCCACATGTAACAGGTTAAATTTTGGACAGACATGCACAGGGCAATTCTGTAACTGGAAGCGTGCAGTTACGTGCCTCTTGCACACATCAGTGGTGTTTAATTGACACATGCACAAGTGCACTGTGTGCTGTTTTATAAGGTAGCATGTAAGGGGTTCTTTTACTAAGGTGAGCTGAAAAATGGCCTGCGATAATGTAGGCGAGTGTTTTGGACGAAATGCAGATCCATTTTTCAGCGAACCTGTAAAAACGCCTTTTTTTAAAATTTTGACCAAAAATGGATGTGCAGCAAAATGAAAATTGACACGTGTCCATTTTGGATTTGAGACCTTACTGCTACCTATCGACTTAGTGGTAAGGTCTCATGCGTTAACCGGGCGTAATGGTCTATGCGTGTCATATGCGTAGGAGATGTGCGTAAAAAATGAAATTACTGCTCGGACCATGCGGTAGCCGGGCGGTAACTCGGAATTGGCGCACATTGGGCACGCTTAGGCACTTACACGGCATAGTAAAAGAGCCCCCAAAGTGCTGTAATGCTAAACTGCAAGGGAGTGGAGCATGGGTAGGCCATATACAGTGATACCTCGGTTTTCGTCGATAATCCGTCCGAAAACAATTGGCGAAATCCGAAACCGATGAAAACTGAGGCAATTATTTCCATATGAATCAGTGTAAATCCAATTAATTCATTCTAGACACTCCAAAATACATACCAAAAACACATTTTATAGAGAATAAATATAGTGTTTAATACTAAAAACAATAAGAATTACTTACATGTATTTGTAATAGTAGCACTCGCAATCAATAAAAAAAGCACAAAAACACTGGAAAGCAATGGAATTGTTTGGCTAGACGCGCGGGGTGATGCTCACACAACCAGAAACAACGCCACACTGAGCAGGAGAACGCGTGGGTCACCCTTTGTTTTAGAAAAATTAGCAGCGAGGTCACGTGGGCACACCGACGAAATCCGAGACAATTTTTTTGCGGAAAAAATTGACGATAACCGAAGTCAATGAAAACCGAGGTATTACTGTACTATTGTAGAGTGAACTTAAGCACTCCAACTTACACCAGCCGTTGACCTTATATAAGTGTTCGTGCCTAAGGTTTGACACGACAGTGTCAAATTTATGCTAGGATCCTATAACAGGTTAGACACGCCCAGATGTCAATTTAGAGTTGGCGCTCAGCATGCACCTAAATCAAGCTGCCAAGTTAGAGAATTGCCCCCAACTGGTTACAATTTAACAGGTCTGTGAATCCAACTTTTCACATATAACGATTTGTCAGAACACATCTTGAAGAACCTGAATGCTCACCCTTGTGTCGCTATGTATGTGGCTATTTTCTGTGTAATCTGAAATACTACACAAGATACAAAGGGTCCAGCTTTGATGTAAAATGCAGCTTCCTGACTTGAACTGAACTTCCTCCTCTGTGGCCAAAACATGTTACAGAGACTAGCTTCCTTCTTAGTGACATTTCTGAACGTGAAAATCGAAAGGGAATCTACTGCTTTCAGAGTTACTGAGCAATTTCTCTCGTATTATGTCTCTGGCAAAGTTAACAAAATATTCTTGCAATTTCTCCTCAATTGAAACATTTTTAAAGACATTTGCTTGTCAATTAGACCCTGCTACATTATGAACCACTGTTGTCTTTCATCCTGCTCAACCATGGTCAAGAAGAAAATAGAGAATCCTATGCTATAGTAAACCCTATACAGGGTGACAAAATTTTTATTTATTTATTCAAAGTATTTTCTTTCAATGGAAGTAAAACACGGACTGGCTCAATCCTTTTTCTGGAATCATATGCTAATCCTACTCATTCCACTCAGCACTTCAAAGTAGATAGTAACAACAAATAAAGCTGTAAAAGTTCTCATTGAAATTCCAAGTGGTTGCTGAGAAAACAGCAAAAAACTCTAGGGGTTACTTTTTTTTTTGCTTCACCCTGTAGAATTTGAAACAAATGAGGAGAGCAAGCAGAACATGTTATGTGTCTTTGATATGAAGGAGAGGGAAGGCTTGAATCTTGTGCTGTGAGGAGTATTTTCAAAAAAATGTCTAAGTCCGAAACAAACCGTCCTGTTCATAGCATCCAAAAACCCCCCAAAAAACAGCCATCTCACAGCCATAATCAAACAGGAAAAAAGGTCTAGATTTCCTGTTCAATTTATAGCTGTGAGATAGATGTTTTTGTACTGAAACTGTCCAAAATGAATAGCCATTTTTCAAAGTGAAACTTCCAACTTTCAAACAACAAAAAAACAGGAATCTGAATTGTAACGGGGGTAGGAATTAAAAGGGAAAAAAAAATACTTACCTGGGGTCCGTTTTGGGGGCTCCGGGGCTATTTTTATGGCTGGAGGGCGTCCGGGTGCCTGGAGAGGAGAGCAGAAGTGCTGCAGGGAGCAGCAGCGTTTTTTTGGCCCGTTCTGGGAGGGAGTGCCAGATTTTTCGGACTCCCGGGAGCGAATGGGCGCGTTCCCGGGAGTGGGGTGATGTCTTGGGTGGCTGGCATTTCGGGCCTGGGGATGTGGAGCGAGGGAAAAGAGGATTCGGGCTAGATTTCGGGCCCGTTTTCTGTTTGGGACGCTGGGAGGAGCGAGCGCCGTCAGAAGACGTCGAGGGATCATCTGGCTGCCTCATGCACACATCGCGAACGCGCGTTTTTCTGTTTAGGCCGAAGCCTGGGCCTAAATTTTGGGCCCGGCTTCGGAGCTTTTTTATTTTTGCCTCCGTTTTTGTGGGAAGACGTCGAGGACCGGAACCGAAGGCAGGGGTCATGTGAGGGGAAAATCCCGGTCAAGGTAAGGGGTCTTTTGTCCCGAAATGTTAATTTATTTATTTTTAAAATGTGTAAATTCGGTTTTTTATTTTTTAAAAATCAGGGTTTTGTTTAATTTAAATTCTGTTTTTGGATTTGGGGTTAGGTAATTTTTTAGGATTTTTGTAGTACTTTAGTTTTCTAATTTTTGTATTTTAAATAGGAGTTTTTGACAGGAGTGGGTTTTATAGGGTTAGGAAAGGGTTAATTTTTTTAATTTGACAGGGTAGGTCCGGGAGGGGAGTTTGAAATTTTTGGGATAGTTTTTAATTGGATTTGGAAATTTTAGAGGGGTCTGGGATAGTTTGTTTGAAGGCGGACGTCAGAATTTGGGATTTTTAAAATTGGAAAACAGGGATGGATAGGGAATGGGGAGTTTAATTTTTGGGTGAAGTTTGAAGTGATTTGAGAAAATTTTAAGGTGATTTTAGTTAATTAGTATGATTTTCCATTAAAGTCTATGGGGTTTTATTTTTTAAAATGGAGCTGTAGCAGCGCTGGCCAACATTCTGCAGGTCAGCTCAGCCAGCTTGGAATGTTTAAAAGGGATAGTGATTGGCTGAGCTGGTCTCGGAATGGCAAGCCAGCGCTGGTCTCCCTGGAAACGGTGGTTGAGGCAGTTGGTCAGAAGGTGTTGGTCAGTCAAGGAGAGAGGTGTGTGGTGTGTGAGGGGAGAGAGTGGAAGGTGTTTGAAGGGTAAAAGTGGAGGAATTTGAGAAATTTTGAAGGTAAAAATAATTAGAGAATAGTGTATTATTGAGGGGGTTATAGTGGTTTATTGGGGAAGTTTGGTTAAAATTTATTAAGTTTAGGAAATAGGATTAATAGTAACTGGGTTTGTTAGGGGTGCGGGGTGTGAGTTATATAAGGCGGTGTTTGGGAATATAGTAGTGGTGTAATAGTTAAGGAATTTTTGGAATTTAAAATAGTTTTTTTTAGGAGTTAAGTGTTAAATTACTGACGTGATTAGAACACAATATAGAAGTATGAATGGAATGTAAAGTGATATAAAGTATTGTGAAAGAATAGTGAAAGTGCCTAAGACCGGCCAACACTATTACACTAGGGTTAGTTAGGGAAAGAAAAAATAGTTAGAAAAGGAGAAGACTTGAGAGATAGGGACAAACTATACTTATTTTAATTTTAATAATCAGAGGAACCACAGTGTAAAATCTTCCTAGCAGGCAGAATTTCTGCCATTACCCAGAGCAGACAGGGTTTTCTCTCCATTTACTTTGTTTTTGAGGGGAGGTTTAGGAGGAAGACCAGCTGTGCATTTAAGAAAATCTACAAGGGCCCCGGCGCAAGAAAGATTTCACCGGCACGCTTGGAACCAAAGGAATTGAGACCTCGACAGCTAAGTGACTTAGATACTGGGACTGAGTATCAAGGGGAAAGTGGGTGCTACTTACTTTAAAGGGGAAAAAGGGGAAAAGAGAGAAGAGAAAAAAATCCAAATCAAATACTTACCTGTTCCTGAAGGGGGGGGAAGGAAAGGAGACGTTTCCTGCAAAACATAAAGGGGAACACAAAGTATCAAATTCCGGAGAAACATCTTTTGGGAGAGTACAAAGAATTGTTGACAGGGGAAAGATTTAGTGAAAACAAAAACATTATACTTATCTGATGTCTGTTCTGATTCTGCTGTAAGAATACCTGGAAAGAGAAAAGAAGCGAGTTTATATTTCTTTTTAAAAGAAAAGGGTTATTCATGTACATAAATTGTGGGATCCTTGTATAATTTTGTAAGTTGTCTTTAATTTACTTTGAAGTTGAATTTAAAATAAATACCTAGTTATTGCATTGAAAAGAACTCTGTGGCTGATTGAGTTGTGTGGGAGCCCAAAAGGGAGAATCCTAAATTTAGTTTCATTTTCCTCTTCCATTCTTAGAGAGTGGAAGACGAGGATAGTGATTCTAACACATTTCCGGTAACTGATAGTGTGCTCGCATCCAGGCCCGATTACAAACACCTGATTTTGGGGTGAGCACACAGTTACAGCTGAGGTGCCGGAAGTGCCGGTTAGAGAATGTCTCACCGGCATCATTTTCAAAAATGTCCAGCAGAAGACAGGAGTAGCCTAGTGGTTAGTGCAGTGGACTGTAAAACAAGGGAAACAGGTTCAAACCCCACTATAACTTTTTTTTTTTTGTAAGTGTGATCCCTTTAGGACCTGAAAAATATCTACTATACCTGAAAGTACACCACTTCAATGGGTGCCTTATATATTTACAGAGCTGCCAAGGGGGCCGACCCACTCATTGGGAGTTTTAGGGCCTAGCCTCACCTGTTGCTCTGCCCCCGGCATAGCCAATATGCGGCCAGCGGCAAAAAGTGGCCTTCCCATCCAGCGGTACCAGGAACACCTTCATAAAACATTATCTCCTGCTGCTGTGGGATCAGCGACAGCAGGAAAGGCATTTTATGAAGGTGTTTCCTGCTGCCGCTGGATGGGGAGGCCACTCATTGGGAAATCCCAGCTTCCCTGTGGTCTGTATTTAAGTACATTAGATACTTTTCTGCTTTTGGAAGGCTAAGAATTATTAAAAAAAAAAAAAAGAGTGGAAGTGGGACTCATACCTGGTTTTCTTGGTTCATAGTCCACTACACTAACTACTAGGCTACTCTTCTAATCTACTTGCTGACTTGTTCAGAATGGTCATAATGTCTGCAGCTGACAGAGCCTGTTTTTCCTTTTCAGGTTCACTTTCACAGGAGAGGGAAGAGGACAGCAACCACTGGGGATTAAGGAGGGGTCATGCTTTAATCCCTCCAGTGGTCAGCTGCTCAGTTAGAGCAATATTTTGTAACTTGGACGTGACTGAAACAGGTCTAGATAAAAACATCCTTCTTTTTAGATGTGGACATTTCTTCCCATTCGAAAATCCCTCTTGGGTGTCCTACTTTTGGGTCCTTCCTAGTGTCACCCAAAACACACCCCCTTGCTATTTTGATGAACTGCAGTGTGAAACATCCAAATTCAGACTTTCCAAAATCAGGATTTGGATGTTTTTAGCAGATGTTCATTTTTTAGGCATTTTAAGACGTCCATCTGCTTTGAAAATGAGCACCTTTGCGTGCAACTTAACTGTGGTGCACAGTTCTGTGTGCCAGCATGGATACCCTGTATTCAAACAAGTTTTTCACGTGAGCTAACTGTGCACAAAGATTTGTGCAGATATCAGTACACAGCTTATTTAATTGCTATGCTAATGAAGACACTAGCTGTTAAAGGCAGAGGCAGAAAAATGCACAGCAGAGTCAAAGACTGAGTACAGGGCTTTTTTTTTTAATTTCTCAATTTTAAATTTATTACCGGCCATAACACATAAAGAAAATGGTATAGGAAAAATGAAAGGCCTGGTTTACTAAGCTGCGCTAGAAGCGAGCTAACTTTTCTAGCGCGTGCTAACCGTGTAAATTTTTATTTGGATTTATTTA
Organism: Microcaecilia unicolor; assembly: GCF_901765095.1. Lineage (NCBI taxonomy): Eukaryota > Metazoa > Chordata > Amphibia > Gymnophiona > Siphonopidae > Microcaecilia > Microcaecilia unicolor. The sequence continues at coordinate 421,688,031 of NC_044033.1, forward strand.
TTTGGATTTGTTTACCGCCTTCACTCAAGGCGGTGTACAGTAGGAATAGATCAAACATGAGCAATAGGAAATAACAGCAGTAAAAAAATATTCAAATAACAATATAAAGTATGGGCATAGTATACTACTTCCAATGTCAACACAATACGTAATAGAACGTTATAATTGATAGTGAAGGGTAAAGCAAAGATGTAACTTATGGATAGGTAAGACAGTAAGAAGAGTTAGAAAGTAAGGTGACTGATTTAAATAAAGTTGCACATGCGGTCAGAGAGATGGTTACATTTATTTAGATTTTGTTCACACCTTTTTCAGTAGTAGGGTAGGAGTGGATAAACATGTCCTGCTGCAGTATATGCAGCCTGAGTCACTCCTTGTGTGGGTGAGTCAGACTAACAAGTTACTTCTTCCATTAAAGGCCTGTTTGAAGAGCCAAGCTTTCACCTGCTTCCTGAAATAGAGATAGTCTTGTGTTAAGTGGAGCCTTTCAGGCAGTGCATTCCGGAGTGTAGGGGCTGCACAATATTCTTATGGGCGTCTACATGGTTAGCATGCATCAAAAACACCAGCACACTTTAGTAAACAGGGCCCTAAGTAACACAAAATCGTAATTTAGTAGCATCAAGTCCTCATAAGGGAGGAAGAATTTCCTACTGAAGCCCAAAAAGAAATCTTAACAATTAAAGTAATAGGAATTTGAAACAATCATATTATTTTAGAACCCATTTTTTTATTCCCACCCACTACAACTAAGAAGGAAGCAAAAAAACAAAACAAAAAACCTGAAAGCAGAACTAAGTAGCATTATCATGTTGCACAACAGGATTATCTTTTAAGAACGCTGTTCCTCAGAGCATAGGAGCCAGCTCTGTGAGTGCTTGAGCACCCCCAATATTGAACAAACTCCTTAACTGCGTCTGTCATTGGGTTTAGCAACCCCAATCATTTTGAAATGTTGGCTCCTATGCCTCAGAGTGCAGGGTTTTCTAATAGTGGGGCTTTAACGCTAAGTCTGATGAGGATTGAGATATTTATTTTTCTTTTGTGGTCAGCATTAGTGAGGATTTATTGCCTGTTTCTTCTCTGTAGTTCATGTATATAGGACTTGCAACTTTTTTTCTGGCTTTGTTAAATGGGATAAGTGAAAAAAAAAAATAAGACAGGGAAGAGGAGCTGAGAGTGAGGTGGGCTATAGGTTAGCAAAGTGCTGGACTTATCAGAAATATAAAGAACAGTAATAATGTATTTTAGCATTACAATGATTTAAAAGGTCAAAACAGGGTTAACTTGTGTTGTGGCACGTGTGTGTTACTGGAGGGAAAAGCCTCGAGAAAACTCCTCTTATGCAAACAAATGCTTTAATCGGAGTTGGACTTCCTCATCATCGGCTAACCCCCCCCCCCCCCCCCCCCAGATGTTACAAGTTGAACAATAAAGCTTTTCTACTTAGCTTTTTATGTCCTTCAATGGTCTTGATCTTCGCGTCTAGACTACAGACATTGGTTGTGAACGTTGGCTGTGATCTACGGCGGCCAGCGTTTCGAATCCTATCTGCATCAGGATTACACGCCAAGTTTTCTGAAAATCAAACATATGTTTTAGTGAAAGTCATCAATACAATGAAACCCCCTCACACAGTGCCTACCTCCGCTCAGTATAGCTGGCGGTTGCGAAAAAAGACGCCCATCTTGGAAAAATAGCCGGTTTAAATGAAATTTGTACAGTGGTTGAACCCTGAGTTTACTTTTGAATCCTGATCGATTTTAGCATTACAACACATACCCACAATATACACTTATGCAACTATCCACGCACTGAAAAATAGTAAGGTACTGTAATAACTGTACGTACAGAATAGCCTTCCAGCACATGCACAGATTGATGTTCATATAACTCTGAATGCTGATACAATTTTTGTGTGTGCAGTGCAGATCCATGTGCAAATACATTTGAGGTACTTTCCCATATTAATGCACATTTCTTTTTGCATAAAACTTATTTGCATACTATTTGATTACTTCGTTGGGGTGCAACATTCTTTCTTTGTGCCTGCATTAGGAAACTGTGCTGAGCTGTAGTGCACAGCTCTAATGCAAAATTACTGCATTGGTTCGGTTCGGAAGGAACAATAAAATTAAATAAAGTGTGATCATATATGAAGCCATCAGATATCGCTGACAACAGATTTCAAAGGTGGATTTTACAGTGTAGCCTCAGTGTGCCACTCTGATGGCCAGGGCCACATTAACACTATATTGGGCCCTAGGCAAACATACATTTCTGGGCCCTTACCATCAATTACCATTTACTTCTTTTTTTTTTTTTCATTTTTTCTTTCCCCCTCCCCCCCACACACTTCTGAGACTCATGTACTCTTTCCATGTACCCCTCCTCTCATTGGGATCTCTGCTCATTACTTTTCTGCACACTTCATCTTTCTAGAAGTAGCATAAGGAAAACTGCAGGGCCTAAGTTCTTGATGTGGCACCAGCAGCAGGTTTGAGTGAGCATGGGGACTGTACAAGCACATACTACTACTTAACATTTCTAAAGCGCTACTAGGGTTACGCAGCGCTGTACAATTTAACATAAAGGACAGTCCCTGCTCAAAGAGCTTACAATCTAAAGGACAAGTGAACAGTCAGTCCGATAGGGGCAGTCAAATTGGGGCATGCTTTGAATGGAGTGACTAGTGGTTAGAGCAGTGGGCTGAGAATTAGGGACGCTAGGCAAGCCATTTTCATCCTCATTTGCTTCTGATACAAACCAGAAATGCCAAAGTGGGCCTCCCCAAGGAGTGAAATTAAAACCTAAAGAATGAGATTTACAGGCAATGAATCTGAGAAAGATTTAAGGATCAGAAATGGAAATGGGACTTGATATACTGCCTTTCTGTGGTTTTTGCAACTACATTCAAAGTGGTTTACATAGTATATTCAGGTACTTATTTGTACCAGGCAGGGGCATAGCCAGACTTCAGCGGGAGGAGGGTCCAGAGCCCTTTTAGCCCCCCCCCCCCCCCCCGGTGCCACCGCCCCCCCCCCCCCCGCCATTGCCGACACCCACCCTCCGCCATTGCCAACCCCGCCGCCACCACCAACTTTGCCCCCCTCCCCGCCGCCAACCTGCCGTCGCCTGCCTTTGCTGGCGGAAGGACCCCAACCCCCGCCAGCCGAGGTCCTCTTCTTCCCGTGTAAGGCTTCCTTCTATTTCTGATGTCACAACGTGCAGGACGTCAGAAACAGAAGGAAGCCTTTTGTGGGAAGAAGAGGACCTTGGCTGGCGGGGATGGGGTCCTCCGCCAGCAAAGGCAGGCGACGGCAGGTTGGCGGCGGGAGGGGGGGTCGAGAGGGTCGTTGGCAGGGGGTCCAGTGCCAAATCTAAGGGGGCCCAGGCCCCCCTGGCCCCATGTAGCTATGCCACTGGTACCAGGGGCAATGGAGGGTTAAGTGACTTGCCCAGAGTCACAAGGAGCTGCAGTGGGAATTAAACTCAGTTCCCCAGGATCATAGTCCACTGCACTAACCACTAGGCTACTCCTCCGCTCGCAGAAAGACTTCACAAATGGAAAAATGAACAGATAATTATATTTAGCTTCTTTTGGTGCCTCTGAAAAGTCAGAATGGTCGTTTTAATAAGCTGCAGTAAAAAGTGGCCTGTGCTATCACTAGCGTTGGGCTTTTCCACATGCTGAGGCCACTTTTAGTGCAGTTGTAAAATGGCCGCATTTTCCATTTCTACAGTTAATGGTCAGGTGCTAATTTCTCCATTAACGCATGGGAGCACTTACCAACACATATTTTCTTGGTGGTAAGTGCTCCTGCACTAATCACACACTAATCGGTTGGTGTGTGGCAATGTAGCTGCACTGACCGATTAGCACAGGACATGCCTACTGTCTACCCCCAAACACGCCCCCAGTGCTAAAAAAATAAAAAGTATTTTTTAGCATGTGAGAAGTGTACGCTGATATAAAAAATACCACAGGACACCTGAGCATGCCCTGTGGTAGTGGATTTTAACCTGCAATAAGCACGTGATAGTGCTTATCGCAGCTTGGTAAAAGGGCCCCAGAGCGTGGAAGCAGGTAGGTTAGATATCAAAAGGATTTGCTCAGGTAATTAGTTATTTGAGTGAATTCCACATATTGAAAGTGTTCGTCTACATTGTCCCCCTAATTCTATAAAAGCTGATAAAAATTGTGGACCTGGGGCTCTGATTATGAGCCAGATATTTTCTCTGAAGAGGGTTCAACTGGCCTATGATCAGACCCATCCTCCATATATGAGAGAAGAAAATCACCACCAGAGAAGATGTCATTCATTGATTTTATGAGGAAAATGGCTGAATCCGTTCCATTTATGTTAGAGACAGAAAGAAACCCAGGGCATCCTCCAATTCCTCGACAAGCCTTTCCCCCCTCCACCCCCCACACCAGAGAGGATGCAACAGTATCCATTTACAGAATCCTGAAAAATATGTTTTGAAAAGAATGACATCACTATGGGATTTTGTAAATGTAAGTTTTGTAACCTACACATATAAGTAGGATTTTGCAAAACTTTGTGTCCAAAGGAAGAGAATTGAGAAGACAAGCTCCTAAACTCAGGGCCCCTTTTACTAAGAGGCGGTAAGCCCAACACGAGCTTACCACTTGCTAAACAGGAAGTACCACCGGGCTACCACAGCAGCCTGGCGGTATTTCCCACCCCTAACTTGCTGTCATATCCGGCGCTACAAAAATATATTTATTTTCATAGCGCCGGAGTGTACCCTGTGGTAATCGGGCAGTGCCGCATGCTGCCCGGTTAGCGCAGGAGCCCTTACCGCCACCTCAATTGGTGGCGGTAAAGGCTCCCCCCCTTGAAATGGCCGCATGGCCTTTACTTGCCACATGGCCATTTTCTGCAGGAAAGAGAGTCTTCCCTTTTAATTGCTGTGGTAAAAATGCTTGGGTAAATGCTATTATACTTCTTAAGCACTATTATAAATATCCACTTAACTTATGGCGTGGTTATTTGCAAGGCGGGAGGTGTATAAAGGGTGGGACATAGGCAAGGATCCCTCTTATGCACATAGGAATGTTAGGTATATCAATACTGGATTATGCTAATGTTCTTTAATGGAACCTAGGCACCTAAGTTCCGTAATAAAATAGGTACCTACCACGCAGTCTTGGGGGTGCCTAAATAGAGGTGCCTACTTATAGAATTGCTCCTTTATTTCTGTTGCAAAATAGAAAATACATCTATATTTTCAGGTCTTCCTAAACTATATCCAGATCACTTCCCTTCCAATCTATACACCAGATACACACAAATATAATTTATACCTCATTCAAAATTGCTATTTATATATATACAAAAATTTACACACAAAATAGCATTTTTACATATTCAAAGTTTCTATAATTGTCTTCATATTTACTAAATTGTGCAAAACTGATGCAACGTAATCATAAGAGAAATTATTTTGGATTTTCTGAATACTGAAGGATAGTAGAACCCAGAGTAAATTTTCCTGCATTCCTGTAGCCAGAAACTGTGTGCATTCCTGGCCACAAGAGCACATGTTGGTACCCCCTATTATGGAGGTACAAAAATCTCTGGTGGGCCAGTGAGCCTAGTTAGTGAAGGACCTTCTGGTAACCCTTTACCAACAACCTAGACATGTTTCTTAGAAAGGTCCTTAACACTGGAAATCTCTAGGAGGCAGCTGTGAAACCTAAAGATGAGCTATTGATAGTTGCAGAACAACATAATGGATTATAGACAAGGTAGTTCACAGCAAACATAGAAAAAAGAAAAAAAACAAGTAAAACTGACATCTGTAGCTTCTGTAAAAAAAAAAAAAACAGCTGGAAACGATTAGTCATCTTGTAATTGGCTACAAAGTTTGGAAGTCAGATGGCATATCTTATCCACTGGAAACTTTGTAAACATTACAGCAGTGCTGTACCAGGAAAGCATTGGGACTATGACCTTCTCAGTATCAGTCAAGCCCACTCGTGCACACCCTTCTGCTACATGGACGACATCCAAATCTTGTGTAGGGTCACTGATTCTTTCTCTGTCCTTTGCCTAAACAGCTGTCTTGCGCAAATCTGCTCCTGGATCAAAATCGCAATGACACCAAAAGTGAGCCTACCCTTTTTCCTTGGCCCCACCCCCCCACCCTTTTGCTTACTTACCCTGTACCTTCCCCTACTCCTTTTCAAAGATTCCATTAAAGTTCTTGATGTTGTCTTTGACTCACTCCTAACGTTCATACCTAAAATTGATTCAGTTCTTTGCTCGTCCTTTTTTTCACTTCATCGTATCCACTCCGTGTGTCCTGTCTTACCTTTCACTCTTCTCTGTCCTCTGATCATATTGCACCTCGACTACTGCAACTCTTTTATGCAGGCCTCCCTCTCTATTCTGTCAAACATATATAACTAGTTCAGTCCACTGCAGTAAAATGGTAACACACACACACACATACCCCCCTTCACAAGCAGCCCAGACTGCCTCTCACTGCCCGCATTCAGTTTAAAATTCTGCTTCTTATCTACAGTTCCCAGTGCTCCCTCCTATCTTAACAATCTTCTCAACCCATATACCCCCCATCCCCCACCGTTATCTCCAGTCCACCAACAACAACTTATTTCTTCTCTTGTTCCTTGGCTTCTATTTTGAGACTTTCATAAGACATGTATCTTGTTGATCTAAGTATATACATGTGAATTACTTGAGACTGCTGTATTTTATTTTATTTTGCTTATGTATGTTGTTATTCTCAAGTTCCTAATAAAGACGATTTGGAAAAATAAACCAAAACAAGAATAGGGTTTCTAGAATAACCATCATAGAGGCTAAAGTCCAGAAGCGTAAAATGTGTTTTACGCTTCTGGACTTTAGCCTCTATGATGGTTATTCTAGAAACCCTATTCTTGTTGTTTCCCCCCCCCCCCCCCCAATCATATTTATTAGGAAATTGGGAATAACAACATACACAATTGTATATTTATTGAGTGTCATTTAGGACTTTTTTACAAAGCCGCGCTAGTAATTCCTGCTCTGTAAATGAGAAGAAGCCCATTCAATTTCTATGGGCTTTCTCTTTTACCGCACAGGAATCGCTTGCGCAACTTTGTAAAAGAAGCCCTTAGGTTGGTAAAAGTGACACATGATTACAAACCTCCTACCAGCCTTTAGACTCATTGCAGTAAACATGAAATTCCCCAGCCTTTTAGTTTGATTGAAATGTAACCCTACAAGAGCAGACACTTTGGTAGGTAGTATTATATTTTAGAACTGTACTTTACATTTTATTAATGGCATTCTTTTCTATTGACTTAATATTATATTGCATGTCTTAAATATATTGTAAACTGCTGTGATCTTCTGGAGCCTAGTGGTATAGAAAATTTTAATAGACTTTAAACTATTATAATAGAGTTTTCTTTTCTAATTCAGGCTTAAATATTGAACGCTTCTGTATGACTGGAGGCAAAAGCCCTATTGGCTACCTTAAAGCCTATCTAACCAATTTGTACCTTTCTGCGGATTCAGAAAAAGTACAGGAAGCAATAGAAGCAGGTAAAGATTGCTTCATCTTTGATTGTTGTCTTTTTTTTTTTTTTTTTTGTTACATTTGTACCCTGTGCTTTCCCACTCATGGCAGGCTCAATGTGGCAATGGAGGGTTAAATGACTTGCCCAGAGTCACAAGGAGCTGCTGTGTCTGAAGTGGGAATTGAAATCAGTTCCTCAGGACCAAAGTCCACCACCCTGACCACTAGGCCACTCCTCCACTTCTAAATAAATTGAAGAAATTTAGAGCTAATGCATTTTTGTTGTAACAAAACATTTGATCAGCTACTTATCTGGAAATGATAGTGTTGACTTTTTAATTATATAGTCAAAGGTTGCACCTTTAGATTCCTCCTGCAACTGGCATATTTTAAGAACATTTGCAAGTTTTATCTGTGTGTGGGTGAGGTGAGGGGTTGTTTTTTGTGCACTTGCAATGTTCTAACATTATTTTTTAGTTTTACATATTTATTTACTCTACCCAGAGTTCCTCTTCGATTTTCATTGACTAGGACGTTGGAGGTCGTACCTACACCTAAAACCTTTGATGGTGATGATTTGAAGCACATCTATATAAGTCTAGAAGATATAATAGATCATATTGACAAACTCAAAAGCAACAAATAACTAGGACTGGATGTCACTTACCCCAGAGTCCTGAAAGAAATCAAGCATGAAATTCCTAGCTTGTTATTAGTAATCTGTAACTTATTCCAAATAGCCTCTATACCTGAGAATTAAAGGATGGCTAATATAATGCCACGTTTTAAAATAGACTCCTGGGAAACTATAAACTGGTGAGCCTGATGTTAGTACCAGGCAGAATGGTTGAAGCTATACTAAAAAAAAAAAAAAATAAGGACAGTATTGTCAGACCTCTGAGTTCTTTTACCAAGTAGAGCCCTGCTGAGCCGTGTACTCGGACCCCATTCTGCTTGGCGGCCGAACAACCCTGGGTTTCACCTGCGTTGACCGCCGTTCCCCAGAGGTTGAGCTGCTAGGTTTGGGCAGTGTGCAGGGCTTACGAGATGGAGCAGGAAGCGGGGTGATGAACGTGACGGCCAGACAGGGGCAGGCAACAGAGTGATCCAGGTACAGGCAGAGTCAGTAGGCAGGCAGCAGACACGAGAGTAATCCAGGTACAGGCAGAGTCAGTAGGCAGGCAGCAGACATGAGAGTAATCCAGGTACAGGCAAGGTCAGTAGGCAGGCAGCAGACATGAGAGTAATCCAGGTACAGGCAAGGTCAGTAGGCAGGCAGCAGACACAAGAGTAATCCAGGTACAGGCACAGTCAGTAGGCAGACAGCATACACAAGAGTAATCCAGATACAGGCTAAGTCAGCAACGAAGAACAAAGTAGAGGAGAAGCACACTACTGAGCAAGTAACACCTACCAAAGTAGAAGCCGAAGCAAGGAGTCTAGGGAGAGCTCAGTTGATAAAGTGCTGGTGTCTGACATCAGCAGGGAGAAGGGGCACAGCCATAGGACAAGAGCAGGGGAAGGAGGAACCGGAAGACCAATAGGAGAGAAGCAAGGGAAGCCAGGCAGAGGAAGAGCAGACCCAGGTGGGTGGAAGCAAACAAATCAAGGAGCCTGCAGCCAGAGAACTACACACACATGGCTCAGGGCTGTGCCAGTGAAGTGTGCATGTCGACGGGACCCTGCGCAGCCCGAAGACGCCGCTTACGTTGAAGTAGGGGACATGACAAGTATAGATGAGATAGCTTGAGTTCAGCAAAGGGAAGTTTTGTCTTACTAATTCATTAGGGGGTTCTTTTACTAAGCCGCGGTGAAAAGTGGCTTTCGGTAGTGTGGGCACGTGTTTTGGGCATGCGCAGGCCCATTTTGTACCATGGCTGGAAAAAAGGGCTTTTTTAATGGGCCAGTGCATGCCAACTGCTGGTTACCGCCGGGTACGCTGCAGGCAGTAGAAAATAGAAAATTATCTTCTACCACAGGATTCGGCGTGTGCCAAACTCAGAATTACGTGTGCCCAGCGGTAGTGCTGAATTGGCCCTCCCGCATCTTAGTAAAAGGGCCCCTAGATTATTTTTTTTGAAAGTGTAAAAAACAAAAAACGAGTAATAGTAATCCAGTTGATGCAGTGCATTTGGATTTCCAGAAGGGGTTTTGACAATCCCTCATGAGGGAATTCTTAGGAAATTAAAGTTTCATGAGTAGGAGGTCATGCCCTATTCTGGATAGCAAACTGGCTAAAAAACAGAAAACAGAGTTGGACTGAACAGTCAATTATCCACATGGAAAAGGCTCGCTAGTAGAATGCCCCAAGAGTCTGTACTGAATCCTGTTCTATTTAAGACATCCATAAATGATCTGGTGATGGGAGTGGCAAGTGAGATGATCAAATCTGTGGATGACACAAAATTATTCATTAAGAGGGATAGCTATTAAAGTAAAGTAAAAGGTCAGGCTTTTACTGCACCATAATTTTCCACAGGAGTGACTGCTCTGTGGTATCTCAGTACCGCAGGTTTGTCTATCCCACGATACATAAATTACACTTGCAATCATCCTCACAGGCAACGTTATTCATGGTGTCCAGGATCATTGGGCTGATAACCTCATCATAACCCGCCCCCCTGTGATGCTTCCTCCTTCCCACAGCCACCCTTCCTAATGCCCCTCATTACATACCTCTGCCCATCCTTAGCATATACCCCACTGGCAGAGAAAATGCATTGGGACTACCTAACAGAGGAGGGAGGTATTAGATGGGAGGGGTTTTAGAGGGAGATAAAGAGAAGATGATTAATCTGGGGTTGAGGTGGGGAGAGCAGGGTGGTTGTATAGGGAGATGGAAGGAAGATAAATGTTGGACATTATGAGGTTGTAGGGATATGGAGGGGAAGTCAAAGGTACATGGAAGATAGCTGTATCAGGAGGAGTTGTATAGGGAGATGTTAGACTTGGTGAGGACATATGGAGTTAAACGGAAGATGTAGGACACAAGTGGGGAGTCGCAGGACATGGGGAGACAGTGCATATTCTGAATATGGGGAGAGATTGGGGAGAAAGTGCAAATGGTGAACACATGCAAAGTGGGAATTGGGAGATAGTGAAGATATTCTGGACGTGGGAGGACATAGGGACATAAGGAACATATGAAGATGGAGAGGAGATACTGAACATAAGGAGGCATAGGGAGATGTGGAATAAAGGGGAGGGGAAGGAGAAAGGGATGCATTGGGAGATGGAAGAAGATAGAGACAAGGGAGCATATGGAGATGAGGTTATAGGGAGATGAAGGGCAGGTGCTGGATATGGAGGGGAACAGAGATGGAGGGGAAATGTTGGGAAAGGGGGCATAAGAAAATGGAGGGGACATGCTGCACACGGGGAGTGATAGGGAAAGAAAGTGCAGATGGTGGTCATAGGAGGTGGGAATTCAGCGATAGAGGAGATGCTGGACACAGGAGGAAAGAGAAAGGGGGGGGGGGAAATACTGGATTCGGGGTATAGGGAGATGGAGGGCAACTACTGGACACATAGAGGGATCAGAGAGAGATGGAGATGCTGGCCATAGAAGGAATAGGGAGAGAAAAAGAAGGATATGCTGGACAAAAAGGGGGGAGAGAGAGATGCTAGGCATGGAGGAACAGGGATGCTGGGCAAAGAGAGATGAGGAAACACTGGACAAAATGAGAGAGAGAACTAGAAGGTGGTTGATAGAGGAGAATGAGAAGGGGAATTCTGGACAGAGAAGGAGAGGGGGGAGAGATGTTGAATATGGGGAGGAACAAGCTACTAATAGACTTGAAAAAGAGATAATAATGGGGAATGGGACTGGGGTGAGATATAGAGAAAAGCCTGTAGGTAGCCGGCTAAGTTTGGTGGCCAAATTAGGCCACTGAAACAGCAGGTCTATCTTTAGCCAGTTTAAACTTAACTGGCCAGCACTGAATATCGGCTTGGCTGGTTAAGTTTAAACCGGCTAAAAATAAACTGGATATTCAGTGCTAGTGACTGGAAGTGGCTCGGCATTAAATATTTGGGCCCAGCATCGACTGCAGGAGGCAGCCTGGCTAACTTCCATGATCTGAATATTGACCCCACATGAATACACATCTGATTTACAATTTTATAAACACCTATTTCCATGCACAGAAATTGCTTTTGGAATTGTCCTTATAGTTACCAAAAAGACAACTAAACATATCTCGAAGTTGTAGGCTACAAGTGTGACATATTTAAGTGCAAACAAAAAATTGATAAAGGTACTGCATCTAATTTTATTTTTATTAATTCATTTTAATCTGCCTATTACCTACATGGGGTAAAGTAAAGAAACACACATACATTTAAGGTTGAGCAAGGTAAGCATGTAAGTTTATACCATCTTCATTAACCTCAACATAGATCTCACGCTAGGAATAAAATAAATGGTGAGCTTAGCTGGCGACTATTAGAAACTGCTAATTGAGTTGATATATTGTCTACAGGAATTGCAGCTGCCACTATGTTTATATCAAAAGATGAAATCCATTTCTCTGAGGAGCAGCTGAGGGTGGCATTTGATGGAGATGCTGTGCTGTTTTCGGATGAGTCGGAGAAGATTGTGAAAGAGCATGGATTAGATAAATTTTTTGAGCATGAGCAACAGTTTGAGAACAAGCCTCTTGCACAGGTATTATATCTCGCAATATAATAACATTCTAAAGGGATGTATATGCAATTTCATTGTTAGCAGATGCTCAAACAATAGACTTCAGGATTAAATTGTGATTTTTGCATGAAAAACACCACTTTTTCACAGAAACACCTACTACACCTCTAGAGATATAGATATTTTTTGTTTGTTTTAGAGCTCCTGAAAAAAGAGGCACTTTGTTTCTCCAGCTCCAACACAAAGCTAAATTATCAAAAAGCCCCTCCCCCCCCCAAGCCCTGGCTTTAGGTTCTACTGCTTACACTAAGAATTGTAAAACCTGACTAGCCCCTCCCTCCCAACAGATTTGGGAGAGATATGGAGCAGGAGTGATCTCTACTCACTGGCATCTTGGCAGCTCCATTAAGCAGTTTGCAGCATATCTGTTTCAGTGGTACTAAGAGACTACTGCTAGGGGTCAGAGGGAGTTATTTTGATAAAGGGAGCGCTTGCTCCCATATGTCCCCTGACCCCCTGGAGTCCCACAAGCAATCACACAGCCTGACCTTTGATTTTTTTTGGGGGGAGAGCACCTCAGATCAAAGTAGGGGGGCACAAAATTCTCCACCCCTGTCCTGCTCTCTGTGCCCCTAGCCTTGCAACCTCCAAATACCTAAGCTAGCAGGGATCTCCAAGCCCCACCAGTGGAACAGGTCCTCCTCAGCTCTTTCCATGAGTCGCTGCAGCACTGGGACCCCCCTCCCCCGTGCATGTGCGAAAATTGCATTGGAGGGGGCAGCGCAGCAGCGACCCATAGAAATAGCCACTGAATGCCAGCCTACCAGTGGAGAACCTATTCTGCTTGGGGATCCCCACCAGACCTAGCAGCAGATGGTACCACAATTTTTTAGGGGGGTGCTTCATACCAAAGTGGAGGGCCCTCCTCCCCCCCCAATGGCTATGCCACTGCCTGAAGGAGTGGGGTCTAGAAGGCAGGGCTTTGGGTTTCTTTTTGAATTTTAGTCCATTGTTGGAGCTGGGGATGGAGGTTTTGTGGTTCAGTGGCCAGTTAGGTCTTTGAGGCTTCCTGGGAGAAGAGATGCTGAAAGGTTCCTAAATCAAGCCTTGAGAGCCTTTTAAATAACTGCCACTCTGAGTAAAGTACCTGTTTTTTAAATTTTTTGCATATTGCCTCCCTTGGGAATGAAAAATACCCACCCATGGCAACGTGCAATAGAATACAACTAGCCATACACTCATTTGCATCCCTTATCTAAATGTTATAAAAATTGAGTACTGACATGCTACATTTTGTGGTTTAGTACATGGGGCCCTTAATGATGAATACATTTAATCTGAGAACTTCGTGGAGTGCGAGATGTGTTCCACTGCACTTGCGCAAGTGCCTTCCCACCTGCCACGAGAACACAGTCTCCTTTCTTTTTTTTTTGCATTGACCCTTTTTCAGGCATCATCGCGTTGTTTAATTTAGCCAACTAAGTTTTTCCTTCCATGTCCACAAAAGTTCCCAGTGGCTTCAAGCGCTGTACCCGGTACAATCAGACAATCTCTGGAAAAGACACCCATTGTTGGTGTCTGCAATGTCTTGGGCCCAAACATAGCCCCACTAACTGTGTTCTTTGTCTTCGCTTGAAGAAGAGAACCTAGGTTTTCAGAGAGGCTCAACGAGAGAGGATTTTTGGAGCCAAGTCTGGTTCCTCGATGTCGGCATCGACGTTGAGCATCACACCAGCATCAGGAGCAATGAAGCATCGAGTGGGTCTCCACTTGCCTTGAAGCTTCCTGCTATACAGGGCCCCCGGGACGTCCATCATCTGACCCAACCCCAAGGCGGTGTGGATTCGACTTCATCCTTGTTGGCACCGAGGAGCCTTGGTGACAGGCTTCAGGTGAAGGCCAAGAAACACAGTCATCATTCCCCATTGACTCTTGGTGCCGGGAACTCTGGGCTGTCGAAGGATTCAGCACCCAAGAAGCGTCAATGCCAGGAGGACTTTCTAAGGCAAATACTGAAAAAGTCTGAGTAAGCAAAATGGAATTTATTCTGGTACCAATTAACACCAATATTGGTTGTTAGCAGCCAATTATTGGCACTGATTGGCTCAATCAATTGAGTTGCCTGGTCAAATTGGCTAGGTGTGCTGATTTGTGCCCACAACTTTAGTCACCATATATAGAATCCAGGGAAAGATGTCTAAAAAGAAGAGCCATTTTCCAAACAGACATCTAACATATAAATGCCAGAAAACAAGGCACAAGAAAGTCTGACATCATTATTAGAGCAATGGTCACACAGTTGTCTCTGCAGATCAGAGGGGCAGCCTAGCACTGCCCATAAAAGGGGGGGGGGTGCAGAAATGGGAGGGTCATGGACATTTTGAGGTGGAGCCTCAACGTAGTTTTGAGTTACATGCGCAATTGGGGCAATACGCTTAAATTTAGTCACGGGCATTTGCACCACATTTTCATTGGTGCAAATGGCAATTCCTAAGTTTACATACGACCCCTTTACTTAAGCAGTATTCTGAGACCTTGTCTAAATTTAAGCACAGCTTATAGAATAGCGCTTTCTGTGCATCAATTTTTTAAGCGCCATATATAAAATTCCCCCTTAACCCTCCATTGCCCCAAGTACAAAAACTTAAGATTGTGAGCTCACTAGGGACAGAGAAAGTGCCTACATAGAATGTGCAGTGCTCCGTAATCTAGTAGTGCTATAGAAATGATTAGTAGTAGTAGCATTACAGTCTCCTATGTGTAACTTGGTGGTTTTGGAGGGATCACTAGGTAGAGTGAGATTTTAACCTGGATCCCCTTGATCACAATCCACTGCATTGACCGCTATGTTACTCCTGGGACCTTCTTGCTGCTCTGTTAGGAATGCCCATAATACCTGCAGCCTGGTATCCCCCTTTCAGTTTCATTTCTTGTGGGAGGAGGACAGCATCCACTGGGGGATTAAGGCGGAGTCAAGCTTTAATCCCTTCAGTGGTCAGCTGGTCAGTCAGAGCACCTTTTTGTAACTTAGATGTGATTGGAACAAGTCTAGATAAACACATCCTTTTTTGCCTTGGATGTTTCTTCCTGTTCCAACATCGCTGACTCCAACATGCCCCTTTACTATTTGAACGAACTCCCCCCTTACTATTTGGCAAACTACATTGAAATTTTATGTTTTGAAAATCGTGATTTAGACATTTTCAGCAGATGGACATTTTTTGACCCTCCGTGAAAAACTACACTGGCTCCCAATCCAAAGAACACATCGCCTTCAAAATCTGCACCCTGGTTCACAAAATCATCTACAGAGAAGCCCCGAGTTACATGACAGACTTGATCGACTTACCAATTAGAAATACATCCAAATCAACACGATCTTATCTAAATCTGCACTACCCGAGCTGCAAAGGACTTAAATACAAAACAACTTGAAATGAATTGTATATCTATTTTCTTCTAAATTACCTTATATTTTCTATACTTTAATTGTAATAATATTCTGTACTTCTCATTCCGGAAATGGTGATCGCCACTACGGTATAATGTAGGCCACATTGAGCCTGCAAAGAGGTGGGAAAATGTGGGATATAAATGCAGAAAATAAATAAATAAACTTACTCATCTAGTTTTTCCTACATAAGCACACAACTGTGGAACGCATTACCAAAAGCCTTGAAAATGACGTACGACTACCGAAACTTCCGGAAATCACTAAAAACTAACCTGTTTAAAAAGGCATACCCTACCGATCCAACTTAAATGCCTAATCTCTGGAACACAACCAAACTAAAGCACGTAATGGACATAACACAACTCTTCCGTTCTCTGATTCCCTAATGTGGCTGTGCCACTTGAACTTGATCTTACCACAACATCACCCGTATTTGTTCACACCTGCAAAGACCTCTCCGGTACTATGTAAGCCACATTGAGCCTACAAATAGGTGGGAAAATGTAACAAATAAATTAATTAATTAATTTTGAGACATCCATGTGCTTCGAAAATGAGCACCATAGTATGCTATGTCAGATATTTTCAGTTGGAGAAGTGCATACACAGGGATGAACATGGTGATAAGGATTCCAAAGAGGAATCCATGTCACTTCTTTGCTATGGTTGACCTATTTCACTCCCCGAATTATAGTGATTGACCCTATTGCAGGAGTTGCTAGAAAGGGTTCCTCTTTTAAGACGTGCAGTATTCATATATTCCACAAAACATAAATTGACTATTTCATGCCTGCAACAATGTTATGTCTTTAATAGGTTTCTGCTGTGTTGAGTATTGCTTGTCAAATACCCTTTAAAAACTTGTTTGACATTTTTTCACCGGCTGGGAGAGGCAGGCAGGGGCCAAGAGGATCTATGTAACATTGGTTGCCGAAGTGCAGTTGTCAAATGGTTGAAAACCACAAAATGTTATATCCCTCGGAGAACAAAAGCTTTCTATTCTTGTCAAACAAGATGGGTTGACAGGTTAGGTAAATACTTTGAATAACCAAGTTTCAGTGTTAAGTGAAGGTCATTCTGATTCAGTGCAGCATGAAATAAGATCTGCAATCAATGATTACCATTCATGAACATTTAAAAAAGGAGCTTTTGAGAACAGGACCCAAGACAATAATGGTCAAATTAGATGCAGTATGATAGCAGTCTGTTTCTTTTATTTCCTAGAAAATGATGAAGGATGTGGATTTTTTAGCACACATTTATTAGTTCGTTAATCAAAGTTACATCTGTATTTGAAAGACATAGGATGTTTGTTAACAATTCACAGTTCTTTTCATATCACTTTCTCCTCTTGTTTGCAAAATATTTCAGCAGGCTTCCTATTGATTTTAATATATTAAGAGGCTCATTTTCAAAGCACATAGACTTGCAAAGTTGCATAGGTTACTATGAGGCGTATATTCAAAGCACTTAGATTGAAGTAGCATAGTAACCAATGGAACTTTGTAAGTCTTTGTGCTTTGAATACGAGCACCCAAGTGTAACAGAGTATCTAGGATGTTTTGCTTCTAAGAAAAATACAAACTGCAAAATACTGCTGTTTGATCGATTTCTGCAGTTCCAAGATTTGGTAGTTTGACCCCTTTTTATTGTAAATTTCATTGATTATTGGTTATGGCTTGAATTCAATTCAAACTAGTCTTAACGATCCATAAGGTTTTATACATAGTAACATATATAGTAACATAATAGATGACGGCAGAAAAAGACCTGCACGGTCCATCCAGTCTGCCCAACAAGATAAACTCATATGTGCTACTTTTTGTGTATACCCTACCTTGATTTGTACCTGTCCTCTTCATGGCACAGACCGTATAAGTCTGCCCAGCACTATCCCCGCCTCCCAACCACCAGCCCCACCTCCCACCACCGGCTCTGGCACAGACCGTATAAGTCTGCCCAGCACTATCCCCGCCTCCCAACCACCAGTCCCGCCTCCCACCACCGGCTCTGGCACAGACCGTATAAGCCTGCCCAGTGATTCAGCATGAATGTCCTGTCAGACAGGGTCACCTGGGCTCAGGTATGGGAGGAAGTGACATGCTCAGGTCCAGGTTGGGAGAGATCACTGCTACAACTGCAGTGACTCCTGCTGAATGAAGAATGGTACTGTGAGGGTAAATCACAGAGGAAATTTCCCTCAGCCCTCATAGTCAACAAGGAACTTTGTGACACCTGGCTGGGAAAGGAAGATAATATATAAACTGGGAAAATAAGAATGAGAAAAACAGAAGCCTCCCCATTCCTCAGGACTCAACAATAGCTAGTGAAATTTAAGTCACAAAAACTTGTGTTTGTATTCTTCTAAAACACTGCTTTCCTTCAACTTTCCAAAATGAAAAATAAAATAAATAAATATAGGAGCGTTAACCTGCAATGTGTAAGAGGAAACAGATTTGATGATAATTAAAGATGAAACACACAGAAAAGGAGGTTTTCCACACCTCTGTGTGGTCTATACGGCAATGCACTGTTTTGCTTGTTGATACATATATAACTATCTCATGGCTCGAGGGTTTATTCCCTCCAGAAGTTAGTTTTGCTTCAATTTCCGATTGTTAAAAATGTGAAGCTTTTCAAACAACTAACATAATCCTTATATTATCGAGCTCCTTCAATTTGGAATGTCTTACCTCAAGACATTAGGATGATTAATGATTACATGATGTTCAGGAAAGCATTGAAGATATGTTTATTTAAAATTTGTACTAGACAATTTTTAATTAATGTTATTTGAATTTTACTAGGGATGGCTTAAGGGCCCTTTTACTAAGCCACATAGAGGGGCATAATCGAACTGATGGGCGCCCATCTCTAAGGACGTCCCGGCGAAGGGGCGGGGCATCCCGTATTATCGAAAGAAGATGGGCGTCCATCTTTCGTTTCGATAATACGGTCGCGGATGCCCAAATCTCGACATTTAGGTTGACCTAAATGTTGAGATTGCCGACCTTAGAGATGGCCGACCTCGGTTTTTGCCGATAATGGAAACCGAGGATGGCCATCTCAAAAACTACCAATTCCAAGCCCTTTGGTCATGGGAGGAGCCAGCATTCATAGTGCACTGGTCCCCCTCACATGCCAGGACACCAACCGGGCACCCTAGGGGACACTGCAGTGGACTTCAAAAATTACTCCCAGGTACATAGCTCACCTTGTGTGCTGAGCCCCCCAACCCCCCCCCCCCCCCAAAACCCACTCTCCACAACTGTACACCACTACCATAGCCCTTAGGGATGAAGGGGGGCATGTAGATGTGGGTACAGTGGGTTTGTGGTGGGTTTTTGAGGGCTCACGTTTACCACCACAAGTGTAACAGGTGGGGGGGGGGGGGATGGACCTGGGTCCACCTACCTGAAGTACACTGCACCCACTACAACTGCTCCAGGTACCTGTATACTGCTGCGATGGACCTGAGTATGGCATTTGAGGCTGGCATAGAGGGTGGGAGGGGTTAGTGACCACTGGGGGAGTCAGGGGAGGTGATCCCCGATTCCCTCCGGTGGTCTTCTGGTCAGTTCAGGCACCTTTTTGAGGCTTGGTCGTGAAAACAAATGGACCAAGTAAAGTTGGCCAAGTGTTCGTCAGGGACGCCCTTCTTTTTTCCATTATCGGCCAAGGACGCCCATCTCTTAACCACGCCCCTGTCCCACCTTCGGTACACTGCCAACACGCCCCCCTTGAACTTTGGTCATCCCTGCGACGGAAAGCAGTTGAGGACGCCCAAGATCGGCTTTCGATTCTGCCGATCTCCCGATTTGTGTCGGAAGATGGGTGCCCTTCGAAAATAAGCAGGATAGGCACCTACGTGTGCCCAACGCGCATCAATTTGGAACTACCGCCCAGGTATGGTGTGGCCCGGGTGGTAATTTCATTTTTTACATGCATCCAGTACGTGCACCGGAAAATATTTTTATTTTCCGGCACGTGGGCGGTAATCAGCATTTGAACGCGCGTTGACTGTTGCCACCAAGTGAATGGGTGGCGGTAAGGTCTCAGACCCAAAATGGACGCATGCCAATTTTCATTTTGCCGCACATCCATTTTCAGCCCCCCCCCCCCCCCAAAAAAAGGCATTTTTTACAGGTGTGCTGAAAAATGGATCTGCGCGCGTCCAAAACACGTGTCTACACTAGCGCAGGCCACTTTTCAGCGCACCTTAGTAAAAGGGCCCCCAGTGTTTAGCTGTGATCCACAGTAAACTGTGTATGTGACTGCAGAATACAGGTCATTTAATGTAATGTGACTGATTTGGCAACTATGTGCAACTCATGTTGTGCCACTAATGGAACATGCTAATTTGATAAATTAACTTCAAGCTAGTATAATTTTTGCTGTTTTTAGGGCGTCCTGTTAAGAAACCTGACAATTAAAATGGCAAGATTTTAAGCATTTTCTCTTACACTTCATCCACAGGGTCCTTTGAAATGTTTTCTGGAAGCACTCGGAAGACTTCAGAGAAAGTTCTATGCTAAAAATGAACGTCTAAATTGTCCCGTAAGGACCTATCTTGTCACAGCCAGAAGCGCAGCAAGTTCTGGAGCCCGAGCACTGAAGACACTGCGCAGCTGGGGTTTAGAGATTGATGAAGCACTTTTTCTTGCAGGAGCACCTAAAGGGCCAATCCTGCAGAAAATCCGCCCTCATATTTTCTTTGATGATCAGATGTTTCACATAGAAGGTGCACAGGAGTTGGGCACCATAGCAGCTCATGTGCCTTATGGGATAGCACAGAAGTGCAGCAAATCCAATCTTAAAGCAAATGCACAACCACAATAAATTGCTTTTCCATTTCCAGTGGCCATCCAGTCACTGTATTAGCTGTTGCAGATGTCATGGGTTAAACTAAACTAAAACGGGTCTGGTCACTTGGTGCTGATTTTCCAGCTGTAATCCAAAATGTAGTATAGTCAGATGTGGTTAATCCATAATTGGTATAGCCAGTGGTTTCAGTATGTATACCATCATACAGGCAGCCAAGCATGCAATAATTTTATTTAAATGGTATCAACTAGATATAAATTCTGCTATGTTGAGTACATTCAGTAAATAGGGGCATATGCTCACATCAGAGGAAGCAACCTCTGGTGCTCAAATGCCACAAACAGGTCTGGCTTTCAGAATAACCACTGGTGGCAGTTGGTGTTTTTTTTAAACACTGATGGTTGCTGGCTAAATTAGCCCTGGATATTCAGTGCCAGACCGTGTGAGGTCAGCAGCATTGAAATCCACTGCTAATTTTGGTTGCCCTTGCCGCTGGAGCTTATGCAGATCCAGGTCAATATTCATCCGGGACCTGCATAAGACAGTTTATGTTGGGTCCTGGTTGAATATTTGCTGGGACCCGCATAACATAAAAATCCCTCCCAGACCCTTTGTACCACCCCCCCCCCCCCCCCCCCTCAACAGAGGGAGCTTCCAGTCCTCTTCCCCCCCTTAAAATGACCCCCCACAACAGCAATCCCTCCCAGACCGATATCACCATAGGCCGTCCCTGAGCCTACCTGATATCCCTGGTGGTAAGAGTGAAGCTCTCTTCCTCCTGCCCCTAGCAGAGGATTCCAAAAGTTGGCTGCTGTGACCTCTTGTAATACTGCAGTAGTACCACGAGGCTGCTGCAAGAGGTTGTGCCAGCCATTTTGTGGAAGGTATCACTAGGGGCAGGAGCGAGTGGGCTTCACTCCTGCCCTCAACACCCCCATTGGGCCTGCAGTTTCGGGGGGGGGGGGGGACATCAGAGGGCCTGTGTTAGTGCCAGCTGATACTCAGTGTTGGCACCCACATAGCTAAGCAGCCAAGGACAGCATTTGAGCTGTCCTAATTTTGGCCACTTAGCTGGGGGGGGGGGGGGGGTCCCAGCACTGAATGTTGCCGGCTCCTCCCCAATGCCGCCCCCTGTACCCATCCTTACCTGCCCACTTTTTGGGAGCTGGTTAGAGCCGATATTCAGCAGCAATACCAAGTTAAGTGCTGCTGAATATCGGCGGTTGGGTAGCCCCAAGCGATTGAAGAGGGCAGGAGCCTCTCCTCCCTATTTAAATCACTTTAAATTTTGGCCAGATAATTTTCTTATAAGCTATAATTGCATGGAATCCATTGAGGACCTCAGCTGGTCATCCTTAAACTAAGTGTAAGCAGCAGGTAACCCCAAGCAAAGTGGATTTATATATAGGTTTCTAAAAAGGCCATTCCAACTGTCCATGTGACCTTTTCTGATGATGTATGAATCCTTTCCAAGCATAAGATACCTGGCTGTTAAGTTTTGAATCAGGTCAATAAAGATTAACTATGTCGGACTACACATCTGTGCTCCAGAAATCAGGGCTTTCTAGTACTGGAGCAGCTTAAACCCTCCAACAGACCCATCATTGTTCTGTGCCTCAAGGAAATATTGAATAAGTGTACTCTGTTACTTAGGAGCAGTCATTCTTAAAAGGAACATATTTAAGAATTGACCACAGTTGCATAAGCAATTTATTTGTAAAACAAATACTTTTTTTTTTAATGGGCTTCAATGTTTATTTTTTCTTATATTTTCTATGCTGTATTTTTGCAAATATGACTATAAATAAATGTTTTTGAAAGGATTATAAAATGGTTATAATAAGAGTTGTGCTATATTTTAAAAAAGGGGGAGTGGGTATCAGCCATTTTTGGAATACCAACACTATGCTATAGTTTCTGGGATTGGTTTCTATTTAAGTGGTTGCTTAATAGTCTTGATGACTAATTATGGCATGAAGCTACTCTAGGGAAATTTCTTTTTCTAGTTTTATATGACTGTGTGTATATCTTCAACAGAAATTCTTGAATATTTTTCTAAACCGTATTACCACCTAAATAAAACAATTTAAAAATCATTTTCATTTCTCTGATTCTATCTAGAGAAGCTAGAAAACCAGATTAGTATAAATAAATAATGGGGCTCATTTTCAAAGCATTTGGACACACAAAGTACCATAAGTTACTATGGTACTTTGAAGGGCATTTTCAAAAGAAACGTCCAAGTTGGGATTTGGACGTCTTTGTAAAACGTCCAAATCCAAGGGCGGGGAAAACCGTATTTTCGGAAAAAGATGGATGTCCATCTTTCGTTTCGAAAATACCAAGGACGGCCTTGGATTTGGACATCCTTAGACATTGACGTGTTTGACTTTCGGCGATTTTCGAAACCAAAGACATCCATGCCGAAAACATCCAAATGAAAGCCATTTGGATGTGGGAGGAGCCAGCATTTGTAGTGCACTGGTCCCCCTGACATGCCAGGACACCAACCAGGCACCCTAGGGGGCACTGCAGTAGACTTTATAAATTGTTCACAGGTACATAGCTCCCTTACCATGTGTGCTGAACCCCCAAAACCCACTACCCCCAACTGTACACCACTATCCTAGCCCTTACGGGTGAAGGGGGGCACCTAGATGTGGGTACAGTGGGTTTGTGGTGGGTTTTGGAGGGCTCGCTGTTTCCTCCACAAACATAACAGGTAGGGGGGTATGGGCCTGGGTCCGCCTGTCAGAAGTGCACTGCAGTACCCACTAAAACTGCTCCAGGGACCTGCATGCACTGTCAAGGACCCTAGTATGACATCTGAGGCTGGCACAAAATATTTTTAAAGATGTTTTTTGAGGGTGGGAGGGGGTTAGTGACCACTGGGGAAGTAACGGGAGGTCATCCCCGATTCTCTGCAGTGGTCTGGTCATTTTGGCCAACTTTTTGTGCTTTATTCGTAAAAAAAACACGTCCGGGTGAAAACATCCAAGTGTTCATCATGTACATCCCTGCATGCTTTTTTCGATTATGGGTCAAAGACGTCCAAGTCTTAGACACACCAAAGTCCCACCTTCACCACGCCTATGACAGCCCCCCTTGAAATTTGGACATCCTTGCGACACACTGCAGTTGGAGATATCCAAAATCGGTTTTCGATTATACCGATTTGGACGTCCCTGGGAGATGGACGTCCGTGCTCCGATTTATGACGAAAGATGGACGCCCATCTCTTTCGAAAATATAGTAACACTAGTAAAACATGCCCGTTTCTTGCGTTAATGAAACGGGCGCTAGCACGGTTTCCTTCCGAACCCCCCCCCCTCCCTACTCACACCTTTCAGCGTTCTGATGGCACTGCCCGTCATTGTTGCAGACCTCGGCATGCCACCTTCAATCTGCTGCGTCATTGGTTGTGAAGCCACTGATGCCATTGCTCCGCCCTCAACGTCATCACGTTTGACGCGAGGGTGGGGCCCCAACACAGTGTTTTTGGTGGCTTCACCACCACAAAGGCTTCGAACCGGAAGGAAGTGCCCGGAGGACCTCACAGTGACGTCAGTGTCCTCAGAACGTTGAGGGTGAGTTTTATTATACAGGATAGTAACATAGTAGATGACGGCAGAAAAAGACCTGCACGGTCCATCCAGTCTGCCCAAGAAATGTGCCACTTTTTTGTGTATACCTTACCTTGATTTGTACTTGTCATTTTCAGGGCACCTGTTTGTGTGTCTAATTGCTTTGAAAATGAGCCCCATAGAGGGGCATTTTCGATAGAACGTCTAAATCAGAATTTGGACGTTTTACAAAAATGTCCAATTTCTGAACAGAAAAGAAGGTCATTTTCGAAAAAGATAAACGTCTATCTTTTGTGTTCGAAAATGTCTTGTGATTTGGACATCCTTTTTTTTTTTTTTGGTCCATTTTCAAACAAAAGCTGTCCAAAACAGAGGATGAGTGGCTTAATAGCTAGTGCAGCAGGCTTTGATCCTGGCAACATGGGTTAAATTCCCACTGCTGCTCCTTGTGACTTTGGGCAAGTCAAATGAACAAGGGGCATTTTTGGGTATGACATCTAAGTCTGAATTTGGACTTTTTTTTTTTTTTAAACATCCAAAATCAGAACAGGAAAGGTCATTTTCTCCAAAAAATATCTATCTTTTCCTTTTGAAAATGCTGTTTGGAAAAATGTTTTGGGATTTGGGGGAGTAAGGGGA
Organism: Microcaecilia unicolor; assembly: GCF_901765095.1. Taxonomy (NCBI): domain Eukaryota; kingdom Metazoa; phylum Chordata; class Amphibia; order Gymnophiona; family Siphonopidae; genus Microcaecilia; species Microcaecilia unicolor. The sequence goes on from NC_044033.1 coordinate 421,712,731, forward strand.
GGTGATCCCCAATTTCCACCAGTGGTCTGGTCATTTGGGGCACCTCTTGTGTGGAGTACAGGAATAGCCTAGTGGCTAGCACAACAGACCTTGATCCTAGAGAAGTGAGCTCAATTCCCACTGCAGCTGTTTTTTATAAAAACAAGTCTAGCTCAAAACGTCTACGTTTAGTCTTGGACATTTTTCTTTTGTTCCATTATGACTGAAAGACATCTAAGTCTTAGGAATGCCCAAGTCCCACCTTGAACACACCCCTGGCATGCCCCCTTGAGATTTAGACGTCCTTCTGACAGACTTCAGAGAAAGACGTCTAAAAATAGGTTTCAAAAATACTGATTTGGACATCTTTGTGAGATAAACGTCCAAATGCAGACTTATGTCACTTTTTGGACGTTTTTCTCTTGAAAATGAGCCTGATAGTAACCTATTGAACTCTGTAAGTCAAAGTGCTTTGAAAATGAGCCACATAGGCTCTTATTTTAGAAGCATCTCCATGTGTAAATAGCAATATTCTTAAATGAACATCACATTTTGAAAGGGTATTACACATTTAGAAAAAAAAATTCCCACCTCAGCTTTTACACCTGCCCTGAGGCACACACAAATACCAACTTGATGTGACAGATTCAAAAGGCTGATTCCACCACCCCTGCGACAACCGGATCATTCCTTACCATGACCCCATCAATCCCCCACCACCACCACACAAGCCAACTTCTAGACTCACTCCAATGTTGACCCCCCCAGGTGGTGCCCCTCAAGAGACCACCCCCCCAGCTCTGGTGCTTACTGGGGACCCCAGTAATCAAGTGGAAGCAAAACTAAATCCCAGGCACTCCTGTTCGTTGAGGTGCCATGTTCAAAATGGCTCTTTGGCCCTTAGCAGTAGAAGGGTGCAATTACCACTAGGAGTAAAGGGCACCATTTTAAACCCAGTGCCACAATGAGCAGGAGCAGGGCTTTTTTTGAGGGGGTACTGAGTACCGGCACCTTTTCCATTGTCTGCTAAAATTGACCCATGGTCCCCAAGTTATAATTAAAGAACTCAGGCTCTACACACCAATTCTGCCTTGTATTTTTTGAAAAGGTCTTGCCACCTCTCTTCATGTCTCTATCCATTTTTTCTTCTGTACTTTTGCCAGCCATATTTTTCTCTTCACTTCTTTGAGTTGTATGTGATATTTTTTTCTGTGTTGTCACTTCATAAATGCTGCCTGTTTTTGCCTTTATTCCTTCAGATACTTATTTGGTGAACCATATAGGTTTCCTTCTCCTCTTACTTTTATTTTCCTTACAAAAAGTTCTGTTGCCATTTTTTATTGCTCTTTTCAGCTTGGACCATTGATATTCCACTTTTCTTATATCCTCCCATCCTGCAAGCTCAGGTACTCCCTCATTTTATTAAAGTCAGCATGTTTATAATCCAGGACTTTTGAGTTTTGTGTGTCTACACTCCACTTTAGCTCCTATATCAAGCCATATGGTGTAATAATCACTACTGCCCGGGGGAGGGGGGAGGGGGAACCCACCCTGACAGACACATTTTCCCCATTTGTGGGCATATTAATTCAATTGAAGGGCATAGTTAATAAATAGGCCCCATTGAGAATGGGTTCCTTCCTGTTTAAGGCATTTTAAGTAAGGGGCCTTTAGTGTTGTCTACAAATTCCTGTGGTGTTAGAACTATCATCTTCTCTATAAATTAATCCCAAAAAAGTCGTTAGTGTCAGCAAGCTAGCTCTTTGGATGACTCAGATCAATGTTAGTTTTCTACAAATAAACCCCTATCCTACCCTTTACAACTACTAGCTACAAGAAGATCACTGGTGGTTCCCCTATTACTAGAGGCTAAAGAATGATATTAGCAATTTGCAAAAATCTATACTAGTGTGGGGCACAGTTATATAAATAGCTTCATCTTAGCTGTGTGACTTAAAATCCACATATAGAAGATTTGTAAGGGGCGGGTGCTTTAGGCACTAAAATATGTGCCCACTTTAGTAGTGTTTTAGACATTTATGCACAATGTGGACACATATGAGCATATATTACGTCATAAAATACCAGCTGGTGAAAAAGTACTTACTTTGACATTATGGTGTGTAGTTTGAGTGGAGCTTGAGCAGAGCACACATATATGCACATATATGATAACATACTACAGCTTACATGCCTATTTTAAAAAATACTGGTCAGTGGCGTTCCTAGGGGGCTGACACCCGGGGCGGATCGCCGATGTGCCCCGCCCCCTGGGTGCAGCACGATCCCCCCCCCCCCCCGGCGAAGGAACCCCCCGGGTGCACGCCGCTGGGGGGGGGGGTGCCGCGCGCCTGTCCACTTCGTTCGTTTCCATTCTCCCTCTGCCCCGGAACAGGAAGTAACCTGTTCCGGGGCAGAGGGAGCACAGAACGAACGTAGCAGACAGGCGCATGACACCCCCCCAGTGGCGTGCACCCGGGGCGGACCGCCCCCACCGCTTGGTATGCCACTGATACTGGTATAGACACAGCAGCTCTAGGGCTGGTGTAAATGTCCACGCCTGCAATGTACCACTTGCAACAGTATTTTATACGGACAAACTAGCCGTTCAGCCCGTAAAAACGGGCTAGTATAGGAGGGGGGGGTTGAAAGGCCCCCCACCCCGCCGCCGAGTTCGCCACTGCCGCTCCCCCTCCGAGTTCGTCCCCTCCCCCCCCGGAGCCGTCGCCACTCACCTTCCACCCGGTCGGGCCCTCGCTCCGCTATTGAAACAGCGAGGGCACGCAGCACACAGCTGTACTGCTGAGCTGCCGTCGGCCTTCCTTCTTCTTCTCTGCCTGTGTCCCATCCTCGATGACGTTATGTCACACGAGGGCGGGACACAGGCAGAGAAGAAGGAAGGCCACGGCAGCTCAGCAGTACAGCTGTGTGCTGCGTGCCCTCGCTGTTTCAATAGCGGAGCGAGGGCCCGACCGGGTGGAAGGTGGGTGGTGGCGGCGGCGACTCCGGGTGGGGGGAGCGTTAGCGACGGCGGTGTCCCTCATAAATGTGCAGTAGAGACCCTCTCTGTTCCGCCCTCGTCATCACGTATTGACACAGGGGCGGGGCAGAGAGGGTCCCTACTGCGCATTTGCGAGTGAGTACGACACTCGCCATTTATATATATTGATAGGCAGGTCCGTTAAGTCCTCAAATGAAATTCTGAGAGACATATAAATGCTAGTTCAGTTAAGCTCACATGATCTGCAGAATGCTATTGATAAATCCTATGCAATCTTTGGACAGTGGCTGACTGCTGTGCTTTAAATCACCCTGACTCATGGACATTTATAATCTACTAGTAAAAAAGGCCCGTTTCTGAAACAAATGAAACAGGTGCTAGCAAGGTTGTCCTCTAATGGTAATTATGTTTAAGGCAACTGTTAGGAGAGAGAATGTGCGAGAGAGTGAATGAGTATGTGTCAGAGAGTGAGTATGTGTGAGAGAAAAAGTGTGTCAGAGAGAGTGTGTTATTGAGAGTGTGATTGACAGAATGTGTGTGTGTGTCTGTATGAGTGAGTGTAGTGTGTGTCCCGTGTGCACCAATTATGCTCTATCCCCTGCATTCATCCATATGCAGCAAACGTCCTCTGTGCCCTGCCCCCTCCACCCATTCATGTGCAGCATCTCTCCCCTGCCCTCTCCATCCATCATGGTGCAGCAATTCTCCTCTGTCCCTTGCCCTCCCCCCCCCTACATGTGCATCACACCTCCCCCCTGCACCTCCCTCCGAGTTCCAGGCCCCCCTCCCTCCCATTTCTAGTCCCCCCTCCCTCCCTTCGAGTTCCAGGCCCCCTCCCTCCCTCTCTCTCCTTTCCCTCCCCCCCTCCGAGTTCCAGGGTTACCCCTCCCTCCAAGTTCCAGTCATCCCTTCCCTCCCAGTTCCAGGGTCCCCCCCTCCCTCCCAGTTCCAGGTTGTGGAGGAAGGACTGAAGTAGCTCCCGCATTGTGTGCAGGCTCAGTGGCGAGCTAGAGGTAAAGCGGCTCCCGCGAAGTGTGTGGAGGAAGGGCTGAGAGCTAAACCGGCTCCCGCGTTGCATGTGGAGGAAGGGGTGAAGTAGCTCCCGCATTCTGTGTGCACGAAGGGCTCAGTGGCGAGCGAGAGGTAAAGCGGCTCCCGTGTAGCTTGTGGAGGAAGGGCTGAGAGCTAAACCGGCTCCCTCTTCTTTTCTTCGTGCGCTTCCTGCCTCCCTGCTTTGAATAGTAACATCTCCTGATGTCAGGCAAGCAGGCTTCTACTACGGGAGAGTGACGTCAGGAGATGGTTACGGGCACAGGCAGACACATTGGAACGTTGCAGAAGCAAATTATTATATTAGATTGTAATCCTAAAGGAAATACAAAATCCTCTATTCCTAACTAAAATTGCAACAGTTCTTCTGATGGCTCCCTAGAAAAGCAGTTTGCCTAACACATGGTGTGACATCACCTTGAGTATTGCGTTCAGTTCTGGTTGATGTATCTCAAAAAAGATATGGTGGAATTAGAAAAGGTTCACAGAAGAGCGACCAAAATGATAAAGGGGATGAACTCCTCTCATATGAAGAAAGGCTAAAGAGGTTAGGGCTCTTCAGCTTGGAAAAGAGACAGCTGAGAGGAGATATGATTGAGGTCTACAAACTTCTGAATGGTGTACAATTTTACTCTTTCAAAAAGTACAAATACTAGGGGACACTCAATGAAGTCACAATGGAAATACTTTTAAAACAAATAGGAGGAAATTTTTTTTTCTTTCGACAAATAAGCTCTGGAACTCTTTGCCAGAAGATGTAGTAACAGTGATTAGCGTATCTGAGCTTAAAAAAGGTTTGGACAAGATCATGGTGGAAAAGTCCATAATCTGCTATTGAGACAGACATGGGGGAAGACACTGCTTGCCCTGTGATGGGTAGAATGAGATGTTGCTATTATTTGGGATTCTGTCAGGTACTTGTGACCTGGATTGGCCACTGTTGGAAATAGGATACTGGGCTAGATGGACCATTGGTTTGACTCAGAATGGCTATTCTTATGTTTTCATATTCTCATGTTCTTAATTGTAAACACCTATTACACATATAAAATGCTGCTATACACTTATGAGTGATTATGAAATTACCTTAACATGCTTAACAGGATGTGCTGTGAAATCAGACACACAGTTGTAAGCAAAGTTTGAGTAGGCATGTTCAGTTTATGATAGAAATCCAAAAAGGTAGAACTGTACTGAATAGCATATTTTACTATTCGGCCAAATACAAATAATAAAAATTATTATTTTCCCAAATATGAATGGGCATTGACCTTTAACATAACAAAGGAAAGAAGCAACGTGAAATCAGAGATCAAGTGTTTATTTCAGAGGGATTTAGCACAGCAGAGCCCCAGAATATTTGTATTCAAATTTAAATCACTATTCAGCAGAATATGAATAATGTATTTGGGGCCAAATCAAATTGAATATGAATATTTGGTACAGCCCTACAAAGGAATTCTAAAGTTAAAAACCAATTATAGATATCTTCATAAAATCAGTACCAAGAACCAGCCCCAGAGCAGGCACATGCTGACACACACACTTACAGCTGCTCCTAAGCTGGTGTAAAATGTGTGACTATCCTGTACATGTATGCACATGCATCACAACTCCATTCCTCCCACAGTACAGCCAGGAACATCTACACATGAAACATGTATAAGAAGATGCTGTCTTGTCAGTGGAGGAGTGGCCTAGTAGTTAGGGTGGTGGACTTTGGTCCTGAGGAAGTGAGTTTGATTCCCGGCACAGGCAGCTCCTTGTGACTCTGGGCAAGTCACTTAACCCTCCATTGCCTACCACATTGAGCCTGCCATGAGTGGGAAAGCGCAGGGTACAAATGTAACTACATAAATAAATACTTGCATATACTGCTGTACAATTTTATAAAAGGCTTTTCCCACGTATAAGATAAGCTTTATCTTCTTTAAGGTTAGAAAAGGAAAGCATAACAATGTGCTTTTGGAATGATCTTTCTGAAAGGTTGATCCTAGGGCGCGGTATATGAAATCACAATAAACCTGAGACTTGAAATGGCTGGATGGATTCCAAATACTAAATAATTAATATTCATTTTATACCTCTTGCTTGCACAAAGCAAAAAAGGAATGGCTGTACTTTGCCTACAGAAAAAAAGACAATTAAGAGTTGAGTTTCAAGCAGCTACTGAAAACTATTTACGTCAATGTGCATACATACATTAAGGGTCCTTTTACAAAGGCGCACTGCAAAATGGCCTGCGGTAGTGTAGACGTGAGTTTTGGGAAAGCGCAGAATCATTTTTAGTGCACCTGTATAAAATGTCTTTTTAATATTTTTTCTGAAAATGGATGTGCGGCAAAATCAAAATTGCCACGTGTCCATTTTGGGTCTGCAACCTTACCACCAACTACTGACCTAGTGGTAAAGTCACACGTGGTAACCGGGCGTTAATGACCTACGCAAGCCAAATGTCACTTGGCACATGTCCAATATGCACGCCAGAAAATAAAAATTATTTTTCGGCCGCGCGTATCGGACATGCACCAAAAATGAAATTACCATAAGAGCCACACGGTAACGTCATTTCGCCATATGTTGGGTGTGCGTAGAGTCTTACGCGGCTTAGTAAAAGGGCCCCTAATACACAGCTGCAGTTTATATATTCATTAAGATCATACAGCACCTCTGTTTTTACAAAACAACTCTGTTCCTAAGTTTATATCAGGGGGGAAAAACGGAGCGTTGACATTCAAAGAATACCATGAATACCACTTGCCCTATGTTTTCATACCATAGTATCTAGGAATTCATTTTTTGAATTTGTAAGAAATGATTCACAAATGATAAAGTCAAAAGTGAACATAAACAAAGCCCATGAGTATAAGCTGCCAGAGCACTTGGAAGTTCTAGTTTAATTAGATTGAAATGAGATTGAACTTAATGGAAGAATTTACAGGTTGAATTGACAAGTCTCTTGGGGGCTCTTTTAAAAATTATATAACATGCTGTGAATCTGTAAGGTGTTCACCATGTTATGCCTTCCTAGTTAGAAGTGTTCACATGTTCTGAAAAGTAATGAGATTAGTGTGGAAGCAGAAGAGGTTCTTGATGCTCTCTAAAGGGAAATGTCATGGGAAAAAGTGTTCTAAAAACTTGTGTGATGTCTGTGTAGGGTCTTACTTCCCCTATACTAGGGTGTGCTGGGGCTCAGGGAACAGCACCCAGGAGTGGATCCCTATAGGTTCTGGAAGACTTATGCATTTTGGAAAAGGGATTCTGGAAGACAGAAACTAGTAGGAATTGTTATATAATTATTCTGAGGTGCTGGAGGAGAGATGACATCTGAAGATATGGAGGCATATTTTAGAAAGGGACAGGAAAATACCAACTGTACTTAAGAACACAAGCATGCCATACTGGGACAGATAGAAGGTCCATCAAGCCCAGTATCCTGTTTCCCAGAACAGCAAAACAGATTTTATGCTGCTTATCCTACAATATGGAGCAAATTTTCCCCAAGTCCATTTTAATAATGGCTTATGGACTTTTCTTTTAGGAAATTAACCAAACCTTTTTTAAACCCTGCTAAGCTAACCGCTTTAACCAAATTCTCTGACAACAAATTCCAGAGTTTAATTACTCGTTGAGTGAAGAAATATTGTATCTGATTTATTTTAAATTTACTACTTAGTAGCATCTTTGTGTGTCCCCCAGTCCTAGTATTTTTGGAACGAGTAAACAAGTGATTCGCATCTTACTGTTCCACTCCACTCAGTATTTCATAAACCTCTATCATATCATACTTGAATGTACACCACTTCAATAGCCTTCAGGCTTGCAGGTTTCTTATACATTCAGATACAGTATGTAATTTTTCTGTCCCTGGAACATAGTGACATAGTAAATGATGGCAGATAAAGACCCATACGGTCCATCCAGTCTGCTGAGGAGGAAGGAGGTGTTTTAGAGAGCTCTGCTGACTTCCAGTGGAAAGGGAGTGAGACCTAGCTCCCTCCCCAAAGATGAGGAGGGTCCCTGGGGAGAAGGCCTCAGGAAAGTCCCAGGCTATGGGGCCTCCTGGGGCCCGGGACCAGAAGGCCGAAAGGAGTGGCTCTCTCCCTGGTTTGACTACCGGGAGAAGGGAAAGGAGTCCAGTGGACCGAAGGGAGAAGCAGCCCAGTGGAGGCCACCAGAGCATTTCCCCCTCCATGGCCCAGCTTGCGGAAGGTAAGCGAGAAGACAGTGGAGGGGGGAGGAAGATAGTACAGGCCCCAGAAGGGCGCTTCCAAGGAAGGGAGAAGGAAGAGGCGATGGAAGTTTGCCAGAAGCCTTTGCTGGAGGCAGCTGAGAGTGAGAGTGAGGAGAGTGGATCGTCAGATGAGGAGTTCCTTGAAGTGAGCTATGACCCTGATGATCCAGCAAGTAGTGTGGTAAATATTGTAAGACGAATTAAGCTGGTGGAAAAAGAAGTAGTGGAGCTAGGAAAACGTCTGAAAATGGCAAGAACTATGTGTAAATTTGCCCCAGCGGAGCACAGACAAATGTATGTTAAAGAGGAAGCCCGGATATCAAAGTTGTTGGGGAAAAAAGAACACTTGTTGAACTGTTTAAAAAAGGGCTCTGTGAATCCTTTGAGGGAGCTCTATGTTAACCGAGAAAGGATGGCTTCAATACCACAGTCTGGGGGTTCAGGAACACTACAGTTGCAGCAAGCTTCAGTGTCTTCAGCAGCATTAGACTCAAAAGAGTTGTCTGGGTTCAGAGGTGACCCCACTTTAAAATACATGAGACAGTTGGCAACACAGTCTAGAGCACTTACCCAGCAGCCAGAGGATAAGGAGGCAGCGGCAGGACATGGCTCTGAGGTGGGGGCTGGAGTAGAGATCCTACCTGTGGAGGGGAGGACAGAACTCAGTAACTTTTCAAAACTCCAGATAATGGAGGCAGCAGAGGGAGACGCAGGTAGCAGCCTGTTTTCTACAGAGGTGGTGGTCGAAGTCGCAGAGGGCTTACCTGCAGTTGTGCAAACAGCAGAGACAGTTGCCGTGAAGGAGGCCCTGTTGGAAAAGGGTCAGCAGAGGCAGACTCCGGTATTTTTGGCCGGGTCTGCAATGACTGAAGTGGAAACCGAAGCAGCATGGCATCTGGAGAAGCCCCGCCCACGAAGTCCGGGAGCAGGGGATGTCTTCCCTGAGCATGGAGTAGCTGGCGGTTTACAGGAGAGGGGTCGGAGAGAGAGGAATAGGAGCGGGCAGCAGCTGGGAGCTCATTTGACCAGCTGTCCATTACAAGAGGTGAAATCGGGGGGTGCTAACAGCCAGCCTGTGGCGGAATCAGGAACAGACAAGCCATGCCCCCGGGAAGCGCCAGCCATTGGGAGAACGCAGGAGGGACTGCACCAGAAGCAAGAGGGAAGTAACCCGATTGTTGAGAGACTTTCGTTGACTACAGAAGTGGACATGGCAAGTCTAACAGATGTGCAGCGGGTGGTGGAGCAGACCTGCCAGCAGGACGGCTGGGAGCGAGGAGCCAAGGGGAGCGGCGGAGTTCCGGAGGCTTCGCCCCTGGTGCCGGAGGTTGGAGGGAGTTCGGGGGCAGAGCGAGCAGGGAGTCTGGTATCGCCAGCTGCAGACCTGACTGGGCAGGTGCCAGAGTATCGCCAGGAGACAGAGGAGAGGAGGCGATTAGCCCAGAGGCTGGAGCCTGCAGTGGCAGGGACGAGCAGGGACGTTCCAGGAAGTGGTGATGGGCAGGACAATCAGTTGGAGGCAGCCCAAGCCGCAGAACTGACTATGGACGTTGCTGGATGTTTGTCTGAGAGGGAAGGGGACGGGGGACAACGGGAGGGGGAGGGGGCGGTGGATATTGAGGAAGGGAGAGGGATGAGGGGAGGGGCAGAGGGACAGAAGGGGGGGGAGGCAGAGGGAAGGGCTGGAACAAGTGTGGAGGGGGGGCGGTGGGGGCTGGGGTCCAAGTCCTTTGCGGCAGTAGTCCAGGGAGGGGGAAGGAGGGAGGGGGGGAGATCGGGTGGTTTTGAGGGCCCAGGGAGGGGTTGGGGGGGAGCGGGGACAGGGGGTGGACAGCTGCCTAAGCGGCGAAATGTGGTACAGCTCAAATGGATAGGGGAGGGGGCAATGCCCTCCAGGGATCGGGTCTTGAGGCTGGTGATGGGGATGGGGTTTATACCCGAGGACTTTTACGCGTGTATACACCCCATCAACATCCCAGAATATGACTTGAGCTTCATGACCCAGAGGGGGATGGAAATATTCTGGGAAAGGTACGAGGGGGTGAGGGGAAAGGGGGAGTGGCGGGACCTCAGGGCCATTCCAGTCAGCAAGCCGGACCTGGTGCAGATCACCCTGCTCGTGAGAAATGAGTCTATCTCTGGGGCAGATTTAGCCTACTGGCTACAGAGGTACGCGGAGCTGAGATCCCCACTTACAAAGTTACCGGATCCAAGCAGGGTTTGGGCAGGAGGTTGGGGAGCCCTGGTCAAATTGAGACAGGAGAGCCATGTGGTCCAGCACATTCCTTCGGCTGCCTTTATCGGTCGTGACAGGATACTGTGCTTTACAAGGGGCAGCCGCGGCAGTGCTTCAGATGTGGTTCGTTTAGGCACTTCAGCATGTCATGCCCAGTGGTAAAGTGTGGAAGATGCGGGGATCAGCATGCCACAGAGGACTGCACCGCGATCAGGTGCAACCTCTGCGGCGGGTTAGGCCATGCATATCGGAACTGCCCTAGGGCGGCCCATAACGAGTGGGATATGTGGGGGAAGGGACGGGGAGGGGGGGTAATGGAGGAGGGGATAGGGCAGGGGGTGATAGGCAGGGAGGGGCAAGGGGGGGAGAAGGAGGGGATGCAGGAGGGGGGGCGGCAGGGGGCTGGGTCAGGAGTGGAGCAGGGGGGAGAGGGGGAGTGGGTACAAGTGCCACAGAGGAAAGGGAAGTTTCGGAGGGGGGGGAAAGTAGGGGTGGGCAGGGAGGGTCGCTGCAGGGGAAGAGGGGGAGGAACAGATTTCAGGTGTTGGAGGAGGAGGAGGAGGATAGGGAGGTTGGGAGGGAGGAGGAAGAACAGGGGGAAGGAGAAGAGGTGGAGTTAATGGAGGAAGAGGGGGCGGCAGGGGGGATTGGAGAGGGCAAACGGAAATATGAGGAAGCACTGGAGGAGGGTACTGGTGGTAGGAAGAAGGGCGGGAAGGCTCTGGGGGGAGGGGGAGGGGTGAGGGAGGAGGAAGAGGGAAGGGAGGGAGGGAGGGGAAAGGGGAGTAAGAGGAAAGCTGAGGGGGCCGGGCAGGTGGTGAAGGCCCAAGTGCAGGCTTGGGGGGACAGAGTGGAGCTAGAGGAGGATCTGGAGGACTTGGAGGACTTGGGGGAGGTGGAGGACTCGGAGGAGGAGGTAGGGGGCGGGGGGGAGAGGGGGGAGGGAGGGATCAGGGGGTGGGTCCGGATAGAGCAAAGAAGAAAGGAAGGAAGAAAGGGGGAGGGGGGGGTAAGGTGCAGACAGGACGGCTGCGGGGGGGGGGAGGGGGATCTGGCAGGGGATGATGTAGACCGCATAGCAGAGGACCTGCTTCAGGGTAAGAAGGGGGTATCCCAGGAGATAAGGAAAGAAGTTGGGAGTGAGCAGACCCGTGACTCGCAATGAGGATGGCAGGCTTAGTGTTGACATTTGCCACGCTGAATGTGGCCAGCATCGCCTCTCCGAAGAAGCAGGGTGTAGCGTATGACTGGTTCGCGAGGGTCCAAGCAGATTGCTTCCTGCTCCAGGAGACTCGGCTGCGGTCCATTGAGGTGATCAGGCGGGCAAGGCGGGACTGGAGGGGGGGTCCCTCGGTGTGGGGGTGGGCGGGGGAGAGGTATGGTGGGGTGGGGATCTTATTTAAGTCCCACCGGGTGAATATTCAGCGAGTGGTGGAGCTGGGGGTGGGGAGATGTCTTGTTGTGGATGCGATTTGGGAGGATAGAGCACTGAGGGTGGTGAATGTGTACGGGCCCCAAAGCAAGAAGGAAAGGGTGCTCCTCTTTGGGAAGATCAAGCCCTACCTATACACTTCGCGCCAAGTAGTCTGGGGGGGAGATTTTAACACCATATTGCGGAAAAAAGGATAGTGGGGGACGATCGGTACAGGTGGGCTATGACGGGGTGAGGCTGGCAGGGATCATGCGGGAGGCGGAGCTGGTAGACGCGCATGTGGCCTTCTGTGAGGAACAGGAGGGGTTCACGTTCTTTCGAGGGCAGTGTAAAAGTAGAATCGATAGATTCCTGGTAAAGAAGGGGGTTTGTCTGGGGGGTCCACGAACCGTGGACGTGGACTTTTCAGACCACCACATGGTCCTCCTTCAGGTGGGGGGGGCGGCAGCGCAGAGGCCAGGGAGGGGGTTATGGCGACCTAAATTTAAAGTGGTTAGGTAGCGAGCAGGTGCGGGAGGAGTACCGCCGGTTTTTGGAAGATCAGGTGTCAGTGCAGGGGGCATTTCAGTCATTGGGGGAGTGGTGGGATACAGTGAAAAGACGAACGCGGGGATTCTTTCTCAGACAGGCGAGAAGGGAGGGGAGGGAAAGGACAAAGTTGGGCATGGCAATAAAGAAAAAGAGGGACACATTGATTTCACAAGGGGGGAGGGAGGAAGAAATACATGATCTCCAAGCACTCCTGGAGCAGGTACAGTACAACCGCTACACCTCCTTGGTGTATGAGCGGGACTTCGGGAAAATGTGTAGCCCGGACCCCTTCGCATGCTGCCGGGAGCGGAGGGCGCGCAGGGTGATGGAGGGGGTGCGGGATGCACAGGGGGTCCTGCAGGACACCAAGGAGGGGATTCTGGGGGCAGTGAGGGACCACTTTGCGGCGTTCCTTTCAGCCCAGCAGATTGATATGGAGCAGATGGAGTGTTATGTGGAAGGAACCCCGGGGATAGGTCACAGGGGACCCCAGCTTCAGGCCCTCTTGAACCCGTGGACAGAACAGGAGGTGGAGGAAGCCATCGGGGCGCTCCACAGGAAGACCTCGCCGGGGCCGGATGGGCTAACAACTGAGTTCTACCAGGCCTTTAAGGAGCAGCTGGTGCCGATCCTGGTGAGGGTATGGGGGGCAGCCCAGTTGGAGGGTTCCTTGCCTAGTTCCTTGACAGAGGCGGCTCTTATCCTACTAAGTAAGGGGAAGGACCCGGCGATGCTGGCCAACTGGCGGCCTATAGCACTGCTTAATACGGATCGAAAAATCTTTGCGCGAATGCTATTCCAGAGAATGAGGCAGGTGTCTGGGGATTTGCTAGCAGCCTCGCAAGCATGTGGGGTTAAAGGGAGAGGGGTCTTGGAAGCTGCAGCGTGGGTGCGGGAGGGGGTAGAACGCAGTAGAGTGGGAGGGCATGGTAGGCTGTTGGTAACACTCGACCAGGAAAAAGCGTTTGATAGAGTGCAGTGGGGTGTCCTATGGAGCATTCTGGAGCGCTATGGGTTTCCGAAGGGTTGGATAGAGCAATTACAGCTACTCTATCGGCATGCGGGGTGTTTTCCCCTGGTTAACGGGTGGAGAGGGCAGGGGTTTGAGGTAGGGGCAGGGGTCCGACAGGGGTGCCCACTCAGCCCGCTGTTGTATGCATACGCCATCGACCCTTTTATAAGACGGCTGGAGAAGGGGGGGGCGGAGGGGCTGGAAGGGGTGGAGGTGGGGGACAATAACCAGTTAAGGGTCGTGGCGTATGCAGATGACGTTACAGTGTGGGTAGCGGACCAGAGGGAGGGAGGTAGATTGCAGAACCTGATCCAGGAATACTCGCAGGCAACAGCGTCGCAGGTCAATTTTCAAAAGTCCAATAGCCTGTGGGTTGGGGATCAGGGGCTGCAATTTGAGTTGGGAGGTAGGTTTCCTACAGCTGTGGAACGTATACGGGTCTTGGGAATATACTTCGAGAAGGGGGATTATAGGCTCTACAACTGGGATAGGTGTCTCCAAGAAGTGAAGGGGAGGGTGGATAGATGGAAGGGGTGGAAAATGACCATGGGGGAGCGGGTACAGCTCATCAAGGCACACTTAGTTCCTTTGTTTCTGTTCGTCAGTTACATCTGCCTGCTGCCGGAGAGCCGGTACACGGCCTTGTATGGGGTGTTCTTCCGGCTGCTCTGGGGCAACAGGACGAATCCGGTAAAACGGAATGTTACCTATCTGCCTAGGAGGGAGGGGGGGGTGGGCATGATAAACCCAGTCCTGTTTTTCAGCGCTTTGTTCCTGCAGTTCAATCTGGGGAGGGCGGTAGGGCGGGAGCCACCGGGGTGGGCTAGGAGTGTCCTGCAGTGGTGGCCGAGATATTGGGACCTATGGCGGGAGGGGGGGAGGGTAGTGGCACTGCGAAGGGGGGCTCCGGGGGGGGTGAGTTATTGCAAGACCCTAGTGAAATTGGTGAGGGTGTGGGGGCTGACGGTGGGGGAGGTGAAGGCAGGACAACGGGGGGTCTGGATGGACAGAGTACGGGCGCAGGTGTTCTCAGCTCCTCTGGCGCTGAGGGACGCGCCGGCCCCACGGATGCAGCAGGGGTTACGGTTGATTGCTTCGAACCGCATCCCGGTGAAGTATAAAGACCTGGCGTGGCTGTCCTTTCACGGTAGACTGTACGTCCGAGGAAATTTGAAATATCGCAATGTGCGGGATAGAGGGTGCCCACGGGAGGAATGTGCTGGAACTGAAGAGACGATGGAGCATTTCCTGGTGAGGTGCCCATTTACAGTCCAGGTCTCTGACCGGGTTTCCTCGTTGCTGCAGATCCCCAGTTTCCGCAACTACAGCTATGCGGACTGGGTGTATGGCCCAGAGGGTGGAGAGGGACGCGGGGATCCGGTAACACGCTTTCTGATTTCGGTGATATTGCGGTACTGCCTCTGGATGGCGCGCTGCAGGGTGTCCCTGTACCAGGAGGTCCGGCCGGCGGAGGTAGTCAGCTGGATGTGGTAAGGGCGGTGCAGGAAGCGGCGAAGTGGGAAAGGGTGGAAAAAGGGGTGGGGGTGGCTTCGAGGTGGTGGAGACACGTGAGGCTTAAGCCGCCATGAGGGGACATGCTTCCCAGGGGATTGTGTGCCAGTTGTCTGAAGGGGTTGAGGGGGGTCGGGGGGGGGGGTTGATCCATTGTATTATTGAGGAGGGGGTGTACATAGATAGGCAGACCATGTCTAGCTAGGAGCCTGGGGTTTGATTTGCATGTCCGGTTTTTTTCTTTGGTCTTTCTAATAAACAGTTTCCACTGTACTATTGAGGAGGGGGAGGGGGTGTACATAGATAGGAGGACCGTGTATAGCTAGGGGCTTGGTTTTGATTTGTATGTTATTTGTTTTTAGTTTTTTCCAATAAAAAGAGTTTTCCAGTCTGCCCAACAAGATAAGCTCATTTTACATGGTATGTGAAGGCTCTCAACTTAAAAAAAAAAATCACAAACACCTGAAGTAGAACTTCAACCTGGATCCCTTGAGTCTCAATCCAAAACACTAACCATTAGACTATTCCTCAGATTTGTATGGATCTATTAAGGATCCAGTTGATATTCAGAGTGATTTAAGTGGGCAGGAGAGGCTCCGGCCCACAACGGCTTCACAGTAGCGAGCTTCAAAACGTCAGGATAAACCCCCAGGGACAAAAAAGAATTCACTAAAAAACCTAAAGGAGCCACAGCTTCATCAATTTGTCTAAATACCATGGAAGAACATGGATCTAACACTGACCTAGTAGGCTTTATTATACCCTGTACAGCAGACACAACTGATGCATTCTCCACGCTGTCAAAGGACACCCAATGGCAGACACAAACAGGGTCAGGAGCAGTAGCTTCCTTTATTTGCTGCTCACCAAAACTTCCTTCTACCGATCCAACTTTCTCAAATAATGAGCAAATTCATTGGGGTTCAAAAACCCCGTTTCTCCCGCTCACCAGTCGCAAATAACTCCTAGGCACCCTAAGTAGCTCCTTAGTCACGCTCCTTTCTCCAGTGTGTTGCGCCTCCAATGCTCCTGTGCCCTTCTTCACTCAGCTGCGATGAGATGTCAGGGGGCAAAGCCAACACTGTCCTGGGGCTACAGGGAAGCAATACACCAGAGGGTGTCTGAGCATCCAAAGCAGGTGGAAATAGCAAGGGGATGAAAGCCAAGCAGCAGCAGAATAAGGCAGCTTACACACCATTCTTTCATTCCTCCGGTGCTCCTGTGCCCTTCTTCACTTGACCCCGATGAATGATGTTATCCGGGTGGGGGGGGGGGGGACCCAACACTGTCCTCGGGTTACAGGGAAACAATACACCAGAAGGTGACATAAAGTTATTCAAAATTGTTAAATCACGGGAGGATTCTGCAAAATTACAAGAGGACCTTACGAGACTGGGAGTCTAAATGGCAGATGACGTTTAATGTGAGCAAGTGCAAAGTGATGCATGTGGGAAAGAGGAACCCAAATTATAGCTACATCATGCAAGGTTCCATGTTAGGAGTCACCAACCAAGAAAGGGATCTAGGTGTCGTCATTGATGATACGTTGGAACCTTCTGCTCAGTGTGCTGCTGCGGCTAAGAAAGCAAATAGAATGTTAGGTATTATTAGGAAAGGAATGGAAAACAAAAATGAGGCTGTTATAATGCCTTTCTATCGCTCCATGGTGTGACCGCACCTCGAATACTGTGTTCAATTCTGGTCGCCACATCTCAAAAAAGATATAGTGTAATTAGAAAAGGTGCAGAGAAGGGCGACGAAAATGATAAAGGGGATGGGATTGGCTCCCTATCCGTTTCCGCATTCAATTCAAACTTCTCTTACTGACCTATAAGTGCATTCACTCTACCGCTCCCCAGTACCTCTCCACTCTTGTCTCTCCCTACACCCCCCTTCGGGTACTCCGTTCTGCGGATAAATCTCTCGTCTGTCCCCTTCTCCTCTACTGCTAATTCCAGACTCCGTTACTTTTATCTCGCTGCACCTTACACCTGGAATAGACTTCCCGAGCCTGTACGTCTAGCCGTCTTTGGCCATTTTCAAATCCAGGCTAGAAGCCCACCTCTAACGGTGCTTTTCACTCTAACCACTACTCACTTGCCCTGTACCCTTTTATCCCCACCTCTTTAATTCCTTTACCTCTTAGTTGTTCTGTTTGCCTGTCCTATTTACATTTTGAGCTCTTTGAGCAGGGACTGTCTTTTCATGTATGGTGTACAGCGCTGCGTATGCCTTGTAGCGCTATAGAAGTGATAAGTAGTAGTAGTTGGCATTGACTGTGCAGGATCGACGATCTGTACTATTCTGTCTGGTTTCGTTTTACAATAGGTGAATTGATGTTCTAGTGCTTTCCTTTTCCTTGTGTGACTCGTAGAATGACTGCTTATGGTATGGTAGAATTGCTCTATAGGTCCTGAGCGTTTTGTATTCTCGACATGCCTAGTACTGGATTTTGGATGGGGGTGTTAAAAAATTACCAGCCCCGGGGTGTCAACTACCCTAGGTACGCCACTGCCTAGTGGTATCTATTTTGTGTGTTTGCTTGCTGTTTCACTACTCGGTATTATTGTATTATTATATAATATATATTTTTCCACATTGGTACATTGCTTCATTGGGTGTTACCAGTTGAAAAACAAATCCTGTTTGATGTCTGTAGTGAATCACCCCTCTAGAC
This sequence comes from Microcaecilia unicolor, assembly GCF_901765095.1. Taxonomy (NCBI): domain Eukaryota; kingdom Metazoa; phylum Chordata; class Amphibia; order Gymnophiona; family Siphonopidae; genus Microcaecilia; species Microcaecilia unicolor. The sequence goes on from NC_044033.1 coordinate 421,730,395, forward strand.
CAGAGTCCAGATAATTTCTGTATTAGATGAACACTGTCTTTTGGCAAATGCTTACTGAATGCCGTGATTAATTCTTACTACAGTGCACAATTAGAGGATCTGGTATATCTCTATTTGATTTTACTGTATCCCTTGCCAATTTCCCATTCAGGGAGGAAAAGGGATAGCACTCATTAAAGGACTAGGGAGTTGACGTGCCTTCACCCCTCCTGTGGACAGCTGCTCAATCAGACCACTTTTCCACAACCTGGACATGTGAAGCAACAGGCCTAAATACAGATGTCCATCTTTTTGGACATGGACATCCCTTCCTGTTCTGCAATTGCAGTTATGATAAGGCAGCATGTCCTATGGACGTACTGCAGTTTTAGACCTCCACATCCTGGCTTTATAAAATCTGAATTTAGATGTCCATGCAATATAGACATCTCAATGCTAGTTTTCAGATGTCCACAACAAAGCTTCTTAACCACCTTAGTTTACTAAGGCAGTACTTCTTAACCCAGTCCACAGGGTACACCCAGTCAGTCAGGTTTTCAGAATATCCACAATGAATATGCCTGATAGATTTGCAACCATTGCATCCTTAATATGCAAATCTCTCCATACATATTCATTATAGATATCCTGAAAACCTGACTGGATGGGGGTGCACTGAGGACTGAGGTGAAAAGCACTGTGCTAAGAAGTGGCTGGCTTGACCCAAAAGAAGAAAAACTGATCTACTAGAGCATTAGGTACTTTTTTGAGCACGGTACAGAGGATTTTTGTTTCTTCCCCTCCAAGGAAGATCTGTGAGCCCATCTATTCTGTCAAATACATTTCTTTCTTTTCACCTGTGAGGCCCATGCTTTACATTATATCAAGAAAAATCCTGAATGTCCTTGTTTGTTTGTTTTTTTTCCCCAATGTATTGTTATAAAATCTTAAATTCAAACCAATTCCCTTTTGAGCAACCAAACTCTATTGTGTGGATTTTGTTGAAATTGTTGCTGGTCAGAACTGCTGGACTTGCTTCCACAAACCTAGTTCTCCCCAGTGCAATGTTTCTAACGAAAATGGTGCCGGTACTCAAATGCCAGGCCACCTTTCAGGTTTGGGGTGATCACTGAGGGACCCACTCCACAGTAGCCAGGTGCCCTGCAAACAGTCACAGAATCTATGACAAGGCAGAATTGGTATGTAGACCCTGACCTCTTCCATTAAAACTTGGGGACCATAGGTCAATTTAGCAGACAATGGAAAAGGTGCCGGTACTCAGTACCCCCTCAAAAAAAAGCCCTGGTTCTACCCAGAAATAACCCAAGAAGGATAGGGTGCATGGCAGCCCTCTAAATTCCTTTCTTTCTCCAGTACTAGCAAGAGTGGCACATAAGCTACAAATGCAACTGGCTAAATCCTGATTTCCAGTTAGATATGCGTGCAGTTGCTGAAGTTATGTCTACTATTTTCTAAGAGACCCGCCACATATGCAGTGCTGACTGCTTGGGCTTCAGTGTGCAGCTTAGAGAATGACACGGGGAACCGCAGTAACCACAGGGATGGGGACGGGGACACAGCTCGTGGGGACAGATCCCACGGGGACGGGGTGGGGACGGGGACAGATCCCACAGGGATGGGCGGGGATGGGGACAGAGCCCACAGGGACGAGGACAAACTTTGTCCCCATGTCATTTTCTACTTTGAAGACTGTTAATGAACTGGACTGTTATTTATGTTTAAGTGATGCCTACAAAGATATTTAGATTTTTTGGAAAAACAAGCAAACATACTGGCCACAACTAGCAACATTTGCATGGGAGATCCTGTACATCCTGCTACCAGCACATCTTCAAAGAAGACAACTTCTATTCCAGGAAGGACTGTGGAAGACAGGAGAGCTAGATTGAATCCTGAGATTGTTGATGATTTCTTATTTATCCACAGATTTAAAAAAAAACATAAGTGCCTTATAGGGCATATTTTTCCCCTCTAGGGCATATAGAACGGGTTGTATTTTATACCCCTGGACATTTTAACAGTGTGAATTAGGATTCCTTGGTGTAGTAGAAATCACCTATTGTTGGGGTTGGAAGGGTAGAATGTGGTGGTGGGATGGAGGGTTATTATAGCTGCTCATTGTTATTATTGTTCTCTATTTGTAATTTATACACAACATTTGCACAGCATATTGTTCCTTTTTATATTTTAATAAAAAGATTTAACTATAAAATCATAAGTCGAGGCTTCCGCAGATGAGGACAGAGCCCATGCGGATGGGGACAGGGCGGAGATGGCGACAGAACTGCATAGGAGCCAACTTTTCAAAATTATTGGGGGGGGGGGGGGGTGCTAAGCCTAATGGAAATAACCCCTGCCTGGACACATACAGGGAATTTTCTGCTCCTATGGGCGGATGTGGTGGGGATGGAGACAGAACCCTCGGGAACGGAGACAAACTTTGTCCCCATGTCATTCTCTAACTTAAACACAATCTGAGAAGGTACGTCAAGTTCCATCTCTAGCTGCCTTCAAATCTAAGCTAAAAGCCCACCTTTTTGATGCTGCTTTTAACTCCTAACCCTTATTCACTTGTTCAGAACCCTTATTTTATCATCCTCACTTTAATATTCCCTTGTTTGTCCTTGCTAAAAACAGTGAAGTCACTGAAAGGGGCTGTCTGTCAACGCTGCAGAGAAGTGCATCAAACTCTACACGTCCTAAATAAGGCCAACTAGTATCAAACCCTGCTGTCCTGGGTGAGGTTCTGGGGCTGGTGAGTGAGACAGTGGCGCAATAGGTGTCGGTCGGCCCGACTGCCCTGCAAATGCTTCGTTCTCTGCCTGAGCTGCGAATGGCGGTAGCCGGGTCGCTCCTGGCCGTGGCGCTGGGTGGCGGAGTTCTGCTTCTGCTTCGCCGCTTCCTCTCCGCCGGCATCCGGCGCTCCCCGCTGGGTCTCATGCGGGGAAAGACTGTGATCATCACCGGCGCTAACAGCGGCATCGGGCGTGCAGCGGCGGCGGAGCTGGTGCGGCTGCAGGCGCGGGTGATCCTGGCGTGCCGGAGCGCACAGCGGGGCGAGGAGGCGGCGGCTGACATTCGCCGGGAGCTGGGGGAGCAGGAGCCGCACACCGGGGAGCTGCTGGTTAAGGAATTGGACCTGGCCTCGCTGAGCTCCGTGCGCCGCTTCTGTCACGAGGTGCTGCAGGTAATGGGGGGGGGGGGGGATAAATGATGAAGGCACCACTGCAAATACTGTCTATACTTAGGACCGGCCCTGCCACTGGGCAGTACAATTTGGGGGGGGGGGGGGGGGCGTATATAACCAGCATCGCCGCCTTCTCCACCCCCATCAAAGTGTGCAGGAATAGTTCTGTTGGGATGTTTTCGTGTTCTGTTGAAAGTGCACGTCCTTCATCCTCCACAGTGTCATTGAACACTCAACTTGAGCGACACTGCCAGGCCAGCATCCCAAAGAACTCACCCCCCCCCCACCCCCCACTGAGGCAAAGGGGTGGAGTTGCAGTGATTATTTTTTAGGTGTAATCCATTCAGCTTGTAATATTTCTCCTTACAAGACTTTGTTATTCTAGTTACAACCTAAGCCCCATTGAACCTGCTATGTGTGGGAAAGCACGGGGTAACATAGTAGATGACGGCAGAAAAAGACCTGCACGGTCCATCCAGTCTGCCCAAGAAATGTGCCACTTTTTTGTGTATACCTTACCTTGATTTGTACTTGTCTGTTTCAAGGCACAGACCATACAAGTCTGCCCAGCACTATCCCCGCCTCCCACCATTGGCTCTGGCATAGACCGTATAAGTCTGCCCGGCACTATCCCCGTCTCCCAACCACCAGCTCCGCGGCTCTGTTATCCAATCTCGGCTAAGCACCTGAGGATCCATTTCTTCTGAACAGAATTCCTTTATGTTTATCCCACGCATGTTTGAATTCCATTACCGTTTTCATCTCCACCACCTCCCGCGGGAGGGCATTCTAAGCATCCACCACTCTCTCCGTGAAAAAATACTTCCTGACATTTTTCTTGAGTCTGCCCTCCCTTCAATCTCATTTCATGCCCTCTCGTTCTACCGCCTTCCCATCTCCGGAAAAGGTTCGTTTGCGGATTAATACCTTTCAAATATTTGAACATCTGTATCATATCACCCCTTATTACAAATGTAATAAATGATAATAATTCCATACTAAGAGGTAGAAGTCCAGAGTCGCTAGGGGGAGGATTACAGGTGTAAGAGGAGTGGGGACCCAGTCCAAGGGGGTGGGTTCTGAAATATGCAGAAAGACAGTGCTGCTGAGTGATGATCCACCTCACCAACCCATCCAGTTAGGAAAGTCCACCTTCTATACTTACCCGCCTAATCACTTCCTTCTTCCTCCCCTTACTTAGTCTCTTCACATTATTAATTGTATCTGATATCCTGGAATGACAATGTCATAACTAAACTATGTAAGCCACATTGAGCCTGCAAATAGGTGGGAAAATGTGGGATACAAATGCAATAAATAAATAAATAGTTGGGGAACAGCTAGAGTTGATAAAAGGGATTGCAGAGGGGCCAAACGCAAGGTGTCTTTGGTTGCTTGTACCCTCCCAGGGACCCTTGGAGGAGACAGGGGTCCTGGAGTGGTAGAATAAACTAAGGCTGAAACAAGGAGCGTTGCTTCCTCCAATAGTAGCAATTGAGAGAGAGTCTGAGGAACTCCTGGTGAGCAATGGTAACCCAGCCGGGGAGCAAGGAACCAGAGCAGGGGGAGCCTGTTCAAGGCTAGAGTACAGCACTGAGAAGTGCATCACTGGAAGTAGGTCAGCTAAAAGGGTCTGTGCCTGAGGGAGAACTGGATTGTGATCAGGAGCAGCTTTGGATTATTAGTAGCCCAAAGGGACCGGTAAATGGACAGGTGGAGCTGTATATATGTAAATACTTTGACAGTTGCTGAAGGTGACCAGTGGAAAGTGATTGAAGTTGTAAAATACAGTCTTGAGTGAACTGGAGACCTGCTGATATCAATAGTTGACTATACCGAAGAAATTATAAAGTAGTTTACCTGCCAGTTGCAGAAAGTTCAGTAAAGTTGAATTTGCATAAATACTTAATCCTTGGAGTGCTGTGTGGCTCTTTGCAGTGGGAGCGAGGACAGTTGCTCCCCAGATTGGCAGAGAACCCCTTAGAAGCCCGACTTCATGCCCCACTTCTACCATATCTCTGTTCCAGACCTTGATCCACACCCAGCTCGACTGGAGAGACTGTGCAGTGTGGGGAGTGAGAAAGTACAGCAGTGTGAAAGAAAGACAGAGAAGGAAAAGAGTGAGAGAGAGAAATATAAATTCTCTTTATTGTGGCTCGGGTCGACCGTGGGAACTGAGCTGGTGGTGGTGCTGATGAGACCCAGGTTACATAAGGTATGGATGAGACTAACCATTCTTGTGAGATAGTACTACTACTTATCATTTCTATAGCGCTACTAGACGTATGCAGTGCTGTAGATGTGGAGCGTCCGTTAATGCTTTCCAAAATACTAGGACAAGGGGGCATGCGATGAAGCTGCAGTGTAGTAAATTTAAAATGAATCGGAGAAAATGTTTCTTCACTCAACGCGTAGTTAGACTCTGGAATTCATTGCCGGAAAAAGCGGTTAAGGCTGTTGACTTAGCGAACTTTAAAAAAGGGTTGGACGGCTTCCTGGAGGAAAAGGCCATAGAATGTTATTGAATGGACATGGGAATAATCCACTATTTCTGGGATGGACGGGACAAATTGTTTGTTCTTTTGGCCGCTGTCGGAGACAGGGTGCTGGGCTCGATGGACCCTTGGTCTGTCCCGGCATGGCGATGCTTATGTACGTATGTACACTTGAACATGAAGAGACAGTCCCTGCTCGACAGAGCTTACAATCTAATTAGGACAGACAAACAGGACAAACAAGAGATAAGGGGATATTAAAGTGAGAATGATAAAATAAGGGTTCTGAACAAGTGAATAAGGGTTAGGAGTTAAAAGCAGCATCAAAAAGGTGGGCTTTTAGCTTAGATTTGAAGACAGCTAGAGATTGAACTTGACGTACCAGCTCAGGAAGTCTATTCCAGGCATATGGTGCAGCAAGATGAAATTTAACGGAGTCTGGAGTTAGCGGTGGAGGAGAAGGGTGCAAATAAGAGAGATTTACCCAGTGAACGGAGTTCCCAGGGAGGAATGTAGGGAGAGATGAGAATGGAGAGGTACTGAGGAGCTGCAGAGTGAATGCACTTATAGGTCAATAAGAGGAGTTTGAACTGTATGCGGAAACGGATAGGAAGCCAGTGAAGTGACTTGAGGAGAGGGCTAATATGAGCATAATGACACTGGCGGAATATTAGTCATGCAGCAGAATTTTGAACAGATTGAAGAGGAGAGAGATGGCTAAGTGGGAGACCTTTGAGAAGCAAGTTGCAATAGTCTAAGCGAGAGGTGATAAGAGTGTGGATGAGGGTTCTGGTAGTGAGCTCAGAACTAGTACCTCCGAAACAGAAAAGGTGGTGGCCCATGGCAATTGCTTAGTGGAAAATCCAGGCCTGGAGCTTGACATCAAGTCATATAGTAAAGAATGGCAGTCGTGGAAAGGAAGAAGTTGAAGTGAGGGCAAAGAAAAGACTCTGTGCCAGTGCTCTTTGCTATCTTGAGAAGGGTGTGAGTTAGATTCCCAGACCTGGTCTCCATTCCTATGCTGGCAAGGATTGGTCTGGTGGCACTAAGAGTCCCTGGGCTGAAATCTCAGCCATCGATCACGGTGATATGTAGGAGATAATCTTGGTACCCAGAGGTGTAGGGTTTCAAATGTTTTTAAGTGGTAAATTACCAGCCTATCTAGATACCCGAATTCATTATTGAAATAGCTACATTTGCTCTAGTTATAATTATTGGTCTAGTCTAGTCTATTCCAACTTCCTTTTTTTATATATATTTTGTATACATATTTAAGAAACAGCAAGTAACCAAACTGGGTCTCTACTTTGGTAGGGGGGGGATGTGTTTCTCAGAGATGCTTCATCACGGTGGACCATGGGGGCTTACCGCACACTAAAATGGCACTACCACTGGATGCACTGAGGTATCCTGTAGTAGTTTCCCGCTTAGCGAGCGCTAGTCCTGCACTGAAAAATATTTGTATTTTCTAGCACGGGAGCTGAGCCCTTGGGCTGAGAGTTGACATGCCTGCACTAATCGGGGAGTGCAGGCACATTATTGCGCGCTAGCCGATTAACGTAGGAATAGCCCTTGAGATGATGGTAAGGGCTCCTGCGGTAATGACCATGCACTAATGAGGAAATTTAGTATGTGGCCATTACAAAAAAATATGGCAAGGCAGCACAGAAAACCCACACACTGACATCAGCATCGGTCACTTTTTAGCATGGCTTGGTAAAAGGACCCCCCCCCCCCCCCCCCCCATGAGCAAATGAGTACTTTTATTTTTTCCCCTGAAGCAGAGATTCTCAAAACTAAGTTGGGATAAGTGTTTGCTCTCCTTTAAATGCATCAAATAAAGGAAATTGGACTTGATTGGCCCAATGATTATGAATTGGTTGTTTCAAAAATAGATATGATGGTCCTTAACCACTGTTTAGGTAGGACCTCTTAATGTTATGGTGCTATGCAGGATTGATTTTTTTTTAGGCTGGCTCTGTCCTGTAATTGGGTGTTAGATTATTTAACTAGTCAGATATTTTCAGGTGAATGGTGGTACTAAGGTTGATCAGCCCTCCTTTGTTGTGAGTGAAGGCTCATAACACCAGAGCCAGGCCAGTTGAACTGGAAACCCACAGGAACAGGAGTAACAAGAAAGAAAAAAGTGGACTATAAGGAAAACAAGAATCAAACAAATATTTGTTTTAGGAGCAAATGAAATGTGGATTGATTCTCAGTATTTTCACACCACATATTTGGAGTGGAGGAGTAGCCTAGTGGGTGGTGCAGTGGACTTTGATCCTGGCGAACTGAGTTCGATTCCCACTGCTTCTCCTTGTGACTCTGGGCAAGTCACTTAACCCTCCATTGCCCCTGGTACAAAATAAGTACCTGAATATATGTAAACCGCTTTGAATGTAGTTGCAAAAACCTCAGAAAGGCAGTATATCAAGTCCCATTTCCCTTTCTCCTTGGATGATATGCTATTTACCATTGTTTGTGTTATATGGTTGACAGGCTGTTTTAATGGTTATTTACACTGACACAAATTTTGGTTCTATGCTCTTATATAGCCTCAGCCACGAGGGTTGTCTCTTCAGTGACTGTCGATGTCTGCAGAGGTGTATGCTCATCCTTGAATGCTTCTGCCTCAATACATCACCATGTTTTTCTGAGCAGTAGGTCAGTCTTGACAAGGAGACCAGTTTAGGGCTTCTTTTACAAAGCCATGCTACCGATTCTTGGTGCGGCAAATGAGAGAAAGCCCATTCAGTTCCTTTGGGCTTCCTCTCGTTTGCTGCGCGGGAATCGCTAGCGCGGCTTTGTATTAGAAGCCTTTAGTGTTTAAATACTGAGTTGCTGCATATTTCTTTTTTTTTTTTTTTTTTTTTTTTGCGTTTTATTTATGCTTTGAAAATTTTAATTCAAAATATACAAAATAAATAAAGAAGTACTGAAAATTTCTCCAACAACAAAGAAAAATTCCAAACCACAATAGAAAAAAAACATAGATCACAATATTTAAAGGAGAAGTCTCCACATTAATACAAGGAAATCAAGAAATAATCAGGCTAGAATACAGCGGGACTAGACATGTCAGCCAACCTAACAGTGATCAGTTCTCTGATACCGGTTCTCCAGGAAGCAAACACTCTCTTAATTTTACAAACTATATTTCTATCAATTCTTGTCATTTCTTTAACAAAAATACCAAACACTTCTGTAAATAGTGCTATTCCTCAAGCCATTTATCTCTCGCCTGCCTGCCTGCGAGCCTCTCATCCATTGACTTACCTGCCTGCCTGCTGCTAGCTTGTCAACTATTAACTTACCAGTCCATCAATTCCAAACCTCCAACGCAGCTCTCCATTCTATCTGTCTGCTTAACACCTTAGTCACCACACAGTCATCTGCTACACCTCAGTCACTACGTATGGCTCCTATCCACATTCTCTTCCTTGCCCTGTCCCTTCCTAATTTCTTCTCCTCCCCACCCCCACTGTCCACCATTGGAACTCGTTGCCCTCCCGCCTGGCCCGCCACGGCAATACCCTTTTCACCCCCATCCCTCACCACCTCACCATCCCTCTTATCCCCCTCCTCCATCCTAGCTCTCAACCTTCAACACTTCCTTCCTGCTATTAACCCATCCCCATTCCTCCTAAGTGCACCCCGTCTTCGTCGCCTTCTTCGCCCGTCCTCCCCCTCCCTCCTCCGCTCTCTCTTGCTCCTCCTCCTACTATCCGCGGGAGACATTAACCCTAATCCAGGTCCCCCTCATCTGTCCCCGTCCTATCCACGCGGACGATCCCGGGACGTCTCCAGTCTCGTCTCTATTCCCCTCCTCCCCCCTTCTTCCCTCCCCTTCTCTCGCGCCTTGTGGAATGCCCACTCAGTCTGCAACAAACTGCCCATCACCCACGATCTCTTCATCTCCCACTCCCTTCAACTGCTCGCCCTAACCGAAACCTGGATCACCCCGGACGACTCTGCCTCTGTCGCAGCCCTTTGCCATGGTGGTTACCTCTTCTCACACACTCCCCGCCCAGTTGGCCGCGGTGGAGGCGTTGGGTTACTACTCTTGCCCTCCTGTAGTTTCCAACCCCTCCTCCTACCGCAGTCTCACTGTTTCTCATCCTTTGAAGGCCACTCCATCCGGCTATTCAACCCGCTACCACTCAGAGTGGCAGTCATCTACCGCCCCCCTGATAAATCCTTCTCTTCCTTCCTTACCGACTTCGATGCCTGGCTCTCTGTCTTTCTTGAACCCTCATCTCCATCTCTCATTCTCGGAGACTTTAATATACATGTTGATGACCCATCCTACCCTCACGCTTCTAAGTTCCTCACCCTAACTTCCTCCTTCAACCTCCAGCTGTGCTCTACCACCCCTACTCACCGTGATGGCCATTGTCTTGACCTCGTCCTGTCCTCATCCGGCTCACCCTCCAATTTCCAAATTTCAGCTCTTCCTCTCTCCGATCACCACCTGATCACATTCACACTTCTTCACCCTCCCCCCCCGCCCCGCCCAACCTTAACCACCACCTCCAGGAATCTCCAGGCCATTGACCCCCTCACCTTATCTGCTAGTATCTCTAATCTCCTCCCATCCATCATGTCCTCCGAGACTGTCGACAAAGCGGTCTCCGCTTACAGTGGCGCTCTCTCCTCTGCTCTGGACACCCTCGCACCATCCACCTCCCGTCCCACTAAGCGTACTAATCCCCAGCCCTGGCTGACCCCTTGCATCCGTTACCTTCGCTCCTGCGCACGATCTGCCGAACGCCTCTGGAGGAAATCTCGTACTCATTCAGACTTCCTTCACTATAAATTCATGCTATCCTCCTTCCACTCCTCCCTATTCCTTGCAAAACAGGACTATTACACCCAATTGACCAATTCTCTCAGCTCCAACCCTCGTCGTCTCTTCGCCACCCTTAACTCTCTCCTCAAGGTGCCCCCCGCTCCCACTCCCCCCTCACTCTCTCCTCAATCACTGGCTGATTACTTCCACGACAAAGTGCAAAAGATCAACCCTGAATTCACTACCAAGCCATCACCCCCACCCCCCCTCTTCATCCATTAACCCTCTCCCTCAACCAACCAACCCTGGCCTCCTTCTCCTCCTTTCCTGAGATCACAGAGGATGAAACCTCCCGCCTTCTTTCCTCCTCGAAATGCACCACCTGTTCCTCTGATCCCATCCTCACCAACCTACTTAACACCATCGCCCATACTGTCAACCCCTCCATCTGTCGCATCCTTAACCTCTCTCTCTCCACTGCAACTGTCCCTGACACCTTCAAGCACGCCGTAGTCACACCCCTCCTCAAAAAACCATCACTCGATCCTACCTGCCCCTCCAACTATCGCCCCATCTCTCTCTCCTACCCTTCCTCTCCAAAATACTTGAGCGCGCCGTTCACAGCCGCTGTCTTGATTTTCTCTCCTCTCAAGCCATCCTCGACCCACTCCAGGCCGGTTTCCGCCCTCTCCACTCGACAGAAACAGCACTCTCTAAAGTCTGCAATGACCTGCTCCTGGCCAAATCCAGAGGCCACTACTCCATCCTCATCCTCCTCGATCTTTCTGCTGCTTTTGACACTGTCAGTCATGATTTACTTCTCGCCACACTGGCCTCATTTGGGTTCCAGGGCTCTGTCCTCTCCTGGTTCTCCTATCTCTCCCACCGCACATTCAGGGTGCACTCTCATGGATCTTCCTCCACTCCCATCCCGCTATCTGTTGGAGTTCCCCAGGGATCTGTTCTTGGACCCCTTCTCTTCTCTATCTACACCTCTTCCCTAGGCTCACTGATCTCATCTCATGGCTTCCAGTATCATGTTTACGCTGATGACACCCAGCTCTATCTCTCCACACCAGACATCACCGCAGACACCCAGGCCAAGGTATCGGCCTGCCTATCCGACATTGCTGCCTGGATGTCCAACCGCCACCTGAAGCTGAACATGTCCAAGACCGAGCTCCTCGTCTTTCCATCTAAGCCCACTTCTCCTCTTCCCCCACTATCTCAGTTGATGGCACCCTCATCCTCCCCGTCTCATCTGCCCGCAACCTCGGGGTCATCTTCGACTCCTACCTCTCCTTCTCTGTGCATATCCAGCAGACTGCCAAAACATGTCGCTTCTTCCTTTTCAACATCAACAAAATTTGCCCTTTCCTCTCTGAGCACACCACCCGAACTCTTGTCCACGCTCTCATTACCTCTCGTCTCGACTACTGCAACTTGCTCCTCACTGGCCTCCCACTCAGCCATCTATCCCCCCTTCAATCCATTCAGAACTCTGCCGCACGTCTCATATTCTGCCAGAACCGATATACTCATATCACCCCTCTCCTCAAGTCGCTTCACTGGCTTCCGATCCGATACCGCATCCAATTCAAGCTTCTCCTCCTTACTTACAAATGCACTCACTCTGCTGCTCCTCACTACCTCTCTACCCTCATCTCCCCCTACGTTCCTGCCCGTAACCTCCGCTCACATGACAAATCCCTCCTCTCAGTACCCTTCTCCACCATTGCCAACTCCAGGCTCCGCTCATTTTGCCTTGCCTCACCCTATGCCTGGAACAGTCTTCCTGAATCCCTACGCCAAGCCCCCTCCCTACCCATCTTCAAATCCTTGCTTAAAGCTCACCTCTTCAATGCTGCATTCGGAACCTAACCTTTCGAACATATAGATTGCCCCAATCTGTCTGACCTATCAGATTAACTGTACATTTGTCCTTTAGATTGTAAGCTCTTCGAGCAGGGACTGTCCTTCCATGTTAAATTGTACAGCGCTGTGTAACCCTAGTAGCGCTTTAGAAATGTTAAGTAGTAGTAGTAGTAGTAAGTATTAGAAGATTGAAAGTTGTGGCTCTAAGGTAAATGGGATTCATGGCTTTGTCACCTGAGGTAAGAGCAAAGACCTCATGACAGAAAGGTTGGCACAAGGCATTGAGGAGCATTGGAGCCGACTCTGTGGGTGCTGTGGGTGCTTGAGCACCCCCAATATTGAGAAAAATTCCTTGTATCTGTTCAGGGAGAGGTCATTTCCATTGGGCTTAGCACCCCCAATAATTTTGAAAAGTTGGCTCCTATGTTGAGGAGTACTTTTACTAAGCTGCTGGAAAAAGAGCCCTGTGGTAGTGGTGGTGCCATTTTTCACACGTGCCAGGGCCCATTTTACAGCAGTGGGTAAAAAGCCCCTAAAAAAAACGTACACGCGGTAAGATAACTCTTAACCTGTGGCCATGGGGCGGGGAGCACTTACCAGCCATTGAGGTGGCAGTAAGGGCTCCCGTGGTAATCTAGCAGTAACTGGGCAGCGCACGGTGATGTCCTATTAGCACCGTGTTACAAAAAAATATTTTTGCTGGCACGCCGGAAATGGCGCACTTTTGAGCCAAAACTACCACCGGTGGCAGTTCTGGGATAGCATGCGGTAAGCCCGCGTTGGGCTTACCGCCGCTTTGTAAAAGGGCCCTTGAAATTCTGTGAGAGGAAATGCCTTGATCAAAAGCTGGAAGTGGGCATTTTAAGGCTCATACACACAGGTGCTTTTAAAAGAAAGAGCAGACAAACTTGATTGTAAATCATCACTGTCAGCTGCTGAGCAGATTATTAATGGAAACAAAAAACATTGTTTGAAGTGTCTGCACAGAAATACTAGAAGCCTGCAAAATAAGTCGGTACGGTTAGACTATGTTGCACTAAATGAAAAGATAGGTATGTTAGGCATCTCTGAGACCTGGATGGAAAGAAATTACCTAATGGAACACTGTTATACTAGGGTAAAAATTACATTGCAGTGATAGGGTGGATCAAATTTTTAGAGGGGTAGCACTATATGTTAGAGGGCCTTGAATCAAATAAGTTCTGCAGGGCACAAAATACATTTTGGAATTCTTATGGGTAGAATTTTGATGTGTAAAGGGGAAAAGGATAGTGTTAGGAGTGTACTTCCATCTGCCTGGCCAGAAAGAACAGACAGATGTAGAAATGTTAGCAGAAATTATGGAAGCTAAGAAACTGGGTAACAATAATAATGGGTAACTTCAATTACCAATCAGAACAGCAGCAAGAAACACTCAGAAGTTCATAAACCAAATTGTTTCTTCTATTAATGTTTTTCATACCTCACACTAACACTATCTGCTTTTGTCTCAGCTAGAATGTAAACCACACTGAACTCTGGAAAGGGGATATTAGCGGTATACAGGAATTGAATTGAATTAATGTTCATATGCTGGACCACCAGAAAATAACACTATATTACAAAAATTACAATGTGGAGAAAAAAAGATCTCAGGTCACAATTACCCCAAATAGACTAGGATAAAAACATTTCATTACCGGTCAAAACAAACCCCACTTGTAAATCAATATAAACTGATGATTTAATTGTTCATAATAAATTATTATCAAGAAAAAAATTGGTGTGAAATCAAGCATATGAAACCGGAACAGTTCAAAAATTTTAACAGTACGATCTTTCATTACATATATAGAAGTTCGCTTATCCATTGATAATGCATCACTCTCAGGGCTTATACTCGGGAACTTCTTTCATTCAAGCATCTTTTGCCAGATCTCAATAAGGAATCTCTGTTTTACAGAAAAGCTGCTGCATCAGGGGAAAACTCCTTTGTTCTATAAGCACTGCATCTTTCAAAATGATAGCAGGGGAACCAGAACGCCAGTATTTAAAGACTTTGTACTTCTGTAGACTCCTCCTACTCAACCTCATCCAACCAATCACATATCAGAAAATAGCAGGAGGAATTAAACATGCATGGGACTAGATTCTATCTATCACGCCTAAAAATTTAGCTCTGAAATGAAATTTGCATAAGCACATTTTATAAAGTATGCCTTAATTTAGGCGTACTTTATAGAATGAGCCTAAATTTCCGTGTTGTTTATAGAATATGCTGAGTGCCAGTCTGCATGACTACATTTAGTCACAGGCAGTTATGCCAAGTAAAACCTGGTGTACATGCCAAAGCCTAAATTGGGCGCGGACTGGGTGTATTCTATAACAATGCACATAGATTTTTAAAACACCCACGACCCACCCATGGTCATGCCCACTTTTCAACTATGCAACTTAGAATTTACACGTAGCCTGTTATAAAAAATGTGTAGGCAGCTTGCATAAATTCTTATTAATGCCAATTAGTGTCAATTGCTTGTTAATTGGTGATTATCAGCGCTGATTGGCTTGTTAACCAATTATGTTATTCACATTGTTATGGAATACGCTTCGATTTCGGCAAGGAAATCTAGGTGCGATATTTAGAATCCGGGGATGATGTGTGTACTGAAAATCTTCATTCCAAAAAATGCTGCCCATTCTATCTTGTTGTTCAAGCCCAAAGGCTCTACTGAATCAAAATAATAAATCCATTTCTGTTCACGCTGCCTCAAACTTCACCACAAATCTCTAGTGGTTAGTGCGGCGGACTTTAATCCTGGGGAACTGGGCTCGATTTCCACTGCAGCTCCTTGTGACTCTGGGCAAGTCACTTAACCCTCCATTGCCCACTTATAAAATAAGTACCTGTATATAATATGTAAACTGCTTTGATTGTAACCACAGAAGGCAATATATCAAGCCCCATTCCCTTTCCTTTAATTCTACACATTGCAGAGATTCAAATGGGTGTTGGTTTTGAACACAGTGAGAAAAGAGTGTCTCCTCAAACATCTTCATTTTGATACAGTGCTGGTGCTCCATCAGTCTTGTTTTCAATAATCAAGAAATTTAACCAGTATATAATAACCCAAATAACATTCTTAGATTGACAAGAAATAGATCTTCTCAAAACACATGTCTTTGCCAGTACAAACATGTTGAAACACTGTCATTTCCATCATTATTGAGCATAAGGAGCAATGACCATATTTTTGATGACCTACAGCCTTGCCAGATACACTTCTACGTGTCTCTTGATTTCATTGAAACTTATAATCACCCAAGTTCCAATGCCTTTCAATGCAAAAAATAATTTTAGTGTCCTTGAAGCAAGGATGTAATTTCAATAATGGTAGATAGAGTTGGATAGCGCTATTTAGTTTGTCAGATACAGTAGTATATTTTTGCACAAAAATTAAGAGATATCTCTTGTGGTTCCCCCTCTATATCTCAACAATTTTCCCTTGATCAGCAGTGGTAAATCTGTCAGCTGGTAGGTTAACATCAGAGGAGGAACCCCTGTTATCTAAAGGCCTTTCCAGTTCCAGTTTTGTTTGGAGTTGGAGAAGTTTATTCAGATACTCCAATTGAGATTTTCTTTTGATAAAACTTATAGCTTTAAGCTGGACCATTCTGTGGTGAAGAATTGTTCCACATGGATTCCCCCTGGTCCTTTGCACCATGTCTTACAAACATTGAAAAAAAGAGAAGACGGAGAGTGGGTGAAGAATCAGGCTCTTCAAACACAGACCAGAAGCTAAATAAGAATCACAAATTTAATAAAAGATGACTTAAAACGGGTTTTGGTTGTCTGGCAATCTGTGTCCTCAAAATGGAATATTTGTAAAGTAGAATATCATGGTCTTTATAAGACCGTTGTGAGGTGTTGCAAGGGATATCGCTTCTAGGCTTCTTTCCCTTCTAAGAAAAATTGTAACTGGGAGTGTTAAAAAACCAAAACATATCTTACATTGTTAAGAGAAATCAAATATTTACAAGGGCATAGAAGCTTAAAAGTTGCCCCTAACACCAAAACACATTGGTGATAGGCCAGAAAAATCTTCCTTTTTGTTTGAGTCCACTAAGGTCTTTTTTCTCCACAATTATTTTATGGGCTTTAAGCAAATCCAACAATACAAATATGACACTGATTCTTTGTGAGTTTGGTAATTGAAATCACCCATTATTATACTGTTGTCCAATTTGCCAGCGTTCCTAATTTCTGTAAACATCTGTCTGTTTGTTCTGTCCCAGAGGACAGTAGTAAAGCCCTACAAGAGTACTTCTTCCCTTCACATATGGAATTTGTATCCATAATGATTCCATGCTACTGTTTCATGTGGAATGTTATTTTATTTGATTCAATTCCCTCTTTAACATATAGTCAACCCCCCCCCCCCTCCAATTTGATCCTCTGTATCATTGCAATACTTTTTGTACCCTGTTAACCCTGTCCCATTGATTTTCCTCTTCTCCCACCATGCACAGCCATCTGGGACTCATTCAGCCAGGTCACAGAAGAAGCTCTTGAAAAAATCCTGAAAGGTCTAAGACCTACTACCTGTCCGACCCCTGCCCAGCAAAGATAGTACAATGAGCGAGCGTAGGCCTCATTGAAGAGGCCACCAAAATTGTTAACTCTTCTCTTGTGGAAGGGCAGCTGCCAACAACACTAAAAAGAGCTGCAGTGTGCCCCCTACTAAAAAAGAGCTTCCTTGATCAGGACAAGCTTGAAAACTACTGACCAGTCGCTAACATTCCTTTCCTGGCAAAACTAATTGAAAGTAATTGGCTAGACTCATGTCAATCTTGCTTCAGACCTGGGTATGGAACAGAGACAGTTCTTGTGTCCCTTCTTGATGATCTGCACAGAAACCGTCACATGGTATCTGCCTCGATATTGGTGTTGCTGGATTTCTCAGCAGCCTTCGATACTGGATCATAATATCATGCTTACAAGGCTAGCAGAAACAGGTATCGGTGGCATAATATTTACATTGTCAGATAGCAATTGGTTCTGTTCAGCAGCAGCACATCATGGGCACTGAACTGTGGGGTGCCACAAGGATCCACACTATCTGCCATTTTATTTATTATCTGTCTCATGTGTCTGTCTGAATTGCTTCAGTTGTACACAAAATTTTATATCTATGCTGATGATGTGCAACTACTCATACCCACTGAACCAGATCTACCCACATCTTTAAGTAAACTGACGGCCTGTCTAACAGCAACTCGGAAATGGGCAAACAACTACAAACTCTTCCTGAACCCAAGCAAAACAGAGATTCTTTGGGTACCTAACACAAGTGGACAAATACCTGACCTCAGAATACCTTTTTGGACGTATGAGCTCCCCCTAAAAGCACAGGCCAGGAATCTTGGGAGACTGGTAGACTCAGCACTCACTCTGATCTCGCAAATTCAAACAACCTTTCAAATTGTCTCTTACCTGTGGAAGCTACAAAATCTCTCTCTGGTGGTTGGGAGGCGGGGATAGTGCTGGGCAGACTTATACGGTCTGTGCCAGAGCCGGTGGTGGGAAGCGGGACTGGTGGTTGGGAGGCGGGGATAGTGCTGGACAGACTTGTACGGTCTGTGCCAAAGCCGGTGGTTGGGAGGCAGGGCTGGTGGTTGGGAGGCGGGGATAGTGCTGGGCAGACTTATACGGTCTGTGCCCTGAAGAGCACAGGTAGAAATCAAAGTAGGGTATACACAAAAAGTAGCAAATATGAGTTATCTTGTTGGGCAGACTGGATGGACCGTGCAGGTCTTTTTCTGCCGTCATCTACTATATTGATAAGATGAGTCTGACCACAGTGGCCCATGCCATGATAACATCATGACTAGGCTACTGTCATGCCCTGTACACTGGTCCAAGGAAACAACAGGGCAAGCGATCCACAAAATCCAAAACGGTGATGCAAAGGAGCAGATCACAAAAGGAGAATTCCTTTCAAAAGCACCCGAGACTGGCTATGTTTCGCCCACACAAGGACTGCGTGAGGGACTGAAAATAGTCAAGCAATGTGCAACAGCCAGTTCACCACCTTGGTTATAAAGATTTCATTCCAAGAGCTGGCAGCCTCACACAGCAACTCAGCAGCAAAACTAGCAGCTAATTATTTTCAGCTCCTGACACAGCCCTTGTGTGGGTGAAACACAGCCAGCGTCTGGCTCTTTTGCAATACCCAGTACACTGGTCAAACCAAAAAGATTACATTAGCTCCATCTTATTCATAGTACTGCAGCACGACTGATAGCTGCAAGTAGCATGACCACATCACACCCTTCCTGCAAAAACTACACTGGCTACCAGTACCTTACAGGGCTAAATTGAAAAGTCTGATTTTCAAGGTTTAGACAAAATGGGCCCGGAGTACTTAAATAATGTTAGCCCTTTACACACCTTTGAGACCTTTAAGGTCCTCTCAAGGAGCATCACTATTTGTACCCTCATCAAAAGAAATTGTACGATGATAACCTGCCAGGAAACCTTCTCAGGAGTAAACCCCACTCTCTGGAATTTAATCTGAGGGGCTATGTGTAATTCAAGACTATACTTCAGGAAGCAGGTGAAAGCCTGGCTTTGCTCCTAAGCCTGAAATACATAGTGCTACTGACTTTACTCTGCACCTGGACTAGCTTGCTACACCATGGTAAGTTAGATTAGTTTCTTATATCTGGCTTAACTGTACAAGAACTTACCTTGAGTTTAGCCACTCTTCTTTTATCTCAAACTGACTCTGTACCTGCACTTGGTCCCTCTGCTAAATGGTAAACTGTATTGTGGAAAAGCATTAGTATCGTATCTATGTTAGTTGAATGTTGTAATGCAGGCTTATTAGGTCTTTCATTAGTATTATGCTGATATCTTATTATATCTCTGTTATTTGAATTTCAGTGATGTTAAATGTGTGTATTTTTATACTGTTTCATGGTAGGCCTATTATTAGGTTTCAATTTGCTGTTTTCAACTTTACCTCATTTATTGTATTTATGTTTATATTTATTCATTAATTGTAATGCTGTTAACAAAATTGTAAGTTTTATGTTAAAGTATACATGCTGTACACCACTTTGGATTAATCTCTTCATAAAGGCGGTTATTAAATTATAAATGGGCCAGTCCCTGATACATATCTCAACTGAGGAAGATATAACATTAAAAAGAAAAACAAAACAACAAAAAAGGAAAGTTACTACTTTCGTTTAGATAATGTTCCTTCACAACCCTTTGTACACAAAGCAAATGACAAAGGCATTTCTTTTTTTTTTTCTAGGAATAAAAGTACAAATGTAGATTTTAAAAGCCATCTGATGCTTGTGTTCATCTAGAAGTTTTCAATACTAAAGATTGTTTTTTGTAAAAGATTATAAATGCTTTTGAATACACATAAGCCATGACCCTGCATTCCATCTTCATTCTTTCCCCCTATGAAATAGCATCAGGCAAACTGAAAATCCACTACTTAATACATTTCTTGATTAGCTTTCGAAGGTTGCCCTTCTTCGTCAGATCGGAAATAAGCTGGCTGAAACTTTAATTTGGATTTTCTGTTTGAATGCTGTTATTAAAACACTGCAAAACTTCAAGGACTGCAAATACAGCTTTTGTATTCTGTATAAAAACATAAGAATAGCCATACTGGGTCAGACCAATAGTCCATCTAGCCCAGTGTCCTGTTCCCAACAGTGGCCAATCCAGGTCAAAAGTACCTGGCAGAAACCCAATTAGTAGCAACATACCATGCTACCAATCGCAAGGCAAACAGTGGCTTCCCCATGTCTATCTCAATAACAGACTATGGACTTTTCCTCCAGGAACTTCTTTCTTTTTGGGGGAGGGGGTGATCAAAGCGAGAAATAAAATAATGGAAATTTGAACAGGCCCTTCCTGCATACATCAGTTTAATATCTGTTCTTTTCTTTTGAATTTATTTATTTTATTTATTTGTTACATTTGTATCCCACATTTTCCCACCTATTTGCAGGCTCAATGTGGCTTACATTGTACCGTAAAGGCAATCGCCTATTCCGGTATGAACAAATACAAAGTTATGTTGTGGTAGAACAAGGTTCAGGTGTGACAGACATGTTGGGGAATCATAGCGAGGAAGAGATAGTTTATGATCGTACTTTCCTATATGTTTAATATGTTTATATGTCTTCCTATTTTAAAACTTTTGATAATGCATGAGTAATATCTGAGTACTTCTTTGGTGTATTAAATTTATATTCTTTTTTTTAATGTGTTTTTTATCATTTTTAAAGGAAGAGCCCAGGTTAGATGTCCTAATCAATAATGCAGGGATCTTCCAGTGTCCAGACATGAAGACCGAAGAGGGTTTTGAGATGCAGTTCGGCGTCAACCACCTGGGCCACTTCTTACTGACTCACCTTCTCCTTGGCCTCCTGAAAAGTTCTGCTCCTAGCAGGATTGTAGTTGTTTCCTCCAAATTGTACAAATACGGAGAGATCAACTTTGAAGATTTGAACAGTGAGCAAAGTTACAATAAAAGTTTTGCATACAGTCGGAGCAAGCTGGCTAACATACTGTTCACCAGGGAACTGGCCAGACGTTTGCAAGGTACACAAGTCACTGTGAACGTCTTGCATCCTGGAATTGTGAGAACTAATTTAGGAAGGCACATTAACATGCCCCTAATAGCAAAACCCCTTTTCAATTTGGTGTCCTGGGCCTTCTTCAAAACACCAGCTGAAGGAGCTCAAACCTCTGTGTATTTGGCCTCATCACCAGACGTAGAGGGGGTGTCTAGGAAGTACTTTGGGGACTGCAAAGAGGAAGAACTGCTACCTAAAGCTACAGATGATTTAGTTGCAAGGAAACTATGGGATATCAGTGAAGTAATGGTTGGATTAGTAACATAAGTGTTAGAAACAAACCTGCAGATTAATGCACATAGAAAAGATATTAGGCCATCTTAATATTGTGTTCAATAAAATGCAAATTGCATGAACTAAGAATAACATATATTTTCCAAGAAATTTTGCGGCCGGTATATATAGAAATTCTAAAATTACGGCTGGTTTTTACATTAGAATCTGGTTGTATCAATCTTTGTTGCAGCAAATGTTGTTATAAATTGAATATTTTCTAAAAGCACCAGTGTGTTCCTTGAAGAAAAACACCTGCTTTGCTGATTCGGCTTAAATTGTTGGATTGTATAATGGGTCACATCAATTTAAAGAACTCTTGAGAGAGAGTTAAAGAAAGAGAAGACAGGAAAGGAACTCAGGTGATAACTCTAGTTTGGTTCCCTGCATCCAGGCTGGATTCAGTATGAGGGCAGTTCTATAACAAGGAGCTATATTTAGCTGCCTGTTCTGTAATGGAAGGTAGGTGCCTACTTCCTTTATAGAATAGTGTAATGGGTAAAATAAATGCCTATAATTTAAGTGCAAGAGCATGCCAACAACAGAGTTAATGTAAGTTCTTGTGTATAAATTATGGTATTCTATACTTCACAACTGCAACTGTGTGTTTTGCCTTTGCTCCGCCCATCTCCCAACTATGTACCATCACATTTTGGCTTCTTTTTATAAAGTTACTGCATTGCCAGAGTTTTCGCATTTATGCATGTGTATGCCAGTATTTTGGTCATTTACATGAGTTCTTGGCACCTAAATGTCGGTGCCTATGTTATAGAATTACCCCCTATATATCTACTATTCTAGAGCAGAGGTTCTCAACCCAGTCTTCAGGTCACACCCAGCCAGTCAGATTTTTCAGGATATACACAATGAGTATATCCAGATAAGAGCCAGTCTGCCCATCCACAGCAACCCCTAGCTCCTCCTTTCCCTATATGCATGAGATAAATTTGTGCGTACTGCCTCCACTGTATGCAAATTTCTCTCATGGGTATTCATTGTGGATATCCTGAAAACCTGTCTTGGTTTGTCCCGAGGACTGGGTTGAGAATCCCTGTTCTAGAGAGGTGATTGTCTGGCCTGTTCTTGAACGCTTTGGAGATGGAAGTTCAGCCACCACCCTAAGGGGCCCTTTTACTAAGCCGCGTAGGCACCTATGCGCGCTGAACGCGCGTCAATTCAGAGTTACCGCCTGGCTACGGCAATAATTTCACGTGGCGGAAACCGGGTGGTAATCGTCAGTCAATGACTAGCGGTAAGGTCTCAGACCCAAAAGGGACGTGCACCAATTTTTAATTAGCCGCACGTCCATTTTCGGCAAACATTTTTGAAAAAGGCCTTTTTTACAGGCACGCTGGAAAATGGATCTGCGCGCGCCCAAAACACATGCCTACACTAGTGCAGCCCATTTTTTCAGTGCACCTTAGTAAAAGGACCCCTACATAGCTTGTTGAACTACACTTTTAAGCCTTTTTCAATCTGTGCCAAATTTTTGAAAAATTATCCTAATCATATCATGCGAGTGGCGTGCGTTCAGGGCAGTAGATGTCTCTCATGGTGCTTGGTACTTTCACTATGATTCTCTTCCACTAGGCTGATGTTTGTTCAAATTAAAATGTCTTGTAAAGAATTTGTAGTACATAAAGTACATCTCTTTGCTTCTTTTTTCATTTACTGTAAAGGACCACTGGGTCAGTTGCACTAATAATCATTAGTGTTCAATGTCTATCGATTTGTGTGTGTTTTTCAAATTTTGTTTTTATTGTTTAGCATGCATGACAAAAGAAGTATGTCTGTGGAATAAAATTTCTTTGGGACTTTGAAGTCACAAGAAAAATAAAAGTAAATTACATTCCTCTTGTTACACAGGTAATAATGCTGAAATTTCCTATCATCGTCCATAAAGAAGATTTAATAATGATATTATCTTGTATTCGTATATCACGTTTCACTCAGCCAGGATTCAAATGCAGTTTAGTAACAGAACTATGCATACTGTTACCTCTGTGCTGCGTGCCCTGATATGTTTTGGCTGGCAGCTAGACTATATGAAAGCATGTAAAGATGACATGAGAAAAACAGGAATGTTTTTCTTCAGCTATATTTAGGGATGCCAAATCGTGGGATAACCTGCCTTGCATGGGAGGAGACAGACTTACATCTCAGGAGTTCTTGTAACTTGTACATGGCTTTAATCACTAGGCCATAATTCTTTCATTGTTTATTATGATAAAAAAGAATTTTGAAGTATGGGTATGCTACTGCCTGCCTGGCCAAAATAAAGAAGTAGATTGTTAGAAGCTAACAAAATTGCCAGTACAACAATAATGAGAGATTTTAGTTTTGAAATACAGTTAATCGATGTGGAAGAGAAAATGACGTCTAAATCCAATTTTGGGCATTTTCTGGAAAACGTCCAGCAATCCAGTAGTGAATGTGACCATTGTCAAACCAGAAAAACATCCAACTTCTTGTTTTGAAAATGACAATTTGCTAAATATTTTTATGCTCAGTGTGTCTACCTTTTAGGACCATTTTCGTACCCCCCCCCCCCCCCCATGAAAAAGCTTCCAAGGGTAAAACACACAAAAAGAAGCCATTGAGATATATGGGGGGGGGCCACACAGACATCCCAGCAGAGCATTGGAGCACCCTAGGAGGCACTGCATTAGACTTCACATAAAAGGTCCCAGGTACACATCTTACCGATACCCCCTTATATTGTATGATGAGCCCTCCAAAACCCACCAAAAACCTAACAGCTCACACGTTCCACCACAAGTGTACCAGTTAGAATGGGATATGGGCCTGGGTCCCCTTCTCTACAGTGCACTGCACCGACCACTTTGCTACTCCAGGGACTTGCTGCTCTAAAAGGACTGGCCTTAACATCAGAGGCTGGTATGTGCTGTTTTCACATTTTTGGGATGTTGAAGGGGGGGGGGGGGGGGGGGGGAAGGTCATGCTTTAATCCCTCCAGTGGTCATCTGGTCATTTAGGGCACCTTTTTGTGACTTAGTCATGATTGAAACATGTTTATACCAAAATGTCTAACTTTTAGCCCTGAACGTTTTGCTTTGTTCCATTATGGCAGAAAAAAAGAGTCCAAGTTTTGGGAATGCCCAAATCATGCCCCCAACATGCCCCCTTCTGATTTGTGTACACTGTAGAGAAACACATCTCAAATCCAAGTTTTGAAAATCATAATTTGATTGCCACTTTATGCCATTTTTGAGATATTTTTCGCTTTTGAAAATCAGCCACTTAGTATTCCCTGAGGCAGCATTTGCAGCAAAACGGGAAACCTTTTGGAATATGAGAGACCTTTGGAAGAATTTATAGATACATGGACTGTTCTAGATAAGTATTGATTGTTTTTTTTTTTAATTTTATGAGCATTTTGTATGACTCCACTAGTTTACACACGTAAAGTAAGTGGCTTTCCTAAGAGTGGATGGACATTTACATATAATAATGGAGCTGAATCTCTTGCTGGAAATATCTCTTGGGAAGCTTTAATTTGGTCAGATCATTATCTTGCCATTTTCTGTATGAGAATCCCTGAAGAATTAAAAGCTATAGGGAAAACTAAAGATTTGGACAAGCAAATTATGACCCGTAAATATCTGGAGAATGATACTTTTTGGAAAGATTGAAAATACTAAAACCAGCTTCTGTAAATGTACAGGACATACTCCAGACTTGGAATCAAACAATTAGGGAAACCTTACATAGGCTAGCTCCGGTACATAGAAAATTGAAAGGAAAGAAATCTGAAAATGTATGGTTTACAGAGGCATTGCAGTCTCTGAAAAGAACTTGCATAAAAGTGGGAGAGGAAATGGATTAAAAGTAGAGCAGATCAAGATCATCAGATTTGGAAAGACTATTCGACAGTATAAGGAAGCCATTAAAGAAGCAAAAATTTCATATGATGATAAAAAGAGACTTGGATAATTCTTCTAAGACTCTTTTTAAAATCTATTCAGAATTGACTGATATTAGTAGTACAAAAAATATATCTGAGTCATTACAGCCTTCTGCAAAACAGCTAGCTAAATGTTTTCAATTGAAGGTCAGTACTGTTCACCAGATGTTTATGTTAAATGGTTACAGTTATCTCCAAGAATATATAGAACGAAAAAATTAAAACCTCTAGAGGGAGTTCCGGTAGATAGAATATGGGACTCATTTTCAACAGTATCTTCCTCTACGATTGAAAAAAACCATTAAGTAGCTAAGAAAGGAAGCTACCTTGATGTTTGTCTTGCATTCTATCTAGTTTCTATTCCTTATTCAGTATTACTCTGGTTAAATGTTTTCATTACTAAGGTACTGATTTAAGGCATTTATCCAACTAACTTCTGTTATTCTTTTATTTATTTATTGCATTTGTATCCCACATTTTCCCACCTCTTTGCTAACTCCTATACTAAAAAATTTAACTGGTGATCTCACTCAAGTTGAGAACTTCAGACCTGTTGCAAGTATACCTTGGTTAGCTAAACGTTTGGAATTTGTTAATTTTCAATTCTTTTTTTTTTTTTTTGAGGAATTTACATACTTGCATTTTTCGCAACATCGGTTTCGTACTATGCATAGCACCAAGACTCTGCTTATAGTATAACAGCGGAGATAAAAACTTATTTATCAAAAGGCGCTGAAGTAATACTCTTATAATTCAATATATCAGCAGCATTTGATGCCATTGACCATGAGTTATTGCTTTTCAGACTGTGAAATGGAAATTGGAGGGGTAGTACTTAAGCGGTTTTCATCTTTTTTGAGTACTAGATGCTCTAGCATTCATAAAAATGGGATGTCTGACAGCTGGGTGACTGGTTTGTAGGGTGGTTCAGGGGTTTCCACTTTCAGCATAACTTTTCTATTCTATCTATCTATCTATCTATCTATCTATCTATCTATCTATCTATCTATCTATCTATCTATCCATCCATCCATCCATCAATCAATTAAGAAGTCTCCTAACTTCACTGAATATTTTTTCTTTGTCTTATGCTGATGATATTTTATGTCTAATGTCCAGTTCAAAAAACATTTGAAGATACAGTCATATTATTACAACACTAGTAAAAAAGGCCCGTTTCTGACACAAATGAAACGGGCGCTAGCAAGGTTTTCCTCGGAGTGTGTATGTTTGGGAGAGTGTATGTGAGAGTGACTGTGTGAGAGTCAGAGTGAAAGTGTGAGTGTGTGTGTGTGAGAGAGAGAGTGAGTCTGGGTGTGAGTGTGTTTGTGAGAGTGTGTGTGTGAGAATGAGAGTGTGTGCAAGTGTGTATGTGAGACACAGTGTGAGAGTGTGTGTGTGTGTGTGTGTGCGAGAGAGAGAGTGTGTGTGAGACACAGATTCTCTGTGAGAGTGAGTGTATGAGACCAAGCGAGTGTGTGAGTGACTGTGTGGCACATAGAGAGTGAATGTGATACATTGTGAGACAGAGTGTGTGAGAGTGAGAGTCAGAAAGACATAGTATATGAGAGAGAGAGTGTGAGCCTTGCCCTCCCAATCCATGCCCATCTGTCCCCTGCCCCCTCCATTCATCCTTTTCCAGCAATTCCCCTCTCTCCCTGAGCCCTGCCATCTCAATCCATGCTTCTCTGTCCCCTGCCCCCTCCATTCATCCTTTTCCAGCAATTCCCCTCTCTCCCTGAGCCCTGCCATCTCAATCCATGCCCATCCATGCTTCTCTGTCCCCTGCCCCCTCCATTCATCCTTTTCCAGCAATTTCCCTCTCTCCCTGAGTTCTGCCATCTCAATCCATGCCCATCCATGCTTCTCTGTCCCCTGCCCCCTCCATTCATCCTTTTTACAGCAATTCCCCTCTCACCCTGAGCCCTGCCATCTCAATCCATGCTTCTCTGTCCCCTGCCCCCTCCATTCATCCTTTTCCATCAATTCCCCTCTCACCCTGAGCCCTGCCATCTGAATCCATGCCCATCCATGCTTCTCTGTCCCCTGCCCCCTCCATTCATCCTTTTCCAGCAATTCCCCTCTCTCCCTTCCATGACCCCCCTCGCATCCATGCTCTTCTGTCTCCCATGTCCCAGCATGTCCCGCCCCCTTCTTCCCCCCCCCCACCTTCGCATCCTTGCTGTCATTTCTCCTCTGCCCTCCCGCTCCCATTGTTCAACTGCCCACCCTCTTCTCTTCCCTCTACATCCCTTTTTTTTTTTTTAAATTTACCTCCGTGGCGGCGGTTCCGGCAGCGCAGCGTCAGGGAAGGAGGCGGCGCTCCCGACGTCTAGCCTTCCCTTCGTTGTGTTCCGCCTTCTTCTGACGTCATCCTTGACGTCAGAAGAAGGCGGAACACAACGAAGGGAAGGCTAGAGACATCGGGAGCGTCGCCTCCTTCCCTGACGCTGCGTTTTGTTTGTTTGTTTTTTTTGCGCCGTCGACGTCATGACGTTTGCCCTGGACGTCATGACGTTTGACGCGAGGGCGGGGCAGAGACGGCTGGCAGCCTGGCTGGCTTCACACCACGAATCCACGAACCCTAAGAAATGTTTGAGTGACTTCAGAACGTTGTCCTCATTAGAACGTTCACAGTGCATTTTATTATATTAGATTGTATAAAACTAATAGAAGACTGGGCATCAGCAAATTTTCTCAAGTTAAACACGCAGAAGATGAAAGTAGTGTAGTTTGAGATTACCAAAAAGTCTCTTCTGAAAAATTAAACCTTCCTTCAGGCATTGCTTTGAAGACAGAGTCTAAATCTAAAATACTTGGAGCAATTTTGGACTCTAGACTCACGAAAATCAAATTGATGCACTTGTGAGAAACTCTTTTCTTTATCTCCATATATTGCGAGTAATTAGATCGTTGAGTTTCTCAGGTTTTAGAATAATTGCACAAACTATTTTAACTCTGTTGCTGGATTACTGCAATTCATTGTATTGTAATATCAACAAACAGCAGCTAAGTTGACTACAACTGTTACAGAATACAGCTCAACTGATTTATGGTTTAGGCAAATCAAGGGCCTTTACTAAGCCGCTCTGTAGGCGTGCAAACATTTTAGCATGCACTAATTCTAAAGACACCCATAGGAGTCTGGGTCTGCTCCGGTTATTTTGTCATTTTATAAAATGTAGAGGAAACAAAAAACAAAATACAGATAGTAAATAATAAAAAAAAATTGAGAGGTCTATCATATGGTTTACTTCTCCCTATATAAATTCTAAAACACACCCAATGTGAACAGTGATTATTCAAATAATTTTCAAGTAGTCAGTAGGAAAACTAACATTATTTTATGGAAAGCATGATTAGTCAGCAGACTTAGGGCTTTTATTTTATTTTTTTTACAAAACTGCACTAGTGATTCCTGCACAATAAATGAGAGGAAGCCCATTCAATTTCTATGGGCTTCCTCTCATTTGCCATGCGGGAATCTCTAGTGTGGCTTTGCGGTCCTGCTATTACAAGCTAAGCCCTTAGCTTGTAATAGCAGGACCGCATAGAAATAAAGCAAATTGCCATAAGGTTCACAGTGACATTGACATGATCATGTTTTGAGCAGTCAGGTCGCTTTGCATCAGGGCTCAATTCTACAAAAGAAAAATAGAAATAATAAAACTGCCCACAAAAAATACAGAAATAACTGCTTTTGCTATCATAGCACTCATAATTCAACTCTGGTCCATACTTCTTCACTCAATTGTTCCAACTTTCAAAACATGGCAACCAGGTAAAATACATTCAAATAACTTATCAACCAATCAGGTACAAGAACAAATGTAAGAAGCCAATGAAAAGGCAATGTTCAAAAGTCAGTGAGAACAATGATAGCCATGCAAATTCTTCATTAAGCCTTGTGGGGTGTATAGTGTTAAGTGTATAGATCCAATATTGCTCATGATAATCCAGCTGCTAACCCTTGTCATCTGCTCAAAGTAGACAGCAGAATAAAGTCAATAATTCTCCATGTATCTAAAACAGAGTGGTTAGCCTCCCACCAGTGGGAAACCAAAACCACATTCAAAATCGGTGAAGAATTTCAGTGGGCCACTGCCATTGTTCTGACTTTTGCACATCGTCTTTTCAATGGGCCCTTACATTTCTTTTTGCATCTTATTGTTTATTCGGCACTTAATTGGCACTAATATGATTTCTTCATGTATCTGCCCTTGTCACTATTCTATAACATCTGCACCTAAATTTCATAGCACACAACTCAAAAGGGGTATGGCCATGGGAGGGGCATTGGCAGGTCAGGGTGTTACCAGAAATTAGACATGAAACATACTCGGAACATCCACGCCAGGTGAGCTTTCAGATCCATCATAATACTGAGACAGTTATTATTTTATTCCTCAGTGATCTTCATTCTATTTTGGACAAAGGTAATATTGTTCTTATTGTTTCCCTGGACCTTTCTGCTGCTTTTGACCTGGTGGACCACTCTCTACTTCTATCTCGTCTTAAGGATGTTGGACTCTTTGGGACAGTAATTAGCTGGTTCTCATCTTTCGTGCACAATTGTTCTTACATTGTTCACAGTGGGTTTGTTTGTTCCCTACTACTACTACTATTTAGCATTTCTATAGCGCTACAAGGCATATGCAGCGCTGCACAAACATAGAAGAAAGACAGTCCCTGCTCAAAGAGCTTACAATCTAATAGACAAAAAAATAAATAAAGTAAGCAAATCAAATCAATGTGAACGGGAAGGAAGAGAGGAGGGTAGGTGGAGGCGAGTGGTTACAAGTGGTTACGAGTCAAAAGCAATGTTAAAGAGGTGGGTTTTCAGTCTAGATTTAAAAGTGGCCAAGGATGGGGAAAGACGTAGGGGCTCAGGAAGTTTATTCCAGGCGTAGGGTGCAGCGAGACTGGAGTTGGCAGTAGTGGAGAAGGGAACAGATAAGAAGGATTTATCCATGGAGCGGAGTGCACGGGAAGGGGTGTAGGGAAGGACGAGTGTGGGGAGATACTGGGGAGCAGCAGAGTGAGTACCCTAGGGTTCGATTCTCCTCTGCTCTTCAATATTTTTGCCAATCTCATTCAATCTTTCAATATTAAAGCATTTTTATACCCAGACGGTATTCTCCTAATGTTTTCCACTTCCCCTCTCAACATTGATCTTTCTCTACTACAGAAATGCTTTTCTTGCCTTACAACATGACTCGCATCCCAGAAGCTGGTCCTAAATCCAGATAAGACAACTAGTTGCTGGATCACTGGCACCCTATCCCAGCCGGATATTGTTCCAGTTCTCTTCGGTATTCCTATCCCTACAGTCACAGAGTTTAAGTATCTAGGGGCTCCTTTTACTAAGCAGAGGTAAGCCCAATGCGTGCTTACCACTCACTATACAGGAAGTACCGCCACGCTACCGGGTTAATGCTGGAGCCCTTACTGCCACCTCAATGGGTGGCGGTAAGGGTTCCCCACGAAATGGCCACGCGGCAAGTGCTTTACTTGTCACATGGCCATTTCCTGCAGGAAGGTGAGACTTCCCTTTTACCAGCTCCAGTAAAAGAGGGCCTCAGCGCACATGAAAACACATGCTGATGCCAGTTCCGGCCCCCTTTTGCTGCAGCTTGGTAAAAGGGGCCCTAGTCTGGTTCAATTCCCAGCTATCATTTAAGAAACAAGCTGCTGGAATTCTAACGATAGGTTTTCATTATTTACGCACATTTTTAGATTTCCCTAATTCTGTGTATGCTGGTCTACCATATTCCCAAATTAACAGCGTATAAACTTTACTAAACACTGCAGCCAGTCTGTTGTGTATTGTCGACCATATCACTCTCCTCCTTGTGCGTCTTCACTAGCTGCCTTTACAATATGGAATTCAGTCTAAAATGGAATAACGCACAAGGGGAACCATCTTATTTGTCCTCTTTATCCCTTATACTTCTACCTGGTCTTTACCAACTTTGGATTCAAATCGATGGGTTCTTCCTAATCCCAAAGTGGAACATTACGAATCTACACACCACTCAGCTTTTTTTTTCTAACATCTAAGTTGTGGAAGGATCTTCCTCCCATTTATAAAGAAGCATCCCTTCCAAGAAGCATCCCTTCCTGGTTTAAAAACTTGCTGAAGATTCATTTTTTTCACCAGAAAATTAAGGACCGTTGGAGTCTTGCTATTGACTACAAGAGGAATTGGGTGTGTGTGGATATACTGCATTGAGTTGAAGAACGATTGTTGATTTGAATGATCTTGCTTTGTCTCTTTTCTATTTATCTATGGTGTTCTTTTATATCTATCTACATTTAATTATATTACATCAAGAAAATCCTGAAACACAACAAGCATGATTTTACAGAAAAGAAAAATTCAACAGATGTCATATATAACAATCTAAGTTAAACATAATCAGCTAACTGGACCTAATACCAGAGGAAGCTGGTCAAAAAATAAAGAATAAAAATAAAGTGGAAACCTGCAGTGTGTCCATGACATTTTAACTATACAATTGGTTCTTAGTAGGTGACCAAAAAAGGCTGAGAAGCTGCTAACAAAATCCCTCTACCCTTCTAGAAAAATTGTAACTGAGAGGGTTCATAAAAAATATAATTACATTGATCCAAAAAAAAAAAAAAAGAAAAGAAAACACAAGGAAACCTCAATTGAAACCAAGCTCCCAATGAAAAGAGCCTCTTTATCCTGTAGGAAAACAAATGTCACCAAAGGTGTAGATCTAGAGACTACTACTTCCATGGAGGTTTCAAGAATTTGGGTAACATTTAAACTTTCAGAAGATACATCCACAACAGAATTAACATCTGGAGAACTCAAACGTTGTCTAGGAACTGGAAGATAATATATCCCAAGAAGAGGTGGACAAGCTGAATCAGAATACTTAAACTTCTCCTTCAAAAATCTGTAAAACAGTTCCATTGGGGATATAATCATAAGTCTAGAAAAATTAAGCAAATGTAAATTTAAATGTCTCATAATTATCAAAATTCTCCAATTTTTGATGAATCAACATTTTGTCCTGAGTCATAGTAGCTTGAATGGCTTGGGACTGCTGAAATTGAGACTCTAAAGCAAAAATCTTCCCTGAAATAGCTTTCAAAGCTTCCTCACATTTGTAAATTCTCTGTAAATGTTGATTAAATGAGGTTGAGGTTCCAGCACATAACGTATAAAGAGATTCCAATGCTGACCATATAGCCTCCAATGTCACCTCAGCAAGCTTCAGAAGAGGAGGAATAGATAGAACAGAGGGGATAACCCCTCCAAGCTCACTCCTTTGTAAAGATTCTCCTACACTAGATCTCTGAGTCAGGTCTACCAAGCCTGACTCTACCCATGGTGAATTCAGCAACAGAGGCTTGCCAACAAGTTCTCCCTGCAGCGCTGCTTCTGTTGGTAGGAGTAGCCCCACTGATGCCACGTCTTGTGGTGATTCCGGAGGAACTGGAGCTGCTGGGCTGAGTGACACCTCACTCCCAAGGCCCAAATTCTCCCTCGCTTTTGGGCCAGCCAGATTGCCCTGTGAAATGGCTGACAAGAAGCTGGCGATCTCTGCCTGCTTCATTCCAGGATTTGAGGACTGCCGAGCAGCTGCAGTGATCTTCCCTTTCCTCTTAGGCATCAAGAACAAAAGGAAACAGTGCCAATGGGGCCCAAAATTAGGCACCGTTAAGATCCACACTATGCACCAATTCTGTAAAGGTTGCTTAACACTAAGCTACCTTGATATAGCACTTAGAACAGATTCCTGTGCCCTACTTTGGGCATGAGTATGTATGGCTGTTGAAATCTGGTGTAAATCCTTGCACCCAACTGATGGCAGTTGGGCGTGCAAATGTTTATGTTAATTAGAACTTTCTGTACCATTTGTACTGACAGATCTAAGTGGTGTACAATCTTAAAAAAAAAAAACCCACATAAAATATAAGAATGCCAATGCAGTGAGATGCCTGTGTTCTACAGCTCCTGCTATAATATTATTACCAAATTATTTTTTCAGGTGACTTTACAAGAACCAACTTCATGAATACATGGGCATTAAACTAGAAACACTTTCAATCAGATAAGCACATATGTTAATCAGTTATGTTGACTAATTAACCCCACTAATTCTAGAACTATCTTTTCCAAAAAAATGGTTGTTTGTGATATTTTTATTTTACAGGTTACTCAACATCCCTATGTGAGAACTACTACTAATCATTTCTATAGTGCTACTAGATATATGCAGTGCTGTACACATTATATGCAGGTACTTTCTCTGTCCCTAGAGAGCTCACAATCTAAGTTTTGGTGCCTGAGGCAATGGAGGGTTAGGTGACTTGCCCAGAGTCACAAGGAGCTGTAGTGGGAATTAAACCCAGTTCCCCTGGATCAAAGTCCGCTGTAGTAACACTAGGCTACTCCTCCACTCATCACCAACAGCTCAGGTAAGTACTACTTAAAATAAGCTTCCCAGACACCCCAAAGTCCCACTTCTTGCACATACAGGTATTCATTTAGCTGCAATCTGTCTTGACTTAGGCTTTGATTTTCTTGAAACTGTGGGGCCCTTTGCTTCCCACCAGCTCTGGCGTTGACTCTCCAGCTTATAATCGAAAGAGAAAAACCCCTATATTGCGACCCAAATCGGGAGATGGGCGTCTTTCTCCCGTGGGCGCCCAAATCGGTATAATCAAAAGCCGATTTTGGGTGTTTCCAACTGCAATCCGTCGCGGAAACAGGTAAAGTTGATGAGGGCGTGTCAGAGGCGTGGTGAAGGCGGAACTGGGGCGTGGTCATCGGCCGAGGAGAGAAGGGCATCAGCTGATAATCGAAAAAAAAGGCGTTTTTACCGCGATTTTGGGTCACTTTTTTTGGACCCTTTTTTCTCACAAACAGGTCCCAAAAAAGTGCCCCAACTGACTAGATGACCTCCCCGGACTCCCCCAGTGGTCACTAACCCCCTCCCACCAAAAAAAACCCCACTTTACAAACTTTTTTTCCAGCCTGTATGCCAGCCTCAAATGCTGTACCCACCTCTATGACAGCAGAATGTGTTCTTTCCTGTGACAGCCTTTCCCTGGTTCTGATGTGGCTCTCGGGTGAGTGTGACACCTTTTCTGTTATGCGCACTGCAGAGTCACATCAGCAATGCATTGTGGAGGGTGTAGGGTATTTTTCGTGATTCCACTAGCTTGTGGCAAATGCTCACGATGTTGGTAGTTGGTAGGCTCTACTCCCATGGTGCTTTTCCCCCTGCTTACTGGGTCAGAGAGTGCCCTGTTTTGTTTCCGGTAGTCCATGAGGTAGTGGCCATTTTTGTAAGCCAGTTTTAGATCCCTTTCACGTGTTAGCCACGTTACAGAACTTAGTTCTTCCCTTGAATGTGGCTGAAAGAGGGCATTGTACAGCATTCTGCCAGCTCTGACCTACTGCTCATCTCAGTACCAGGGAGACTCGTTGCCAGTGGGGCACAACCTCTGATCTGCAGTTAGCTGTGAGTAAGCATGCTTATTCCAATAAAGGATGTTTTCGGAGAGATTAGTCTTCAGGTGTCAACTGCTGTGCCAAGGTTATACAGCAGCAACCAGTCCTAGAGGCCTGCGTGTATGCAGGTCCCTGGAGCACTTTTAGTGGGTACTGCAGTGCACTTCAGCCAGGCGGACCCAGGCCCATCCCCCTCTACCTGTAATACTTGTGCTGGTAAATGGGAGGCCTGCAAAACCCACTGTACCCACATGTATGTGCCTCCTTCACCCCTAAGAGCTATGGTAGTGTTGTACATTTGTGGGTTTTGGGGGAGGGGGGTTGGGGGCTCAGCACCCGTGGTTAGGGAGCTAGGCATTTGGGAGCGTTGTCTGAAGTCCACCACACTGACCTCTAGGGTGCCCAGTTGGTGTCCTGGCATGTCAGGGGCCGATTGTACTACGAATCGTGGCCCCTCCCATGACCAAATGGCTCGGATTAGGACGTTTTTGAGCTGGGCGTTTTTAGTTTCCATTATCGCTAAAAAAACAAACGCCCAGCTGAAAAACGTCCATTTTTTTTCGAAAATACGGTCTGTCCCACCTCTTCACGTACCCGTTTTCGGACATAGACGCCCATGGAAATAGGCGTTCGCGTTCGATTATGCCCCTCTGTGTAACCTTGAGCTTCTACTCTAAGTATACACAACTCAAAAAGAGAGTCTTACTCCCTGTCTTATGCAATTACACATTCTGTATGAATTAGAGAATCACTTGGGCCTCTAGCTATTACAAAAAAAAAACAAAAAAAACTTTAAACAAAGATCCTTAATTTAGGAACATATCTTCCTCTTCCGGGATGCTTGCACACTTTGCATACACATATAATTATGTCACTTTCGTAGGCTAACACCTGTATAACACCTTTCACTCCGGCTCTATGGACCCAATTTCAGTATAATTATAATAAAAGGAATAAGTTAAAAAAAAAAAACTCCTTCTGAGTTTCCCGCTTCATCCACCTTAAAAAAAAAAAAACAGCCACTCAATACTATTTCAACCGGCTTAGGCCTTATGAGCCAAACCTAGGCTTTGTAGGTCCAGCTCAGGAAAAAAAAAACTGTTCTGAAAGAAGATTTTAATTTCTTCTGTGACCTCACTCCCACCTTTCATAAGGCACCTGTCACAGTTCCAAACACTCTCACACTATCTCCCAGCACTGCCCAAATATAACATTTTCTCTTAATAAAATCACTTTTAAAATGAACACCACTGTTTTCTCAAATCCACAGGATCAGGATTACTGACTTTACAAAACAGCTGTCAGCTTTTTAAAGCTTAAACCCTCTCTGTCACACAGAGCTCACAAACATGCATCCAGCTTCTCAGAGATCTTCAGCTCCTTTGACAACAGCCTCAGCTACTGTTACTAGGGAGACAAGGACTCGGCAGTGGCATAGCCTCATGGGGGCCTGGGCCCCCCAATTTTCCTGTTGGCCCCCGGGTTTGCTGGCGGGTGTCCCCAATCCCTGCCAGGTGAAGCATTATCCAGCACCAGTCGCCGCCGCCGCCGCCGCCACATTGCCTGCCCTGCTCTATCTTCCCCTCAAGTCCGGCATGCTCCTTTTAGTGAAACTGAGCATGCTCAGAAATGGGGAAAATATATGCATAATATAATAAGCACACTTCACAAAAATAATGAACAGAAACGAGGAGTAGAGGTAACGTAGCATTCCTTAAAAAAAACTCTGAAAAGGATATGAAATCTTGAGAAAAACTTGTTTATATCTTTATTATATATCAAATAAGTCTCAGCATATAATGTAACAACAATAAAATATATAAAAAAATAATAATATAATATATGGAAAAAAACCCTACCACTTAGCTGCTCAAGCAGAGACAACGCTGACTGGAAGCTTGGACTATTTTTTAAGACAGCAGAATGTGAGACATGTACAAGAGTGTAATGACTTTTACAAGGCACTATAAATATAGGTTAAATTAAAATGTACAGTGGGGGAAATAAGTATTTGATCCCTTGCTGATTTTGTAAGTTTGCCCACGGACAAAGACATGAGCAGCCCATAATTGAAGGGTAGGTTATTGATAACAGTGAGAGATAGCACATCACAAATTAAATCCGGAAAATCACATTGTGGAAAGTATATGAATTTATTTGCATTCTGCAGAGGGAAATAAGTATTTGATCCCCCACCAACCAGTAAGAGATCTGGCCCCTACAGACCAGGTAGATGCTCCAAATCAACTCGTTACCTGCATGACAGACAGCTGTCGGCAATGGTCACCTGTATGAAAGACACCTGTCCACAGACTCAGTGAATCAGTCAGACTCTAACCTCTACAAAATGGCCAAGAGCAAGGAGCTGTCTAAGGATGTCAGGGACAAGATCATACACCTGCACAAGGCTGGAATGGGCTACAAAACCATCAGTAAGACGCTGGGCGAGAAGGAGACAACTGTTGGTGCCATAGTAAGAAAATGGAAGAAGTACAAAATGACTGTCAATCGACAAAGATCTGGGGCTCCACGCAAAATCTCACCTCGTGGGGTATCCTTGATCATGAGGAAGGTTAGAAATCAGCCTACAACTACAAGGGGGGAACTTGTCAATGATCTCAAGGCAGCTGGGACCACTGTCACCACGAAAACC
Organism: Microcaecilia unicolor; assembly: GCF_901765095.1. Classification (NCBI taxonomy): domain Eukaryota; kingdom Metazoa; phylum Chordata; class Amphibia; order Gymnophiona; family Siphonopidae; genus Microcaecilia; species Microcaecilia unicolor. The sequence goes on from NC_044033.1 coordinate 421,767,731, forward strand.
ATTGGTAACACATTACGACATAACGGATTGCAATCCTGCAGTGCCCGCAAGGTCCCCCTGCTCCGGAAGGCACATGTGACGGCCCGTCTGAAGTTTGCCAGTGAACACCTGGATGATGCCGAGAGTGATTGGGAGAAGGTGCTGTGGTCAGATGAGACAAAAATTGAGCTCTTTGGCATGAACTCAACTCGCCGTGTTTGGAGGAAGAGAAATGCTGCCTATGACCCAAAGAACACCGTCCCCACTGTCAAGCATGGAGGTGGAAATGTTATGTTTTGGGGGTGTTTCTCTGCTAAGGGCACAGGACTACTTCACCGCATCAATGGGAGAATGGATGGGGCCATGTACCGTACAATTCTGAGTGACAACCTCCTTCCCTCCGCCAGGGCCTTAAAAATGGGTCGTGGCTGGGTCTTCCAGCACGACAATGACCCAAAACATACAGCCAAGGCAACAAAGGAGTGGCTCAGGAAGAAGCACATTAGGGTCATGGAGTGGCCTAGCCAGTCACCAGACCTTAATCCCATTGAAAACTTATGGAGGGAGCTGAAGCTGCGAGTTGCCAAGCGACAGCCCAGAACTCTTAATGATTTAGAGATGATCTGCAAAGAGGAGTGGACCAAAATTCCTCCTGACATGTGTGCAAACCTCATCATCAACTACAGAAGACGTCTGACCGCTGTGCTTGCCAACAAGGGTTTTGCCACCAAGTATTAGGTCTTGTTTGCCAGAGGGATTAAATACTTATTTCCCTCTGCAGAATGCAAATAAATTCATATACTTTACACAATGTGATTTTCCGGATTTAATTTGTGATGTGCTATCTCTCACTGTTACCAATAACCTACCCTTCAATTATGGGCTGCTCATGTCTTTGTCAGTGGGCAAACTTACAAAATCAGCAAGGGATCAAATACTTATTTCCCCCACTGTAAGTCCCATCTGTATTTATCCATGGAAACAGGAGGAACTGTTTCAGTCATCTCTAAAAATATGTGTTCATTTTTATACATCATCTCCTTCCTGTCACTCTTTGCTGCTGCTGACACTCCCTTCTCTTGATACAGTTTCTCTTTGGGTTACTTAATTCTTTACATACCTTCTCCTCCACTGGCTGTTGAAAAGTGATATCTTTTGTGCTTTATGAATGATTTTTTTTTTTCCTCTGCTTACAGTAATTTGCCACTTGCTTAAGTCTCTGGCAGCCTCTGGCAGGTTTAATAACAAGTTTGGTGTTGATTTCAGATTGAGAGCAGAGTGAACCCTTGAGATTCTGCTCAAGGGTGGATTGTAAACTGCCACCGAACTGTCATATACACCTTCAACTGCGTGAGAGTTCTCCGGGAGAAGCCATCTACTTACAAAAAGAGAATGAAGACTAAGATATGAGTAAAATATGTACTAATCATCCTGGAACACCACAACCTCTAATTTAAGAAATGAACTAAGACATATCTTCTCAAGAAACCCAATGACTATTCCATACACACTAATAGTTATCTTGCCAACCACTGTAAAACACAGCATCACACAACCTTGTAAATGTAAATGAATCAATGTAATCGCTAACAAGTGTTAAATGTAAGCCACATTGAATCGAAACTCATTTTTGGATAATTGTGAGATACAAGTATGAATAAATAGAATAAATATTATTTTAAAAAGGGAGGAGGTGGGAGGATTTCAGGTCAGACAAGTCTAGGAAAAGAAAGGACCAAGGACTGAAACGTATTGCAGATTTAAAATAAGGTTTAGCATAGGGACCTGAAATAAGGTATTATGGAATGTTACAGTTGGTTTACATACTTTTAAAAATATGCTACTGGAGAGAGGTTGTTGTGTTCCTCAGATTAATGTTTGGTTTTCTCTTCTCCTTATTGATGTAGATTTTATCAACCTCTTTTTAAGTACTGCTGTAGTAAATTATTTTCTATTTATTAATTAGAATACGTCAGTTTTAACAATGTACGTATGCTAGAGCTGATTTAAGACTTGGCAGGGACCCATGAGAAAAATCTCAATCATTTGACCTTCAATCTCCAATGCTGGGATGGGCCACCCTTGGTGTCTCTGCCCCTGAACAAGCTACTAGACCACCCTTTTAAGGTAATGGCTGCAGAGGCGGCAGTAGCGTGTGGGGGGGCAGTGGTAGCGTCTGAGGGGAGGGGCTCACTATATAATCACAAGTAGAAATCAGCATGTCCTCATTCCACAGTTATATTAACTTTACTCATTGGGAAGAGGAGGAACATTCTTTGACTAATCAACACGGAAGAGTGTGGCTCTTCTGCCCCCTCTCTCTTATTTTTAAAGGGTGGGTGTGCTACCACTGCTGGATGTAATTGGGGCATTTTTCTGTAACTGTATTCACATTGTAAGTTGGAAAAACCCTGTACACTAAGATATCTGTTCTGCTGGCTTGAAGCAGAAAGTACCAGGGGCTCTTTTTACTTTCACATGTTTCAGCACTGGAAGCAGGAGACATGGTGCAGAGAATATAACTAAAATAAACTAATATAAACTTAACTAATATAATTGAAACTAATCAAACTGAACTGCACTGAACTGAACTTAACTAATAAGAACTAAACTGAAATCAAGTAAACTAAACTTAACTAAACTAATATGAGCTTAATTCAACAAATATAAACTAAATTAATCTGAACTGATATGAACTAAACTACACTCACATAAGTTGATATACACTAACATAAACTAAACTTACATGAACTAATATGCACTGAACTAAACTTAACTAATATAGATTTAACTAATATAAACTAAGCTTAACTAATATAAACTAAACTAAACTAATCTAATCTAATCTAATCTAATATAATATAATCTAAACTGAACTTAACTAATCTCTCAAGGCACATCCTATCCAACTGGAACAGCTTTTGACAGCTTTTGAGGCAGTTCCTCATTTCTAATAATATTTTGCTATTGTTTTGGGTGAGTGAAAATGGTGGCAAGCTCTACCTACTGGCTTCAGCCCATATAATGGGCTAGAGTAAATAAGTTTTCTATCATAGCATTGTGCTTATTTGAATTAGTTTTCCTGTACAAGTTTTGCTTGAATTTTAAAACACGTCATCAAGGGCAGGGCTAGGTGGGGGCGGAGCTAGGTGTGTTGTCAGACAATTATGGATGTAAGCTCCACTGCTGGTACCACCCGTAACCCCGCCCTCTTTAGCCTCCCCAAACAGTTGGGCCACCGACCGCCTATGGTGCCAGGTAGAGTAACAATTATTCGAATGGGAAAATTTCTTGACTGAAAACAATTAACTAAAGTAGATATTGAAAAAGTACAGAAAACTCAAGAGCTCTCTGCGTATATCCCTGCCTTCCCACCACCGACTGTGCAGTATTTGTAATGTGGGGGAGGGGTTTTTGCAGACAGGACCATCACTTTCTATAGAAGTGAATTTTTTTGGAGTTGAGGAGTAGCCTAGTGGTTAATGCAGTGGCCTTTGATCCTGGGGAATTCAGTTTGATTCCCACTGCAGCTCCTTGTAACTCGGGGCAAGTCAGTTAACCCTGCATTGCCCCTGGTACAAAATAAGTACCTGAATATACTATGTAAACCGCTTTGAATGTAGTTGCAAAAAAACACAGAAAGATGGTATATCAAATCCCATTTCCCTTTCCCTTTTTTACTGAAGGCAATTTCTGATGGAGCTTTCGCTGCTGAGCTCTCCTCTCAACCATAGTGGGAAAGATGACTGGTAGGAAACTTGTGGACATGGGCAAGCTAAGGATACATCTTGGGATTCAGGGGCCAATGTAGGAAGCCTAGTATTTAGCCCTAAACCTGTGCTCCTTATCAGACAGGCTGCAAGATGCAAGACTAAACCTTCAGGGATGCTTACTACTCGGATAAACTAATTCAGACATTACCTGCTCCTGAAGATCACAGCCAGCACAGACACCCCATCAGCAGATCAACTTGCCAAATACTTCAATGAGAAAATTATAAAACTTCAATCTACATTACCACACAACACCACTGATCACGAAAAATTTATGGGTTGTCTGGACCCTACTCCCGGAGAATGCCCAGCAGACCAAACCTGGAACGACTTCGATCTACTAACCGAAGAAAACATCACTCAAGCACTCAACAAATTCTCCAAAACCCACTCCAAACTGGATATTTGTCCCAGCAGCCTAATAAGGTTCGCCCCCAAACGCTTCATAACAGACCTCACATCACACCTGAACTACATGCTACAACATAGACTTTTCCCCAAGGACAAAGGAAATGTATTACTTACACCCATACCCAAAGACTTAAAGAAAAAAATTAAATGACACAGCCAACTATTGACCAGTAGCATCCATCCCCCTGATAGTAAAACTAATGGAAAGTATGGTAACCAAACAACTTACCAATTACATAAACTCACAATACTACACGAATCACAGTCAGGATTTCGATCCAACCATAGCACTGAAACAGTGCTAACCACTCTCGTAACCAAATTTAAACAACTAATTGCAACTGGAAATAATGTGCTACTCCTACAATTCGACATGTCCAGCACATTTGACATGGTCAGCCACCAAATACGAACATCTTAGACTACTTCGGGATTGGAGGAAACGTACTAAGATGGTTTAAAAGCTTCTTAACAGCAAGAACTTATCAAGTGATTTCTAACTCAAAAACGTCAACACCATGGAAACCTGAATGCGGAGTACCACAAGGATCACCGCTCTCACCAATCCTTTTTAACTTAATGATGACACCTTTAGCCAAATCGCTATCCAACCAAGGACTCAACCCGTACATCTATGCAGACGATGTCACGATATACATCCCGTTCAAACAAGACATAACTAAAATCACAAACAAAATCACACAAAGCCTCCAAACAATGAACTCATGGGCGGACGCATTCCAGCTAAAGCTAAACGCAGAAAAAACACAATGTCTCATCCTGTCTTCACAATATAACACAAACAAACCCAATACCATAAACACCCCAGATTACACCCTTCCGGTCTCAGACAGCCTGAAAATTCTGGGAGTCACAATTGACCGAAATCTCACACTCGAAGATCATGTGAAAAATACAGCAAAGAAAATGATCTACTCAATGTGAAAACTTAAAAGAATCAAACCTTTCTTCCCAAGGGAAGTATTCCGCAGCCTAGTACAATCAATGGTGCTAAGTCATCTAGACTACTGTAGCGCCATTTATGACGGCTGCAAGGAACAAATCATTAAGAAGCTTCAACCGCTCAAAACACAGCAGCCAGACTAATATTTGGGAAAGCAAAATATGAAAGTGCCAAACCCCTAAGAGAAAAACTTCACTGGCTTCCATTAAAAGAACGAATTGTGTTCAAAGTCTGCACCCTGGTCCACAAAATCATTTATGGGGAAGCCCCGACCTATATGTCAGACCTTATAGACTTGCCTACTAGGAACGCAAAAAGATCATCATGCACATTCCTCAATCTCCACTATCCTAACTGTAAAGGGCTAAAATATAAATCCACATACGCGACCAGCTTCTCATATATCTGCACGCAGATATGGAATGCACTACCGAAGACCATAAAAACAACGCAAGACCTAGCCATCTTCCGAAAACTACTGAAAACAGATCTTTTCAAGAAGGCATACAATAAACATCCATCTTAAATACTAAATAACAACACTATACACGATCTATACAAAACCAAAATTTTACCACATGGCTGTATAACCTCTCTACTATTAATGATCAAGCACTACCACCTTAAACCTTATGTCAAATAGGGTCTCTCTATAGTCAATGACTTAATATATGTTACAATCCAAGTTATTACTCAGGAACCTTCATGCAATACCATAATGTAATATGCTTTACCATGTATGTATGCACATGGTATATATATATATATATATATATATATATATATATATACACCATGATGTCTTCCATATATGTTATGTTCCATGTATCTTACCATGTATGTCTGCACCTTAACGCAATACCATTTGTAATCCTGTTACCCGGAAATGGCAACCGCCATTACGGCAAATGTAAGCCACATTGAGCCTGCAAATCGGTGGGAAAATGTGGGATACAAATGCTAAAAATAAATAAATAAACAAAATAAGATGTTAAAAATCTATATGTCCCCTTTACTTGTCAAACATGTGATTTGCTTCTCCTTAGGGGCCCTTTTACTAAGCCGTGTAAGCATCTATGCATGCCCAACATGTGCCAAAATGGAGTTACTGCCTGGCTACAGTGTGGCTGTTGCGGTAATTTCATTTTTTGGTGTGCATCTATGTGCATCCAATATGCGCGCCAAGTGGCATTTGATGCGTGTAGGTCATTACCACCCAGTTACTGCATGAGACTGTACCGCTAGGTCAATGGGTGGCAGTAAGGTCTCAGACCCAAAATGGACACATGCCATGCTAACCGAATTGTAACCGGGCAGCGACTGCCAGCAGGTAACCCACAGCGGAAATATTTTGTAAATATTTCTACTAGTGTAACATAGGGTCAAGGGGAAAGAAAAAAATAATAATGATTTTTGACCTGGGGCTCCGGAGGGCCTGAAGAACCAGGTAGCAGGCAAGGGAGGAGAGTCGGAGCAGAGATGCACTGCAGGAAGCAGCGTTGTGTTTGTTTGTTCGGGCCCTGTTTTCGGACCGGTGGTTGCTGTCACCAGGGGCCCGGGAAGGCCTGAGGCACTGCAGGAAGAGTGCCACGGGAGAGAGAGCTGCAGGACGTGGGATGTTTTCGGGGGTCATTTCGGGGCCGTTCTGGGATGGGTTTGGGGCTACAGGCGGTTGCAGCGAAGAAGAGACGCTGGGGGGGGGGGCAGTGACGCTGTTTTGTGGTGGCCCAGGGACGGTGCGGTTACGTCCTCGGGTCTGGTGGGGTGGTTCGGGCATCCTGAATGCTGGGCCAGATGGGAGAGGAATTCGTGGTCCGAAAGGGAGGTGAAGGCCTGGGGCTGCAGGAAACAGGATCCGGGGAGACGCTGTGGAGGGTAGCGTCAAGGTGGGTTGGAGGATCGACGGGACTGATCAGGTCTGTTTTTGGGGTCAGTTTGGGGCTCCGGATTCGGGGGCGGGAGGAGTTGAGTCTGGCGGTTGGGTTGAGCTGGCCGGTCTCCGTCGACAGGATGGTAGTACTGTTTTCGGGGCGGTGCCGCAGAAGAGGGCCGGAGGAGAACGGAGATGCAGGAAACTGCGCTGCATTGCAGGAGCCGGCAGCGTTGTTTGAGGGAGGCTGAGAGGCTGAAGACGGAGGTGGCCAGGCTTCGGGCCGAAGAGGGACAGGCTTGTGGTCTGCCCTGATCGGAGGTGAGGTGGAGGACGTCGGGGAAGCGTGCGCGTGCACTGCGGGTGCACAGCAATGGGTTTTTTTGGGAGCTCTGGTGAGGCCTAGAAGCCTGGGCCTCGATTTTAAAACCGGAGCTCCAGAAGAGTGGCGATTTCCGGGCCCGTGTTTTGTTTGGCTCCGTTTTTTTAAACCAGACCAGCGGGACCGGATCTGATGGTAGTGGTCAGGAGAGGAGAAATTCCTGATTAAGATAAGGGGTCATTTGGCCCAAAATTTTAATTAGTTTATTTTTAAAATGTGTAAATTGGATCTTTTATTTTTAAAAATTCAGGGGTTGAAGTTTTTTAAATTCTGTTTGCGGATTTGGGATCGGGGAATTTTTGTGGATTTTCCTGAGGAGTTAGTTTTTAAATTTCAATATTTTTAGGCGGTGTTTTTGAGGGGGTAATTTTAAGGGGTTAGTTAAGGGTTAATTTTTTTTATTCGACGGGGTAGGTTGAGAAGGAGTTGATTGAATTTTTGATATGGGTTTTAATTAAATTTGGAATTTTTAGAGGGGTTTTAGATGAGATAAATGTGGGCGGACATTAAAAAATGGTATTTTTAAAATTTAAAAATATAAGTCAGTAGGGAATCAAGGGTTTAATTATTGGGGAAAGTTTGGGGTATTTTGGATTAAATTTAAATGTTTTTTTTTTTTTAATTAGTTCGTTTTCCCATTGGTTTCTATGGGAAAAAAGGGATTTAAAACGGGGTTGGAGCACTGCTGGCCAACATTCCGTTGGTCAACAGAAAAAATTTGGAATTTGAAAAGGGCATCTAATTGGCTGGAGGGTCTCTGGAACTCCAGCCGGAGGTTCCGTAACCTGGGTAACGGAGTCAGTGGCAGTTGGCAGAGTGAGGCTGACATCCGGAGAGAGAGGATGTGCTGTGCTGTGTGAGAGTGACTATGGTGTGATTTGGTGGAAAAATCCGTGTAGTTAGAGGGATTTTAGGTTCAGTAAGGGTATTGAGTTAAGTGTGAGTGAGGAGGTGCCATTGGGAGGTGATTTTTCTAAATTTCTAATGAGATTGAGGTTTGGGGTATAGGTTGAGTGAGGTTTGAGGGAAAACCGGTTGGAAGGATTAAATGAATGACAAATTGGAAGCATTGTGAGAGCAAGGGAAGGGGTCTTAGAGGATAAAACAACAGTTGAGAGGGGAAGAACCTTGGTGTGCTGAGTGTATGTATGGCAAGCAGTAGAATGGAATGTTGGTGTAGGGTCTGAAAATGGAATGCTGAGAGAGGTGTGATGATGCCAAGGGTGTCTGTCACTCTTTATTAGCTCAGGGATACACAAAAACATAGTTTAAGCCCTGAAAGAGAAGGAATTTTAATTAATTTGATTTTGAGGAAGTTATTTGGCCACAGTTACCCTGCTTAATTATTGCACTAGTGGTGATCTTCAAGAAGAGTTAAGGAGATAGGGTTTTGCCTACATTTTATTTGATTAAGTGCTAGGTTTAGGAAGAAGTTGGACACAATGACCAATTAATGGATTCCAGCGTGCATCACGGGCCCCAACGCAAGAAAGACTACACGATACATCGGAAGAAAGAATTCTACAGCAGCTAAGTGACTTTGTGGGACACAGGGACAGTTCTGAGAGTTTAATTGAATAAGGGAAAAAAAAGATACTTACCTGATTCCTCCTGGGAAGTGGGTGACGATATCTGTAAAAGATAGAAAAACAACACAATAAAAAAAGGAAAAGAAATACTTTACATATAGTTGAGAAATTTGAGTATGAATGTTTAAATACTTATCTGATAGTATTCCGTTTGATGAAAAGTGGTCCCTGTAAGAGTACTAAAGTAACACTAATTAAATGATATATAGTTACTAGTTGAGTTTTCTGATTTAACTAAAAATACAATGGTTACTTATACAACAATTGAAGAATGTTCTAAATAAAACTTTTTGATTGTCTCATAGATTCTAATTTGTGAGGTTGTGTTTGTCGTCCGAAAAGAGGGAAAAAATCCTGAAATTAGTTTACATTTCCTCACCTATCCTTTGAGGGTAGTTGACGAGGTTAGTTTCGGTTGCTCCCTCTTCATTCCTGTGTGCTGGGTTTCCGATTGCCACGACTACTGACATCCCGCTAACCGGAACCCTGCTCCTATCTTACATCACACACAGGCGTGAGTGAGAGAAAGCTACACTAGCACTGGAAATGGCGTGCACTAGGGTGGAACTACCATCAGCACCCATGTTGGACTGGCAGTAGTTCCAGGTTACAGTGTGGCAAGCCCATTGCTACGCAGCAGTCTTTCAGTAAAAGGGCCCTCTAGATCATCTAACAAGCACAAACATCAGGGCCTTTTTATTAAAGTGTGTTAAGCTGCTAATGTACAATTTGACATGCATCAACAATGAACACACAAACACATGAACCGCCTATGCAGTATATTTAGAGTTAGGGTGTGGGAAGTTATGCATTAAGGCCGTTCCTTGAAAGGGTGAGGCACACTGGCATAGGTGGAGAATAAATACATAATTATTGCCACACTGGGACAGACCAAAGGTCCATCAAGACCAGCATCCTGTTTCCAACAGTGGCCAATCCAGGTAACAAGTACCTGGCAAGATCCTAAAACAGTATACATTTTATGCTGCTTATCCTAGAAATAAGCAGTGGATTTCCCCCAAGTCTGTTTTAATGATTTATACACTTTTCTTTTAGGAAACCATCCAAACCTTTTTTAAACCCCGCTAATCTAACTGCTTTTACTACAATCTCTGGCAATGAATTCCAGAGTTTAATTGCACGTTGAGTAAAGAAATATTTTCTCAGATTTGTTCAAATTTACTACTTTGTAGCTTCGTTGCGTGCCCCCTAGTCCTATTATTTTTGGAAAGGGTAAACAAGTGATTCACGTCTACCCGTTCCGATCCATTCATTATTTTATAGACCTCTATCATATATTTCCTCAGCTGTCTTTTCTCCAAGCTAAAGAGCCTTAGCCACTTTAGCCTTTCTTCATAGGGAACTCGTCCCATCCCCTTTATAATTTTTATTGCCCTTCTCTGTACTTTTTCTTATTCCACTATATGTTTTTTTGAGATGCGGTGAGCAAAATTGCACACAATATCCGAGGTTCAGTCGCACCATGGAGTGATCCAAAAAGCATTATAAAGTTTTCTTTTTTATTTTCCATTCCTTTCCTAATTACACCTAACATTCTATTTGCTTTCTTAGCCGCTGCCACACACTGAGCAGAAGGTTTCAACATATCATCAACGATGACACCGAGATCCCTTTCCTGATTGGTGACTTCTAATGTGCAACCTTGCATTATGTAGCTATAGCTCTGATTCCTCTTTCCCACATGCATCACTTTGCACTTGCTCACACTAAACATCATCTGCCATTTGAATGCCCAGTTTCCCAGTCTTGTAAGGTCCTCGTGCAATTTTTCACAATCCTATTGAGATTTAACAACTTTGAATAACTTTGTGTCATCAGCAAATTTAATTACCTCACTAGTTACTCCCATCTCTAAATCATTTATAAATATGTTAAAAATCAGTGATCCCAGCACAGACCCCTGGGGAACCCCACTATCTACCCTTCTCCATTGAGAATACTGACCATTTAACCCTACTCTCTGTTTTCTAACCTTTAACCAGTTTTTAATCCACAATACAACATTACCTCCTATCCCATGATTTTCCAGTTTCTTCAGGAGTCTTTCATGAGGTACTTTGTCAAATGCCTTTTGAAAATCCAGATACACTATAGGGGTCATTTTCGAAAGAGAAGGACGCCCATCTTTTGACATAAATCAGAAGATGGACGTCCTTCTCACAGAAATGTCCAAATTGGTATAATCGAAAGTCGATTTTGGACATCCCCAACTGCACTCCATTGCAGGGATGGCCAAAGTTCAAGGGGATGTGTTGGAGATGTAACAAAGGTGGGACTTGGGTGTGCCTAACACTTGGACATCCTTGACCCATAATCGAAAAAAAAAAAAGAAGGGCGTCCCTGACGAGCAGTTGGACGCTTTCACCCGGACCTGTTTTTCTTACAACTAAGGCACAAAAAAGGTGCCCGTAATGACTAGATGACCACCGGAGAGCATTGGGGATGACCTCCCGTTACTCCACCAGTGGTCACTAACCCCCTCCCACCCTCAAAAAACATCTGTAAAAATATTTTGTGCCAGCCTCTATGCCAGCCTCAGATGTCATACTCAGGTCCATGACAGCAGTATGCAGGTCCCTGGAGCAGTTTTAGTGGGTGAGTTCACTTCAGACAGACGGACCCAGCCCCACCCCCCCTACCTGTTACGTTTGTGGAGGAAACAGCGAGCCCTCCAAAACCCACCACAAACCCACTGTACCTACATCTAGGTGCCTCCCTTCACCCATAAGGGCTATGGTAGTGGTGTATAGTTGGGTGTAGTGGGTTTTGGGGGGCTCAGCACACAAGGTAAGGGAGCTATGTTTCTGGGAGCATTTTATGAAGTCCACTGCAGTGCCCCCTAGGGTGTCCGGTTGGTATCCTGGCACGTGAGGGGGACCAGTGCACTACAAATGCTGGCTCCTCCCACGACCAAATTGCTTGCATTTGGTTGTTTCTGAGATGGATGTCTTTGGTTTCGAAAATCAGAAATGTCCATGTCTAGGGACGTCCAAATCTAGGGACGGCAAAATTTAAGGATTTGTATGTCCCTGACGGTATTTTCGAAACGAAAGATGGATGTCCATCTTGTTTCGAAAATACGGGTTTCCCCGTCCCTGGATCAGGACGTTTTGCAAGGACGTTCAAATCGAAACTTGGACGTCCCTTTCGAAAATGCCCCTCCACATCAACCAGCTCAACTTTACATGATTGTTCTCCCCTTCAAAGAAATGTAATAGATTGGTGAGGCAAGATTTCCCTTCACTAAACCCATATTGATTTTGACTCATTAATCCATGCTTTTGAACGTGCTCTGTAATTTTGTTTTTATAACAAGTCTCTACCAACATCAGGCTCACCGATCTATAATTTTCTGGATCACATCTGGAATCTTTTTAAAAAATTGGCATTATAGTGGCCACCCTCCAGTCTTCTAGTACCAAGCTTTATTTTAAAGATAAATTACATATTACTAAGAATAATTCCGCAAGTTCATTTTTGAATTCTATCAGTACTCTGGGATGAATACCATCTGGTCCAGTTGATTTGCTACTCTTCAATTTGCCAAATTGCGGCATTACATCCTCCAGGTTTATAGAAATTTCATTCAGTTTCTCTGACTCGTCAGCTTTGAATACCATTTCTGGCACTGGTAACTCTCCCAAATCTTCCTCGGTGAAGACTGAAGCAAAGAATTGATTTAATCTGTCTACTATGGCTTTGTCTTCCCTGGAGTGCCCCTATTACCCTTGGTCATCTAGCGGTCCAACTGATTCTTTTGCCAGCTTCTTGATTTTAATATACCTAAAAAATTTTTTTACTATCCTGCTTATTTTTGAACGAGAAGGCCAGCCATCTTCCGACACAAATAGGGAGTTGGCCGGCCTTCTCCTAAAGCCGGCCAAATCAGTATAATTGAAAACCGATTTTGGCCGGCTTCAACTGCTTTCCGTCGCAGAGCCGGCGAAAGTGCAAGGGGCGTGTCGGCAGTGTACCGAAGGTGGGACGGGGGCATGGTTAAGAGATGGCCGGCTTTGGCCGATAATGGAAAAAAGAAAGCCAGCCCTAACGAGCATTTGGCTGACTTTACTTGGTCCCTTTTTGTTCATGACCAAGCCTCAAAAAGGTGCCCCAACTGACCAGATGACCACCGGAGGGAATGGGGGATCACCTCCCATTACTCCCCCAGTGCTCACTAACCCCCTCCCACCATAAAAAAAGATAAAAATTATTTTTTGCCAGCCTCTATGCCAGCCTCAAATGTCATACCCAGCTCCATCACAGCAGTATGCAGGTCCCTGGAACAGTTTTTAGTGAGTGCAGTGCACTTCAGGCAGGCGGACCCAGGGGGGCTCAACCCCCCCTACCTGTTACACTTATGGTGGTAAATGGGAGCCCTCCAACCCCCCCCAAAAAACCCACTGTACCCGCATGTAGGGCCCCCCTTCATCCCTAAGGGCTATAGTAGTGGTGTACAGTTGTGGGTAGTGGGTTTTGGGGGGGATTTAGGGGGCTCAGCACACAAGGTAAGGGAGCTATGTACATGGGATCATTTTGTGAAGTCCACTGCAGTGCCCCCTAGGGGATCTGGTTGGTGTCCTGGCATGTGAGGGGGACCAGTGCACTACAAATGCTGGCTCCTCCCACGACTGTAACAAAAAAAAATAAATGCCTTGGATTTGGCCGGTTTTGAGATGGCTGCCATTATTTTCCATTATCGGCGAAAACCAATGGCAGTCATCTGTAATGCCGGCGATCTCTAAGAGATTTGGCCAGCCCCGACCGTATTATTGAAACGAAAGATTGCTGGCCATCTTATTTCTTTAATACAGTCAGGTACGCCGCTTGACGGGGCCGGCATAAGAGATGGCCGCCCTTATAGATGGCCGGCCCATTTTGATTATGGCCCTCCATGTGTTTTTGTGTCCAACGCAATCTTTTTTTGAAATTCCCTCTTTGATTTCCTTATTTGGCGCTTTGCATTTGAGTTGCCATTCCTTATGCTGTTTATTATTATTTTCGGTCAGATCCTTCTTCCATTTTCTGAAGGATTTTCTTTTAACTCTAATAGCTTCCTTCACCTCACTATTTAACCATTCCAGTTGTTGTTTGGTCTTCCTTCCTCCTTTTTCAATACACAAAATATATTTGACCTGGGCTTTCAGGATAGTATTTTTGAACAGCATCCATGCCTGATGGAAATTTTTGACCTTCGCAGCTGCACCTATAAGTTTTTTTTCACCGTTTTTCTCATTTTATCACAGCCTCCTTTTTGAAAGTTAAATGCTAACGTATTGGATTTCCTTTGTGTACTTACTCCAAAGTCGATATCAAATCTGATTATATTATGATTACTGTTATCAAGCGGCCCCAGCACCATTCCCTCCTGCACCAGATCATGCGCTCCACTACAGACTAGGTCTAGAATTTTTCCTCCTCTTGTTGGCTTCTTTACCAGCTGCTCCATAAAGCAGTCCTTGATTTTGTCAAGGACCTTTACCTCCCTAGCATGCCCTGATGTTACATTTACCCAGTTCATATCAGGGTAATTGAAATCACCCATTATTATTGTGTTGCCCAATTTATTAGCCTCCTTAATTTCTGATAATATTACTACATCTGTCTGTTCATCCTGGCCAGGTGGATGGTAGTACATTCCTATCACTATCCTTTCCCCCTTTACACATAGAACTTCAGTCCATAGGGTTCCAAGATGTGTTTTGTTTCCTGCAGAATTTTTAATCTATTTGACTCAAGGTCCTCCTTAACTTACAATGCTACCCCTCCACCAATTCGATCCACCCTATCACTACGATATAATTTGTACCCTGGTATGACAGTGTCCCACTGGTTATACTCCTTCCACCAGGTCACAGAGATGCCTATTATATCTAATTTTTCATTTAGTGCAATATATTCTAATTCTCCCATCTTATTTCTTAGGCTTCAGGTATTTGCATATAGACATTTCAAATATGTTTGTTGTTCCTATTTAAATCTTGCTTAGCAGTTGACAGTGTTAATTTGCAATATTTTGTGTGCTTTTTATTTAAAGTCACCAGGAGGGGCATAATCGAACTGCGCCGGCTAACTAGATGACCGGCCATCTAAATAGCCGGCGGCGAAAAGAGGTGGCAGAACCGTATTATCGAAAAAGATAGCCAGCTATCCAGTGGCATTCCTAGGGCGGCTGACACCCAGGGCTGATCGGTGATGCGCCGCCCCCCCAGATGCAGCGCCCCCCCCCCCGGCGAAACGATACCTTCTCCCCCCCTGGCAAAACAACACCTCCCCCCGGTGAAGCGACACCCCTCCCCAGGTGCATGTTTACCTGCTGGGGGGGGGGGGTGCCGCACGCCTGTCGGCGTCGCTCGTTCCATGCTCCCTCTGCCCCGGAACAGGAAGTAACCTGTTCCGGGGCAGAGGGAGCACAGAACGAGCGGCGCCGACAGGCGCATGGCACGCCCCCAGTGGCATGCACCCGGGGCGGACCGCACCCACCGCCCCCCCCTAGGAATGCCACTGCGGCTATCTTTTGTTTCGATTATACGGTTGGAGCCGGCCAAATGTCAGCATTTGGGCCAGGTTTAGAGATGGCCGGGTTCGGTTTGCGGCCATAATGGAAACTGGGCCCGGCAATCTCAAACCTGGCCAAATGCAAGGCATTTGGTCATGGGAGGAGCCAGCATTCGTAGTGCACTGGCCCCCCTGACATGCCAGGACACCAACTGGGCACCCTAGGGGTCAGTGCGGTGGACTTCAGAAAAAGCTCCCACATGTATAGCTCCCTTACTTTGGGTGCTGAGCCCTCCAACCCCCCCCCCCCAAATGTAGTTGACTCAGGGTTTTCTTCCGACATGGCACATGTTTCGCTATGCAGCTTTATCAAGGAAGACACCTAGACCATAGCCTCCAAACCATCCTGTCGACTTAAGTCCTGTGGGAGCAAAAATACAAGCAAACATGCTTGTCTATGTGCACATATATTCAAAAATTCCAATATTCCATGTAAGTGTGATTCGTCATTACGCACATATCTTCATTCTAGCACAGTTTGCTAATGTATGTACACATGGGTGCTGTGGATGGGGCATGGGCAAGGGGTGTGCATTTATGCACATAACTAGTAGAATGCACATATCTCTGGAAGTTAGGCGTGAACTCTTACACCAGAATATGGCTGATGACTGGCTCACAGCTAAGCACATATGTATGTAACTAACCTATTAAGCTAATATTCTACAAAGGATAAAGAGTGCCTACATTTCTACTGTATATACAATAAGCTCTCTATTAGGCACCTTTTGGGTGTCCAATTATATGTTATAGAATTATCCTCCTATAGAAACCACTATAGCGTTGATGCTGTTCTTGAGTGATACCAGTTATTTTTGCAGAGCAGTGCCTTAAACGTTTAGTTGAGTTTTGTACCATATTAGGGAAAGTAAAAAGACCTCCTACATCACATGTAGAAACTCCCCTATGATGATTTTCCTTTAATTGCCATTATTCTGTTGGAAATACTTTGAAATAATTTGAAAACACATTTTCAAGAAGTCAGTTTCCCCCAGATTTTATGTATAGCGCCCAAATATACGCTCACAAAATTGTGTGCTATTCTGAGATGCGTGTGTAAATAAATTGGCTAATGAGCCAATTAGTTCCAATAATTGGGCTCTAAAAATCAACTTGGATTTATGCCCGCATCTCATTAAGTGTTATTCTATAAAGATCCGTGTACAATTTTTTAGCATGCAGCTCAAAAGAAGACATAGCTATGTGAGGGGCATGGGTGGGTCAGGGGTATTCACTAAAGATGCACACAATACTATAGAATTCAGGGGATCTATATCTAACTTAAGCACCAAGATTTACACCTGGTTTTCAGTTGGTGTGAATCCTTGTGCCCAAAATTTGTCACTGCTCCTATGTGTTATTCTATATAGAGTGGGGAAGGAGAAATGGGACTTGATATATTGCCTTTCTGAGGTTTTTGCACCTTCATTCAAAGCGGTTTACATATATTCAGGTACTTATTTTGTACCAGGGGCAATGGAGGGTTAAGTGACTTACCCAGAGTCACAAGGAGCTGCAGTGAGACTTGAACTCAGTTCCCCAGGATCAAAGTCCACTGCCCTAACCACTAGGCTACTCCTCCTACCAAAGTGGGTAAGAGGCAGATTTTTTTTTTTAAGAAATGGCCATGCAGCATCAGATTTCTGATCTGATCTGAAGGGTTACCTTCGAAAGCTAATCAAATAATGTATTAGGTTAGTCCAATAAAAAACGCAACTAGGAGCACCCTTTATAAAATAGAACTCCACAAGGATTTTTTTTTTTAACCAAATATGGGCGCCCTTTACTGAATCTAGGGGCCCTTTTACAAAGGTACGTAGGCACCTTAAATTGGCACTGCTGACTGGCTACTGCATGCCCCGGGCAGTAATTCTATTTTTGGTGCTCGCTGAAAACACAAAGTAGAAAATATTTTCTATTTTATACCGCATGACACCTGGCAGTAATCAGCAGTTGACATGCGCTGGACACTTACCGCCCGGTTAGTGCATGAGACCTTACCGCTAAGTCAATGGGTGGTGGTAAGGTCTCAGGCCGAAAATGGACACACGCTGGTTTTCATTTTGCCACACGTCCATTTTCCGGTATATTAAAAAAGGCCTTTTTCCAGGCGCGCTGAGGAAATGGACCAGCACATGTCCAAAACACACACCTACACCAGTGCAAGCATGCCTTAGTAAAAGGGTGCCTTAGTCATTTACTCATAAGCAAAAAAAAGTGTATTTTATTGTACACCAATTTGATTGATTGTTAGGAATGAGAAGGCAGTAGAGAAGTGTAAGTACATAAGTACTGCCACACTGGGACAGACCAAAGGTCCGACAAGCCCAGCATTCTGTTTCCAACAGTGGCCAATCTAGCTCACAAATACCTGGCAAGATCCCAAAAAAGTTCAATACATTTTATGCTATCCCAGAAATAAGAAGTGAATTTTCCCCAAGTCATTTTAAAAATGGTCTATGGACTTTTCCTTTAGGAAGCCGTCCAAACCTTTTTTAAACCCCACAAAGCTAACTACCTGTACCACATTCTCTGGCAAAGAATTCCAGAGTAAATAAGCATATCTTTATCTGCTAGAGGCGGAAGACCCTGTTCAATCTTCCCCAGACCCAGGATGCCCTGTTCAGTGGAGCAGCTAATATGTGGACCTTCCCCCCCTCTTTCTGCTCATGGGTCCTCCTTATGGATGAGCATCATCACACCCACACTAGGAGGTAGGGTTTAACAGATGGGGCCCTTGATAGTGATTACACCATCTCTACCACTGACCATAATCTGCTAGTGCAGAGCAGTAGTGTTATATTTTTCTGAGTGATAATAGTTTCATGAGTGAGAAATCTGTGAATATTTTGAATCAAGTAGAGGCAGAAGAGAGGCCCAGGAGGAAATGGATGAATTGACCAAGGCCATGGTGGCGAAGTGGGCTATGTCCATGAAAGCTAGAGTGTTCTGCTTAAGCCTTCTCTCCAGCCTAACCCAGACACTCTTCTGCCAATCTGCTAGAACAGAAAGACAAAACCCTTCTGCTATTACATATACAGATACTGTCAACTATATTAATGTTGGGCTTGAGCTTGGACCTCTAATGACTGTATGTTTCTTTATCTATGCTTATTCTCAATTCTGTTTCTGATCTTGCTTTCTTATTTTTTTTATGACATTCCTTTCTAATTCTTTCTTTCTTTTTCTATAGTTATGCACACTGCCTTGCTATTGTCCAAGGAATGGGGGTATATTAAATTCAATAAACCATTACCATATTTTATGTTTTCTTGACTTGCATGCCACCTGAACACATTTTACTGAAAAGACCCTTCAAAATAAGCTACCTTAAAATAAATATTTACTATAAATGCAATTGCATAGCAATTGTGGGACATAAATAACACCATCACCTTCAAGTCATTTTGTAGATAAAGGGGAAATCATTTGGTTGAAATGACATTCTGAATGAGTTTCACATGTAGTCTTTCATTCTGTGATCATCCACAGCTTTGCTCTTGAGAGCAAATAGGAAGCAAACACACTGCAGCTTAACCCAATCTCCCCATCAGGCATCCAAGCCAGAGATGCACATGTTTCTGGAGCAAACTGCTCTTAGACTGGGTTTTACTCTGCTGCAGTTTTCCAAGGACAGGGCAAGCCAGAGTGACCCCATTATGTAGCCATGGAAACCATTGAGGGTATTATTTCCATGGAGGGCTGGGGGTCATAGTGATCAGATAACGCCCTTTGGTGGTGAGTGCCCAGTCCTTGCAGCATGACAGAATAACCTTTCCCACAACAGAAAAGCTTAGAGCCTTATCTCCACTTTTCCTCTCTCTGGAATTTGATCCCAGCTGTCTTCTGATAGAAGCACAATACCTAGTTCTTTCTGTGCTCAATGCCATTACATTTTCTGGCCTGGCATATACATATTACTGTAGTTTACCAGAACTGAGTGCTACCAGTTGTTTGAAAAAATAGCAATAGCACATGTGTTTTGTAAATGTGAACAATAAGCTTGTTCAGCAAATATCTTGATTTCTGCTCACTTCGTGGGCATAATTGCAAAACAAAATATTTGATGTGGACACAGTACATTGATAATCTTGTTCAGCAGGTATTTTTGGTTTTGTTTGCTTTATAATTATGGCTAAAGGGGAAAATGTATGTTGTAAGTTTTGCTTTGTTTTGGTATACTTGTGCCAGGAGTAATGGCTAGTGGCCAAACTCATAACTAGCTGATTTAATGAAAGACAAATCCTGGTGGTCACCCTGATTGTTCTGCTGGATTTCACTGAGTTCAGAAAGCAGTGTCATGAAGAGGTTATTTACTGAAGCACAATAACCTGCCTTTTCAGCGCACCTACAGACCCATCTGCTATGGATTAACTCAAAAGAAAAGACAATACAAAACCCATTTCTAGTGGTATTCCTGTTTAAATTTTCATCTTCTGGGATGTAGTTTTTAGATCTTGTGAGGGAGTCTATACGATACTGCCCCTCTCCATTAATAGCACTGCCTCACAATGTCAGAGCCACCTTTCAAACCCAGAGTCCTTCCCAAGGGGTAAGTGACACTATAGGAGTGGAACCAGGAGGGCATGGTCCAGGAAGTATATAAGCCAAGGCCATAGCTAGGTTAAGGAGGCCAAGAAGGAAGCAGCAATGCCCCATGGCATGTGCTTCTATTTATATGTGAACTTCGACTGCTACAGTCAGGTAGGCCAAGCTCCACTTGGACCCTTGCAAATGTTGTACTTTGACCTGAGTAACTGCTAGAGATTTCCCTGGTAATTTTGAGGAACCAGGTCAGGGACAAGTGAAGTGTGCTGCTGTACTGAGGGGCAATAAGGTACACAGTGACCCTGCAGGAGCAGTCCACACAAGTACATTGTTACATTTATGGGCTAGTTTTTATGTTGTCTTTTTCCTTCTGCCTGTGAACGGTACAGGACTCCTGACCTAACAGTTTTAATACATGTTCTTTTCCTTTATCTGGAACTGCTGTGTGGCTCTGTCTTACTTGGGTTGCGGGCACGACCTCATTCACATTACCACAGATCACAGCTTTGTATTCTTAAGCAAAATGGACAGAAGCATTTAAAGGGTAATTCTATAACTGGATGCCCGCATTCACATGCCACTTGAGCACATACGTGTACAGGGAGTGCGTAAGTGGCATAACATGTAAATGTAAGAGGGTGCTCACATGGGTGGCGCATGGGAGGGGCCTGGGAAAAGCTGCTCTTGCTATATTTGGACACTCACAGTGCAAAGGTGGGCACTTAAATATAAGGTGAATTGATCCCGCCCAAGAGCTGCTATAGAGTGGAGTGGAGGAGTGGCCTAGTGGTTAGGGTGGTGGACTTTGGTCCTGAGGAACTGAATTCAATTCCTGCCATAGGCAGCTCCTTGTGATTCTGGGCAAGTCACTTAACCCTCCATTGCCTGCTGCATTGAGCCTGCCATGAGTGGGAAAAATGTAACAAAAAAAAAAAAGAATATGCTTACTGTGCAGAATTGGGGCACCTAGAATGAGATGCCCACTTACAGAGTTACCTTTTCTCTTCTAAGTTACTGCCTGTAAAGAATGCCACCAAAATCCCAGTCTTAAAAATGTCAATCCAATTTATGACTGCAGCAACAGGCAGTGCACTAATTATGGCATATTCTAGAAGGATTATTGATGACATGCACACTAAGTATCGAAAGGCGCTCTCACTGCCAGCAAAATCATTGTGGTTTTGTGTCCAAATGTTTTCTTTTCTTTATATCTTTAGCTTTATACTCACGGAATGTGTCTGGACACTTAGGGGTTGATATTCAAACAAAGTGATGTGAGAGGGCAGGAGAGGCCCCTGGCTGGTTAAACCACTTGTGTGGGGCTATCCACTAATATTCAGTAGTACTTAACTGGTTAGTGCCACTAAATATCACCATAGATCACTAAACTAGATTTAAATTATTGGTATTGGCTCAAAAGAGGTACAATGATCATACACCACATTACTTGAGTTCTTTGCTTAGCTCATATGTTCCTTCATGATCATTGAAATCTAAGTTTATTTAGATTTTGTTCACACCTTTTTCTCAGTAGTAGCTCAAGGTGAGTTACATGCAGGTACTCTGGATATTTCTTTGTCCCAGAAGGGCTCACAATCTAAGTTTGTACCTGAGACAATGGAGGGTTAAGTGACTTGCCCAAGATCACAAGGAGCAGCAGTGGGATTTGAACTGGCCAACTCTAGAGTGCAAGACCAGTGCTCTAACCACTAGGCCACTCCACTCCACTCTAGTTCCTGTGGGTTGGTAATTAATTTCACCTTTACAACAGGCACATGGGCCTCTACTCATGCAAGCACTTTTTTTTTGATTGGAATCATTTGACAGTTGATCTTTGGATATTGGCATCCTTGCTGATGTTTAAGACTACTACTACTAATCATTTCTATAGCGCTACTAGACGTATGCAGTGCTGTACACATTATATGCAGGTACTTTCTTTGTCCCTAGGGGGCTCACAATCTCAGTTTTTTTGTACCTGTGGCAATGGTTAAGTAACGTGCCCAAGGTCACAAGGAGCTTCAGTGGGAATTGAACCCAGGTTGCCAGGCTACTCCTCCACTCCAAGAAACGATTGAAGGCCTATTTTTTATACAGGTATTTGACACTTCAGGAGGAGGGAACTAATTTAGTTATCTGTAAGATTTTAAGGATTTTTAGAAGTTTAATGAAGAATGTTTGGACCCTGTTTACTAGTGTTTTCAACGCACGCTAAACGCTAGAGTTGCCCATATGTTCCTATGGGTGATTTAGCATTTAGTGTGTTTAATCATTAGCGCATGCTAAAACTGCTAGTGTGTCATTTAGTAAACAGGGCCCTTAGGGGTCCTTTTATGAAGCTGTGGCAAAAGGGGGCCTGTGCTGGCATCGGCACATGTTTTGATGCGTGCTGAGGCCCCCTTTTACCACAGCAGGTAAAAGGCAGATCTTTCTTTTTTTAAAGAAATGGCCATGCGGCACCAGATTTCTGATCTGAAGAAGAAGGGTTACCTTCGAAGGCTAATCAAATAATGTATTAGGTTAGTCCAATAAAAAACACATCATCTTATTTTCTTTTCTATGGGTTTCTTTTACTAAGGCGCGCTCACATTTTTAGCATGCTCTAAAACTGTGGGCACGCTAAACGTTAGAGACGCCCATAGGAATGCATTGGTGTCTCTAATGTTTAGTGCGCCCACAATGATGCGGCTGCAAATTGTTTGTATGCTTATTGCATTATTTTGTCTGTTTGGTGATAGTGGGTTGATTCTTCGGGTTTCCATCATTCTGGATGGGCATTTTTAATAAAACATCGAAGTCGCGGAACCAGGAAATGAGGGCAGGACCAGAGCTGAGAGAGAAGTGAAGGCTGAAGCCGAGCCTGCTCGCCTTTCACTGCTGCCGGGACCGAGCGAGGAAAGATGAGTTTTAAATTGTGGGCGGCAGAAAGGCGAGGACGGAGGACTATTGAGGGAGAAGAGGGCGGGCAGGTCGGGCTGGAACCGGAACTTCAGATGGTGGGGAAAATATTGGTGGTGCTCAAGCACCCACAGCACCCACGGTGTCGGCGCCTATGGTTGTATGGATCTCTGTATTCCAGGGGTATCGAGTGGGCCACATGATCAGAAATCCATCTTAGTACAGGCCACGTTATTATTATTATTTTTTTTTAGTGGACCACATAATCAAAAATCCATATATTGATGAGTTGCATTAATATTGTAGCCTGTAAAATATCAAAAATCATGTGTCCTGCTTATTAGGTAAAAGGTTGTTGGTGTTTTTTTTTTCTTCCCTAAGAATTTCAAGTGGGCTATATCCCAAGTGTCAGAAGAGCTTCATTTGGCCCACAAGCATACATTAAATGTATCTATTGTATACATAATTAGTGAAACTCCAACCCCTTTTCATCTTTCTGATCATTGAAGTAGTACAGTACCACGAGAGCAGAATGGTGAGAACTATCATGAACCTCTATTGTACTTCCCTTCTCCATGATTGCTTCTTGTAATGAAGTTGTAACCTTCCCTTTTGTGCTCTCCAATTGTAGTTTTTGGTGTTATTACCTTGATTGTCTCTCCCTCCCCTCCCCCACATACATTTTTATATATATTTTTGTAAGGCTCGCATATGTTTAGATATTTTTGATTTGCGGTATATCAAATAAATTGATAATTGATACTTGATTGAATAAGTCTTCACACCCTTTGTCATAGAAAAGTCAAATTAGTCTAGTTCTAAAAATTACCTTTAAAATACCCATAAGTTAAAAAGAGCCCACCTGTGTGCAGTCACAGTAGTTAAGGTGGTTCGAATAGTCTTGCTACCACTGCAAGAAAGTTGAGCTTTTGAGAAGATATTGCCTACTGTGAAAACCTGACAGCCACTAGAACTTTGCTGAAACAAAAGACACCAATAACAAGACAATTCTGTAACAGTGTTGCCGCCACTTAAACACCTGTTCAAACAGTGGCACTTATGCATATACTAGTGGAACCATGCCCATTTCCTCAACAATGAAATGGGCCCTAGGAAGGCTGTCATGTAAGCGTTTTTTTTCTCTCTCTCCCCTGCCCTCCCCTCCATTCCATCAATTCTTCCCTCCCCTCCCCTCCATGTCCAGCGATTACCCTCTTCCCTGCCCTCCCATCCATGTCTCGCGATTCTCTCCTCTACTGTCCTCCCATCCATGTCCATCAATTCTCCTCTGCCCTGCTCTCCCCTTCCCTCCCTCCCTCCCTCCCCTCCATGTCCTGCAATTCTCTCCTCCCCTCGATTTGTACCTGAACGTTCTCTGGCTGGCTGGCGTTGGCTTCTGTTCCATTCGTAACATCCCTCCTGACATCAGCTCACTTCCAGCGTTCCCTTCCCTCTCACTGTTCCGCCCTCTCACGTCATTACGTCTTGATGCGAGGGCGGGACAGTGAGGGGGAATGGAACGCTGGAGGCTGGCTGATGTCAGGAGTTGTTACAAAC
This sequence comes from Microcaecilia unicolor, assembly GCF_901765095.1. Classification (NCBI taxonomy): domain Eukaryota; kingdom Metazoa; phylum Chordata; class Amphibia; order Gymnophiona; family Siphonopidae; genus Microcaecilia; species Microcaecilia unicolor. Next base: position 421,792,278 of record NC_044033.1, read on the forward strand.
CCAGGCAGCTAAACATGGAACGTTGGAGGTACAAATTATTATATAGGATTTGCTGTTATAGAATATAACAGGCTTAGACAATTTGGGATCCAGCATAGCAGCCACCAGCCCAAGAAGTCTCTTGCAGGAGGGGTGAGATCGGAGGGGACTGGGAGAGGGTGGACTTGCAAGGAGACGAGGGACCTAGGCCACGGAGCCACGCCCATACACTGATTTGACTAAACCACAGGAAAGAGCTTACAGCTACTACCTTGGCAAGCAAAACTGACATGGTCTGAACAGTATGTGGACCAAGTCACAGATTCCGAATACCTGAGTCAAAGACTAGCTGTTAATACTAGAGTACATATGGTTTAAGAGGTTACATGCCAATAATATTGGTGTTTTCTTTACATTTGCTTTATGAAGTTAAGTACCAAGATTATTGGTGTTTGTGTATAATAGCTGAATATATATAAAGATCTGTGTACAAAGTTAAATAAAATCTGTTTAATTTATTAGCCAGCCCTGTTCACTGACAGTTCTCCTTATTTGGGATTTTTCCTGGAGGAAGAAGAAGGTAATCCCACCCGCTAACACTTTTCCCCAGGTGGAGGTACCGAGCACCAAGAAAGTAAGGGACCAGCGGAGGTTGCCTTCAGGAGGCTGCAGCAAGGTCGGGCTCTGAATCCAGCAGCACCCAGTAAGGGGGCATTACATAGAATACAGAGGAAGCAAATTTATTCAAAGACCTGGCACGGACTGTGTTTCAGCAAGTGCCTGTGTTAAGGGTCCGGATTTTACTTAAACAATGTAAATCTTTTGGTATGAGTTCCACAATCACAATGGTAAAAAATTAATGCACCAAGCAATGATGATATTATGGGAAGCTTTGCTTGGTGAATAGATTTTTTACCATTGTGATTGTGGAACTAATACCAGAATATTTACATTGTTTAAACAACATCTTGACCCCTGATGCAGGCACTTGCTGAAACATGGTCTGTGTGAGGTCCTTCAATAAATTTGCTTCTTCCTTATTATCCGCCTTCTTATTTCATCTGTGGCACTCTGCTGTACTTCTGCTCCACAACCTTTCAGGTAATACAAAAACAAGAAAGCACTCCATGAAACTAATGACCAGCAGATCCAAAATAAATCATAGAAAGTTTTTTTTTCATGCAGTACACAATTAAACCTTGAAGTCTGCTGCAGGAGGATGCAATCAAGGTGATTAATGTAGCAAGATTCAAAAGAGGTTTGGACACGTTCTTGGAGGAAAACTCCATAAAAATAATTAGCCAGGTAGACTTCAGAGAACCATTGCTCATCTTTGGAAATGTGACATGAGAAATACGACTTCTTTTTAGGAACTGCGGGTACTTGTGACACATACTGATTGCTGTCAGAGACAGGATGCTGGGCTTGATGGACCTTGGAATGACAACATAACTATTCTTATGTTCTTATATAAATACTAGTAAAAAAAGGCCCGTTTCTGGAGCCAATGAAACGGGCGCTAGCAAGGCTTTCCTGTGCCCCCCCCCACCCATGGTCGACGTGGGTGAAATGCTCCGCCTCCGCCCTCAACGTCATAACGTTTGACGCGAGGGCGGTGAATTGCTCCGCCTCCGCCCTCAACGTCATAACGTTTGACGTGAGGGCGGGGCCCAGAGACTGTGATTTTCGAGGCTTCAGAGCTTCGAACATACGAACCTTGGCTTCAGTGACGTCAGCAGCCAATAGAATGTTGAGGGTGAGTTTTATATATATAGATATTTGCATCTGCTATGAAACAGGAGTAAATTTGTGCAAGAGCATTTGTGCTTTACCAAGATAGTTCTGGGCCTATTTCATAAAGCTGCATATGTACCTGGGTTGCCTTTGTAAAATAGGTGAACTTTTGTAAATTTTTATAGGCTCTCTGGTATAAAATTAACTCCCACATCAACTGTCCCAAAAAAAAATCAGCGTAATAGTCATCTCAAATGCAAACATTTTCACAAAAAAAGGTTAAAACTTATTTTGGGTCAATTTGGGAACTCCGCATGCTGTTACCAGGCCCACAGGTACCCACAAACTTGTAAACACATTTCAAAGGGAAAATGAAGGCACAGGCTGTGGATATTCCACCTGTTTTGCACCAGGGACAAACTCCGTAGCTGAAACCACCTGTAGCTGAAACCCCTTTTGTGGTCAGCCATTTCTGCCCTGTCTTATCACTTGCCCCTTTTTGTTGTTGCTAAACACACCCACAGAGCAGGAGGGCAGTTTTCAGTAGGATAGGGATGTGCACTCTTTAGATGCATTCAGTTCATTAGCTTGCTTTAAAAAAATGTAGGGGCCTGTTTACTAAAATACGGTAAGTTCTTGCACTTACCACACCTTAAATGCAAAATATAAGGTGCACTAAGTGTAAGTCTGGGTGGTAAATGCAAGAGGTGCCCAGCATCTGTACAGGGCAGACATTTTCTTCCCTTCTTTGGCAGTATGGGCTCACCCATGCTACCTTCAAAGCATGGAATGTGGGTCCCAGTGCCAATATTTTAAAAAATTCTGCCCTGGCAGTTGCGCAAGCCAAACTCCCACCCCCCAAAAAATCCCCCCCCCCCCATACACACATAAGCACTCCATGACTGCCTTGATAGGGCAGGAGGACCTCTAGTAGTAGTAGTACCACTATAGGTCATAACTGCTAGTTTTGAACCGTTTCCTTTGAATGTTTTAGGGCTCCGGGCTAGCCCCAGCTTCAACCCTACTCAGAGGATGATTAAAGCATAACAAGATAGCTACAGAAATTCTGGGTAATAATACAAATATTTTAATCATAATGAATTTTTGAATGAGCCCATTAAATATTTGGAAGAAATGATTCAAATTTAGCATATTGTTCATTTCAAATGAAATGTATGTGGCTTGTTTTGGTCTTAGTCCCAGTACATTTTATAAGCATAAAAGTACAATTCAAGGTGTACATTAAAGAGAGCAAGAACTGCAATGCAAACACAGGAAGATGAAAGGCACATGTAGAAAGCTGATGACTGTCACAGCGTGAAATCTCAACAAAGGCTTGAATACCACAAGAGCACATTTGACTTTCTTATCAGTTAAGCACAGCTATTTGGCAACCGAAAAATGGGGATTTTTTAAATATTAGGCACAAACTCAAAATGGGAAACAGGACTGACATAAGTTATCTAGGTTTCACTAAAGCTTTTCATATGGTACTGCATGAAAGGCTCTGATGTTCAAATTTCGAAAGATGAGTTTGAGGATAACATTTGCAAGTGGGTTGGAACTGGTTGAAGGAGAGGCTACAGAGGGTCATATCTATTCTAATTGGAATAAGGTGATGAGCTGAGACCATTGTTATTGATTTTGTTTTTCTAGAGGAAGGAATAAAAAGTAATTTTGCCATTTTTTTTGCAGATGTCAACAAACATGTTATATTGTAAATGAACAACAGGACTCTAGGACTGATTTTAAAGGAAGATAGTGCAGGCAAATGAGCAGACAAATGACAGATGGAATTTAATGTAGATAATGATAGGGTCATGCATCTGAGCCACAAGAACATAGCCGCTGAGAGGGGGGACAGGGGGACAAAATTCCCTGGGCCTGGGCCTCCAAGGGGGGCCCGGCGCCGCAGTCCCACCTGCCCTCCATTGTCGACCGTCTGCTGGGTCCCCTGCATTGAAATCACAGCACCTCTCACCTCTGTGTGAAAGCACTGCAGGCAGCAGAGCAGCAGAGCAGCAGATAACCTCCCTTCGGGTCTCCTTCCCTCCCTGTGTCCTGCCCTCATCTGACGTAACTTCCGCGAGGGCGGGACACAGGGAGGGAAGGAGGCCCGAAGGGAAGCGATCTGCTGCCCTGCTGTCTGCAGCGCTTTCACACAGAGATGAGAGGTGCTGTGATTTCAATGCAGGGGGCCCGGCCTGGTGGCAGACAGAGGGGGCGGGTGGAGGGGCGGGAGCGGCAGCGGCGACCTTGAGGGGGCCCCGGGGGAAGGGGCGGCCTTGCCCCGGGCCCGGCCCAGTCTCTCGGTGGCCCTGCACAAGAACAGACAAATACAGTATACTTTGACTAAGGTAAATCATTTTTTATGGCAGGAAACAAAAGGACAGTAACCCTTGCAGACAAGCAAACCAAACTAGCACAGCGAGGGTGACAATGGAAAGAGCAGCAGACGATGACCAAATAAATCTGCTTTATTGTGATATCCAAGACTCGACACGAGTCATGTTTCAGCCTAATAGGCCTTCTTCAGGAGTCTTCTGTGGATGTGTCTTGATACTTAGCTTGGCTAAAACAGAATGCAGATGATATCTGATATCTGGTTACTTTTACTTGTACTCCAGAGGGTTCAAGCGTTTAGAAAGTTTTCTACATAAAAGTAACCAAATATCAGACATCATCTACATTCCGTTTTAGCTTAGCTAAGTATCAAGACACATCCACAGAATACTCCTGAAGAAGGCCTTTTAGACCGAAACACGACTCGTGTCGCGTCTTAGACATTACAATAAAGCAGATTTGTTTGGTTATCGTCTAATAATTTTTTTTTACATCAACCTCAAAAAAGAGCTGGATATATTAAATAGGTATTTAACTATGAATAGGATCACAAAGTCATACAGCAGCAAAGTAGCGTGCATGTTAGGTATATAGTAATATAGTAAATGATGGCAGATAAAGACCTGAATGGTCCATCCAGTCTACCCAACAGTCCCATTCATTAGGAAGTAGAGATAAGTGAAAACAGTAATTTAAATTAATTATTTTGGGGCACAAAGTAGATAAGTGAAAATGATTTCAGCCACATTTAGGGGGTCTTTTACGTAGGTGTGCTGGCGTTTTTAACACGTGTTAAAAATAGGTGCACACTAAACATAAAGGCGCCAATGTATTCCTATGGGCATCTTTAGCGTTTAGCGAGCGCCGATTTTTAACGCACTCCTATTTTTAACAGCATGCTCAATTTCACTAAAAGGAGCATGCAGGACGTGAAGGCAAGACAGAGCAGGGCAGGCATCGTGGCGGCACCGGACACCGGCACTGGACAACGCTTCAGCTGGCTGGGGTTGGGCATTAGAACAAAATGTGCCCCCCCACCTCGGACTCTTGCCCCTTCCCACCGCGAAGTCTAGAATAAGCAGCATAAAATGTATTGTACTGTTTTGGGATCTTGCCAGGTATTTGCAACCTGGATTGACTACTGTTGGAAACAGGATGCTGGGCTTGATGGACCTTCGGTCTGTCACAGTATGGCAGTACTTATGTACTTATCTAACATGTTATAAGGAGTTGTGCTGTGTTTTGGGACTCACTGGTGAGTGCTGATGAACTGCACCTAATGCTTGGGAAGGCACTATCTTAATGCTGATCACTGAATTTGTTCCTTTTTGCTGAATAAAAGCCTTCATGTTTTGGAGCTTGTTTGCTTTGTGAATGCCAGAGCTGGAGATTTGAAATCCCAGGCTGGAGTTGGATCCAGATATATGTTTTTTTTTTCCTTTTTCTTCAATATGGAGTGCTAGAGCGGTTAGACTCGGTGACATGGTCCATGCCACACCCTGCATGATGCTACAATATGTGTATGTGCACTTAGAGCTGGTGTAGCTGCTCATGCCTAAGTTCCAGTGGTATTCTGTAAATTACGCATGTAAGGGTATATCCTACTCCCACTCAAGTGTATGCCCAGTTGCAAATACATTATGTACTACTGAAGATATGTGTGTAGTTACAAACTTAGGCAGATTATTGACATGTACACACATATGTGCATATACTCTAGTATTCTAAACATTTACATGCATAACTGGTGCATAAATTTAGTACCTACTTTATAGAATTACCCCCGCGCTTGTGTGTGCGCATGACTTGTCTGAATAAATCATACTAAATATGCCCTACTCTTTTGAGAAATTTGTTGTGCCTATACTCTAAAGACGGTATTCCACTCTCTCTTTGCTCTATCTTCCTTGATTGTCATGAAAAGGCATTTTCCTTACAGGCCTCCTCATGACTTCTCTTGGTGTAAAAAGTACTTGAATTTGTACTTTTCTTCTTCTAAAATTGATTAAGATGTTTGGGTGTCTCCTGTTGCAAGAAATGAAATAATTCATATAAAACTCATTCTATCTCGGAAAAAATCTCCAACAAATCCCTATAGGCCCGATATTCAGCACTATTTAACGGGCTAGGAATGGCTCCCAGCCAGTTAAATAATGCTTAGCTGGCTAACTGCTAATATTCAGTGCAAGCTAGCCATTTATCTCCATCAACTATTAGCGCTTAGGATTCTATATATCACACCTTTATTGAGGTGTACTTTATAGAGCAGGCCTAAATTTCCATGCGGTATATAGAGTACCCCGGGGGACTTCCGGTGATGCGGTGAGCGGGTCGGCAGCAGTTCAACTCGGCTCTGAGGTCCCTCGCTGTTGAGCGCTAACATTTATGTGGAATTAACCTAAAACAACCGCCTACCACGATAGCGCACAGTGCACACACTGTATGGACAAGTTCCTCCACAAATCGCCGACGGAAATGGCACAGAAATCATCAAAAAAAGAAAAAACTAAAGCGGGGGGAAGTGAGTCCAAAATGGCGGACGCGGTCGCGGCACCAACTCCTATATTTACAGATGCGCAGTTAGAACAAATAACGGCGGCAGTAATAAAAGCCATGGATCCGCGCTGGAACACGCTTTCGGAACAATTGGAGTCTTTTCAGGCAAGATTGGACGGCTTGGGGAAAAGAACTGGAGATTTAGAAGCAAGAGTTTCGTCTATGGAGGACGAAACCCAATTACAGACCCCAGATTTAGCTTTGTTAAAAAAACAATTAGCAGAGCAAGCCCAGAAACTGGAAGACCTGGAAAATAGATCCAGGAGAAACAATATAAGAATCGTGGGCATTCCGGAGAAGGTTCCAGAGAAGAACTTGGAAACGTGGCTGGAGGCATGGCTGGCAAAAGAGCTAGCAGTAACGGATTCTGGAAACCCTCTAGTGGTGGAACGGGCGCACCGCGTGGGCCGCAAAGATGACTCTAAAAACCGCCCCAGGGTGATTGTGGCGAAGATACTTAATTTTAAACACAAAGTGGAAATAATGCAAGGATTTCGCCTCAAGAGAACAGAACTTGAGTATGAAGGGCACAAGATATTGATTTTCCAAGACTACTCTCAGTCTGTTCAGGAACAGCGGAGAGGATTTCACCCCATTATGCTCCTGGTTAATTACAAAGTCATTTAAAATTTGCCTTGATGTATTCAGCCCGCCTTAAGATTTTGTTTCAGGACAAGTGCATCATTTTCAAACTGTGGCTGCAGCTAAATCTTTCCTCGCAGACAAAGGGCATGCAGTGGAAGGCTGAGTAGATGCATGTTAACTGTTGTGCACTGTTATGTGAAACTTTGTGGTCATATTACAGAGTGGTGGTTGTTATTTGAGATGTTACAGGGAGCGCTGGGAGCGAGGGCCTCTTGCCTCTAACGGGAGAGAACATTCTGTGTTTGTTCACAGAATGATTGGGGAGCAAGATTGGGTATTGGGGAATAGGGATGGGGGGGGGAGGAAGGGAGGGGGGTTGGGAGTTAGATAAGGGGGGTAGGGTTAAACATGGGAAAGGGAACAAGGAGGTCAATGAGGAATGTCATGTGCTCCAGAGAGTGAGGATAAGGCCACGGTTGCATAGGATGTGGAGAAGAGCTGTTAACATCAGAATGATTATTTATACAACTCACTGGGGGGAGGCTGGGTCCCCTGGGGAGAAGATTAACGATGGGATTGGTTACTGGGGTACGTTACACATAAGGTATGACACATATTAGGAAAACACGTTTCATTTCATGGAATGTGGGAGGGATTACGTCGCCAGTAAAGCGGGCAAAAATTCTAGCGGCATTGCGGCGACATGAAGCAGATATCGCTTGTTTACAAGAAACTCGACTTTCAGAGGCAGAACACATGAAATTAAAGAGGTCTTGGGTGGGGGAAGTATTCTCAGCCTCGGCAGATGGAAGGAGGCGAGGGGTAGCGGTCCTCCTCAAAAGGAGCGTGGCTGCTAAGGCAGAACTAATATCAAAGGACGAACAGGGAAGATATGTTTTAATAAAATTGTGGCTACAGGGGAAGGAAATGGCGTTGCTGGGTGTCTATGGCCCCAATATATATGAATCTACATTTTACCAAACATTAATACGTCAATGCGCCAAGCTGCAGTGCCCGCTGATAGTACTGGGTGACTTCAATTTAGTGGTGGACCCAACACAAGACTGCTCAACTCCTAAAAGGGATACATGGGGAGGAAGTAAGGCAAAGGCGCTAAAAGTGTTTATGAACACCTTGGGGGTGCTGGATACTTGGAGAACAATGCACCCAGGTGAGAAAGAGTTCACCCACTTGTCACGAGCACATGGGACTCTCTCCAGAATAGATTACATTATGGTAAGCAGAGAGCTGTTCCCGGCTGTCTTGCAGGCAGAAATAGGCCCTGAGGAGATATCAGATCACAGCATGGTGTGGGTGGATATGGAGGCGCCTAGCTATTTTCAAACTAACCTGGGATGGAGATTCCCAGGGTATCTCTATGGGAATAAAGACTTTGCGCAATTCATTGTAACAAAATGGGAAGATTATGCCAAATTCAATAGCCAACATTTAGATAATCCCACTTTATATTGGATGGCAGCGAAAGCGGTCCTTAGAGGGGATGTTATAGCATATGTGACGGCACGGAATAAAAAGATAGCTAGGGCTATAGTACAACTGGAAAAACAGGCACAGAGGGCAAAAAGACAGTATGCGGCTAACCCAAATAAAAGGACATGGGAACATTATAAGACAATACAAGTAGGCCTTAACTCATACTTGCATGAGAAAACCACTAGAGCGATGTTTTATCAAAAATACAGATTGCATAGGTATGGGAACAGAGCAGGCCCCTTATTAGCAAAGTTAGTAACGAATTGGAAAGCCCCACCGAGTGGTCACAGCTGTGAGAGACAGTCAGGGGGCGCTACGGACCAAAAATGAGGACATCAGACAGATATTCGTGCAATTTTATTCTAAGCTATATCAGAAACAACAAACGATTAGAGAACAGTCTTTGGATAACTATTTGGGGAGGCTAGGTGTTCCGCGCTTGCAGGATCAAGAAATAAGACAGCTAAATGAACCTATCCAGGGCCAGGAACTCCAAAGAGTGGTTAGAGGATTGGCGCTCTCCTCTGCACCGGGCCCTGATGGCTTCTCGGGGGAGTTCTACAAATTATTGCCCGAGACTTCCCTGGGCGTCCTTGGGGCATACTATGATACGGTGGTGGAGGCTCGGAGGGTTTCCGCTTACGCAAATTCAGCGCTTATAACTCTGTTACCGAAACCGGGCAAGCCCGAAGACCAAGCTGAGGGCTATCGGCCAATATCACTACTTAATGTGGATAACAAAATTTTGGCAAAGATATTGGCTGATAGATTAGCAAAAATTCTGCCGGGGCTAATCGGGGAAGACCAGACGGGGTTTGTGCGTAACAGACAAGCAGGGGGGAATGTCCGTAAGTTGCTCTTGGGAATGGCCCGTAGCAGACATGAGGAAGTACCAGCACTCCTTCTGAGCCTTGATGCCGAAAAGGCATTCGATAAAGTGGACTGGGAATTCATGTTTGATACGATGCGCTATATGGGCTTTCATGGCTGGTTTTATGAGGCTATCACTGCATTATACACAGAGCCCTCAGCCGCGATCCTTCTAAATGGAGTGAAAAGTGAGAATTTTCAGATATGCAGGGGGACACGTCAGGGATGCCCTTTGTCGCCCCTATTATTTATCATAGCGTTGGAACCCTTGATCGAGCAATAAAATTGGAAAGGGCAATACAAGGGGCTAAGATAGGAGGTCACGAGATTAAAGTGTTGGCATTGCTGATGACTTGCTAATTTTGACTACTAACCCCAAGGAAGCACTTCCGTTATTATTAAATATAATTGAGAGGTATAGCCAACTCTCGGGGTTCACTCTTAACCTTGCAAAGTCAACAGCCATGATGGTGCATGGGGAAGGGACTCATATTTCCAGGCAACTTAAGGTGAATTGGGTGGATAGTGAGATTCGGTATCTGGGGGTCCGTATACCAAAAGATTAACACAATTGTACCACCTAAATGTTTTCTAAATTGATGAGGGACACATGTACAAGATTGCACTGTGCATGATTACCCACTTTCTCTGTGGGCCGTATTGCTATAATTAATATGATGATAGTGCCTAGGTGTTATATTTTTTCAGGTACTTCCGCTATTCTTAACAACTTCAGTGGAAAAGAAATGGACTAAAGCCATCCAACGTTTCCTCTGGCGGGGGAAAAAGGCACGAATACCGTTATGGATACTTCATACCCCGGTGGAATATGGGGGCCTGGGTCTTTTGAACATTAGACATTTAACAATAGCGAGCAGTATGCGCCACATAAATGACTGGCTCAGAGGAACGAGCTACTTTTCAGCTACAGCAATAGAAACCGCAGCGCTACAGCAAATACACCCTGGATATATGCTGCATGCCCCAAAAGCGATAATAAATAATGAGTTTGTGGACACAGGAATCTTCACATCAGCACGTGCGGTTTGGAGATGGGTTTGCAGACTACACCACTTCTCCGCAAAGACGACACCGTACCTGCCCATATGTGGGAATTTGGACTTTCCACCAGGGCAGCTACATAGCGCTTACCGGAGATGGAAAACGCAGGAGGATTAATATTTTTGGCACAGAGCGTTGACAGCGGAAGGAAAGATTCAGCCCTTTGGGGAATTAAAAAACAGATACCAATTATTACCATCGGACATTTTCTACTATTATCAACTGAAACACTATATCACCGGGTTACCATGGGACGATTGACAGAGGATGTCCAGGAGGAGTTGGCGGAGGCATTTTCCATCAGATCCCAGCAGAAGGTTCCTCTGAAATTTCATCATAGACACCTTAAAGATGCAAATACAGAGCTTGACGCTGGAAAGCTGGCAGAGGCATGGAGTGTGGAGCTGGGTGTAACTATAAAAGCTGCAACACTAAAGGAACATATTTTTGGGACTGAGGCAAATAACCAATCCTCAAAACATTGGGAGATGCAGTACAGGTAGCGCTCAGAGCATATATTCAGCCAAGGCGGGCCTTTCATAGGGGCTTATCCCCAGATGGGGCATGCCCAAAATGCGGGGCTGTAGGAGCCACTCTGGACATATGTTCTGGGTCTGCCCGCAAATACGCACTTTCGGGACAAACTTCTGAAATGGATTTCATTGCTTGGCAGGCGGTTGGCAACCCAACCCGGAGAATGCTGTTTGGAAAATGCACATTCCTAAACCAATCCCGCAGGGCATGCGTGAATTCTCGATCAGAGCTATAATTGTGGCAAAATCAAACATTTTAAAATCTTGGTTGTCCACAAAGCCTCCCTTGCTTCAGGCTTGGAGAGGGGAGATGATACAGCTACTGAGATACGAAAGGCTGGAAGCAAAACGACAACCCCCCGTCAGAGAGAAACGATTCTTTCGCAGATGGGGCCCCTTTTTGGACACATTGACTCCTAGCGCACGAGGCCATTTACTGAATATGTGAAAAGTAAAGTAAGGACTGGATTAACAGGTTAAAAGACTGAGTTACCTCCAAAGGGAAAGGGGGGAAGGGAGAGGGTGGGTAATGGATTAGCTAGGAAGGGGGGAGGTGGGAGGGAGGTGGGAGGTAAGGAAGATTAAAGGGTTGAAATTAGTTGTTAAATGCAGAGACTTATAATGTTGGTAGTATGTTGCATAATGTTGAATTTATATGTCTTCAAAAACTAATAAAAATCATTTAAACATAGAGTACCCCGGGTGGCCATGACAGCGCCCTAACTCTAAGTGTGGCCATTTACTCCAAGTAAAACTTGGTATAAAATACAGCACCTAAGTTAGACCACGATCAGGTAACATAGTAACATGGAGGGGCATTCTCGAAGAACTCTATGTTGGATTTGGACGTCTTTGTAAAATGTCCAAATCTGGGGGCGGGGAAAACCGTATTTTCGAAAAAAGATAGACGTCCACTTTTTGTTTCAAAAATACCAAGGACGTCCTTGAATTTGGATGTCCTTATACATGGACATCTTTGACTTTCGGCGATTTCAAAACCAAAGACGTCCATGTCAAAAACGTCTAAATGCAAGCCATTTGGACATGGGAGAAGCCAGCATTTCTAGTGCACTGGTCAGCCAGGACACCAACCGGGCACCCTAGGGGGCACTGCAGTGGACTTCATAAAATGCTCCCAGGTACATAGCTCCTTACTTGTGTGCTGAGCCCCTTAAAACCCACTACCCACAACTGTACACCACTACCATAGCCTTACGGTGAAGGGGGGCACCTATATGTGGTACAGTGGTTGTTCTGGTGGGTTTTAGGAGGGCTCGCTGTTTCCTCCCAAATGTAATAGGTAGGGGGGGAGGTATGGGCCTGCGACGCCTGTCTGAAGTGCACTGCAGTACCCACGTTAAACTGTTCCGGACCTGCATGTGCTGTCATTGACCTGAGTATGACATCTGAGGCTGGCATAAAGGCTGGTATTAAATATTTTTAAAGATGTTTTGATGGTGGGAGGGGGTTAGTGACCACTGGGGGAGTAAGGGAGGCCATCTTGATTCCCTCCAGTGGTCATCTGGTCATTTCGGGAACTTTTTTTGTGCCTTATTCGTAAAAAAATACGTCCGGGGGAAAATGAACAAGTTTACTTTAGGACGTCCTTGCTTTTTTGATTATGGCTCAAAGATGTCCAAGTCTAGGCACGCCAAGTCCCCGCCTTCACCATGCCTCCGACATGCCCCTTGAAATTTGGACATCCTTGCAACGGACTGCAGTTGGAGATGTCCAGAACTGGGTTTCGATTATACCAATTTGAACATCCCTGGGAGACGGACTTCCATGTTCAGATGTATGTCAAAAGATGGACGTCCATCTCTTTCGAAAATGAGCCTGATAGTAACAATAGTAAATGACAGCAGATAAAGATCTGTACGGTCCATCCAGTCTGCCCAACAAGATAAACTCATTTACATAGTATTTGATACTTTATTTTTTATACCTGAGTTTGATTTGTCCTTGCCTTTCTCAGCGCACAGACTGTAGAAGTCTGCCCAGCACTGTTCTTGTACTAAGTTCTGAAGCTAATGTCGCAGCCCCTTAAAATTTACACTCCAGGCCATCCCTATCTATTTAGCTATGAACAGGGCATAGACCATAGAAGTCTGCCCAGCTCCCATTTTGTTTCCCAGTTACCAGCATCATCACCCAATCTCCGCTAAGATTCCGCAGAACCATTTATTCTAAACAGGATTCCTTTGTGTTTATCCAAGCATGTTTGAATTCCATTACCATTTTCATCTCCTCGCTCCCCTGCCCTGCTGAGGCATTCCACATATCCACCACCCTCTCCGTGAAAAAATACTTCCTGTCATTAATCCAGAGTCTGCCCCACTTCAACCTCAATTCATGTCCTCTAGTTCTACCGCCTTCCCATCTCCGAAAAAGGTTCATTTGCGGATTAATACCTTTCAAATATTTGAACGTCTATGTCATGTCACCCCTGTTTCTCCTTTCCTCTAAGGTCAGCAAGTCTCTCATACGGTTTGCAATGCAAATCCCATACCGTTTTTGTATATTCTATAACCCTGCATGTACTTTTCTGGAATGCCCATGACCCGCCCCTTCCACACCCCATAGCCACACTCCCTTTTCAGCAGCGTACATTAGAATTTAAATGCACCATTTGGCAGAATATGCTTAGTGGGTAGTGCACATAAAGTCTAATTAATAACAATTAGTGTTGATAATTGCTTGTTAACAACCAATTATCAGTGATGATTAGTTGTTAACTAATTAAGCTATGTCCATTGCTATGGAATGCACTTCGATTTCTGTATGGAAATCTCAGCACGATATGTAGAATCCGAGGGTTAGCAGCTAGCAGCTAACCAGCTATGTCATTCAGCTTAACCAGTTAAGCATGAATATTCAGCAAAGTTTAGCGGTTAAGACAGGCCACATAAATGGCAGATCTGTCTTTAACTGCTGAATATTGGCTTAACTGGTTAAGTTGCCGTGAGCAAAACTGAAACTGAATATTCAATGCTAGTCATCATATACAGTGTGTCATTGAATATCTGGGGTCAGCTAACTGCACTACCTGCCACCAGCTGAATAAGGCATACCAAGGGGGGGACGGTGGGGGCGGTCCGCCCTGGGTGCACGCCGCTGGGGGGGTGCCACGGCGCGCGCGCCTGTCGGCTCCGAGTTCGCTATGCTAACTTCGCTGGTTCACTGCAGCTCCCTCCCTCTGCCCCGGAACAGGTTACTTCCTGTTCTGGGGCAGAGGGAGCTGCAGCGAACCAGCGAAGTTAGCGTAGCGAACTCGGAGCTGACAGGTGCGCGCCGCGGCACCTCCCCCCCCAGCGGCGTGTACCCAGGGGGGTGTCATTTCATGGGGGGGGGGCACTGCACCCGGGGGGGGGGGGGGGCGCATCGGCGATCTGCCCCGGGTGTCATCGAAGCTAGGAACGCCACTGGGAGAGTATGTACTTTCCAGACCCTATAATGGCCAACACACTGAGGCAGAAATAAAAAAATAGCAAAATATAACAGGAAAATTCAATGTCTTCATCCTAAGTAAAATCGGGTTCCTTGTTCTAATTTGCATGTGGAACACTGTCAGATTCCTCCCGTAACCACAACGCTGTTGACTTTCTCTTGTGTTTTGCTGCCAAGTGCTGGTTGTAGCAAGCATATACGTATACGGGATCATACCGCACCAGTATATGTGACAGGTGTTTGACTCCTGACACAGGCATACACACCATATGTTTAATAATCGGACTTGCTGACAAGATTAATGGTTTTATACTTATCCTTTGAAATCCTCATCTTTGTTGGTGCCTCACTTCCTTTGTTTTGCTCTTCATAGTTCAGCACCATGCTGACACTTTCCATTTTGTTCATCTGTTTAGTGGCTGAATAGGGCTGCTAAATGGATAATTTGTAGCGCTGCCTCTGCCTTCCACCTTGTGGAATTGCTCTTCCCATCAGCAGACAAACTACACCAATGCTGCACTGTGCATTCCCGATCAGATTCCTAACCTGAATAGTCTCACCTACAAATGCACTCTCACCTCAGGTTTTGCTTCTTCTCATTTTCAGTTTCCTCTTTCCCTCCAAATACACTCATTTTGCATCCAAAGTCAACTAGTACTGTTTACTTAGCATGAGCCTTCTGGCTTTAGCAAACTGTTTTTTCATGCCCTAAAATACAACTGCCATTTCATATCAACGGAAGTGGAAACCACCTGTGGCTGACCTGAATATCTGATCTTATTTCTCTGAGACATATGTTTTCATTGTTTCCAAATGCTTGCAAGCAGTGCATGGAAGAAAATACTGATTAGAGTGCAGAGGACTAGCTCACCAGTACAGCATGAGCGATAGGATCATGCCAGCAGCAGAGCTCTGATTCTTTTTCCATTTATAATCAATATTAGAAAGAGTTGCTAACAATAGGCAACAACATCCTTTCTGAAATTGTTTCCTTTGTAGACACTAAATGGGGGAAAAAAACCTATTTGTAAATCATGACCTTTGTGTTGTTTGCGCACAATACACAGTTTACCCCACTAAAGTATACCATACAGAGCTTCTATATCTCAGTCTTACTGGCTTGAGCTTCAGTTTGATCTTTACTTTCACTGTTGCTCTTGCAATTTATTAAAAGTGACCCAAGACAGCCAGGTTTTGGCAGATTAGGTCCAACATTCACAAGAACGTTCAGTAGTTTATTTGCTAAAAGATACAGGACACTATATATTTAATTTTAATATCTGATGCTGTTAGATCCAACTAGACCAGTCCTTATAGCAGGTAAATTAACAATTAGGGGGATAGTTACCAAAGTGCATTAAGACAGTAATGCACATTTTTGCACCTTAATGGTTTTTGCCCCTGCACTTCTTAAGAAGGCAGAGTTATGTTTGTCCGGTGAAAATTCTTACCGTTTCCAAAACTAAACTGTTCTTCCAGGGTCCTGCAGTAGACTCCGCAGCATGTTTACAGTCACTTAGAATGTCTAGTAAAGAACCCAACACTTTCTGCTGCCCCTGATGATGCTGTTTTTGCTTCATTCATACTACCCAGCTGGCTAAAGAAATGCCATTCAGAAAGTCTGTAGAAATCTGTGCACATTTCTGGGCAATAGGTTTTCAATTACTAAAGATGAATATGGGGGTTGATCTGCATGTTGATCAAGAGAAATCTTAGCCTCACCCATCACCTTCCAATAATTAACCTAAATGTGAATAGATTTAGTTTGCCTATTTGTAGTTGATTCCTTGAGGGTGTGAAGGTGGAAGACTTCATGTGTCATCTAGATAAGATTTTAGACAGTGCTGGGGAGGAGCCAGCTGTCTTGGTACATGTGGGTACAAGTGACATAGGAAAATGTAGGAGGGAGGTTCTGGAAGCCAAATTTAGGCCTTTGGGTAGAAAGCTAAAATCCAGAACCTCCAGGGTAGCATTTTCAGATTTGGAGACCATTCCACGTGCAGGACCCAAGAGGCAGGCAGAGCTCCGAAGTCTCAATATATGGATGAGACAATGGTGCAGGGAGGAGGGATTGGGTAACATTTTGGTGAAGGGGGACCTTATTCCGAAAGGAAGGACTCCACCTTAACCTGGATGGAACCAGGTTGCTGGCACTAACATTTAAAAGAAGATAGAGCAGCTTTTCAATTAAAATGGGGGGGTGGGGAGCAGATAGTCATTCTGGAGCACATGGTTCATAGTGAGGTATCAATGAAGGAATCCCAATAGAGAGGTTTAAACAAAGGTGAAAGAAAGCCAGGATTGTCTAAGGGTAGAACATAACAAAAGTTGCAAATTATCCATGTCAGCTTCTAACCAACTTGTAAATGCATGGAAAAAAAACAAACATATCTTGAAGTGTCTGTCTGTATACAAATGCTAGAAGCCTAAAAAATAAGATAGAAGAGTTAGAGTATATAGCACTAAATGAAGATGTAGGTATAATACGTATCTCAGAGATCAGGTGGAAGGAAGAAAAAAATCAATTGGACACTGTGTTATCAGGGTATAAATTATATTACAATGATAGGGTGGATCAAATTGGGGGAGGTTGCGATGTACATTAAAGAAGGAGTTGAGTCAAACAAAATAAAAATTCTGCATGAAACAGACAGCAACAAGGAATCCTTATGGACAGAATTCACATGTGTGAAGGAAAAGAATATATACGTAACGTTTTAATACCATCTGCCAGGCTACAAAGATCAGAAAGATGAAGATATGTTAACAGAAATTAGAAAAGCTAGCACATTTGGTAACAGTATAATAATGGGTGATTTGAATTACTTCCCAATCTACGATCAAACAGAAATTGTGGAGAAAAAAAAGACCTCAGCACTATGGTTATTTAATCATTTATTTATATTTTTTCATTTTACAAGGGTCACTTGCAAACTGTAATACAGAGATGACTGTACATTAATACAATATTAGAGGAAAACAATCTCAACTAGATAAATGGATTATATACAATCTTTCTCTTTCTTAGACCACAAAATAAATAGGGAGAGTGAAACAAGACAAGGAGATCAATTAAACAACAGTAAACAAAGAAAACGTGGTATTAACCTGATTATCCCCACTTATTATTTATCTGAATCATTATTCCATATTGATCGTCTGGTTGGCTTCTTCAAACCCAAGACGGTGGTATAGTCAATTAATTTTGTTGGAAACATACTTATTGTCCAATATTAGTGGAATTAATACACCTGATTTCATTTTTTTCTCTTTTAAAACCAGAAATTATTTAACAATACAAACACTTGAATCTCTAATCCAATTCCAACTGATTAAGGTAATCCCAGTTTCACAGGCTTCACTCCTTTTGAATTAATATACTAAGAGGAATCATTTCAGAGGAAAAAACTTTAGGAGTCATACCCGGAACTCTGGGAAAACAACAATCTCTATATTAATCATCTGTAATAATATTCATTTTGTTCAAAATTTTCTGGTCTATTATCATTTTCAAAATCTTAACCGTTTCCTACTCCTGTAGAACTTCATTTGCTGTATCAATTTTTCATTCTCAAAGGATTCGATTCGATTATCCATGTGGCTCACTAATAAGATTATATCTGAAGCAAAATTATTTACTACCACCGTTAGGTCCTGGAGCGCCTTCCAGATGATATTCAATGTAACCTCCACGGGAGCCAAAAACTCCAAGCTGATAGCTCTTACGGGTTTAGGAGTGGCACCACCGACACGGGTTCAGCTGTAAACGACTTCCGTTTCAGCATACACTCACTATCTCACTCCTCCACTCCTTTGGACATGGTGGTTAAATGACTCGGAAGCGATGAAGTTGTTTCCAGGTCCAAGAGCATCGACGCTCCTTCGCCGGCACTAATCAAAGGACTCATCAACTCAGTACTATGATTAAATATAATATCAGTTATAAAGCCACCCAGCCCATCATAGGTCATTAAAAAAAATTCCACATACAACTATACAATATAAATCTTTAAAGTCAGTGAGAATTTCTCAAACAAAGCAACAGACCAGACAGAATTGTCAGTTGCAGTTCCAATTCAAATTTGAAGAACCAAGTCACTTAGCTGCATGAATTCTCGTAAACTCTCCATCCACCAAATCCTTCACTCAGAGATCCACAATTGTGTAACCTCCAACAGGGATTCCCTGTTTCATGGAACCACTGCTGCCTCAAGGGATTCTTCCTCTGTTCTGACTGCAAATCAAAAGCATCAAAATGGCGACCCGAATACAAGATGCCAAAATAAATGCTCAGTCATCAAAGATCGCACCTACTCAGACATTCAGAGCCAATCAAAAACAGGGGAGAAAAACCCAATGACTTCATATCCAGTCAGAAGAACACATCCTATTCAGTCACAATCTTTAAACCCTGAAGAATAACTATATCAAAATAAAAAATCCAACGCTGTTCCCTTTGGCGTAACTGGTGGTTCCATGAAACAGGGAATTCCTGTGGAAGGATGGCCAATGTGATGCCAATTTTTAAAAAGGGTTCTAGGAGTAATCTGGGAAATTATAGACCGGTAAGCCTGACGTGGTGCTGGGCAAAATAGTGGAAACTATTATAAAGAATAAAATTACAGAACACATAGACAAACATGGTTTACTGGGACAGAGTCAGCATAGGTTTAGCCAAGGGAAGTCTTGCCTCACCAATTTGCTTCATTTCTTTGAAGGAGTGAATAAACATATGGATAAAGGTGAGACAATTGATGAAGTGTATCTAGATTTTCAGAAAGCTTTTGATAAAGTTCCTTATGAGAGACTCCTGAGAAAATTAGAGTCATGGGATAGGAGGCAAGGTTCTGGTGTGGATTAGGAATTGGTTATTGGATAGAAAACAGAGGGTAGGATTAAATGGTCATTTCTCTCAATGGAGGAGGGAGAACAGTGGAGTGCCACAGGGAACTGTACTGGAACCGGTGCTATTTAACTTATTTACAAATGATATAGAAATCAGAACAATGAGCAAGGTGATTAAATTTGCAGATGATACAAAACTACTCAAGGTTGCTAAAACACGTGCGGACTGTGAAATATTGCATGAAGATTAGGAAATTGGAAGATTGGGCATCCAAATGGCAGATGAAATTTAATGTTGACAAATGCAAGGTGATGCATATTGGAAATAATAATTTGAATCATAGTTACCTGGTGCTAGGATCCACCATGGGAGTCTGCACTGGAGAAAAAGATTTGGGTGTCATTGTAGATAATACACTAAAATCTTCTGCTTAGTGTGCAGCGGTGACCAAAAAAGCAAACAGGATACTATGAATTATTAGGAAAGTGATGGTGAATAAGACCAAAAATACTATAATGCCTTTGTATCGCTCCATGGTGCGTCCAAACATTGAGTATTGCATTCCTTTCTGGTCGCCGTATCTCAAAAAAGATATATGCCTACACTCACCTCGCCTCCGGGTGACCAGGCCCTATGGCTGCTGTGGACTGTCTTCTTTCTGTTTCCCAGACATGTTTCAGAGTTCATTCCAGTCCTGGTGTTCCAGCACTCCAGACTTGTTCTAGTTCAGGAAGTCTGTGAGGGAATTCGTGGGGCCATTAGATTATCAAAGAGTAAAAGGAGCACTCAGGTAATACAGGGCCATATCAGAGAGGCTGAGTGAATTCTTTGCCTTGGTCTTTACTGAAGAAAATGTAAGAAATCTACCTGTACCAGAGAGGGTTTCAAGGGTGATGATGCAGAGGAACTGAAAGAAATATCAGTGAACCTGGAAGATCTACTGAGCCAACTCAACAAATTAAAGAGTAGCAAATCACCTGGACTGGATGGTTTACACCCCAGGTTACTGAAAGAACTCAAACATTAATTTGCTGTTCTTAGTGATCTGTAAACTGTCATTAAAAGCGTTCATAGTACCTGAAGATTGGAGGGTGGCCAATGTAACACAAATTTGTTAAAAGGGTTCTGGGATAATCCATGAAATTACAGGCTGGTAAACCTGACTTTGGTGCTGGGCAAAATAGTAGAAACTATTATAAAGAATAAAACCACTGAACACATAGACAAACATGGTTTAATGGGACAGAGTTAACATGTATTCAGCCAAGGCAAGCCTTGCCTCAACAATTTAATTCATTTCTTTGAAGGCATGAATAAACATATGGATAAAGGTGAACCAGTTGATGTAGTGTATCTAGATTTTCAGAAAGATTTTGACAAAATTCCTCATGAGAGACTCCTGAGAAATGTAAAAACCAATGGGATAGGAGGCTGTGTTCTGTTGTGGAGTAGGAATTGGTTGATGGATAGAAAACAGAGGGTGGGGCTAAATGACCAATTCTCTCAGTAGTTTCAACAGGCATGGAGTGACCTTTGTAGAATACTAGTTTAGTGTGAACATTCCTTGCAACTAACTTTGGGTTCCATTTATAGAATCCCCCCTATGAGCTTAACACACTTTTGGGAGGGAAAAAAAAGGCCCTTTAGATTGCAAACCTTCCAGGAAGAGGAAATACCTAGTGTACCTCACTGTAACTTACCGTGAACTACTAAGAAAGGTATGAGCTAAGTCCAAAGTAAATGAACCCCCTACAGTTGAGGTAATTGGAGGAGTAGCCTAGTGGTTAGTGAAGTGGACATTGATCCGGAGGCTCTGGGTTTGAGTCCCAGTACAGCTGCTTGTGACTGTGGGCAAGCCACTTAACTCTCCATTGCCTCAGGTACAAATATGTACCTGTATATACTGTGTAAACTGCTCTAAATGTAGTTACAAAAAAAAAAAAAAAGCAGTTCTCTCCCTCCCATTATTCTTATGTTACATTTTGAAAATGGTAGAAAGTTAGCCAGTGTTTCAGCTGATATTAATTGGTGAGAAGAACCAGGGTCGTTTGCTGTAGAAAACCCATAAAATGCACAGGAAATGACTTAATGTAGTAAGAATCCTGTTGACAGAAGCTGCGGAGTGAAAATATTCTCTTTTGTTTAATAGCTTATATGTGAAATGTGGATATATCCTACACAGAGAGGATATTTTCCTTTATGGTGGTGATCTAAATGTTTGTATTTGTTAATATTTATAGCAATCAGTCAATTTTTACAACTACAATCATAATGAAGGCTCAGGTCAGAGCACAGTCGAACAAATCTTGTACTCATCTGGAAGCGTTTATTATTTTTTTAAAATCTGAACATTGTTTGCTGCTGTTGACATGAAAGTAAGAGAGTTACAGCTTTTTTTCCCTCTTCTGATACCATCTGGCAGATGATTTACCAGTGTGTGCTGTGTTCTAATCCAAATAACCTTGTGTATGTGTGTGGGAACCAGGGTATTTTTATTGATCATACAGCTGGGCTAGCTAAGCTTTAAAGTGCTTCCACAAGGTTGTCAACAGTGGGACTCTACTGGCATTGCAAAATGAAATGAGTACAACTTTAAGGGAAGGTATGTAATGCAGAACAGGTTTTACTCCCCTTCAGAGAGACAGGGAAACAGAGGGGCAGAGAGGATGAGAGACATGGATGTTTCTCTATCTGCACAGACTGGAATGGAGGGAGGAAGAGGGATTTGATTAAGAAAGGGACACAGGCAGTGCAGGCCAAGCATATTTTCAAATCAGATCTGTATTTGTGGATACATTTCTGTGTCCACCAACTCCTTTGATACCTTCATACTGTATATTTATAATTTCTCTCATTTGATCAATATTTTCAATACGTTTACATTTATTTATTTTTGATATACCACAATATGCAAAGTGTCAGAGCAATTTACATATAAAATTAAATAAAGAGTGAAAAGAACTCCATAGATTCATATAGGGCAGAAAAAGTAGAATCTCAGTCAAAAAAAAAAATCAGCAGCAATAAAAGTCAAGTAAAAGAAAGCCATAGCCCTCTTCCACCACTAGTCTAAGACTCCAAGGGGCCTTTTTACTAAGCTGCGGTAAACAGGGGCCTGCGCTAGCATCAGTGTGTGCTTTTGATGTTCGCTGAGGCCTCCTTTTACTGCAGTGCTACCCATTGAGAAGGCAGTAGGGGCTCCCATGCTAACCCAGCAGTAAACAGGCAGTGTATGGCACTGTCTGATTACCATCGGTTAAGTTCTGGCACTATAAAGATTGAAAAAATTCCTGTAGTTCTGCTGAAATGATGAGGAAAGGTTTTCTATAAGGTCAGGGAAAGGAAAAAAAAGAACTCTGAATGTTTTGTTGATTTCAGATGAACTTGTGCAAGAAAAGGAAGTAGTAAATGAAAATCATTAGGGGCCCTTCTACTAATGGTCATTAAGTACTTAGCATGCAGTTAAACTATGGCATGAAGTTCAGGCCATAGTTAACTGTGTGCTAAGTGCTTAATGCACTGAACCCCAATCTTAACTTCCACTGCTATCACCCTCCCCAGGGCCGGTCAAACCCGGTAAGCGGGGTAAGCACCGCAGGGGGGCACCTGCCTTCAAGGGCGCTGCCATACCGCGCCGCCCTTGGTGCTTTAAATCTTTAATTTACCTCAGTTCCAGCAGCCGCGTCATTTGAAAGCCCTGCCCTGTCTCTAGCCTTCCCTCCCTTCGTTAGTTCGTTCCGCAGTCCCGCCTTCTGATGCCATTTCCTCGAGGGCGGAACTCTGAGGGAGCAAACTCATGAAGGGAAGGAAGAGACAGGGCAGGGCTTTCAAATGATGCGGCTGCTGGAATGGAGGTAAATTAATGATTTAAAGTACCAAGGGCGGCGCGGTATGGCAGGGGATGGGGCGAAGGAGAATCGCTGGACAGGGGCAGGGTGGGAGAAGAGAGAAAGGAGATTGGGGGGGGGGCACCAACTCATAGTCTGCTGGGGGGCGCCAGAGACCCTAGGACCGGCCCTGACCCTCCCAATCACATGTGCCGAAATCTCCCATCCCTGATCACATATTTTGATCCCCCTGATTACAAGTGCTGAAACCTCCCACCCCACCAATCAGAATTTAGATCCCCCATCCTCCCGATCACAAAGTCGGATCCTTCCCCTTTAACCTGCTGGTCATCCTCTGCTTATGCACCCAAGCATCCTTCTGGTTTTGACCATCACCTTTTCTACCTGTTTGGCCACCTTAAGGTCTTCGGACATAATCACCTCAAGCCCCGCTCTTCTTCTGTACACAGAAGCACTTCACCCCCAACACTACCGTTCCCCTTGGATTATTGTAACCCAAGTGCATGACCCTACATTTCTTAGCATCAAATCTTAGTTGCCAATTTTTATTGCCAATCTTAGTTGCCAATATTGGGCTAGGCTGGAAGCCAGGCCTAAAGAGAGAGTGCTGACAGTGATGTCCGAGGAACCAGAGACTGTACTTGTGCAAAATAAAGATTGTACTTGTGAAGTGTTTATTGATTGACTCGACATATGCCCCCTGTTACTTCAGTGTTTTCCTTTTTGCTTGTATTTCTATGCCTGATCCAAGCCACTGCCTCAATTACACTATCAGAGGACCCCATAATCTTATTCCTGACTGAGGAAGGAAGTTATCAACATGGGCTACTATTAAGATGGGTTATTTTACCACAAGTTATTTTGTTTTAGCACAGGGTCTCATTGTATATGTTAATTCACGATGCTTATACAAAAGTGTCATTTCAACCTACCATGTGTCATATTCTTCTTTATTATTATTATTATTAACATTTGTTTAGCGCTACCAGATGCATGCAGTGCTGAACACCTGACACAGAGAGACAGTCCCTGCTCGATAGAGCTTACAATCTAAAAATACAGACAGACAAGACAATTAAGGACGAGGAAAGTACTGGGTGAGAAGGAACAAGGATAGGGGAATTGAGTAGTGGTTAGGAACCAAAAGCAGTGGTGAAAAGGTGGGTTTTCAGCATAGATTTGAAAACAGGTAGAGATGGAGCTAGGCGTGCAGGCTCAGGAAGTCCACTCCATTATGACAATTTGTGGGACACTTGATATATCTACATGTTTATTTACAAGTTTGTTTTATTATAGAACACATGAGGGCCCTTTTACTAAGCCATGGTAGGCTCTACACGCATGCCCAAATAAGACTACTGCTAGGCCAGCGCGCCCTTGGTGGTAATTTCAGATTTGGCGTGTGCCAATAATGCCTGGCTGAATCCTCACACACACACACCATTTCTGGCAGTAACCAGCAGTTGGCGCATGACAACTAGTCACTGCACATATAACGCGTGAGCCCTTACCACTAGATCAATGGGTGGTGTTAAGGGCTCAGGCAAGTTTTAGATGCGTGCTAGTTTCAGTTTTACCGCATGTCATTTTCCTGTCACATTTTTTTTTAAAAACCCTTTTTTGCAGACACAATAAAAACTGGCCCAGCGCGCACCTAATACACATGCCTACACTGCCACAGGCCACTTTTTACCATAGCTTAGTAAAAGGGCCCCTTCATATGTTATACTACTAGAAAAGATTGATCTGCAGATCACCCGTGGGTATTCTCTGCTGATATGAGAATTCCTTTGATTTTTTCTTTAATATGTGGAAAGTATGGTTTGCATATGTGGTCTACACGTGCATGTATGTTATATTGTCTTATTTTTGTAGATTTCCTGATATAGGCTCTGCCAAAATATTACCATGTTGGGTTTTATTCTTGGATCTTAATAATATATGATTAAAGATTATATTGTAATCTTTTTGGGGTTAAAAAAAAAAAAAATTTTTAGGGTCTATTGACTTTTTCTTTTTCCACACACCTTCAGGGACAGAGGAACAGGACCATGCTGCTTGGGTTTCCTGAAGATGAACAAATTCAACGGTACAAATGGAGCTCATAATCTATTAAGGCTTAATTTTAAAAAAATCTGCCCGATATTCAAAGCAATTTTCCGGCCAGCAGATTCAAGAAAATCTATCTGTTACAACTGATCTTAAATCCAAACTTTCTGCCCTGATGTCTCAGGACCAAGTGAGATTGAATGTCAACAAAGAGCAAGTAGTGATAGATGATATGCAAATAAAGGAACTATGGTGCTGCTTAGGCAAAGTATATTCTTTACAGAGATCTGGAAGACCTCACAAAGGGCTCCTTTTACTAAGCGGGCTTAATGCTTGCTATAAAGGAAGTACCGCCAGGCTACCGCAGCAGCCCAGCAGTCCTTCCCAACCCCTACCGCACCGTCATTTCCAGTGCTACAAAAGTTTAGTTTTGTAGTGCCAGACTGTATCCGGCAGTAATCGGGCAGTGCCGTGTGCTGCCCGGTTACCAGTAAGGGTTCCCCCCACCCCGAAATGGCCACACGGGAAGTGCTTTTACTTGCTGCCAAGCCATTTCCTGCAGGAAAGCAAGACCTTCCCTTTTACCAGTTTGGCGCACGTGTAAAATACACACTGATGCCAGCGCCGGCCCCCTTTTGCTGCAGTTTTGGTAAAAGAGGCCCAAAATGATTCAGAAGGAATAATGTCAGGGTTATCAGAAAGGAATGGAAAATAAAAACGAGGATGTTATAATGCCTTTGTATTGTTCCATGGTGCGTTCAATTCTGGTGCAGAGAAGGGCGATGAAAATGATAAAGGGGATGGGACGACTTCCCTTTGAGGAAAGGCTAAAGCGGCTAGGGCTCTTCAGCTTGGAGAAAAGGTGGCTGAAGGGAGATATGATAGAGGTCTATAAAATAATGAGTGGAGTTGAACGGGTAGATATGAAGCGTTTGTTCATGCTTTCCAAAAATACTAGGCTTAGGGGACATGTGATGAAGCTACAAAGTAGTAAATTTAATATGAATTGGAGAAAACTTTTCTTCATTCAACATATAACTAAACTCTGGAATTCATTGCCAGAGAATGTAGTAAAAGCAGTGTTTGTCCATGTATCATACTTTTATGTTCAGTCAGCCTGATGGACAATTTCCATGTAGTTGCCCCACATAAGTTTCTTACATAGGCATAGCAAACAATATATTGCATGGTCAGATTTGCATGTTGTTCTATATCTAAGATCATACTCTTTATTTGTAATAGGATCCATGACCACAGATGTTTCCATCATAATATCGCAAAATGAACACTCACCACACTTGAAGTGACCTTTCAAATAAAAAATTTCAGAAGTTTTTTTGGGAATGGGCAACATAGAAGGGCTCAATTGTTCCTTAAGATTTTTGTCCCTCTGAAACACAAACCTAAGAGAAAATCCAGATAAAGCCAGAATAGTGGCCCACATCCCCTATTACTTCTTTACAGCACATACAACATTAGAAGAGGAGGATGTATATTTCATCTTCAGAACCACATACTTTAGGAGCCAATAATAATTTACACTGGTTATACTTATCTGTACGGTAAGAATTCTTCAATACACCGTAATGATATCCTCGCTGGGACAGCTTATCAGAAAGCTCTCTTGCTTGCCTGATAAATTCAGAATCCTCTGAACAGACCCTTCGGTACCAGATGAATTGTGAGAAGGGCAAGTTATTTTTTAATGAAGGAGGATGATGAGATAGATTTCTTATGTGCCAAAGAGTGAGGTTTGTCAGACGAATTTTTATGTGAACCTTAATATAGCACTTATAAATGCTTGTTCAGTCAGGAATATGGTACCTTTGTTTGATTTCATACTGACTGAGTAGTTTGATCTGGTATGTATTTGTGAAACTTGGTTGTTAATTGAGGATGTATTTCTTTTGAACCAACTATCCCTACCTGGCTATTTGGGGTTTTCACTGTTTCTTGAGAATAGGAGAGGGGGGTGGAGTTGCTATTATATTTAAAGAGATATTTAATTGTGTGAAAATATGTTAGAAGTTAGAAGGGATTGAAATATTGGTTTTAACTTCATCTGTTTTGAATGTGGTTTTAGTTTATTGTGTTCCAGGTATTGGGACCTGAAATCAATTCAATAAAACAAGAAATTGATTTCAGATCCTAATTTGAATCTTTTTCATACAATTATTTTCAGAGATTGTAATTTATATACGGACAAGAGGATAATGTTGAGGATTTTTTTATCAGCTCTTTTCTTTTTAGGTTGGCAGCAAATTATTCACGAAAGAATTCATAAGGATGGACACATTATGAATCAGGTGTTTGTTGACAGGAATCTCACTTATGACTCATTTAAAGTTACAGATATTACTTCACTTCCATGGTCAGATTATTATTTGTATTTAGGGTTTTTTTTGAAAAAAAAATAAATATAGGCCAAAAGTATCTTATGAGACAAGGAGGGATTTGATATCTCAGTATTAAAATCATGTTTGGTCCCTAAGTTAGAAGCTATGGACTCATTAGATATTTATAAAGCAGAAGCTTATGGAATCTGCTCTCTCAGACCCACTAGACCAGATTGCTCCAAAACAGAAAATTTTCTCCAAAAAACCCTCATCCTGTTCTATGTTTTTCTGATGAGTTAAGATAACTTAAAAAGACATTAAGGGCCCTGTTCACTATGGGTGTCTCTAGCATTAGCAGAGAAGTGGCCTAGTGGTTAGCATGGCGGATGTTGGTCCTGGAAAACTGGATTCGATTCCCGCTGCAGGCACAGGCAGCTCCTTGTGACTCTGGGCAAGTCACTTAACCCTCCATTGCCCCAGGTACAAATAAGTACCTGTATATAATATGTAAGCCACATTGAACCTGCTATGAGTGGGAAAGCGTGGGGTACAAATGTAACAAAAATAAATTAGGGAGTGCTAAAAAGTGTGCGTGCCTACAGCACGGCTTAGTAAAAAGAGCCCAAAGGCATAGTGAATGGGAATGGAGGAAGTTTCTTTTTCCAGTATCTCTAGAGAATTTGAGTCTTAATGTTCAGCGATATAACAGTATTACTTTGCTTGCAAAAAAGCAATATTTTAGTAAACAGATTGAAGCTTCTCCCTCTTAACCTAGAGAATTATTTTCAGTAGTTAAGAAACTGACCTCCAAAGTGAACGTAAATAATAATTTAGATGAGTCTCCTACTGCTCAGGCATTTGTAGAAGGTTTTTCTAACAAGGGTCAAAATATTTTACAGTCATATTTTGATCAGACAATAATGCTGATTGAACAAGACTGTCCATTAATGGTTGACCAACGATGGTCTTCTTTTAAACTGACTGAAGAGGGCCAGGTGTTAATACTGTAGTTGTTCCACTGTCAAGTGTTCTTTTTGCTCTCTTGATGCACGTCATCAAGCTCTGACAGAAGTGACAGTTCTATGGCTGTAATTGCCAATAAATCCTTTAAGGAAGGCAAATGTTCTGATGCTTTGAAAAGAGCCACAGTAACACATTATTAAAAAATGAGTCCTTAGACACAAGGGTAATTGATAACTATAGACCCATCCCATCATTGCCTTTTACAGCAAAAATTGTTGAAAAAATTGATATACTCTCAAGTAGTTGATTTTGTTGATTCAAATAACATTTTAGACAATTATCAATTTGGTTTCCAAACCCATTATGATACAGAGACACTGTTGATTTCAGGATTAGACATGATTAGAACTGGTTTTCATAGAGGTACTCACTTCTTGTTGGTTACAATAGACATCTCTACTGTGTTTGATTCTGTGAACCATTCAATTTTGATCCGACATTTAAAATCTATAGGGATTGATAGGGTTTGTATTACAGTGTTTTTCTTCCTATATGTCTTCGAGAAAATATTGTGTGCTCAAAGGACAACAAAAATTATTATTTAAAAAAAAGGTCAACTGGGAAGCCCTGGAATTGACTCTATCATATTGTTGAATATCTTTTTACATTTGTTATGTATTTTGTTGAATTGTTTAGGATTACAATATAGAATCTATGCAGATGATAGTCAATTCTTTTTCAGTACTGAGAACTCTATCCCTGACAGCCTTGAGTTCCTGAAATTGTGTTTACATTTCATAAATCAATGGATGAAGGCAAACATTTAAAATTAAACATGTCGAAGACTCAAATCCTTTTCTTGTGAGGGTATCCTGTTCAGGAAGTTCCTACCTTTTTTCATATTGATGGGATTGATATTCCAGTATTAGTCCGGTATTTTAAAACTAAAATTAGTTAGGCAGTTAAAAGATTATCTATCTCCTACTAATTTTAGGATAATAATTCAATCTTTTGGTTACTCCTTTGTTCGATTACTGTAACAGCTTGTTGGTTGGTGTACCTAAAGACTATCTAAAATCACTTCAAATTGCTCAGAATTCAGCTGCCCATGATTTGTATGACCTTTCAAGATAGGAACATATTTCTCCAGTCTTGATTAAACTTCATTTGTTGCCAAAAAGAATTCAATATTAAAATTATGATAATCATTGTTAAAGTTTTAAATAAAGTTTTACTGGTACTAATTTATTCTACATTACATCTATATCAGCCTCCATGGCAGATACAAATCAAGGTCAGGTATACATATGAGTTTATCTTGTTGGGCAGACTGGATGGACCATACAGGCCTTTTTCTGCCGTCACCTACAATGTTACTAACAGGCTCATTTTCAAAAGAGATAGACGTCCAAAAAGTGACATAAGTCAGCATTTGGACGTTTATCTCATAGAAACATCCAAATCAGTATTATCAAAACCTCTTTTTGGATGTCTTTCTCTGAAGTCCGCCAGAGGGATGTCCAAATCTCAAGAGGGCTTGCCAGGGGTGTGTTCAAGGCGGGACTTGGGCGTTCTTAAGACATGGACATAATGGAACAAAACAAAGATATCTTGAACTAGACCTGTTTTTATTGCAAATAGCTGCAGTGGGAATGGAACCCACTTCCCCAGGATCAAAGTCTGCTGCATTAACCACTAGGCTATTCCTCTATTCTACATGAAAGGTGCCCCAAATGACCAGATGACCACTGGAGAGACTCGGGGATCACTTCCCCTTACTCCCCCAAATCACAAAACATTTTTTCAAACAGCATTTTTAAAGCAAAAAGATAGACTTTTTTTGTTAAAAAATGGCCTTTTCTGTTCTGATTTTGGACGTTTTACAAAAAATGTCTTTCTTCTATGTTTGTGCAGCGCTGCGTATGCTTTGTAGCACTATAGAAATGCTAAATAGTAGTAGTAGTAATGGTAGATTGAGCAGGCTACAAATCTGTAAAATAAATAAATAATCCAAGTCTGAGGTAACTGATTATTCAGCAATATATGATTTCCCCCATAATTTAAGGTCTAAATATTAAAAACAGGTAACAGTAAATTTCATTTCTTTGTATTTTATTTATTTGCAATCTCTAGGAAAAACTAAGCAGAGGGTTATATACATAGAGGGACATTTTCGAAAGAACATTCAAGTCAGAATTGGGATGTCCTGCTCATAACATCCAAAAAATATGGCCACCTCACAGCATTTTTGAACAGGAAAAACTTTGGGATTTCCTGTTCGAAAATACATGAGAAGGACATTCTTGCACTGAAAATGTTCAAAATGAACAGCCATTTTCCAAAATGAAATATCCAAAGTATGACCACCACAAAAGCAGGGACAAAAAAGTCTGTCTTGCATCTTTTGTACAAAAATGGCCACACAGATGTCCTTGCAGAGCATAGGAACAGCCTAGTGGTCCATGCAGTGGTCTTTAAACAATGGGACCCAGGTACTAATCCCACCTTAATTCTTTAAATGTTATTATGAGCCCTCCAGGAACAGATAAAAACCTATTGAACATAAAGGTACACCACTACAATAGTCATCATGCTTGCAGGTGTCTTATAAATTCAGGTATAGTTGGTATTTATGTGCTCCAGAAGGGCTCAATATTTGTGCAGAAACCTGTTCAAAGTCCACTGAACTGACCACTAGGCTACTCCTTATACTTGCTTGCTGCTCTATTAGGAACGGTCATAATACCTGAAGCTGTCATACAGCCTGGTATTCACTGTCACTTTCACTTCTTAGCGGGGGTGGGAGGGGGGTCAGTAACCAATGGGAGATTAAGGAGGGGTCAGGCCTTCATCCCTCCAGTGGTCAGTTGTTTCTATAGGAAATATTTTTGTATTCTGGATGTGCTTGAAAACAGGCCTACGTAATAACATCCTTCTTTGTTGCTTTGAACATTTCTTCCCTTCCCTTTCCATTATTGCTGAAAGATGTCCTAATTATGGGCCTGCCCTAATCCCACCCAAAACACACCTCCAACATGTCCCCTTGCTATTTGGATGGTAAGTTTCCCACATTAATATTTTTGCAAATTCTGCAAGCTAATGGCCAAATTAGCATGGGACCTGCAAACACATTTTTAAACAATCCTTTTCATGGATGTGGTAAGAATGGGCTTAGTGCTTGGGGAAGTCTTGCATTGGGACATGCTGAGACCATTTCTTAGTGCATCTTAGTAAAAGGGCCCCATTATTTTAAATTGTCAGATCATCAGAAGGTGAATCTGGCTAAACAACTTAGCACAGATGTTTTTTTCATCATAACTCTTCATAGATCCAATTTTATATTTAGTCTTTCAATTGCTTCAAAGAACAGAAGTGGATTATTCTACTCCATTCATGGGAACCCATTGGCTTTAATGTCAATATAGAGTGGAAAGCTTTCTATTAACATAACATAAGAAAAGCCACATTGGGTCAGACCAATGGTTCATCTAGCCCAATATCCTGTTTCCAACAGTGGCCAATCCAGTTCACAAGTACCTGGCAGAAACCCAATTAGTAGCACCATTCCATGCTAGCAATCCCAAGGCAAGTAGTGGTTTCCCCTTTGTTCATCTCAATAATAGACTATGGATTTTTCCTCTAGGAATTTGACCAAACCTTTTTTTAAACCCAGATACATTAACCACTATTACAACATCCTCAGCAAATGAGTTCCAGAG
Source organism: Microcaecilia unicolor (assembly GCF_901765095.1). Classification (NCBI taxonomy): domain Eukaryota; kingdom Metazoa; phylum Chordata; class Amphibia; order Gymnophiona; family Siphonopidae; genus Microcaecilia; species Microcaecilia unicolor. Next base: position 421,824,642 of record NC_044033.1, read on the forward strand.
CTTAACCATTCTTTGAGTGAAAAAAAAAATGTTTCCTCCTATTTGTTTTAAACGTATTTCCATGCAATTTCATTAAGTGTCCCCTGGTCTTTGTACTTTTTGAATGAGTGAAATATTGATTCACCTCCACCCGCTCCACACCACTCAGGATTTTGTAGACCTCAATCATATCTCCCCTCAACTGTCTCTTTTCCAAGCTGAAGAACCCCTAACCTCTTTAGCCTTTCCTGATATGGAAGCAATTCCATCCCCTCTATCATTTTGGCTGCTCTTCTTTGAACCTTTTCTAATTCCTTTTGATATATGTATCCGTCTGTTCTTGGTAGTATTAGGTATGGATACATGTTTTATGCAAAAGGAAGTACTTTTTTTATTAAAATATTTAATTTGCGGGGTTACATGGCCCTCTTGAAGCCCTATAGAAGGTATGTTTAGTGCTGGGCGGCTTTTTGAAATGCACTAATGGCAGTGTTTTTAGAGAATTCAGGATTTGATAAAGTGACTGTGTGCATGGGGGGGTGGGGGTGGGGGGGGGGTTAATGGAGTATTTCTGACCATTGATGTTTTTTCTTGAGTAAACTAATTACCATTACTTTGAATAGCTTTAACATTAAGGCTCATCGAGGTCTTTTCTACATATTTTCCCACTCTTGCTTCCTGTTTTTTTTTAATTATTATTATTTCTATAAATCTGAATGTTTTTTGTGGCATAGTTCATTTAGCATTCAGCTCCTAGTTATTTATTGATAAAATTAGTGCATGGCCCATGAATTCCGAAAATGGAAAATCAGCCATTTTCCAGCTGCACTAAAAATGACCTTAGTGCACGGGAAAGACCCAGGTAAGGGTACACTAAGACCACGTTTTAGTGCAGCTTTGTAAAAGGACCCCTTATATGGAAAATATACTCCAAATCAATGAAATTTAGGCTCCGATCAATTTAATTGATTTGGAGTATGTTGTCCAGATAACTGATTTATGAACATATTTTTGAGCAGAATTTTTTTTTAATTTAAGCTATATACAACAAAATTAGGGCCATGTTTACTAAGGCCCGTTAGTGTTTTTAGCGTGCCTACAATTAGCATGTGCGCTAACCATGTAGGTGCCTATAAGGATATTGTAGGCACGTACATGGTTAACGTGCATACATGGTCAATGCGTGTTAAAGATTTTAACGCGCCTGTATCATGGCTTAGTAAAAGGGCCCCTGAGTTTGACGTGTGCCAAATCCCACAGTAGAAAATATTTTTCTGTTTTCTACCACAAGGAGTGTTCCTAGCTGTAATTGGAAGCATGGCCACATTGGCACACACTGCATGGTTACTGCACGAGTAGCATGTGAGCCCTTACCGCTAGGTCAGTGGCTGGTGGTAAGGACTCAGGCCGTAAATAGGCGTGCGCTAGTTTTAATTTTTGTGCACGCCCATTTCCCGGCCCATTAAAAATGGCCATTTTCTGAGCCGCTCTAAAAAGTGGCCCAGCGTGTGCCAAAAAGATGCCCCCACACTACCGCAGGCCACATTTTACTGTGGCTTTGTAAAAGGACCCCTAAATTGTTAGCCCTTTTGGGACAGGAAAATTACCTAATGTAAAACTCACCTTGATCTACTACTGAGAGGGTGTGAGCAGAATCCAGATTAATAAGTAACTTTTGCAGCAGCTGTGATGTACTGTAGAATTATTCCCCTCTGGGTAAATGATGCTGCAGATGTTTTTTTCAGGCAATCTGTTGAAATGAAACAATAGTTCTGAAGATCTCTGTCAGCAGACTACAATTTAAAATGTCTTTTGTTTAATAATGACCACTCAGAATGGTTTGGTAAAATAGTTTAATAAGCAATATGCACTGTAAAGCAGGCCGGTGAAACCATGCCCAATGATTCCAAGCCAGGGGTATAATTTTACCGTGAGTGCAAAGAAAATAATGCAAACAATGAAGACATTTGAGTTATTCTCCACAGATTGATCAAAAGAAACTTTTCTGTAAACATTGCACTAAGCGCAGCAAGATCTTTAGAAACAGCATGATTTTAATTCATAAACATCTGCTCTAAGTCCAAGGAGATTAGGAAAGGTCCAGTTAAGGAAACAGCATAATTAAAGTTTCCAAATGTTCAGAATACTTTTCCAGCCATGTAGGTTTGCCCAACTGATAGCATGATTTGACAAGTCTAGCATTATTTTCGTCTTTTCTAAAATGAAGACAAGGGCATAGATAAAACGAAAATGATCCTGCTCCTTTTGTAAATGATTACACAAATGTAACCTGTAATGGAAGCTGTCATATCAAACCTATAAATGGCAAGTGACCGACTCACCTGCAAATGCGCAGTAGAGACTTCCCTCTCTGTCCCGCCCCCACGTCAAGACGTGATGACGGAACAGAGAGGGAAACTCTGCGCTGAGGAGGAGTGCAGTCACTGCCACACGGACCGTCGACGCTGCCGCTAATGGTACCGCTACCCCCCCCCCCCGGAGGTCGCCGCTGCCGCTGCCGCGCCCCCCCTGCAGGTCGCCGCTGCCGTCCCCCCCCCCAAGGTCGCAGCCAACCCCCTCCACCAGGCCAGGCCCTCTCTTCTACATTTAACTTACAGCGCCGAAACCGCAGGCAGATCAGCTCCCGTCGGCCTTCCTTCCCAGCCTGTGTGCCCCGCCCTCGCTGACGTTACGTCACACGAGGGCGGGACACAGGCAGAGAAGGAAGGCCGACGGAGCTGATCTGCCTGCGGTTTCGGCGCTGTAAGTTAAATGTAGAACAGAGGGCCCGGGTGGAGGGGGCCGGTGGCGATCTCGGGGGGGGGGGGGGGGGCGATAGCAGCGACCTCGGGGGGGGGGGGGAAGGCAGGAGAAATGCTCAGAAGGAGGAGGGGGGGCCTTGCAGCTGGCTGGGAGGGATGGAGGGGGGTGCCCTTGGAGCTGGGAGGGAATCGGGCCTTGGAGCTGGGAGGGAGGGGCCAGTGGCGACCTCGGGGGGGGGGGGGCGGTAGCGGCGACAACAGCGACCTCGGGGGGGGGGGGGAGGGGAAGGCAGGAGAAATGCTCAGAAGGAGGAGGGGGGCCTTGGAGCTGCGAGGGAGGGGAAGGGAGGGACGGAGGGGGCCTTGGAGCTGGCTTGGACGGGGGGGCCTTGGAGCTGGGAGGGGAGGGAATGGGGCCTTGGAGCTAGGAGGGATGGAGGGACTGGGGGCCTTGAAGCTGGCAGAGAAGGAGGGAGGATGCTGGACATGGGAGGTCAGAAGTAGGGGGGCCTTGGAGCTGGGAGGGATGTACAGAGGGGGGCCTTGCAGCTGGCTGGGAGGGATGGAGGGGGGGCCCTTGGAGCTGGGAGGGAATCGGGCCTTGGAGCTGGGAGGGAGGGGCCGGTGGCAACCTCGGGGGGGGGGGAGCGGTAGCGGCGACAACAGCGACCTCGGGGGGGGGAGGGGAAGGCAGGAGAAATGCTCAGAAGGAGGAGGGGGGCCTTGGAGCTGCGAGGGAGGGGAGGGACGGAGGGGGGCCTTGGAGCTGGCTCGGACGGGGGGCCTTGGAGCTGGGAGGGGAGGGAATGGGGCCTTGGAGCTAGGAGGGAGGGAGAGACTGGGGGCCTTGAAGCTGGCAGGGAAGGAGGGAGGATGCTGGACATGGGAGGTCAGAAGTAGGGGGGCCTTGGAGCTGGGAGGGATGTACAGAGGGGGGCCTTGCAGCTGGCTGGGAGGGATGGAGGGGGGCCCTTGGAGCTGGGAGGGAATCGGGCCTTGGAGCTGGGAGGGAGGGGCCGGTGGCGCCTCGGGGGGGAGCGGTAGCGGCGACAACAGCGACCTCGGGGGGGGAGGGGAAGGCAGGATAAATGCTCAGAAGGAGGAGGGGGCCTTGGAGCTGCGAGGGAGGGGAGGGACGGAGGGCCTTGGAGCTGGGAGGGGAGGGAATGGGGCCTTGGAGCTAGGGAGGGAGGGAAAGACTGGGGGCCTTGAAGCTGGCAGGGAAGGAGGGAGGATGCTGGACATAGGAGGTCAGAAGTAGGGGGGCCTTGGAGCTGGGAGGGATGTACAGAGGGGGGCCTTGCAGCTGGCTGGGAGGGACGGAGGGGGGGCCCATGGAGCTGGGAGGGAATCGGGCCTTGGAGCTGGGAGGGAGGGAAGGAGGAAGGGCGGGGAGCCGAGGGGAGGGAGGGAGGGAGTATACATCAAAATAGAGCATACCAATACTTGCCCGTTTTAACGGGCTTACCGCTAGTATTCTATATTCCGTATGACTGTAGATGAGTTCCATGAGGAAAAGATTGCAGTTATATTTGCAAACAAACCGGACAGAAGTAAAAATGAATCCCATTTCTGTCATTTTAATATTTTCTTCATAAAATCTTACCTGTGGTAGGAAAGAAATATGCCATAATTGTGCCATGCTGTGAATGACACCTGTACGGCAGGAATGTGCACGGTAAAACAAATCTGGGTTGGTTCATTTTGAATCCTGAAAATCTTTTGCATTCAGTTCCATTAAAGCCAATGGGAGAAGTAATTTTGGACTTTTAACAGTGGGGTTTTGCATCCATTTTTAATGCTTAAGACTTGTTGACAAGCATTACCTGCTGAGGCATCAGCATTCCAATAAACCAGATGTGGCATGACCAACCCTATTGCACAAAAAGATGGGCAGAGGGTACCAACAGTTGCATGATTATCCCAAGCTAACATGAGAGAGGCAAAGTACCACAACATTGGCATGGAAACTTCAATCCTCGGCGGCATGCAGCAAAGATGAACCAGCAGGGGTTAGGTTAGGGTCCAGTGCTTTGTGGAGAAATTAGTTCATTCATGGGTCCTTTTACTAAGGTGTGCTGAAAAATGGCCTGCGCTAGTGTAGGTGCATGTTTTGGATGCACATAGATCCATTTTTCAACACACCTATAAAATTGCCTTTTTAAACATTTTTTGGCCGAAAAGGGACATATAGCAAAATAAAAATTGGCACGTGTACATTTTGGGTCTGAGATCTTACCATCACCCATTCACTTAGCAACAAGGTCTCACGCATTTTCCAGCGCGTGTAGCGGGACTCACGTAAAAAATGAACTTTCCCTCCCGGGCCATGTGGTAGCCGGACAGTAGTTCCAAATTGATGCACGTTGTGTACGCGTATGTGCCAACGCGGCTTAGTAAAAGGGTACCTCAAGTATTTCCTGGGAGAACTCAATACAAGAGCCTACTCACTATTGCAGTGCCAGGAAGATCATGTGAAAGGATTTAGGACTCTTACTTTGAAACAAAGATGTGAATGTAAGTTCATCAGTACTGTTCCCAAAGAGCTACTGTTGAGCCAGTCTCAAAACAATGTGATTGTAACATGTGAAATCAATCAATCAATCAATAAATACAGGCATGCAGACCCCCAAGGACACTGGGAATGGACAAAGAAGCTGGCTTGACAGAATCGAGAGTTTTTAAATTGAATTTTCTCTAGCACTGACATAAAAATAGGACTAGATTCTATATGTCATGCTTCTGATTTACCCAACGTCACAAAGAATACAATTGGCAGAAGCAGGAACTGAACCCTTGCTTCTCAGCTAATTACTCTAACCACTAGGCTACATTCTCTCTTTCCAAAATAGTTCTATATCTATAGTAGAAGCACTATTTCTTCATTTCATTTCTTCACTAGGATTTGGTGTGATAGTCAGTACTTAACTGGCTTTATGGCACTGCATAAAGATAGAACTGACTTTTATGTGGTTCTATTTATGCAGTTATGCTGGGCACTTAAGTGCTGACTCCAACCCGGAACACCCTCAAAATAACCAGTTTAGACATAGACACGAACCGGACATCTTCAGTGGGACTAGTCAGTTAAGTGCCGCAGAAATAGCCTCAAACAGCCAATTTAACCGGTCAGGAGCCGTTTCTGGCTCATTAAATCACTTTGAATATCAGTCTGCTAACTTTTATATTTCACCAAATTAAGTGATACGGATCTAGGTAGATTCCATAACATATACCCATATATACTACAAATGTTGATGACAATCAGTGTTTGTTTTAAAATGATAACAGAAAGGTATTACTACTACTACTACTATTTAACATTTCTAAAGCGCTACTAGGGTTACGCAGCGCTGTACAATTAACATAGAAGGACAGTCCCTGCTCAACGAGCTTACAATCTAAAGGACAAATGGACAGTCAGTCAGTAGGGGCAGTATAGATTTCCTGAAAGGTATAAAGGTTAGGTGCCGAAAGCAACATTGAAGAGGTGGGCTTTGAGCAGGGATTTAAAGATGGGTAGGGAGGGGCACAAGAAAATCTTTTTCAGTTGGAAAGATGTTCTAGAACAAGGGGTCATGATATAAGACTCCAAAGTATTGCATTTAGGCACAATATCAGAAAGAGTCATTGGTGCATGAAGGTGGTGGAGGCCAAACCAGTAACTTAAAAAGGCATGTAATAAGGATAGTTGCAAAATGTGAGAGTGGAAGTTAGGGATCTCATTTTGTGTTGTTATTTTTGCCAAAGTCTGGAATTTTTTATGTCATTAATAGTGCACACTCTTCCTAAAGAATATGCAATTTTTTTGCATGAGTTCACACTATCCACAAAGAGTTACTCTTTCAAAAGAACTCACCCTTGTGAATAGTGCACACTTTTGGTGAGTATATGCTCTTTTGGAAGATTATGCATTCTTTCAAAAAAATGCATACTACTAATGATATTGTTTCAGTAACACCTCCCAAAAATTACTGAACACAACCAAACAATTCTCTAAATAACATGGAAAACAATAAAAACATTTTTGGAGGACCATTTGCACATATGCACTATACTTGACAGCTCTGAGAACATGAACAGCAAAACCATTTTTTATTATAAAATGTTAAATGTAATTTTTTTGGGGGGGGAGGGGGGAGAGACATTTCAAATAGAGAGAGAGAGAGGGAGGGAGGCCATCTTAGGAAGAGAAGGACAGATATCATGAGGTAGCTATGCTAAGGGACATGAAAGGATGGCAACTAGATGATGCTAGTATACTTGAAGTCAAATGCCAGGCCCACAAGGGTGCCCACATGTGCCCTAGAATACACTTAGCCTCTTGGTGTGCTCCTCTATGACCTTTAGTCTCCAGTCCAGAGCCTTCTGCTATTGGACTATTTCCTGCATCAATGAAGCTAGTGCCCATCTTCTACAGCACCTGGGGTTTCAGACTGAGCTCCATCCCAACATGCCACAAGGGATGGTGCATTGGCTGAATGAAGGGCAGGAGATGGGGGCTGCTGGAGGACCTGAGCCACCTCCTGGTGACTGTCAGCTTCTTCTTGGGGTGGCAGAGCAGAACATCCATGGATGAGTGAATAAGGTTGAGGGAGTTCAGAGGGATGTTACTTTGTCTGACTATTTTAAAATGAAGACCTGACATGGAATGCTGTTGGGCACAGGGATTGTGGATCTCTCAGGATATTGCCAAACACATCTTTAGAGACAAAGTAACAAAGTAAATGATGGAAGATAAAAAGATAAAGACCTGTATGGTCTATCCAGTCTGTCCAGCAAGGCAGCCAGAGCTGCAACTTATAGTCGTTCATCCTTAAATAATGGTTAACAACAGGTTATAAACACTGGTTGGCAATTTGATGTCATGCCAACAACATTAGAAAGTGAAATATGATGGAACAATATATTTTCTAACCAAAGCACTGTTAACAGTATTTAAGTTGCTATTTAAGATGTCTCCCCTCCTCCTTGAGTTGTACAGTACCCTCATTCACAGCTTATGACCATAAAGTGATACATACTGGAGATACCGCATCTTCATCTATATTTTTGCCATTTGCGGGACCTGGACCCAGTGGCTTACCAAGGGGGGGGCGGTAGGGGTGGTCCGCCCCGGGTGCACACCACTGGGGGGTGTCGCGGCGCACGCCTGCTGCGAGAGTTCGCTAACATCTCTCGTTCGCTGCAGCTCCCTCTGCCCTGGAACAGGTTACTTCCTGTTCCGGGGCAGAGGGAGCTGCATCGAACGAGCAAAGTTAGTAAACTCACAGGAGGCGCACGCTGCAGCACCCCCCCCAGTGGCATGCACCCGGGGGGGGGGCTCTTTCGCGGGGGGGGGGGGGTCCGCGCTGCATCGGGGGGCGCTGCACCGCCTCGGGTGTTCGCCCCCCTAGGAATGCCACTGCTTGACCATAGAGGTTTGTCTGGCATTGGCCTTAGTTCCCACTACTCTTGCCCAGAAACACCCCAACACGCCATGTGTTTCCATCCTCTTTCTATTCAGCCATCCCCTGTGTTTATGCCATGCATTTCTGAATTCCCTCACTGTTTTTGACTGTACTACTTCTCCTGGAAGACTGTTCCAGACATCCACTACTCTCGTTGTGAAAAACTATTTCCCGACATTACTCCAGAGTCTACTGCCTTGCAACCTCAATTCATGTCCTCTAGTTCTACTGCCCCTACATCTGTGGAAGAGGTTTGTATGTATATTAATACATTTCAAGTAATTGAATGTCTGTATCATGTGTTCTCTATTTCTTCTTTCCTCTAGTATATACATATTCAGGTGTTACAGTCTCTTCTGCATCTTCTAGCACAAACCCTGTACCATTTTATCACCTTCCTCTGAACCATCTCAAGTCTTTTTATGTCCTTGGAGAGATACAGCCACCAAAATTGGACTTAATTCTCCAAGTGGGGCTTCATCAATGACTTGTACAAGGGCATTAACATATTCTTTCTTCTGCTGGTTATGCCTTTCTCTATGCAGTCTAGCATTCCTTCTGTTAACAGCCACTGCCTTGTCACACTGTTTCGCCTCCTTGAGATCCTCAGGACACTATCACCCTAAGATCTTTCTCCTTATCTGTGTGACAGTCTCTTGCCCCATAACACATTCTGTTCTTTTGGATTTCTACACCCATAGTGTATCACTTTGCACTTCTTCACATTAAATTTAAATTGCCAAACATTAGATCATTCTTCTAACTTTTGTAGATCCCTTCTGATGTTGTCCACTCCCTCTGGGATGTCCACTCTGTTGCAAATCTTGGTGTCATCTACAAAAAAGCAAACTTTTTCTCTCAACCTTCAGAAATGCAGGGCTTTTTTTGAGGGGGTACTGAGTACCGGCACCTTTTCCAGTGTCTGCTAAAATTGACCCATGGACCCCATGTTTTAATGAAAGAGCTCGGGCTCTACACACCAATTCTGCCTTGTCATAGATTCTGTGACCTGGTTGCAGGGGTCCTGGTTATTGTGGGGTCAGGTGGATCCCCTCAGTGATCACCTCACCCCTGAAGGGTGGCCTAGCATTTGAGTACCGCATCTTTTTTACCAGCTAAAACACACTGCAGAAATGTCACTCACAAATATGTTGAATAGAATCAGCCCCAGTACCAATTTCTGAGGCACTCTGCTACCTACCTTTCTATCCTTTGAGTAAATTCCATTTACCACCCACCCTCTGTTAGCTATCAGTCAGCCAGTTCAGTGTCCATAAAAAACATGCATCTTGCAAAAACATTTTCAGAACATGTAATTTTCCACTCGATAATGTTCAATATCAATGGGTTTTTTACACAATGCTGTACTTATCTTCTCTTATAGTCAGCAAATGCAGAGCACTGCCCGCAACTCCTTGAGCCAATCTCCTTGCTCCAGGACCAACGTTAGCCAGTGATTCGCTTTAGCTGCTTCAGGCCAGTATGTTTTATGATATTGTATTGTTAAAATTGGATTCTTACAACAAATTACTTTTCATATGTATATTCTTTGTTATGTATCCTATACTGTTTATTGTAAGCCACATTGAACTCAACTTGTTTGGGATAATGTGGGATATAAATGTCACAAATAAATAATTCATTCATCCATTAAAGGCCCACACAACGGGGCTATCAAAAAAAGAGGAGAAAAACTCAAAACACTGCTCTAGCAAATCTCAACATTTTAAACACTTCTTTGTCTCTCACAGATTACAACAACGTGTATGCTTCTCACTGCTGTCTACTGCTCTCACACTGTTACAAAATGGCCACCCCACTTATAAGGTGACTGAGACGCCCTCAAGAAACTCCTCCAATCAGCTGCACAAAAAAAGTGGCACATTCAATACGTGAATTTAAACCTATAGGTTCTAAAGACTTAAGCATACAAATTCATTTTGCTCTCTCTGTACCCTCACAGACGACCTATCATCCAAACGTTTTCTTATAACAGCAATAGCAGTATTCTATGTCTACTGCGTTGCTGTTTTAAGAAAAAGTTTTGGATGATAGGTCGTCTGTGAGGGTACCCACTTCATTCATTATACAATTGATTCAATTGGCAATGAAGAAGAAATTTTTCCAGTTTGATGTTATGTTATAATTTCCTTTTGTAAACCAAAATCCACCCAAGATAGTTTACATTTTGCAGAAGTAATCGAGCCATCTTGATTCTGAATATACTGTGTATGAGCAGTGAAGGAAAGAAATTAACTATGAAGGTGTTTCTGAGAATTAGTATTAGTTCAGTGATATATGTTGGACAGAGCAATGCATGTGCTTGGATAGTAACCAAGAATACTACCCATAGTTATCAGATTTCTCTTGTACTAAGTGAGGGTTCAGAAGGTGAATAATTGAAATTCATGCAGGCATCAGCCACAACTATTTGATTATCCTCTATAGACTTATAGGAAGACTTACAAATGCAAGAATGGGAAAGCACTTCATGAATCTATTAGATTAGGAATTCAACTGGCTGTAGAGCTGATGGCTTTACCAGATACTGATCAAGAATCTGTCATTTACTTCTTAGATCAGTTATTTGTAAGATAGATAGGGAATAACAATTTTTCAGCACCTATTCAATGACGTGTCCTGCATATGTGAAAGGTAATTCTATATAGGGGCGTCTTTAATGGGGAGCACCTAAATTGCAGCCAGCAAAATGTAAATATGCATTCCATAAAGGGCATGTAAACTGGGCCACCCTTTACAGAATACACATATATTTTACCAAATGTAAGTGGTATATGTAATGAGGTTTCCAGTGATTAGGGATGGGCAGTCATAACATCATTGTGTTGTAAATAGAGGCAGACCAAAACCAGTCGTTTTGGACTGACACCGAATCTGTGGCCCCAAACTTCACCGCTCAGTTTCAGCCAGAACTGAAGCTATAACCACAACTGTGGCCTCACCCCCTGCTGCCACCACAAGTCTATCCACAAGCTAGTCTTCCCCTGACAGAAAACCCATCCCCCGGGTTGTCTACCACCCCCACCCATAGGTCCTTCCTTAGCCTACCTTCTAAAAGCCCTGTTGACTTAGAGGCCTCTTCAAGGCCAGAACATCCCGAGTTGTTCCTGCCTCCGCTGGCTGCATTGTAAAAATGGCAGCCACAGTAAATGTTGCCCACTATTTTCACAATGCTGCCAGTGGGGACAGGACAACTTAGGATGCTCCTGCCCTAAATATGCCACCAGACCAATGGATTTGTAGAAGGTAGGATAGGGAGGCATATGGTGGGGGGTGAGGATGAGGGTGGAGATCGGTAGGCAGCTACAGGGCAATGGGTTCTCTGTTGGGAAGGAAGGCTGGCTCAAAGGGATGGATTTGCAGCAGTGGCAGGGGATGGGGGGAGGGGGGGGGGAAGCACAGTTTTGGTCTCTGCCAAAAATGCACAAGCATTTCAGCTGAAGCCTGAACCCAGATTTTTGGTCAGTTTTGGTGCCAATCCAAACTGAAACCAAATTAGGTCGGTGTCTAGTTATTAACAATTTTCTCTGTTATTTCCTGCCATTGCCAAATGAAATGGCAGGTTACGTTTGCCAACAACAGGTTTGACAATAACAGGAGGCTGCCCCATGATCCAATCTCCCTCCCCATTATCAAAGACCCTTCCCCCTGCAATCCAAGAACCTCTCCAAAAGCCCTCTCCCCCAGGTCTATCTGAATCCCTGGTGGTCTAGCTGGGGGGGGGGGGGGGGGTATGTTGGAGCAGGTGCTGGGAAAGGGATGTGACAGGTCATATATGACTCAGCAGCACAAGGGCACATCCCAACTCACCTACTACTACTACTACTTATAATTTCTATAGCGCTACTAGACGTACGCAGCGCTGTACACTTGAACATGAAGAGACAGTCCCTGCTCGACAGAGCTTACATCTTAATTAGGACAGACAAACAGGACAAACCAGAGATAAGGGAATATTAAAGTGAGGATGATAAAATAAGGGTTCTGAACAAGTGAACAAAGGTTAGGAGTTAAAAGCAGCATCAAAAAGGTGGGCTTTTAGCTTAGATTTGAAGACGGTCAGAGATGGAACTTGACGTACAGGCTGAGGAAGTCTATTCCAGGCATATGGTGCAGCAAGATAAAAGGAACGGAGTCTGGAGTTAGTGGTGGAGGAGAAGGGTGCAGATAAGAGAGATTTACCCAGTGAACGGAGTTCCCAGGGAGGAATGTAGGGAGAGATGAGAGTGGAGAGGTACTGAGGAGCTGCAGAGTGAATGCACTTATCTCTCTATATAAAAGGCAACACCAACGTTCTATGAAGCCTCCAGCCGGAAGTGTGAAGGGGGCGAGATATCCGGTTTCCCTATGAGTGTCTGCCCCGCCCTCTCTGTAACACAGACAGTGAAGGAAAACAGCAGAGCACGAAATCAAATCGCTGGCTCTGTAACAGTAAAGGACTCAGAGGGGGGAGGGGAGAGAGGCCAGAGGGCAGGGACATACACACTCCCACATGCACACAGAAGAAAACATTGCTAGCCCCTGTTTCATTTGCATCAGAAACGGAGCTTTTTTACTAGTAGGTCAATAAGAGGAGTTTGAACTGTATGCGGAAATGGATAGGAAGCCAGTGAAGTGACTTGAGGAGAGGGCTAATATGAGCATAACGACCCTGGCTGAATATTAGTTGTGCAGCAGAATTTTGAACAGATTGAAGAAGAGAAAGAGGGCTAAGTGGGAGACCTGTGAGTAGCAAGTTGCAGGTAGTCTAAGCGAGAGGTGATAAAAGCGTGGATGTTCAGTGTACAGCGCTGCGTATGTCTAGAAGCGCTATAGAAATGATAAATAGTAGTAGTAGTAAAGTTGTGTACATTCAAACAAACTAAGCAAGTACCCAGGACAACAAGATCTGTTCTGCAATTTCTTCAAGATAATTGCTAAGATAAGTGATTTTTGGATGTTGAGACATTGAATTTAAATGTTTAAAAAGTGTTTGTATGGTGCAGGTGAAATAATGGATGGATGATGATATCCTGAGTCAGGTGCTGCCCGGTTTTGTATGGTCCATCTCTCACCGTTTGTTTATGGTTGGGATATATTTAAGGTGTTAGAGATCTAAGAATGGCATGTTTAGTAAAGGATTTGTTCCTTCCAATCTAATGTCCCAGCAGCTACCATCCTCTGATGTGATATGGTCAACTGGGACTAAAAAGGATGGCTGTTGCTGCTCCCCCCTTCATGATGCAACTCTTGGGGCTGAAGAAGTTAGTGCTGCCCAGCTCTATTCAAATTTTCTCATGTCTCCACTTGCATTGGCCATCCCTGGCCCTGGTCAGGATTTTGACCATTGTGGTTCTGCAGCTTCTTGTACAGTGTCTAGTTACATGGGGTAACCAGACACTGTAATGCACAGTCAAGTGTGGTTTCTATTGGTTGGGCCAACTCAGTATCATTTTCCCTTATACAACTGCTATTGCTGGTGGTGCAACCATAGAAAAAACAACAGAGACATATGAGTATGAGATGGAAAGCTGCTAAGTAGGTGAGAACTAAAATGAGGGAGATTGAAGACTGCAGGGTAAAAGGGGTAAAGAGGAGTAAATCTAGCTGTAGATACATAGACCAGCAGACTAAAGAAACAGACAAATGATGAAAGATCAATTTCAGAAGAAATAGAGGGGAGGAAGGAAAGAACACACAGGAAAAGAATAACAGGAAATGGAAAAAAGACCCTGGAAAAACACTTAGGAAAAGTTCAACAAGGAGAAAATGGAAAAAGCGATTGGGACCATTAGAAACAGACAAGGAGGCACAAACGTTTTTGATAATCAGAATATATCAGCTTTGGGAATGTGGATGTCTTATACCTTTCGTATATTACTCAGTACAGGACAATAAATTTAGGAGCATAATCTTTATAGAATAAGGACCTTAGCAGCTTAAAGATAACCAGTTATATCGTGTGATATAACTGGCTATCCACTGGTTTTTAAAGTGAGAGCAGCGAACTTAGCTGGAATAACTTTGACAGGTCTCACTTTAAGTGGCTAGCACTGAATATCAGCATGACCAGTTAAAATCGGACTGGCCAAAGTTAAACCGGATATTCAATGCCGGTCACCGGAAACGGACCGTCATTGAATATTTAGGTTTAGGGTCGATCACGGGAGACAGCCCGGCTGTCTTCCACAGTCTGAATATCAGGGCCAATGATTTAAAACTTTGTGAAAACATTCTCTGTAATTACTACTGCTAATGCAAATGATAATGATGATGATAAAGTATTCTTTGCTATAGGGAAGTCAAGTGTTTCAGAAAAAGATTCCTTTGATCAATACCCGCAGACTCAGCTAAAAGGATCAGTAATATTGCAGCCTGGCCCTGATTTGAAGGAACTTTTTATCAAACTGAACGATCTACTTCCTGATGTGTAGTTGTTGAACACCTCTTTTTTTTTAGCTGTCACATGAGTGACAGTCATTTTCAAAATTTAGTTTTACTATAAGTGAAGTAGTTTGAATTGCAGAGAAACAAAATTGTTGGGATAAAAGTATTACCAATAGTTGCATTCACTGTAGTTAAGGTACTTTTACTTTTTACTCAAAAAGTATTATATTAGGCAGTAACTTTTTAACTTAAGTAAATTATGTAACATGTTCTTCAATGTACTTTTACTTAGATATTAAAATATACATTTATATTTACTTTAAGTACTTTGACCTAGTACTTTGCTGCCTGGATGTCTCAGTGCCATCTGAAACTGAACATGGCCAAGACTGAACTTCTTATCTTTCCCCCTAAACCCACCTCTCCTCTTCCCCCATTCTCTTTCTCTGTGGATAAACCTCTCATCCTCCCTGTCTCATGAGCTCATAATTTTGGGGTCATCTTTGACTCCTCTTTCTCTTCTCTGTACATATTCAACTGACTGCTAAAACCTGTTGTTTCTTTATAACATCTCCAAAATGTGTCCCTTCTTTTCTGAGCACACTATCAAAACTCTTATCCACATTCTTATCACCTCTCACTTAGACTACTGAAACTTGCTTCTCACAGGTCTCCCACTAAGCCAGCTCTCTCCCCTTTAATCTGTTCAAAACTCTGCTGCATGACTTATATTCCATCAGTCGTCACTATGCTCATGTTAGCCCTCTCCTCAACTCACTTCATTGGCTCCTATCCATTTTCGCATACCATTCAAACTCCTCTTATTGACATACAAGTGCATTTACTGTGCAGCTCCTCGGTACCTCTCCACTCTTATCTCCCCCTACACTCCTCCCCTGGAACTCCATTCATTGGGTAATTTCTCTTATCTGTACCCTTCTCCTCCACTGCCAACTCCAGACTTTGTTCCTTTTATCTTTCTGTTCCATATGCCTGGAATACACTTCCTGAGCCAGTACGTCAAGTTCCATCTCTGGCCATCTTCAAATCTAGGCTAAGAGCCCACCTAACCCCTATTCACTTGTTCAGTACCCATGGATGTCTGTTTTATCATTCCCATCTTAAGTAATTCCCTATCCCTTATTTGCCCTGTTTGTCTGTCTTGATTAGATTGTAAGTTCTGTCAAGCAGGGGCTGGCTGTTACGTGTTCAGTGTACAGTGTTGCGTATATCTAGTAGTGCTATAAAAATGAGAATTAGTAGTTGTAGTTGCTGTTTGAATCCTGGACATTAGTGCGTTTTAGTATGACGTGTTTACTATATAATTTTGGAATGTGTTTTTACTTTTGTACAATTTTGTATTAATTCCAAAGTACTTGCTAGTGGACAATTTGAGTTGCTGTTACTGAGATGACCCCAGAATTTGCATATTAGGTCCATTGTACTTCACCTATGAAAATATAATTATGGTTCTCTATAGTTGTGCATATTTTATAGGTCAATAAAAATAAAATTTTAAAAAATCAGTTGGGTGGTAGAGCTAAATTTCATGTTGATATAAATTGGTTTATTTCTGTTATGTAAATGTTTTGTGAAATAATAATACTAATAGGTTGGACAGTGGAAAGTAGTCACATCATTGGAAGGATCTGTGTGTGGCTCACTGCCCCACCCCTTACTCCACCTAACACTGTCCATGCCTTTGCTTCTGCCTCCCCAAACAAGTGGGTCACTGGCTGCCTACAACAGCACAGCAGGTCAGGACAGGAGGAAGTGAAAAGCAGAGAAGTTAGGATGGTAAAGAGGAACAGGTAAGGAGGCACTGAGTACATATATGTCAGGCTATGCATAGGAAGTAAGAAGTAAGGGGAAATAGGATAAGGGGAATAGAATATAAAGATATTAAGGGAAAGAGGGAGGCTGAGAAAGAAGTGAAGGTAGTTGAGCAGAAAAGAAAACATAGTGTGGACAGTTCGGGTAGGAAAGAGAATTTTGAGGACTGTCTGGGAGGAGAAGAATATGGGTGACATGGATGATCAGCCTAGAATGGAAGGCACAGAGTTTGGTATAGATTGACTATGGGAGAATAGAAGAGTGAGGTACAGGGCCGATTTATGGATATTGTGGCCCTAAGCTGTAACATTTAAGAGGTCCATCCCCTCAATTAAATAGAAAGTAAATTTTAGATTTAATAGACAACAAATACAGAAATTATAAAACAACAAACAATAGTCAATAATAAAAAAACAATCATTACAATTATTCTATATTGTAATTTTTATTATTTACAGAAGCATTTTTTTTTGGGGGGGGGGGGGGGGAGCATGATGGTCCTTGTAGTGTGAGGCCCTAAGCTGTAGCATGTGTAGCTTATATATAAATCCAGCCCTGGTCTTTTGGTGGATTAATACTTAAGCACATCTGGATTATTGTGAGTTTATAGTCTTGATTCCTATGATGGTTTATTTCCTGATTTTTTTTTTCAAATTATGTGGACTAGCCTGTTTTCTCTGTTATGTTTTGTTTTACTTATTGTACTAAATTTCAAATAAAAATAAATCCAGCCCTGATGAGGTAGAAGTAAATTGGTATTGGTATGAGCTAGAGCTAAGGAGGGAAGAGAGGACTGCTGGGACTTTCAGTGCTTTTCTAGCTCTCTTTTAAACACATGAGTTTTCCCTGTGTGTGGAGCTGCCAAGTTACTGAATTCCAAATTTTAAACCAGTCCTAGGTTTCTGACAGCCCCATCCTGATGCATTAGGGGATCTGCAGCACTGATTCAATGGGTAGAAACTGAGACTATTGTGGATGTAAATTCAATATTAGGACACGCCGTGTGTGTGTCGACAGTGTTCTTCATTTAAATATGTGCTGATGATGTGTGTTTGTTGAGCCCCCTTCCCCACGCTATTTGAATAGCTGGTTCCTATGACTTGTACATAAAAGTGCCCATCGGGCAGAGAACATTGTACAGTATTTTTAGCTGTAATTCTGTCAAAACGGATATTGTTTTTCTACCAGTCAAGCAGAAGAGAACAGGCACAATATTTGCATTGGTCATGGTGACATTCACTGGAAAACACTTCCCACCACATAACATTACAAGTGTAGCTGTAAGGTAAGAGATGCTGAAAACCAAAAACTTCTTTAAGTGAGGGGAATTTATACCTTACCTCTTGATGTATTCATTTTCTCAGGTATTATTCTGAATCACAAGACTTTTATGGGGCTTACAAACTCAAATATAAGCTCACAAGACCTTTTAGCATTTAAACAAATCAATTATTTTGGTACTGAATGCACAATTTCAGTGAGGCAAATGTGCATAGCCCTACACATTTACACATTTTGTAGCTTGTTAAAGTGTTGGCTTCTAAAAGAATAAAGACATGAAAAAAACCCCAAACCAAACCATATACATATGGTGATGTGACTATCTAAAGAACTGATGAATTGCTATGGTGGGGTTCTGGGAGACCTCTAGTGGAAATGGAGTAAAGTGACACATTTAGGATTCCATATAGTTGATGTAATTAAACAATTGAGAGTTTCTGTCATTTGAGGCAGTGTTCTATTATTGATGCATCATCCCTTGAATAAACAAGTACAAGCTCATGATTAATAAATGGGTACAGGAGTAGTTTAAGACCTGATAGCATGAATACCGGACCTACGACAGTATAAATTACTGTCCCATGTTTTCATCAAGTGAAAATATGTCAAACTTCCTCAACTTGTCTTTTTCTTTCACTGTGTTTGAATAACTTGTGCATATGTCATATATGCATTTTTTATTTGTTAACATGTGCTCATGAGTAGGCATGTGTGTATGTGTGATGTGATGGGCAGATGATCGAAGCCCCACACTGTTCCAAACAGCGCTCTAAAAAATAGCGCTGGAACAGCACGGGAAGTTACTGCCCCTATGATCAGAGATAATAGCATGCATATTTAAGCACGCTATTCACTTTGATCATAGGATAAAACTACGGGAGGATTGTGCCTGAGCATGTGCTCGGGCACAATCCTCCTGCACTTGTTTGACAGGTCTATATTCTCACGCACTTGTTTGACAGGTCTAGGCTGTCAAAAGTCCAGACCTGTCAAACACAGGGACTGGAGGTCCATGGGACCACCAGACACCCAAGTACCCACACCCGAGTCAAATGGCACAGGGGGCAGGAGGTCCGGTAGACCACCAGTCCCCCTGACCCCCCTAACCTCCCCCCCTGGCATCCCCTCCCATGAATGGAGCTCTGGTGGCCCAGTGGGCCAAGAGTCAATCCCCTCCCACCCCACCCCTGGTGGTCTTAGCGGCTCTTCTCCATCCCCCTACTTCACCAATATTTGGTACACTGGTTGCTGATCATGGGGAGGAATATGTTTAGCATGCATTTGCATGCTACTTGAATTAAGAGCCCTATTTTGCTTGCATTTGCATGCTAGTTGTATTCAGACCCTGCGAGTGTGTTGTTTCATGCGCTCAGGGTCTCTGATCATGGGGCGGGTAGCAAACGCAGACGCTAGTATGGCGCTAACAGCCTCTAGCACCTGCATTTGCTTCTGATCATGGGCCCTTGAGTGAGTGAGGGGGAGAGAGAGAGAGAGAGGAGAGAGAGAGGGGACAAAAAATGTGATAGTACATATGTATGTAAGAGAGAGAGAGAGAGAGAGAGAGAGAGAGATTGTGTGTGTGTGTGTGTGTGTAGATATAGATATGTGAAGGAAGCAATGTGTATGTGTGAGAGAATGAATTTGTTTGTGCCTGTGAGAGAGAGAGAGTGAACTTAATATATGTACATATGACTGAGAGATGAAGGCTGTGGAGGTACGTTTGTGAGAGAGAAGGAAGCTCTTTCTGTAAGAGAGGGTATATGTTATATATGTGTCAATAACACAGATTATTACTGTATATCTGTGGATGCATGAATGTGACAGAATTTTCTGGACTAGATTCTATAAATGGCACTGAAAAATCAGTGCTGACAAATTTATGTACTGAGCACTAGTCTTCACTGACTTAGGTGAATCTCTCATAAAGGCGGTTAATAATCCCAATAAATATAAAGGATCTATAAAGTTAGGCACCGATCAAGGTCTATTCAGTAACAATGCACATAAACTCTGGGAATGCTCATGGAACACCCCCTGAAATGCCCCTGTCCACACTGCCTTGAAATTACACGCTATAGGAGTTTCGCATACAACGTTAAAGCATCTGATATGTGCATAACTCCCAATTAATGCCAATTAACACCAATAATTCATTGTTAGCAGCCAATTATTGGTGCTGATTGGCTCATTAATCAATTCAGTTGCATGTGCCAAACCAGCTACACACAACTTTAGTCACCATATATAGAATCCAGGATTGTATATGTAGATGCAACGTGAATAATGGAGGTTGTGCATGAGTGCATTTATGTGATGCTGTGAATTTGATAGAAGTTGTGTTGTGTGTGTGTTTCTGTGTATGTTATACATATATGAGAGAGAAAAGGCCTTGCACATGTATGTGACAGAGAGGGAGGATGTGTGTATATATGTTTATATATGTTTCTGTGTGTGTGTGGCAAGAACAAAATATAAGACCATAACAATAGCCACACATGGCTCATGTAGCCCAGTATCATGTGTGGGGCGTATGTAAGGGAGAATGTGACTCTGTGTGGAAAGAGGGAGAGAGTACGTGAAATCTGCAAATATGCATACCTGTTTGTGTACTCTATGTGAGTGGGTGGAAAAGCAAGTTTTATGTATTTTTGTGTATAACAGGGGTTTTGTGCTTGTGCAAGAAAGAATTAGAAAGAGGGAGACTGTGCATGTGTTGATTAAGAAATGGAGGGTTTGCTGTGTGTATTTGAGAGACAGAAAAAGAGAGACTGTAGGTTAGTAGAAAGAATGGATGTATACACATGTGTGAATGAGAGACAAGACTACATGTTTTTGTGTCTAAATGAATGTTCCTCTGCCTCCCCAAACACTATTCTCATACTTGTCCATGAGATTAAATGCTGCTTCTCTGCTGGGACCCCTATCAGTGTGAATTTCGAAAGAGAATGGCGCCCATCTTCTGACACAAATCGGAAAGATGGGCGTCCTTCTCACAAGGTCATCCAAATTGGCACAATCGGAAGCTGCGGGGATGACCAAAGTTCATGGGGGCATGTCAGCAGTGTAGTGAAGGCGGGACTGGGGCACGCTAGGAGACTGGGCATCCTCGGCCGATAATGGAAAAAAGAAGGGCGTCCCTGACGAACACTTGGGTGACTTTACTTGGTTCATTTTTTTTCACGACCAAGCATCAAAAGTTGCCCGAACTGACCAGATGACCACCAAAGGGAATTGGGGGATGACCTCCCATTACTCCCCCCAGTGCTCACTAACCCCCTCCCACCATAAAAAAGATAAAAATTATTTTTTTGCCAGCCTCTATGCCAGCCTCAAATGCCCATACTCAGGTCCATCGCAGCAGTATGCAGGTACCTGGAGCAGTAGTAGTGGGTGCAGTGTATTTCAGGTAGGCGGACCCAGGTCCATCTCCCCCCCTACCTGTTTCACTTGTGGTGGTAAATGTGAGCCCTCCAAAACTCACCAGAACCCACTGTACCCACATGTAGGTGCCTCCTTTCATCCCTAGGGGCTATGGTAGTGGTGTACAGTTGTGGGTTTGTTTGTTTTTTTGGGGGGGTGGGGGGCTCAGCACCCAAGGTAAGGGAGCTATCCACCTGGGACCTTTTTCTGAAGTCCACTGCAGTGCTCCCTAGGGTGCCCAGTTGGTGTCCTGGCATGTGAGGGGGATCAGTGCACTATGAATGCTGGCTCCTCCCATGACCAAATGGCTTGGATTTTGTCGTTTTTGAGATGGCGTCCTTGGTTTCCATTATCGCTGAAAACCGGGGACGACCATCTCTAAGGTCGACCTAATTTTCATGATTTGGGCGTCCCTGACCGTATTATCGAAATGAAAGATGGCCGCCCATCTTGTTTCGATAATACGGGTTGCCCCGCCCCTTTTCGGGGCCATCCTGCGAGGACGCCCTCATGAAAACTTGGGCGCTCTGTTCGATTATGCCCCTCCACCTGTCAACACTATTATCAACCTCCCTCCAAGGGAGTGGCCCACCTCCAGAGTATTCAGCTGCTTCCTCATGCCCCCTAAAATAGTTGAATGGAGTTGAAACTTCTTTCCATCGGTGCAGCTTTCACCATTGTTGCATGCATGACCAACATCATTTCTAATCGGATCCCCTCTGATAGTACTACAACTGTCCCTCATCCTGCTTCCCTTAAGTGAAGTGACCCTCTTCTCCGATTCAGCTCCTGACAGAGGTTGGAGATATCATAGGATAAAGTCAGGCGTCCAGGTACTCCTCATATTTTTTCTCTATAAATAATAAAACAAATCTATAAGAGAACCTTAGTAATGCAATAATCACAATTTCCCTGTAGCCTTTCCAAAATCACAGGGTTTCAAGAAACACCCAATACCTTGTTGCAAATCATGTAAGGTTGAAAAAGTATTCACTTGACAAGCTTGGCTAACATCTGATCTTTTATCTAGATTACTTCAGCATGTCATGTCACACTGCTATGTCCAGGCTTCCAGTGCCAAGGGTTTTAGTCTTGTACAACCTTTCCATCTGGAAACAATGAGCACGATATCTGGCTCTCTCCCCATAAAAGCACTGTCACTAAAAAGTAGCAGCCATATGAATTGCATGCCCTAAAGGCAAATTTAAAGATGTACTTAGTCCGCAAGGATGTACAGATCCATTTCAAATTTTTTAATCCCACTTCATCCCCCATGAGATCAATATGGTTTGAGTATTAGATGGTGATTTTTATAACATGTTATACTTTAATCCAGTGCTTGACATTTCCAAGGATAGAGCTTAAGAGAAAGCGAATGATCATGACGCTGCTTTAGGATAAAATACTATCTGAGAAAGAGAAATTCCTCTGGAAAAGAAGACAGGGCAAGTCTATAGAAAACACAAGAGCAATGTTTATCCAGATTAAAGACATTTTTCCCACTGAACTGGGCAGACACCCAGTTCATATTTTTAATATTTTTCATACCTTTTCTTAAAACCTTGACCTGTTGCATGGGATGAGAATGCCAGTGGCTTAGGGTTTTGAATTCAGCTTTAGCAAGCTGAAGGACCCAGTTCACAGATACAGCAACCTCCCATCACTTTGACATATTCTGGGCTCTGCTATGCAGGTTAGCTTTTGACTGGGTTGACAGAATGTGACTACTACAGCTGTCATCATACACAGTGGGGACTCTGTTTGTACCCTGCCTTTATAGAGTGATTTTTCAACCTATGAACTTCTGTATTGTATTTACTTGTTAACAATGCACATATGTTTTGCTGTCTAGCTTATAGTTATCACTCCATTTTTCTTATCTATTTTTCCCATCTATACAGAATTTAGGGGTTTATTTTCAAAACAGAAAGACATCTAAAAAGTGGCATAACATGCAGATGAATGTTTTTCTAGCAGAAAAAAACAGCTAAAGCATATAATCGAACAAAGGGGGATAAAAAAAACCCAGCCAAGACTGCTAATTGTTTACAAAAAACATTCCGTGTTGTGGGCGTGACATGGGCGGTGTTACGTGATGAACATCTCCAGACCATAACAGATGCCAAATGACTTCCTAGAGGCGGGAAGAAAAAAAATGTCCAGAATTAGACCTGCTTTAAAAGCATCTAGTGTAAGGCAAGCCTGTCTTTAGACCCATTTGTGATTTTGCTGAGTTGGAGACTGGAGAGGTGGAAGTGGTCGGTTGTGAGAAAGAGCGGAGAGTTACTGAGTGCTTTTTTTTTTTTAACCTTTGTCTGTTGGCCCTAGTTTGAACCTTTTCACCTTTACATTTCCTGACTTGCCTCCTCTGTCTCTCACCTCCTCAAATCCTTGCCCACACCTGCTAGCCCCCCACCCACACCAACCCCTTCCTCTGTATCTCACCCCCTTTCCTCATCCAAACCCTCACTGTCCCCAAACCCCCACACCTCCCATTCTACATCACTACCAGCTTGTCCTGTGTCTCTCTCACTGTTCTTCTGTTTGTTAATTCCCAGTTTGTCACCATGCTTTGTGCTGCTGCTGTTTGTGTGAGGGCCATGAGATGTTTCTGGGAGAATGAGTGCTTTGTGCTGTTGCTGTGTGTATCTGGATTGTTTATCTGTAGTGGGAGAGTGAGTGGTTTGAGTAGCTGGTATGTCTTACAATTGTGTACTGGTGTCGGGGGCTGGTGCCGTGTCTCATGAGATGCAATAGGTGTAGGTGTGAACAGTGGTGTTTCTGGGGTGAGCAGTTTGCACCTGTAGGGGTGGGACACCTGCACGCCCATCATGCATGTACTGGATGCTTTGGTAGCTCATGCCTTGCTGGAGGTGGATGAGAGTTTGGAGGGGAGGCCCCAGAGGAGATATCCCAATCAGAGAGTCTTCAGTCCTGCACCCGCTTCCTGGACCTCACTGACCAGGAATTCCTGACTAGGTTCTGTTTCAACAGGGTCGCCATACAGCAGTTCTGTGACCAGCTACAACTCCTCCTCTAGCCCAGGACATGCGGGAATAATCCCGTCCCTGTCCACCTCAAGGTCACCACCTCCCTTGCCTTTCTGGCCACTGGCAGCTTTCAGTCAGTGCTAGCAGTCAATGCAGGCCTCAATCAGCCTGCCATCTCCAACTGTCTTGCTCAGTTCCTTGATGCCTTCCTCACCCACACCTCATACTATATTATCTTCCCCACTACCACCCAGACACTCCAGAACCACTTCAGTTCTATGCCAAAGACCATTGCCCTTCAATCATTGGCGTCATTGACTGCACATGTCACACTCAGATCCCTCCCCCCAAATATTCAAAACCATTTAACCAGCCAGAAACGGCACCAGTCAGCTATACTTAGCCAGCTATTTGGCGATATTCCAGCAGGCGATAGCTGTCTGTCTCCCACTGAATATTGCCAGTTAGTGGCTAGCGGCTAGCTGGTTATATCACCTGATAGAAATGGCTATCTGGAGATTTTCAGTGCAAATTTGGTGGTCATATTTGGCCACCAAAATAGCAGGGATATATTTGGCCTGTTTAAAAAATCCCGAAAAAAAGGCAGTGCTGGATGACCGAGGGGTAAAAGGGGCGATCAAGGAAGACAAAGACGTAGCGGAGAGACTGAATGAATTCTTTGCTTCGGTCTTCACCGAGGAAGATTTGGGTGGGATACCGGTGTCGGAAATGGTATTTCAAGCGGACGAGTCGGAGAAACTTACTGACTTCACGGTAAACCTGGAGGACGTAATGGGGCAGTTCGGCAAACTGAAGAGTAGCAAATCTCCTGGACCGGATGGTATTCATCTTAGAGATACTGATAGAACTGAAAAATGAGCTTGCGGAGCTACTGCTAGTGATATGCAACTTATCCTTAAAATCGAGCGTGGTACCGGAAGATTGGAGGGTGGCCAATGTAACGCCCATTTTTTAAAAAAGGCTCCAGGGGAGATCCGGGAAATTATAGACCGGTGAGTCTGACGTCGGTACCGGGGAAAATGGTAGAGGCTATTATTAAAAACAGAATTACAGAGCACATCCGAGGACATGGATTACTGAGACCGAGTCAGCACGGCTTTTGTGTGGGGAAATCTTGCCTGACCAATTTACTTCAATTCTTTGAAGGAGTAAACAAACATGTGGACAAAGGTGAGCCGGTTGATATTGTGTATCTGGATTTTCAAAAGGCGTTTGACAAGGTACCTCATGAAAGGCTACAGAGGAAATTGGATGGTCATGGGATAGGAGGAAATGTCCTATTGTGGATTAAAAACTGGTTGAAGGATAGGAAACAGAGAGTGGGGTTAAATGGGCAGTATTCACAATGGAGAAGGGTAGTTAGTGGGGTTCCTCAGGGGTCTGTGCTAGGTCCGCTGCTTTTTAATATATTTATAAATGATTTAGAGATGGGAGTAACTAGCGAGGTAATTAAATTTGCTGATGACACAAAGTTATTTAAAGTCGTTAACTCGCGACAGGATTGTGAAAAATTACAAGAGGACCTTACGAGACTGGGAGACTGGGAGACTGGGCGGCTAAATGGCAGATGACATTTAATGTGAGCAAGTGCAAGGTGATGCATGTGGGAAAAAAGAACCCAAATTATAGCTACGTCATGCAAGGTTCCACGTTAGGAGTTACGGACCAAGAAAGGGATCTGGGTGTCGTCGTCGATAACACACTGAAACCTTCTGCTCAGTGTGCTGCTGCGGCTAGGAAAGCGAATAGAATGTTGGGTATTATTAGGAAAGGTATGGAAAACAGGTGTGAGGATGTTATAATGCCGTTGTATCGCTCCATGGTGCGACCGCACCTTGAGTATTGTGTTCAATTCTAGTCGCCGCATCTCAAGAAAGATATAGTGGAATTGGAAAAGGTGCAGCGAAGGGCGACTAAAATGATAGCGGGGATGGGACGACTTCCCTATGAAGAAAGACTAAGGAGGCTAGGGCTATTCAGCTTGGAGAAGAGACGGCTGAGGGGAGACATGATAGAGGTATATAAAATAATGAGTGAAGTGGAACAGGTGGATGTGAAGCGTCTGTTCACGCTTTCCAAAAATACTAGGACTAGGGGGCATGTGATTAAACTACAGTGTAGTAAATTTAAAACAAATCGGAGAAAATGTTTCTTCACCCAACGTGTAATTAAACTCTGGAATTCATTGCCGGAAAATGTGGTGAAGGCGGTTAGCTTAGCAGAGTTTAAAAAGGGGTTGGAAGGTTTCCTAAAGGACAAGTCCATAAAACGCTACTAAACGGACTTGGAAAAATCCAAAATCCCAGGAATAACATGTATAGAATGTTTGTACGTTTGGGAAGCTTGCCAGGTGCCCTTGGCCTGGATTGGCCGCTGTCATGGACAAGATGCTGGGCTCGATGGACCCTTGTTCTTTTCCCAGTATGGCATTACTTATGTACTTATGCGAGAGAGCTAAGCTTGAATATTCAGATTATTGTTTGGTTTGATTCATAGATTCTAATCTGCTCTTACCTGTGGTCCTTCTTTAAGCAGTGGATTTTCCCCAAGTCCATTTTAATAATAGCTTATGATCTTTTCTTTTAGGAAGATATCCAGCCCTTTTTTAAACCCCGCTAAGCTAACTGCTTTTACCACATTCTCTGGCAACGAATTCCAGAGTTTAATTACACATTGAGTGAAGAAATATTTTCTCTGATTTGTTTCAAATTTACTACTTTGTAGCTTCATTGCGTGCCCCCTAGGCCTAGTATTTTTGGAAAGAATAAACAAACAATTCACATCTACCCATTCCACCCCACTCATTATTTTATAGACCTCTATCATATCTCCCCTCTGCCATCTTTTCTCCAAGCTGAAGAGCCATAGCCATGTCATCCTTTCCTCAAAGGGAAGTCATCCCATCCCCTTTATCATTATTGTCACCATTCTTTTCTAATTCCACTAACCTGCTTATAATCGAACGAGAAAAACGCCCAAGTTCCGACCTAAATCGGGAGATGGACGTTTATCTCACAAAAACAAATAATGCGGTATAATCGAAAGCCGAACTTGGACGTTTTCAACTGCACTCCATCGTGGAAGCGTACAAAGTTGATGGGGCGTGTCGGAGGCATGGTGAAGGCGGGACTGGGGCATGGTTATCACCCGAACAGAGATGGGTGCCTTTCGCCGATAATGGAAAAAAAGTATGCGTTTGTAGCTAGAATTTATGGCACTTTTCCTGGACCCTGTTTTTTCACGAATAAGGCCCCAAAAAGTGCCCTAAATGACCAGATTACCCCCAGAGGGAATCGGGGATGACCTCCCCTGACTCCCCCAGTGGTCACTAACCCCCTCCCACCACAAAAAAATGATGTTTCACAACTTTTTATTTTCACCATCAAATGTCATACCCACCTCCCTGGCAGCAGTACGCAGGTCCCTGGAGCAGTTGTTAGGGGGTGCAGTGGACTTCAGGCAGGTGGACCCAGGCCCATCCCCCCCTACCTGTTACAATTGTGCTGCTTAATGCTTATTAGTCGTCCAACCCCCCAAACCCACTGTACCCACATGTAGGTGCCCCCCTTCACCCTTTAGGGCTATAGTAATGGTGTAGACTTGTGGGCAGTGGGTTTTGAGGGGGATTTGGGGGGCTCAACACACAAGGGAAGGGTGCTATGCACCTGGGAGCTCTTTTACCTTTTTTTTTGTTTTTGTAAAAGTGCCCCCTAGGGTGCCCGGTTGGTGTCCTGGCATGCGAGGGGGACCAGTGCACTACGAATCCTGGCCCCTCCCACGAACAAATGCCTTAGATTTATTCGTTTTTGAGCTGGGCGCTTTCATTTTCCATTATCGCTGAAAAACAAAAACGCCCAGCTCACAAATTGTCGAATAAAACATGGACGTCTATTTTTTGCGAAAATACGGTTCGGTCCGCCCCTTCACGGACCCGTTCTCGGAGATAAACGCCCATGGAGATATAGAGGGGCATAATGGAACGAAAATGTCTATCTTTTTTGAGATGCGGTGACCAGAACTGCCCACAGTATTCAAGGTGCGGTCGCAACATGGAGTGATACAAAGGCATTATAACATCCTCATTTTTATTTTCCATTCCTTTCCTAACATTTTATTTGCTTTCTTTGCCACCACAACACACTGAACAGAGGGTTTCAAAGTATCGTCAACAATGACTCCTAGATCCTTTTCCTGATCAGTGACTCCTAATGTGGAACCTTGCATCACATAGCTATAGTTCAGGTTCCTCTTTCCCACATGCATCACTTTGCACTTGCTCACATTAAGCATCATCTGCCATTTCGATGCTCAATCTCAAAAGGTCATCTTGCACTTTTACAGAATCCTCTTGCGATTTAACAACTTTGAATAACTTTGTGTCGTTGGCAAATTTAATTATCTCACTAGTTATTCCCATATCCAGATCATTTATAAGTATGTTAAAAAGCAGCAGTCCCAGCAGAGACCCCGTGGTACCCCATCAGCACACTTCATGGGTGGAGGGTTGTGGGCTTGTCCAGTAACAGTTCCTTCTCTTCAACCCCTGCAGGCGGCTCCTGCCTGTTGGCTACACTATTCCCCTGCCCTCTGGCCTCCTGAACACAGATTAAAGTCTAGTCTCTCCTATGGGCAAGCTCATCTGCTGGTTACTACCTAACTGGTAGCTACTGAGAGAAAACAGACATATGTATAATGGTTTTTGTTTATGTTTATTTTGAAATTTACTGGATTGCCAGTTTAGGACACAGTCAAATCCAGGTGATTTACAAGTTAAAACAAAAACATAAAAGAAAAAGGAACTCCAATCATTTATAGAAAAGAACAATCATAAAGATTGTTTATCCAACATAAAAATAACAGTATATAGAATATGTCAATGCTGCCAGGCTAGCGCATCCCCTGGCGGTAATTTTGGATTTGGCACGTGTCCATGTTGCCAGGTCAAATTATTTTTTATTTTCTACCGTGCACAGCATTTCTGGCATTAATCGGCAGTTGGCCCTTGCTGACCGGTCACCGCTCACGTGACGTGTGAGCCCTTACTGCTAGACAAATGGGTGGTATTAAGGGCTCAGGCCATAAAAAGGCACGCACTGGTTTCAATTTTAACACAGGCCCTTTTCCCGGCCCATTGAAAAAAAGCCCTTTTTTTTCCCAGACGCGGTAAAAACTGGTCCAGCGTGTTGTCAGCATGCACCTCTCTGTGCTGTCTGCTCTCGATCCGACACCTCTCCGTGCTGTCCGCTCTCCACTCAATACCTCTCCGTGCTGTCTGCTTGCTACTTAACACCTCTCCGTGCTGTCCACCTTCACCCACACAATTGGGGCTAATCCACCTCCTAAGAGGAACTGCTTCTGCTCACTTGCAAAAAGTAATTATTCACAGTACTATATTTATTCTGCAGAGTGCTTTATTCCACAGCGGTACCAGCGGGAAAACAGTATGTCCACTGTACTACAGCTGCTGGTCTCTGTGCACCTTGCTTCACTTCTCCAACACACAACAATCAACAACAGTTCAGAACAGTTCAGTCTTAGAACTCGCTAACAACTTGGGATAAACCTGTGGATCAGTCTATTCCTCCTCTCCTTTCTTCTACTGCCTAAGAGTTGGAAGCATTTTCACCACCCTCGCTTGTCAGCCACCAGCACTCTGACAACCTCCCACAAAATGTTCAGACTGACCTTCTTCAGGTACTTAATCCCGCTAGTTCCATGAAGTCAGATCTCCACTAGGCATTGTCACTTAGCGGCCCCAAACCTCTGGCTTCTCTCTCTGCAGTCTCACCCATTTCCACCTTCCTTTGTCCAGAGCAAAAGAACTCCATCTGCTCCTCCCCACGCTCCTTCATGACATTTTCGCTTTCCTCTCCTAGTTCAATCTCCTCCCACTCCATGGAGTCTTCCCCCACCCTCACTCCCAGGTGCTGCTCCTCCCCCTGATTATCCTCCATCTCCCAATCACCCCCTGACTCTACTACCTGCTGGGAGTTGTGGTACTATTTCTCTTGTTTCCTCCTTCCTTGCAAGTGTTGCTGGGCTCTGTAGTTCTCTTCCCTTTTCATCAGTCTCCTACTCCCTTTTCCCCTCTGAGGGTTTTTCTCCTTTCCCCGCTTACTGTCACTATCAGCTCTTCTCTGCCTTCCTTCTACCTCCTCCTTACAGTGTGCCAAAATCATGCGCCCATATTACCGCAGGCCACTTTTTGCCACGGCATTGTAAAAGGACCCCTTAGTTATTTATTCTTTATTGATTTTTGTATTATGTATATGTTGCCATCTTCTGTTGAGTAGCAGTTAGAGCAGTTCCTTTTGATAGTTTTACTGATTTGTTTATTGTCTTTTTGGTTCACAGCTATTGACCACAGTGTAGGGATTGTGCTGTTTTCTTTGTTTGTTTGTTTTTAATCTACTATGGTGCCTTTTACATCTGGGTATTAAGTAAGTAATATGTTTGTGTAATTTACTTTTTGCTTTTATTTTATATGTGTCTTTTTATGATACATAAGCTTATTTAGCAGTTTTGGCCTGTTTATTTTTTGTTTTGTAGTTTTTTAGTGGTGAAGATTAGTATAGACAGACACCACATAGTTCATTGTTATTTTGGTAGATATGTCCTAAGGGTTTAAAAATATTGTGTTTTAAGTGATATTCTGTATTCAAGTGTGATATATTTTATATCTATGCTTCCAAGCATTATATGTGTTGTATTTATTTTTTAAGCCAGGAAAATATTTGTTCTTTACTTATGTTTAATATATATGTATATGGAAAGGGAAATGATATACTGCCTTTCTGAGGTTTTTGCAACTACATTCAAAGTGGTTTACATATATTCAGGTACTTATTTTGTACCAGGGGCAATGGAGAGTTAAGTGACTTGCCCAGAGTCACAAGAAGCTGTAGTAGGAATTGAATTCAGTTCCCCAGGCGCAAAGGCCACTGCACTAACCACTAGGCTACTCCTCCGTGCTATGTTACATTGGAATTTGTTCTACATGTCATGGTTTTCATGTTTCATTTTTAGCTATTATGTTTTTATACTTGTAATTTTGATTATTTATTATCTTGTAGCCCCTGATGCAGCCCCTCTTCCACCATTAAGGTATGGGGGGAATGGGGCTGCTAGACCACCAGGTGTGTATGTGGGGGGGGGGGGGGGGGGGTTGTAATTGCAGTCTACTGGGCCACCAGGGCTTTTTAAAATAATGCATCCAATAATGCATCCATCAGTCTTTCTTGAAAAATACTATCGTAGCCTTGATATGAAAAGAAAAAAAAAGTGTTTTCAATTATTAATCAACTGTAAATCTGGACTAAGAGATTGGAACTTGGAAACCCTACTCTAGAATATTTATTACCTAACCTGAATCTCCATATCCTTAGATGTACGATATATATGAAATCAGTTTTCATATACCCCCAGATTATATATAGGTTGGCCAAAGTTGGGCAGCCAAATTTGGGAACAGAGTCCAGACGCATGTGCAAACTGTTTAGTTAGTTGGGTACTAACAATCAATCATAGATGTTAATTGGAGTTGATTGGCACTTAACTGACACTAATTTGTATTTGCCCACACATCTATCTACATGCTATTCTATGATGCTGTGTGCTTAAAGTATGCAAATATTTATATAAATTAAATCCATCTAAAGCAATATCTTTTTGTAATAGTTCTGTTTTCTTTGATTTAAAAATTACAATATCAGTAGAATACTACATAATATCCCTTATAGCATCTAGTTAAAACTATGTCCTGCCTTCTCAGACACAGGACGTTGCATCAAAGGAGGTGGGACACAGCTGTAGGAAGGCTGTCGGGGTTGATGGAGTAAGCCTGCTAACATTGTAGGCACTGCAAGTGACTCAAACGAGCTTTAAAATGACCAGAGGGGGAGAAAGGAAGGGGGAGAGATAACTGCCAGACCACGGGGGGGGGGGGGGGGGGGGGGGTGTTCAGATGTGCAGTTAAGAGCAGTTGGTTTAAACTATACTATACTATTCTGCCATTTATATCCCGCTTTGGAATTAAACTGGGCTACATAGGGGCCCTTTTATAAAGGCACACTGAAAAATGGCCTGCGGTAGTGTAAACGTGTGTTTTGGGCATGCACAGAATCATTTTTTAGCACACCTGTAAAAAATGTCTTTTTTTTTTAATTTTTGCCGAAAATGGACGTGTGGCAAAATGAAAATTGCCATGCGTCCATTTTGGGTCTGAGACCTTACCACCAGCCATTGACCTAGCAGTAAAGTCTCATGTGGTAACCGGGCAGTAATGACCTACGCATGTCGAATGCCATTCTTTTTCAGACGTGTGTATCGGATGCGTGAGAAAAATGAAATTACCGCAAGATACATATGGTAGCCGGGCGGTAACTCCATTTTGGCACGTGTTGGGCACATTTAGACGCTTACGTGGCTTAGTAAATGGACCCCATAATGACTGAGAGGCCCTTTTACAAAGCCGCAGGAGGGCTAACGCATGGATAGCACGTGCCAAATCATTACCACTGGGGTAATTCCGAGTTTGGCGCATGCTGAATCCCGCAGTAGAAAATATTTTTTCTATTTTCTAGCTCGGGGGGAGGGGGCATTTCTGATGGTAATCAGCAGCGTGGCTATGTTGGTAGCTCGTGCGCCTTTACCGCTGTCAATGGCTGGCAGTAAGGGCTCAGGCTGTAAATAGGCGTGCGCTAGTTTTAATTTTTTGCACATGCCAATTTCCCAACCCATTAAAAAATTGTGTTTTTCCCAGCTGCGGTAAAAAGTAGCTACCATACTGCAGGCCACTTTTTACCACAGCTTAAGGACTCCTAACTTCCTAAAAGCTTTAGCTTTTAATCATCCAATAGCTCTACTTTTCATACAGAAATCAGAACAGGATTGGATCAGCCTTTTGGGTTACCCTAGATGAGCTGGCACCTTACTCTGATTTTGCTGAGTTGATCCATGGCCTATCCTGGTTTGATGCTGGTTATCTGTGTTTTAGGTCCTCTCACATTTTGCACTTCAGGTTGGGTTCATATGTAATCAGAGCCTGTTTACTCAATTCCAAAGAGGTCATTACAATGTGAGGCTAGATCTTTTGACTCTTCATAATTTAAAGTTATGTCACAATCCTTTTGATTTGTATGTATACAGCTGCAAAGGAGATCTCTTCCCAATGCAAATTAAAAATATAAAGCGATGCAGAATATATAGCAGAAACATTGCTAGCTGAGAGCAGCAAAATTCTTAAAAAAAAAAACAGTGTGCATGCCAGAATAATGAAGTAAACGCAGGAAGAAGAAATACAGCCGTATGTTACATGCTATATGGAAACCAACTAAGTCTAATTTATTTTTGGACTCTCCTACAGCATCACTATTGATTTATTTACTTTGATTGATACTTAATGCTTTCAATGTACATTTTTCTTGGACAAGTACAAATGTTATCACTGTGTTTCTACTCTGTCAGAAGGATGAATGCATTGCCAGTCTATTTAGGCAAGCTCAATTTAAAATTTAATATATATATATATACGTATATATATATATTTTTTTTTTTCAGTAGACCAAAACCTGGGCATTGTCCTTTCTGTATTCTGTAATTATAATTACTATTATTATTAGTAAGGGTGGCACTGTAACCTCGCCCCCATTAGATCCTGTCATTGAAACCATCATCCCATGAACCATTCACGGCTCGCTGCTTGTGGGCGGCAGAGATGAGAGAGAGACAGAGAGAGAGAGGGAGAAAGATGATGATTATTATTATTAATAATATGTTATAATTAATTTGTTACTTTTATTGTAATCTCAGAGAGGGTAATTTTATAGCAGGCCTGCTGTAGTACGGAAGGCACATAGGTGCATATATTGCATCTATTTTATACAGGGCTTTTTTTTGAGGGGGTACTGAGTACCGGCACCTTTTTCATTGTCTGCTAAAATTGACCCATGGTCCCCAAGTTTTATGAAAGAGCTCAGGCTCTACACACCAATTCTGCCTTGTCATAGGTTCTGTGACTGGTTGCAGGGGGCCTGGCTATTGTGGGGAGGGTCCTTCAGTGATTACCCCCCACCCCTGAAGGGTGGCCTAGCATTTGAATACCGACAGCTTTTTCACTAGAAAAAGTGCACTGATTTTATAAAGGCTGCATATGCTTTTATATTATTAAAAGATAGGTCTCCCAGAATGCTGTGCCTAAGTTACACTACTCCAAGGTAGGAATAACTTTATGCATGTAGATGCTGGAAGGAATTTGCACATTTGACCAGGTTAGTTTTTAGTGATTTCCGGAAGTTTAGGTGGTCATACGTTGTTTTTATTACGGCTGTTGGTAATACATTCCATAGTTGTGTGCTTATGTAGGAAAAGCTGGATGCATAAGTTAATTTGTAGTTGAGTCCTTTGCAGCTTGGGTAGTGGAGATTTAGGTGTGATCATGTTGATCCTGTTGTGTTTCTGGTTGGTAGGTCTATGAGGTCTGTCATGTATCTCGGGGTTTCACCGTAGATAATTTTATAAATTAGGGTGCAAATTTTGAAAGCAATATGTTCTTTGATTGGGAGCCAGTGTAGTTTTTCTCGGAGGGGTTTGGCGCTGACAAATCGCTTTTTTCCAAATATAAGTCTGGCTGCCGTGTTGGGCGCTTTGAAGTTTCTTTATGATTTGTTCTTTGCATCCCGCATAAATTCCGTTGCAGTAATTTACGTGGCTTAGTACCATTCATTGTATCAGGTTGTGGAATATTTCCCTCGGGAAGAATGGTTTTCAGGCGTTTGAGTTTCCACATTGAGTGGAACATTTTCTTTGTTGTAGATTTCGCTTGGTTCTCCAGTGAGACTTGTTTAAACACATTGGAGTCAATATTTAGACCACAGAAGTTAGCCAGGCTGCCTCCGCGGTCGGTGCTGTGCCCAGATATTCAATGCCGGGCTATTTATTTATTATTTATTTATTTATTTATCACATTTGTATCCCACATTTTCCCACTGGATTGCAGGCTCAAAGTGGCTTACAATAATATTGTAATAAAGTTACAATGCAAAGAAGTACAATTTTGCAATTAAGAGCAAGATATAAATAACAATTGAACAGCAATTGGTATTGAGAATAAGATAGAATTAATAATTAATCAATAATAAATAAAGAAAATAGTACGTGTAATTAGTGTCCATTGGATCATATAATAGTAAGGGATAATTCTAATTATGTTGAACCTGGGGAATAGGCCTTCTTAAACAATACTGATTTCAAAGAGTTCCTAAAGTTTAGGTAGCTCTAGGTAGATTTACTGATTTGGGTAATGCAGTCCACAGTTGAGTGCCAATGTAAGTGAAGTTTCCAGTGACCGTCATTGAATATTCAGTTTATTTTTGGCTGGTTTCAACTTAACCGGCCATGTCAATATTCAGTGCTGGCCTGTTAAGTTGAAACCAGTTAAGATAAGCCTGTTGTTCTGGTGGCCCAATTTGGCTGCTAAATAGTGCTGGCAATACGCTGCTGAATATTAGCGGATAGTTGGCTATATTGTGCGATATAGCTGGTTATCCGCTAAGCGCTGCCCGCAAATATTTAGCAGGAGATAACCAGCTATCTCCCACTGAATATTCATAGATAGCCAGTTAAGCACTATTTAACTGGCCAGAGTCATT
The DNA here is from genome assembly GCF_901765095.1 of Microcaecilia unicolor. Taxonomy (NCBI): domain Eukaryota; kingdom Metazoa; phylum Chordata; class Amphibia; order Gymnophiona; family Siphonopidae; genus Microcaecilia; species Microcaecilia unicolor. The sequence goes on from NC_044033.1 coordinate 421,860,413, forward strand.
TTTGGCCAGTCAAATAGCGCTGAATATTGGGTGGAATTATCTTAATGTTTCCATAGTCTTGGCCCACCAATATAAAAAGATAGTTCTGTATTCTTCTAGATGAGCAAAGCAAAAGAAGGAGCATCTAGAAGATTCAGTGAAGTAGAACCGTACCTGAATATTTTATAAAATACACATGAATATTGCAACTCCACCTCCGCTTCACCCAAACCATGCCTCTAGGATCACCTACGTGCAGTAATGGTGCTAGGGTTTCTGATGCCCCCTGCAACCAATAATCAGTTCTCTCCTCTGCACTGCTGCAGGAGGATGAAAAAGTGGCTGTACTCCCAGCAGTGGTATTTTGGCACTCTGCAAACATCTTATCATGTTGCGCTAGCTCTGCCTACTCGTGTCCTCATAAAAGTCTACTTTATATATGCACAATCTTATAAAATGCCTTTCCATGTATGAAATAGTCTTTATAAATGGAAAATCCTTACAAATTACCTTGTACCCCTAATGCTATATAGTGCATCCAAACTTAGGTGCCAGTTAGGAAGTGAAAGTTAAGCAATGGGAATGGGGGTGAAACAGCAGTTAGGAACCTAACGTGCACTTAGGTGCTATTCTATAAATTGGCACATCCTTTGCATGGAATTCTCTCTCCTGAATATTTATTGTGAATATCCTGAAAACATGACTGGCTGGGGCATCCCCAGGACAGGTTTGGGAATTAAGTAACAGGACTCGCACATTAGGCATTAGGAGCTAGATTCTATATATCATGCCTAAAAAAAATCAGCACTGAAAAAACACGCCTAAATCTAAGTGTACTTTATAGAATATGTCTAACACCCATTTTCTGTGACTATATTTTTTCATGGCTATTTATGCAAATGAATACCTGGCATAAATGCTGACACCTACATTATGTATGGAACGAGCATATTCTATAAAACTGTGCATAAATTCAAGGAATGCTCATAGCCCACCCATGGCCATGTCCCCTTTTCATATCCACATCTTGGAATTTACACGCATCACTTTATAGAATATGCTTGGATGCAAGGGGAGAGGAGGGGACAAGACGCGTGGATGGGAGGGTTGAGAAAAGGACACGTTGCCTGTAGATGAGAGGGAGAGAAGGGGATAAGCTACACATGGATGAGAGAGAGAGAAGGGAGAGGAGAGGGAGTCATGTCGTACATGGAGAAAAGGGAGAAATGCAGCACATAGAAGGGGATGGAGACGAGAGGGGTACATGCTGCTCATGGATGGGAGGGAAAGGAAAGGGGGGTATGCTGCTCATGGTGGTTTGATGTTTTGGAAATTAACCAAAGCATTCGGCGAAAATCAATTGGCCATTTGGAATTTACAGTAAAAAAAATATTGTATGTTGTAATATTATTTGTAAATTGGTTGCTGCCTGCGCATCAGGGGCGTAGCTACGAGGGGCCATGGGGGCATGGGCCCCCGTAGATTTGGCCTGGGCCCCCGCCAGCCCCTTCGACCCCCCCCCTCCCGCCGCCAACCCTCCTGCACATTGTATATACAGGACGTCAGACTCACAGAAACAGAAGCCTGCCCTTGCAGATCAACAACACGGCTGCACCTGAGAAGAGGACTTCGGCTGGCGGGCGTTGGGGACCCCGCCAGCAAAGGTACCCGACAGCAGTGGCGGGGGAGGGTTGGCAGCGGCGGGAAGAGGGGGTCGAAAGAGTTGGCGCCGGGGGGGGTCAAAGGTGGTGGGGGTGGTGGGGGGTTTAAAAATGGTGGGGGGGGGGTCAGCGGTGCGGGGGGGGGGCTAAAATGTGCCCCCTCACCTCGGGCTCTGGACCCCCCTTCCCGCCAAAGTCTGGCTACGCCCCTGCTGCGCATATCATTTGTACCAATAGAATATGTAATACAGTTGCATACATATCTATGGGTGGTTATTTATTTATTTAATTTGAGAGAGAGCCTGTTGTTAAACATTTACCAGCACATCACTGCTCACAGGAATATATGGGCGTCTCTAGCATTTAGCGCACACTTATTTTTAGTGTGCACTAAAAATGCTAGCGTGCCTTTGTAAAAGGACCCTCATTGACCAGTGATGTCACTGCATATGCAATAATAGACCAGTGATGTCACTGCATACACAATTCACGTGCCTATTGGTCGAGACTGTGGGGATTTTCCAGCACACAATAAAAAAAACAATGTGAAAATCCCACAGACTCTATATGCACATAACTTTAAAGTATTCTATACGTTCCATGCCTAGAATCCTGCCCATGCCCATTCAGATTCCACCTATGTGTATATCTACCTGTAATATACATGCTATATAAGATATGCACATGTTTACAGAATTGTGTTTTTAGATGAAATATTTACATGTATACATACACGTGTATATACCATTATTCTAAGCATACACTAGGCGTGTAACTGTTAGCACATATTTTATATAAATATGACATATAGAGGAATGAATTGTATCCAAGCAGAGAATAAGCAAGAGATGAGAAATCAGGAAAGGAAAAGCTGAAGGACACCAGAGCCGAACAGAAACAGGGTGGAACAGAGAAGAGCAGTCTTAAGTCAGGACCAGCTGATATTCAAAGCAATTTAACTAGGCCGGAGAGACTCCTACCTGTTTAAACCTGTTGCTGCCTAACCTCCGATATTCAGCAGCACTAAACCAGGAAGTTGCCGCTGAATATTGCCTCTGATCAGCCCCAGAAAATGTGGTCTGTACTTGGGGTGTCATTGGGGAGGAGCCCGGGCTTATGTGGGTGCTGCCTAAATTAATCCGCTTAGCTATGCAGGCCTCAGCACTGATATTGGCTGAAACCTGCATAATATTAAAAATTGACCTTCTCTATGATCCCCCTCCTGATCCCTTGATGAGCTCCATTGCCCCCCATCCTCCCCCCCCCCCCCCCATAACATGCTGGATATTCTGTGCCGGTGCTTGCCCATGACCCAGCACTGAATATCAGGATAATTCAGCAAGCAATGGTCAGCATTTAAAAGTGCTGATTGCCGCAGGCAGAATATCAGTCAGAGAGACTCCAAACGTTGGACAAAATATTATGTTGGGCAAAAGAATTGCTTATTTACTCTTTCCAAAAAATACTAGCACTAGGTGGCACACAATAAAGCTACTAAGTAGTATGTTTAAAACAAATTGGAGAAAATATTTCTTCACTCAATATGCAATTAAACTCTGGAATTTATTTCCAGAGAAATTGGTAAAAGCAGTTAGCTTTGCAGGGTTTAAAAAAAGGTTTGGATAATTTCCCAAAAGAAAGGTCCATTATTAAGATGAACTTGGGAAAATCCACGGTTTATTTCTAGGATAAGCAGCATAAAATCTGTTTTACTGTTCTGGGATCTTGCCAGGTACTTGCGACCTGGATTGGCTACAGTAGGAAACAGGATACTGGGCTTGATGGACCTTGGTCTGTCCCAGTATGGCAACGCTTAGGTTCTTAATCAGTTGCTAATCCACAACAGAACATTGCCTCCTATCCCATGGCTTTTAATTTCCTCAAAGTATTTTATATGGGACTCTGTCAAACACTTTGTGAAATCCAGATACAGTATATCAACTGGCTCTTCTCTATCCACACTTATTCATGACTTCAAAAAATGTAACAGACTGGTGAGGCAAAGTCTTCCTTTGGCTAAATCCATGTTGATTCTGTCCTATTAAACCATGTCTATTTATGTGTTCAGTAATATTATTCTGTATAACAGGTTCTTTATAACTTCATTTGTTTTCTTAGTAAAGTATTTCTTAAGTGCTCCTACATTCCCTATAAAGAAGTTCACTGTTTTCTATGGTCACATAGTTTGCTTCCTTTCATTTCAGTAGGTCAGAGCACTTTGAAATAACAATAAAGAAGCTGGAGCACCTTATATACCATGTGGTTGATATTCAGAGTTGTTTAAGTGTGCAGGAGAGGATCCTGTCCATTTACACAATGCTGAGCGAGCTGGCAGCTGATATTTAGCAGCACGTAACTGAGCAATGCAGCTGAAAATTGACTCTGACCACTCATTCCAAGACTGGGCAATGGAGGGGCAGTACAGAAGCTACTAGTTATGGAGGCACCAACAATATTCAGTGCCCGCATAGAAAAGCAGCTAGATTTTGGAATAATCTCCCTCCTGAAATCAGGTTAGAGGTCTCTTTTCCTACATTTAAGTCTTTGCTGAAGTCTCATTTTTAAAAATTGGCATTTGGAAATTTGTCCCCCATCTTAATGTTTCTTCCATTTTGGAACTTATGGTCAAGAAGCCCTAGACAATCAAAAAAGCACAAAACGGCCTCCAAGGCTAGAACAAAGGTACAATCTTTAATGAAATGGACCCGACACGGGCTATGTTTCAGCGCAAAGGGGCACCTGCCTCGGGGGTCTGACAAAACACAATAAAACAATCTCCAAGGTTGTCTTGTCAATATGTATTAAAAAAAAAAGTGGGAATACAACTAGTGCTGTTTGATGGTTCAGAAGAAAATACAATCCCAAATCCACCATTGTTCTAAACTGAAGTCATGCCTAAGGTTGCCCGCCACTGGCGGAGCCGGCCCATTTGCGCCAAAACACGGCCTGTGTCTGGTCCATTTTATTCAAGATTGTACCTTTGTTCCAGGCTTGGAGGCCCTTTGTGCTTTTTTGGATGTTTTGATTTGTGTACTTTTGGCCCCTTTCTTGTGTTACTTGCAAGAAGCCCTAGACCTATGCATCATATTCCTCTCCCTCTGTGTGTGTTTGTGTGTATTACTTTGCTATAGTAACTCTGGTGTTCATTTCTTATTAATTACCTTGTTTTAAATTTGTAAATCGCTGTGACCAACTTGCTTGTAATGGTGGTATATCAAAATTTTATAAACTGTAACTGTAGATAGGATTGCACACAAAGCAGACTGACTCCTAGTGGTAGTATTGTAAGACTACCACTAGAGGTCATTGCCACTATTTTAAAACTAGAGCCAGACAGGGCGAGAGTGGAGGGGGTGACTTCTGCTTCATCCCACTAGACCAATAGGGATAACTTCCAGGTGAGTTCTGGGTATGGCAGGGGGTCCAAGGGTTGCAAGCTCTGGACGGGGTATGATTGGATTGAGGGTTTTCAAGTTCTAGGGGTGGATCAGATTATAGGGTTGCAAGATTGAAGAGGGGGGGATCAGATCAAGGGTTGCAATATTGGGGGAGAGGGGTGACAGACACCCTTATCTGGGTCTCAACCAATATTCAGCTTAGTTCATATAAGTGTCTTATGCGAGTTCTGTCTGAATATCTTGGTAAGGAGCAGGTGGTCATCACATGTCCACATATGTCTGCAGATTCAAAGCTAGTGCCTGGACATGGCCCAGCAATGAATTTCCAAGTCTAATTTAGCTGGCAGCAGTCAGTGATTAAAGAAACGCTGACTGTTGCTGGCTGAATATTGAATGATAAGTAATTTATTGAAGAATAGCTTTTGAGAATAGCCTACGTCATTCAATCTAAAATAGTGCTTCATAATTTCAAGTTTCCATGAAGGGTATAGTTTATACTAGGCTGCAATGTCATGATCCTTCATACACAAGACATGGGCATTTTCCCATTTTTAATACTTCATGTATAGTTCAGCCATTGTAGTAACAGTCCTTAGCCAGGAATTAATGAAAACTGATTCCTTTAAGAATTTAGTATGGGGAAAATTTGAAAAGGCTAACATGGAGCATAAGCACATAAAAGTGGACTTACACATACACAAGATGGATTATGCATATGAAGCAATTTTAAAAGAGAGAATGTGTGCTTACAAGAGAGTTTATGCATAACTATGTGCACATAAAAGGGGTGTGTTTAGGGCATATCATCAAAGTATGCATGTACTATGTAATTTATAATACTATAAATAAAAATGTCTTCCAGTCCTTTACAGTAGTTATATAAGGTGCCCAAGGTAACACTAACAGGCCTCTTGGGACGTGGATTAGTATTTTGTATACAGAGTTGCTTGCTAGTTCTTGTCAGTGCATGCCAATCTTTGTACTTCTATACCTGTCCATTTCTTACCCTGTTCTTTGCTTACATACAGTTTTAGGTGCATTCATTCTGGTGATAGCGCTGGCCTATTGTTAGTACCATCAGTATTTCTCTCTCTGTCTGTCCATCTATCTATCCATATTAAATTTTAGTAAGAAGTTTGTTTTTGAACTAACATTTTTTGATGTGATGAAGAGAGAAGCCAGAGAGAGCAGAGATACTCAATTCTCACTGGAAGAAGAGAAAGTCAGGCAGAAGCTGCAAATGGTAAAGGCAGTCCATAAGTGTTCCTACGCCCAGTGGTGTGCTGAAGCCAGCTCGCAAGAGCCAATTGTTAATTTTTATGAATTGTGAACCGGTTGTTAAGCCCTCCAGCACACCTTATGGAGCAAGAAGAAGGTCACAACAGGTCACTTCCTCCTCCAGTGCCAGCTTAGACCCGACTGTTTATGTGAACCAAGATCTGGCAGTTCACATAAACAGTCAGGTCAAAGTCAGCACACAGACATACAAAGTCACACGCATTGGACCCCCAACTCCAGCTCACATGCCAAAGCCCCCTCCTCTTACACATTGAAAGGAGGTGACTTTGGCGTCTGGCAAGGGCAGGCACCAGGTATCCAATATCTCTCCCTTTCCTGCTCCCCTCCCTTCTTGGTTTCAGTGTCCTGTCCTTCTCCACCCCACCCCCTCAGTTCCTGTAACTTTTTTCCTTGCTACCAAACCTGGTAGCGGCACTCTTTCCATTAAATCAACCTGCCGTAGGACTTTGGGTCCTCCCATATGAGGCATCCCACCCTCAGTGATACAACTTTCTGCTTCCACAAGGGGGGTCATGTTACGGGAAAGGCCCGAAGCCCGGAGGCAGGCTGATTCAATAGAAGCCGTGGAGGTTAGACTGAGAACAGGAGAGGACATGTCCAAAAAGATGAAGCCATGGAAGTTAGTTTTTGCTTCCCCCTCCCAGTGCACAGCCAACCCCCTGGCCATACCATACACTCAAATCAAAGCAAACATGAGTGCTGCATCCATGTTGTTGTTCTTTATTGCTAGTAGCATTTTTATATAATCTCACTTATATTTTCAAACATGGCCAGCTTATGTAGTATACGGATGTACATAGAGGAAGTATAATAACGGAATAAATTTCATTGGTAGAGTAGTAATTTGTTATAAATCATAATTGGTGTGTCATTTGGAGGGGCTGGTTATAGGGCACCGTAACACGTGTTATATTCGTGCAGAGATTTTTTTTTCTCCTGGTAAAGGGCCAGTAAAACAGACATTATAGTATAATAATCAAGTGTTCAACATTCAGAGTTTCTATCTATCTATCTATCTATCTATCTATTTACTTATTTATTCCCACATTAAACATGAATTAGATTGAAACCTGGGAGCATTTAGAAATTTTTTCCTGTGCCTAGATCAAAAGAGAAAGATGGTTTGTGGGAACTTGCTCTTTTGTTTTGTGGAATGCAGTGATATATTTAAAAAAATGCACGGTTATCACTCCATTTAAAAGAGAGATATTGAATAATAAGGGCAGAGCTACCTTCATGCAGAAGTCCAGAGTCAGTCTAAATGTGCCAACATTTCCAGTTCTGTGGTATATATTTATTTTTTTCTTCAAGTCTGTTTGGTTGTAAAACACATTTTATTTTTTTTGGGGGGGGGGGGGAGGGGGTGTTAATCTTTGGCTCTCGGCTGTACAGAAAGGAAAAAAGCAGACAAGAAAACCTGGGACCAACAGGAACAGAAAAATAAAATGCTCAGAGAGCAAAGGTAGAAAACAAGTATTTTATTCTTAATTATTAATTGGAATATGTCAGCTATTCAAAATGCCTATCTCTGATATTTGCATTTCAGTTTCTATCTCTCTATTATAGTTGTGTGCAGAGTCTGACTTCCTGAGGTTTCCAGTTCCATTTCATGCCTTCATACCTCTATTACTGAAGTGTGGTCCCTTGTTTCATATTTGTTGAGGGTCTATCTGGTTTATTTGTGTCCAACTAAGGCAGTGATTCACAATCATTTTACTATGGCAGAACCCCTAACATATTTTTTCATGCACCAAGGAAGCCTCAATTTATGTAAGCATGTATAAGTTCATACAAACAGATTCTATTTCTTAAGGAAGAGAGTTTGAGGATCCCTGGGGTTCTGTGGAACCCAGTTTGGGAATCACTAGAAAAAGGTGTGGTACTCTGCTAGCATGTAGTGCCTGTGTAGAGATCTTGTTGCAGTTATGTTTGTTTTGTGTTTTTTTCAATAGGTAGTGAATTGGTGTTTTAGAGCATGGTATAATATTTCAGTGTTGCTTTTTCATGCATAAAGTTGCCATTTTTTGAGTCTTGGGGGTTAATACTGTTAAGTATGGTAAGACTCTGAGTGTGTTTTTACACAAGTTTCTGTGTAGTATTTTGTAGTGGAGGGATTATGTGTTGGCCTTACAGAGGTGACACCAAAACTTTAATCTAATTTTGGTTTGTCATAACATCAGACGGGGTTTAAAAAAATGTTGCAGAATCTGTTGTGTGTTGAGGTAGTTGTCTTTATAGAGACATGTATGTGATCAAATTTAATTCATGAGATACTGCCAGATGAGGGATCTTTAAATACAGTTGAATTGTTTCCATAGATTTGTATGTGGTTTAGTGTTAAGTGTTTGAAATAATCGTGTTTAAAAATGTAACATGCCATCCGTGAAGACAAATGAAGGAATTACTTTTCAATAAGTGTAGCCAGCAGCCCTTTCTTGGACTTCAGTCCCTTCACTACTATTTCAATTTATAGATTGGATGCATTGTGAGAAAAACCTCATTCACTGACCTTCAATTTCACTTATTCGGGTGGTACATATCACTCTTCTAGATGGGCCACTCTTGCAATCTTTGACAACCAAGGTAGAAAAAAGAATTTATTTTCTATTTATTGATTGAAAATATGTCAGTTTTGGAATGTGGATCTGCCAGAACTAGTTTTAGATATAGCTGGGGCTTGTGAGAAAAATCTCACTCATTTGGCCTTCAATCTCCGGCATTGCAGTGGTAAATCTCCAGCATTGGGATGAGCCATCCTTGGCATCTCTGGGCGCAGGAGGAGGAAGTGATTAGTGACCTTTTGTGCTGCAGATCACTTCCTTCTTGCTATAGCCAGTGGAGGAGGGGACGAGAGAGTGTATCCCTCTCTCACACCCCCTTGTGGTCAGACAGCTAAGCCCTCCCCCCTTGTTTACTTGTTGTAAGGGTATATTTCTCCCCTCTAGAGGTCGCTGCTAGCAGTGGCATTTCACACACCACTGCTGGCGCCGCTCCGAAGCCTTCCCACCGCTGCTTTCAACTACTATGACAAAAGGAAGTTCTGTCACAAGAACTGACTACGGCAGCGGGAAGGCTTCAGGACCGGCACTGGCAGTGATGTGTGAAACCTCTGGGGGGGAAAAGATGCCTTTACAAGTAAACATGGGGGGGGGGGGGGGGAGCAGATGAGGATATCATATAGACTTTTAATGCTTGAAAGGAATTATTGAACAACAAGGTAGAACTAGAAAATATGGTATTAAGCTACATGGAGGTAGAAAGAAGCCTGGAATGCCCTTCTGAGGTAGGTGGTGGAAACAAAAAGGAGTGGGCTATACATAGTTGATCCCTAAAAGGCAAGTGGATATAAACCAAGTACAGTTGTAGAGCAAGCTAAAGAAATGAGGGTGAGACACAGGCCCAGGTGCAGGACTAGGCTGTGGTTTGTGGTTCCTGTAACACAAGAGTCACAACCTTTAAGCTGAAAAAGCAAGTGCTGCTGAAAAGGCATTTTTGCAGAGCCAGTTTGAACAGGTTTTGAAGAGACAGCTAGCAAAAGGAAGCACGTATAGGAAATGCACATAAGGAAATCAAGTACAAATTTTAGTATATAAGTAAGTGCGTACCACTAGAAAACGGGCATTGCATGTCTGGATTCCTTGATTAGTGAATAGAAAATGCAGTGCTCCTTCAAGAACCTTCACATATTTGCTTCTTGAGCCTTTATTAATTCCTTCTTCATTTCTGTAACCTTTGGAACCACTGAATAAATCTTGCTTGTTACGGGAAAGGCCCGAAGCCCGGAGGCAGGCTGATTCAATAGAAGCCGTGGAGGTTAGACTGAGAACAGGAGAGGACATGTCAAAAAGATGAAGCCATGGAAGTTAGTTTTTGCTTCCCCCTCCCAGTGCACAGCCAACCCCCTGGCCATACCATACACTCAAATCAAAGCAAACATGAGTTGCTGCATCCATGTTGTTGTTCTTTATTGCTAGTAGCATTTTTATATAATCTCACTTATATTTTCAAACATGCCAGCTTATGTAGTATACGGATGTACATAGAGGAAGTATAATAACGGAATAAATTTTCATTGGTAGAGTAGTAATTTGTTATAAATCATAATTGGTGTGTCATTTGGAGGGGCTGGTTATAGGGCACCGTAACACGTGTTATATTCGTGCAGAGATTTTTTTTTCTCCTGGTAAAGGGCCAGTAAAACAGACATTATAGTATAATAATCAAGTGTTCAACATTCAGAGTTTCTATCTATCTATCTATCTATCTATCTATTTACTTATTTATTTCCCACATTAAACATGAATTAGATTGAAACCTGGGAGCATTTAGAAATTTTTTTCCTGTGCCTAGATCAAAAGAGAAAGATGGTTTGTGGGAACTTGCTCTTTTTGTTTTGTGGAATGCAGTGATATATTTAAAAAATGCACGGTTATCACTCCATTTAAAAGAGAGATATTGAATAATAAGGGCAGAGCTACCTTCATGCAGAAGTCCAGAGTCAGTCTAAATGTGCCAACATTTTCCAGTTCTGTGGTATATATTTATTTTTTCTTCAAGTCTGTTTGGTTGTAAAACACATTTTATTTTTTTTTGGGGGGGGGGGAGGGGGTGTTAATCTTTGGCTCTCGGCTGTACAGAAAGGAAAAAAGCAGACAAGAAAACCTGGGACCAACAGGAACAGAAAAATAAAATGCTCAGAGAGCAAAGGTAGAAAACAAGTATTTTATTCTTAATTTATTAATTGGAATATGTCAGCTATTCAAAATGCCTATCTCTGATATTTTGCATTTCAGTTTCTATCTCTCTATTATAGTTGTGTGCAGAGTCTGACTTCCTGAGGTTTCCAGTTCCATTTCATGCCTTCATACCTCTATTACTGAAGTGTGGTCCCTTGTTTCATATTTGTTGAGGGTCTATCTGGTTATTTGTGTCCAACTAAGGCAGTGATTCACAATCATTTTACTATGGCAGAACCCCTAACATATTTTTTCATGCACCAAGGAAGCCTCAATTTATGTAAGCATGTATAAGTTCATACAAACAGATTCTATTTCTTAAGGAAGAGAGTTTGAGGATCCCTGGGGTTCTGTGGAACCCAGTTTGGGAATCACTAGAAAAGGTGTGGTACTCTGCTAGCATGTAGTGCCTGTGTAGAGATCTTGTTGCAGTTATGTTTGTTTTGTGTTTTTTTCAATAGGTAGTGAATTGGTGTTTTAGAGCATGGTATAATATTTACAGTGTTGCTTTTTCATGCATAAAGTTGCCATTTTTTGAGTCTTGGGGGTTAATACTGTTAAGGTATGGTAAGACTCTGAGTGTGTTTTTACACAAGTTTCTGTGTAGTATTTTGTAGTGGAGGGATTATGTGTTGGCCTTACAGAGGTGACACCAAAACTTTAATCTAATTTTGGTTTGTCATAACATCAGACGGGGTTTTAAAAAAATGTTGCAGAATCTGTTGTGTGTTGAGGTAGTTGTCTTTATAGAGACATGTATGTGATCAAATTTAATTCATGAGATACTGCCAGATGAGGGATCTTTAAATACAGTTGAATTGTTTCCATAGATTTGTATGTGGTTTAGTGTTAAGTGTTTGAAATAATCGTGTTTAAAAAATGTAACATGCCATCCGTGAAGACAAATGAAGGAATTACTTTTCAATAAGTGTAGCCAGCAGCCCTTTCTTGGACTTCAGTCCCTTCACTACTATTTCAAATTTATAGATTGGATGCATTGTGAGAAAAACCTCATTCACTGACCTTCAATTTCACTTATTCGGGTGGTACATATCACTCTTCTAGATGGGCCACTCTTGCAATCTTTGACAACCAAGGTAGAAAAAAGAATTTTATTTTCTATTTATTGATTGAAATATGTCAGTTTTTGGAATGTGGATCTGCCAGAACTAGTTTTAGATATAGCTGGGGCTTGTGAGAAAAATCTCACTCATTTGGCCTTCAATCTCCGGCATTGCAGTGGTAAATCTCCAGCATTGGGATGAGCCATCCTTGGCATCTCTGGGCGCAGGAGGAGGAAGTGATTAGTGACCTTTTGTGCTGCAGATCACTTCCTTCTTGCTATAGCCAGTGGAGGAGGGGACGAGAGAGTGTATCCCTCTCTCACACCCCCTTGTGGTCAGACAGCTAAGCCCTCCCCCCTTGTTTACTTGTTGTAAGGGTATATTTCTCCCCTCTAGAGGTCGCTGCTAGCAGTGGCATTTCACACACCACTGCTGGCGCCGCTCCGAAGCCTTCCCACCGCTGCTTTCAACTACTATGACAAAAGGAAGTTCTGTCACAAGAACTGACTACGGCAGCGGGAAGGCTTCAGGACCGGCGCTGGCAGTGATGTGTGAAACCTCTGGGGGGGAAAAGATGCCTTTACAAGTAAACATGGGGGGGGGGGGAGCAGATGAGGATATCATATAGACTTTTAATGCTTGAAAGGAATTATTGAACAACAAGGTAGAACTAGAAAATATGGTATTAAGCTACATGGAGGTAGAAAGAAGCCTGGAATGCCCTTTTGAGGTACGTGGTGGAAACAAAAAGGAGTGGGCTATACATAGTTGATCCCTAAAAGGCAAGTGGATATAAACCAAGTACAGTTGTAGAGCAAGCTAAAGAAATGAGGGTGAGACACAGGCCCAGGTGCAGGACTAGGCTGTGGTTTGTGGTTCCTGTAACACAAGAGTCACAACCTTTAAGCTGAAAAAGCAAGTGCTGCTGAAAAAGGCATTTTTGCAGAGCCAGTTTGAACAGGTTTTGAAGAGACAGCTAGCAAAAGGAAGCACGTATAGGAAATGCACATAAGGAAATCAAGTACAAATTTTAGTATATAAGTAAGTGCGTACCACTAGAAAACGGGCATTGCATGTCTGGATTCCTTGATTAGTGAATAGAAAATGCAGTGCTCCTTCAAGAACCTTCACATATTTGCTTCTTGAGCCTTTATTAATTCCTTCTTCATTTCTGTAACCTTTGGAACCACTGAATAAATCTTGCTTGATTTGATTAATTATATTTTTTGTAGATCCTATTTATTTCAGGTTTACGAGCCCAGGGTCTCAGAAGGCTTTCTCCACCTTAGACCCTCAACACAGTATAGAATACAATGGGTTTTGCACATCTAAGAAATCATGGTGAAAGTAACATATACTGCATGACAAGTAGAACCTCAACAACACAAGCATGGGGAAAACAACCTGCATATTTTTGATTATTATTTATTTATTTATTTATTAGGATTTATTTATCACTTTTTGAAGGAATTCACTCAAGGCGGTGTACAATAAAAATAAATCAAACATGAGCAATAGACAATTACAGCAGTAAAAACAAGCAATATACATTTAAATATTTCTGAGACAAATGCACAGGAGGAAAGTCTCTTTCTATTGAAAAGAAGTTTTGGAATGAAGGGGATTAGGATGAAGGTGAAAGGGGACAGACTCGGGAATAATCTAAGGAAAAGCATCATGAAAAGGGTAGTGAATTTGTGGAATGGTCTCCCTGTGGAGGTGGTAGAGATGAAGACTGTATCTGAATTCAAGAAAGCTTGGTACAAGTACATAGGATCTCTGAGGCAGAGGAAGGGATAGTAGATTGGTTTGGATGGGCAGATCGGATAGGCCATATGGCCTTTAACCACCTTCATTTTTCTAGGTTTCTATGCACAGCAGGTACAGCCCCAACAACTCAAGCATGGGAAAGTAACCTGCATGGCCTGGCAGGTAGAACCCCAGCAACCTTTCTGGACAGACTAGAAGGGTCATGTTGGTCTTTCTCTGTTGCCATTTACCATTTAACCTTTTTATTTGAAAATCTTGTTTACTGGATATCCTTGTAGCCCTCAATCTCAGAGAAATATGACTGATATGCATAAACAATATACAAGCACACCTAGGTAACAATAAACCATCAAAGGCCTGAGTACAAACCATAAACCTCCTCCACCCCAATTTCTTGGCCTTAGGTTAAATATCAAGTTTGAAAAAAAAAAAATACATCTATGCATGTATAGGTTCCTTTCAGGACTCTCACTAGCCCAGTTTGGACCTGAATGCTATCCTGCTGTAGCATCCCTTTTTGGGATGGCAGCAATGGCTTTAACTACCCTTACATAAGTCAAAGAGTGTGTGGTGGATTTTGTTTGTAGATTCTGGGATGGAGTTTCTTTGCCTGATGAGTAAGAAAGTATATGTTTAGGTCAGACTTTGGGCTTATTTAGTTTATTTAATGTGATTGCCTCCTTTGAGTTTTGAGTTTGTGTCCAGCGTGAAGGGAATGTAAAACACAGATCTCCCAATATTCATAGCAATTTAAATTGACCACAGAAGCTCCTGATTATTTAAATTGCTTGTCCATGGATAACCGCTAATATTCAGCATCCGTACTACCTGAAGATTGGAGGAGGGTGGCCAATGTAATGCCAATTTTTAAAAAGGGAGAATAATATCCTTATTTTTGTTTTCCATCCCTTTCCTAATGATACCCAACATTCTATTTGCTTTCCTAGCCGCAGCAGCACATTGAGCAGAAGTTTTCAACGTATCATCAACGACAACACCTAGATCCCTTTCTCGGTCCGTGACTCTCAACGCTGAACCTTGCATGACATATTTATAGTTTGGGTTCCTCTTTCCCACATGCATCAGTTTGCACTTGTTCACATTAAACATCATCAGCCATACAGACGCCCAGTCTCCTAGTCTCGTAAGGTCCTCTTGTAGTTTTTCACAATCTTCCCGCGATTTGACTACTTTGAATAACTTTGTGTCATCGAAAAATTTGATTACCTCACTAGCTACCCCCATCTCTAGGTCATTTATGAATATATTAAAAAGCAGATGTCCCAGCACCGATCCCTGAGGGACCCCGCTAATTACCCTTCTCCATTGCGAATATTGACCTTTTAGTCCTTCTCTCTGTTTCCTATCTTTCAACCAGTTTTTAATCCATAGTAAGTCACTACCTCCGATCCCATGTCCCTCTAATTTCCTCTGTAGTCTTTCATGAGGGACCTTATCAAATGCCTTCTGAAAATCTAGATACACAATATCAACCGGCTCACCTTTGTCCACATGTTTGTTTTCCCCTTCAAAGAAGTGCAGCAGATTGGTGAGGCAAGACTTCCCTTCACTAAATCCATGTTGACTTTGTCCCATTAGTCCATGCTTTTGAATGTGCTCTCTAATTTTGTTCTTGATTATAGTCTCTACCATTTTGCCCTGCACCGACTTCAGACTCACCGGTCTATAATTTCCCGGGTCTCCTCTGGAATTTTTTAAAAATATCGGCGTTACATTGGCCACCCTCCAATCTTCCGGTACCACGCTCGATCTTAAGGATAAATTACAAATCAATAACAGTAGCTCCGCCAGCTCATTTTCTAGTTCTATCAGTACCCTAGATTTGCTACTCTTCAGTTTGCAGAACTGCTCCATTACGTCTTCCAGATTTACAGATATTTCAGAAATGTTTTTCTGACTTTTCAGCTACGAATACCCTGTCCGGCACCAGTATCATACCCAAATCTTCCTCGGTGAAGACCGAAGCAAATAACTCATTTAGTTTTCCTGCTATTTCTTTGTCTTTCTTCCTCATCATCAGCCAGAAAAAACCTCCATATGGGGTAAAAACCCACTATATTTTTTGATTTCCAACTTTGATATCCTCTGAAGATTAACAAGTGTATTTGCTACAAGTACTGAGAACCTCCTATATATATATATATCTATATATATCTATATCTATCTATCTATCTATCTATCTATCTATCTATCTATCTATCTATCTATCTATCTATCTATATATATATCTTTGATTTAATTAGGCATCTCTTCCCCACATTTATTAATGACAACTAAGCCACAAAAGTGTCCTAAATGGCCAGATGGCCACTGGAGGGATAAAGGAAATATAACCCCTTACTCCTCTAGTGGTCGCTGAACCCCTCCAACCCCCCTCCCCCCAAGATGTGAATGAAATATTACATACCAGCCTCTATTACAGCTTCAGGTATTATTCCCAGTCCTATTAGAGCAGCAAACAGATTTCTAGAGTAGCCTAATAGTCAGTGCAGTGCAGTGCAGTGCACTGTAGAGAAGGGGACCCAGATCCATGATCCATTCTAACTGTTACACGTGGTGTAAAGTGTGAGCCCCCCCAAAACCCAACAAAAACCTACTATACCTGCATACAGGTGACACCTGCAGCCATAAGGGCTATTATGTTGGTGTATAGTTGGGAACAGTAAGCTTTTGGTGGGTTTTGGAGAGCTCCCCATACAATATAAGGGGATAACGTGAGCTGTGTACCTAGGACCTTTTATGTGAAGTCCAATGCAGTGCCCTAGGGTGCCCCACTGCTCTGTTGGGATGTCTGTATGGCCAGTCTCCTAAGAATGCTGACTCCTCCTACAGCCCAATGGCTTGAGTTTGTGCATTTTTCACTTGGACTTTTTTTTTTTCCCAAAAATGGTCCAAAAAGGTACATGCACTAAGCATAAAATGTCTAGAAAATGTCTAGAATATGGCTATTTTTGAAAAAAAACAAAGACATTTTTCAGGTTCATAAATGGCCCTGTTTACCACTTGATTAAAATGCCCCTCTATGTAACTTTGTAATTCTAAGTACTTTGAAAATATACCTCTGTATTTAATAGGATCCTTAATGGAGAGACTATGGCCAGAAGGGAATAGGTTTGCACAGCATCGGGAAACCTCTACCATCCAATAAGACTGGTATTTATTGACAGTGATCACAGACACAGAGCACTACAGTGTTCAAATATGTTCAACCTCAGGACAAAAGACTACCTTACAGCAGTATTTGGTTTGCACTTGTCTTCAGTAAAGTAAGTTTAAGCATCTGAGTGATTAATAGAAAGGAACTTTACAGCAAGACCTTGAAATCAAATTCTTTCCCTCTAGAGAAAACTTGATCCTTTGGAGAAGAGTGTATTTGCAGTGAGCAAAGAAGGGAGAAAACCAGACATCAATAAATGTTGTGGAAGCTCTGGAGTGTGAATCCGTTGATGGGCCACCCAGAACGGGGACACCAACCCCCTTTGCAAGCATACAATAAAATATTTCAGAAATGTACAGGTAGCATATCCAGGCTTTAACCTCATCTAGAATGGAAGGCCTGGCATCTAGAAGGTATGAAAATTTCCAAAGAAAGATGTAGGAAGCAACAACCTATTTATCAAGTAAAAAGTCCTTGACTGTGAGAACTTGAGTATACATCTCAGATATTTCCTTGACGCTCAGGTCAATGATTTAAGCTCTAGACTATACTTCCTCACACATAATATATGGTAGCAATATACAGCACATGGCTGTGCATTTTAGCATAGCTGACTTTTGTTCAACAGCGTTGAAATGCTGATCTAATTCTTCTAGAGTTGGCTTGGGTAAATTTCTGTTCATTATAAACAAATCCAAATTCCTACGTTCAAGTACAGTGAGCCCAACATATGCCTGACATTACGCCCTGAGCACTTCTTAACACTGAAACAGTTAATCAAACATTTAATGTGACTTCAATATGAAAAACAACTTGGTTTTGCCGTTAATATCCTGTAAGAAGAACTTGTAATGTACACATCCTGTCATTTAATCTGTAAACAGGATCAAACTGTTGGGGTGAATGAGTTATGTTTACACTTCAGTAGTACTACTTATGTGAAGCAGAAGTGTGCAATATTCAGCATTATGCTGAAATGTTTCCTCAGTGGCAGAAGATTAATCTCCAGGGTGAACATATGACCATCTATTATTATCCTACTGAGATGTCAATTCTCATGCAAATACACATATCTTCTGTAGATAAATGGGGACAGTAGTACACTGCTAATGGCCTCTCGCATCCACTTTTACTTTTGAGCATAAGAGTCTTGTAATTCCAATTTTGGCGTGCGCTGAATCCCATGGTAGAAAATAATTTTCTATTTTCTACTTTAGGGGCATTCCTGGCAGTAACCAGCAGCATGTCCACACTGGCCCACGCTGCATGGTTACCGCGTGGGGAGCACGAGAGCCCTTTCTGCTAGGTCAATGGGTGGCAGTAAGGGCTCAGGCCATAAATAGGTGCGCACTAATTTTAATATTAGCGCAGGCCCATTTCCTGGCCCATTACAAAATGGCCTTTTTCCTAGCTATGGTATAAAGTGGCCCAATAGGCACCCAAAAGACACACCCACACTACCGCAGGTCACTTTTTACTACGGCTTTGTGAAAAGGCCCCTTAGTGCGTAAAGTTAGGACAGTCTTTTTTGTCCTAACCATAATAAAAAGAACCTCAAAATCCTACCTGTCACAAATTAAATTTCCATGACATGGTATGCAAAACCGGCATATCAAGTGTATCCATCAACAGGACTGAACAAAATGAATGCATGTATGAAGGATGCCATTTAAAATCAATAGAATCTTAACATCTTAGATGACCTGCAGCAGTGATGAGGTTTCCTATTTGAATATCCTTATAACTAAAGATATTGAAGGCTTTTCAACATCTATCATAAGTTAATTGATAAAAATAAATTATGTTTTGAATAAAAAAAACATCCTATTATTATGATCAGAAACTAGCCAAGGTTCTTTTTCTTCAGCTTACAGATTTGCGGTTCTGGTCCTCATGAAACATCCAAAAAATGTGCTTTTTGAGATAACTAAAAGATACAGTTTAACATGATTCACAGCAAGGATGTATATAAATATGTCTCAAATATTCCTTGTAGAACTGGTTAGTGGTTTATGAGGACTGGAGTTGGATTCCAATGTCATAATACTTCTTTTATTTTTGGCACTGAATCCATGTTTCCAGAAACAGTTAATCTGAAAAAAAGCACATATTTTAAAATGTCATTAATTAAAAAGTTGTTCGGCTTAGAGAAATCGCTTACTGTGAAGAATTATATTCATCTTGCATACAGAATACAAAACAGTGAAAGGTTCTAAAATGCTTCTGAATTGTCAATGAGTTTTTGCCATTTCATAATCTTGTCCCTTTTCATTTAAAAAGGCCTGGAATCAGGTGAAATATTTAGGAGGTCAGATTACATCTGATTTTACAAAACTGTATACCTTCATCTGTCAATGTTAAAGCCAATAGGAGAGGACCTGCATAGCAGGCAGAGCTATAGTTTGTTTTGGCTAATCAGAATAACATTGTTAAAAATGAATAATTCTTCATATGCTCAAATTCTGCTTCTACTGAGCAAAGACACTCTGGGGTTAGACAGAGTTCTTAAGCTGTACAACAGCCTTCATGGCATCCCCCATGCTCATCAACTCAACTTGGGATGGTTAATAATAGGTAAGGGTTGTCTCAACTGCTTATGCAAATCAGACATCAACACAAGTGCCACCAGTGTGCTAGAAAATGGATGTGCATTTTTATTTGAACCATGCCCCAACCCATCTGTCCACTAAAGACAGATCTCGACTGCAGGGAGACACCAAGTTATGAGCTACAGGTCTACCGACCTACCTCTTTGCCAGACCTGGGAGAACATCTGGGAGCCCAGTGTTCCATGTCACAAGAAATTATAACACAGACTCTCTATGAAAAAAATAATTAACCAACATTTTAGACAAATAATTCTTTAAGGATGAAATAGCTGAGTAGCTCCCATTCCACACTCCTAGACCTCAGCTTCCTAACAGAAGAAACCATGCTATCTAATGGCTTACTTCACTGCAGAACTTTTAAAAGGAAACCAGAGATGCATAGTATTTTATAACCTTCATGAAGAGATGTTAACCAATTGCCATGCAGAGCCTGCAGAGTGGAGGAGTAGCCTAGTGGTTAGTGCAGTGGACTGTGATCCTAGGGTTTGATTCCCACTGCAGCTCCTTGTGACCCCAGGCAAGTCACTTAATCCTTCATTGCCCTGGTACAAAATAAGTACCTGAACATATGTAAACCACTTTGAATATAGTTGCAAAAACCTCAGAAAGGCTATATATCAAGTCCCATTTCAATTTCCCCTTTCCATCTTTGAAAGAGAAGGAAGAATGCTGGTATCTACCTAACTTCAGCATATACCATCCACAGAAAACAGGTCAGATGCAAATCATGTTTCATTCCAGTGTTCAATTCCAAAGAATCTCATTGAACAACATTTATTTATTTATTTGCTGCACTTGTATCCCACATTTTCCCACCTATTTGCAGGCTCAATGTGGGTTACAAAAATGTTACAACGACATATACACATTATAGAATAAGAATTTCAGAATATAGAAAGGTGCATAAGAATATCATAGCAATCATATTAATGGAATAATAATTTTACAATTGTTACAAATAAGAGTGCATAAGTAAATCATGTAGGATTGGAAGAGGATTGACAGATAAACATAACATAATGATATCAGGACAAGATATAATATTCAGCCATGTAAATGGCTTCACTCCTGTGTGTATTGTCTGGTGCATTGTGGGGTTTACCTTCTGACCAAAGCTTTTACCAGACTCTATACATGCAAATGGTTTCTCTCCTGTGTGGACTTTCTGATGCACTTTGATATTTACATTAAAACCAAAGCTTTTACCACACTTAGAACATGTGAATGGTTTCACTTTATTGTGGATTTTCTTGTGTATTTTGTACGTTTTGCATTTGGATGTATTTGTTTGAAAACAAACTAAAAAATAAAACACCTAAATCACAAAACATTTTTCCAAACAGCATTTTCAAAAGGAAAAGACATTTATTTTTTTTTGTAGAAAATTACCTTTCCTGTTCTGATTTTGGACATTTTACAAAAAAACATCCAAATTCAGACTTAGATGTCATATCCAAAAATGCCCCTTGTACATTTGATTTGCCCAAAGTCACAAGGAGCAGCAGTGGGAATTGAGCCCATGTTGCCAGGATCAAAGCCCACTGCACTAACCATTAAGCCACTCCTCCTCTGTTTTGGACATCTTATATTTGGATGTCTTTTGTTCGAAAATGGACCAAAAAAAAAAGGATGTACAAATCACAGGACATCCATAGTATTTTCAAACACAAAAGATAAACGTCCATACTTTTCGAAAATGACCTTCTTTCCTGTTCGGAATTTGGACGTCTTTGTAAAACGTCCAAATTCTGATTTAGACGTTTCTTTTGAAAATGCCCTACTATATAGATGTAAGATAAGTTTAAATTATAAGAGTACTGGACGGATGACTATATTAAAGAAAGTAGTCACAGAGTGCAACAGGCTCCAGGTTCTTGCAGACAAATTTACATCTGCTCCAAAGAAGGTGTACATGTGTGCATGCACGTTGCACCCTTTGCATGTACTTGTGTATTTTATAAAACATGTGCTCATATTGCTAACTTTTCCCTAACACATAGAAAATGCTTTATAAAATTATCTCTCTTAAGGCACAATAGTGGAATGTAAGGGCAGAGCTTACAAAAGAGCAATAGTAGAATATTTTTGGCACTGTGGACTCAGCAGTGCTTAGGTAGAACAATTACAAGTTGTTATATTATTTGTATTTAACACTAAATAAGCCTAGCATGAGGTTAGGGTAAAAGGTCATGGATGAGATATACCAGCTTTCTGTGGTAGAACCAAAGCAGTTTACATTTGGCACTTTGGACCAAATTCCCTAAATAATGCTGGAAAATCAGCACCAAAAAACCCAGCACCAAGTGCTATTCTATAAATGGCGCTGAAATTTAGTGCCATTTCTAGAATACGCTTAACACCAGGATCAGCACCTAAGTTTAGATGCAAGGATTAACACCAAGTAAACTCTGATGTTAATCCTCACATCTAAATTAGGCATAGATCCCTCTTAGGCTAGAACAGCGTGCATAAATTCTAGGAATGCCCCTGATCAGCCCATGACCCTCACCTGACCATGCCCCTTTTTGGGAGCCATGTGTAAAATTTATGCACAGATCCCCATGACTAGAAATGTGTGCATATTTCAATTAAGGCCAATTACTGCCAATAATTGATTATTAGCATCTACTTATTGGCGCTAATTGGCTCATTATTCAATTAAATTGCAAACACAAATTTGGTGTGTGCACAATTTTAAGCACCATTTATAGAATTTCAGGGTTTCTCTGTCCCTAGTGGTCTCACATCTAAGGTTTGTACCTAGGGCATGGAGGGCTAAATGACTTGCTCATAGTAATAGGGAGCTGGAGTCGGAATCAAATCTGGTTCCCCAGATTCTCAGCCCACTGTACTAACCATTAGGTTACTCCTATACTCCTGTTCTGGAATATAACTAATGTATTAATCTATACTGGGGGTGGGGGGCTGTGTCAAGATGAGTACTTTTGTCCATATCCTGTGGTACTGTCTTGTAATTAGTATATTTTGGCGACTGTGTGATAACAGAAAATGACAGACAAGAAATTGAGTTGGGGCCCTATAGCATTCATTCTTGGGGTTTTGGGGAAGGATCAGGACTTCTTAACTATGCAATCCCTGGTATCTGTACAGTGTGAGATTGGCCACCTGGAAAAACAGAAGTATACGTAGAGAGCAGCAGAGGTACAGTAGACCATGGATAATTAATCTAAAAGAAAGGCTTAGGAGCTATTCTGAATATTTATTTATATACCACCTAAAAGCTATTGGAGCAGTATACAATCAGGTATAGTAGGTATTTTTATGTACCTGGAGGGTTCACAGTAAGTTTGTACCTGAGGTAATAGAGGGTTAAGTGACTTGCCCACGATCACAAGGAGCCACGGGAGGATTGGAACCCAGTTCCACTGGTTCTCAGCCTGCTCTTCTAAGCATTAAACTACACCTTCACTCCACTCCAATAAATTTAAGCTGACATGGAATATTTGAGAAGAATCAGAAGGATGTTTTGATTGCGATGATCAGTTTTTCTTTGATAGGTCTGGCTTAGGGTTATTACAATGGACAAAACAGCAAAGATGACTAAAAGGTAAAAAAGCAAAGAAAAGAAAAAAGGAAAAAAGAAAATTGTAGAAAAAATATATAAATAAAAAATAATAAAACTAGATGACACTAATAATATAAATACTTAAAAAATATATATTTATTATAAAAATACAAAACACGGTGATCAAGACTCGACATAGCTTTGTTTTGGCCAGTCAGGCCTGCATCAGGAGTCTCTTCACCATGTGTAGTCTCTTACTCTGTTTCTACATTGGATGGTTTTTGTATTTGTGTATAGAAAAACCTATTGAAAAACTGTAACGAAGTGTCTGTGAAAAACACTCTCCGATTTTCTCTTCAAAAAACTTTGTTGCATTAAAATCAAACTCAAAACAGTATAGACTAGAGAAGCACTCATCGGTGTCTCGCATCTGAGGAGGTAAGGGGAACTGTGGGGAAGGAGGGTAAGAGTTTGGGTTAGGGGAGGAAAGGAAGAGAGGGTATGGGGGGGGGGGGGAAGTAAAAAATGAATGTAAGGTACTAGTGAGAAGGCAATGTAATTAAATGAGTTTCTGAAAAGTTTATAATTGAACAGGTTCCGCTGGTAATTGGTCACCTAGTGGTGCTTCTGTGGACTTGTTTGACAATGCAGAAATATTAGAAGGGGAAAAAACTCAAAAAGTATTACAGACAGAAAAGTTTTTTAAGTCCCATTTGCATTCCCTTCACTATACAAAATGTGCTCAAACTAAGCCATTAGAATGGATGATTTGAATTATATACAGGAAGTTTTAAAATGCAGCATTAAGGGCCTCAACTATTTCTTATACAACCACAGCTACATAAATATCAACTTAGTTAAATATTTTAGAAAGTTTGCAATTAAACCCCACTTCATTCTTTCCTATGATATTATGTTTCTTTTTGTTTTGAGTTCTGAAACAAAGGAAATTTAATTTCTCTACTCATACCACATCCGAGCACATATAGAACCAACCACTAAAATGATTTCCATTACTGTGGTGCACTTGGTAATTGGTAACACATTCTACCATGGGGTAACTTTTTTTGTTTGTTTGTTTTCTGTGCATGCCACTATTCAAGAAAGGTTAGCATGATCAAACATGTGATTTTAAAGAGGGTGCTATGGTACATTTGAGCTCTGTGCCAACCAACACCAGCATGTAAATAGCAGCCCATCCCCCGCTCCTCCCATAGATGTTCACTTAAGGCTGGAAACATTTTAATTTTAGCATTCAAGGAGAAATATAAAACATTTTAAAGGGTGCTGCTTATGTATTCTTCAATGCAAGTCCTCACAGTTTTAAATCTGCAATTAAATCATTGTGTAGATCTTCATTCTAACCACCTACACAGCAGAATTATATTCCTTAAGGCTGATATTCAGGGGGAAGATATTCAGTTATAGATAACTGGATATGTTAATCAAATGTTCAGGTTGCTGAATATATGCACGTAAAGTTAACCAGATAGGTTTTGCTGGTTAACATTTAGAACAGTTATTAATGTGGCCTAACTTATTTGGATAACTATAACCAAATATCACTGATATTCAACAATATCCAGTCTAACTACCCTCCACCAAGACTTATCTGGATAAATTTTTGTCCAGCCAATGAATTGTCCAGTTAAATTATCCAGGGACATATCTTTGGAACATTGGCCCCTTTGTAGCTTTTGGAAACAAGCTGTAAAGTAAATGGAGTTCACACCGAGGAAAGGGGCATTACCAGTGGTGTTTGACAAGGATCGGCCCTTGGTTCAATTCTTTTCAAGATTTTGTGACATTATGGAGGGGCTGTTAGGAAACGTTTGCCAGTCTGTGGATGATACAAACATCTGCAATAGGGTAAACATCTTGGAATGTATAGAAAATACAAGGAGGGATTTAGTCAAGCTTGAGAAAGGGTCTAGAATTTAGCAGCTGAGATCTAATGCTACAAAATGCAGGGTCATGTATTTGGGCTGCAAAACCCAAGAGAGAAGTACAGCATTGGTGAAAATGTTATGCACAAAATATTGACCAGGAGCTGGGAAAAATTAGGTCAGATGATTTTAAGATGAACAAATGGGTAGATATGGCAATAACAAAAACCAGAAGGATGCTTGGGTTCTTAGAGAGAAAAATGGCCAGCAGTAATATAAATAGGGTAGCCTAATAGTGCAGTGCACTGAGTGCCTGGGACACTGGGTTCAATTTCCACTGCAGTTCCTTGTGACCCTGACCAAGTCACTTAACCTTTTTTTCCCAGAAGCAGATTGTGAGCACAGTAGGGACAGAGAAAGTACCAGTATAGAATAGGTAAATTGCTTTGGTTGTACCACAGAAAAGTGGTATATCAGGTCCATGACCCTGTATATATAATTCCTTCACCCAGGGCTGTTGTGGTCCGTTGTGCTGCTGTGGCTGGCAGTGGAATTTTGGGGCACTGGTCAGTGGTGGCTCTCAAGAGCAGTGGAAGGTCCTGGGAGGCAGTCGAGCTGAGCTGCAACCACTGTGAACCCAGAAGTGCTTGCAAAAGTAGGAGGATGTGGCAATCCAGGTCCATGGGGGCGAAGACCTAAGAGAGGAGCAGTGGGGTGCGGTGGCTGAGAGGCATACAGGATTTGGCACTTATTGGTGCTGTGAGTCCACCTGTAGGTCACATGTGCATGATCAGAACACAAACATGAGAGAGACAGAGGGCAGTGTACACTCAAAGCATGTGCATGGAAGAGGGCCCAGACAAGGTTTTCCTTTAGACCTTGAGGGCTTGTAAGAAGCTATGGCATGGGCCACACAGCACAGAAGGCAGATGAAGCTATGAGAAAGGCATGGCTTATAACTCTGAACCCATAAGTTTTTTGTGCGTATGCACCCATAGGAATGTGTATATGCACGACAGAGAAGCATGAGCTTGGCCCATGGTAAAGAATGATGGGCAAAGGCTACACTAGACAGAAAGAGGGCAGCTTTGGGAGCATGGAGGATCACTGGCTGAAGGTATGAGTAAGTACAGTTAGGTATAGGTGTGTGTGAGAAGAGAATGTCTGCAAAAGGAAGCAATGAGAGTGTGAGCCTCAAGAGCTGACAGGCTCATGCAGCCATGAGACTGCCAGTGGAGTACAGAAAATGTTCTATACTATCACAATCTGACACTTGGGAGGGAAGTGTAAGAGTGTGGATGTATGTGAAAAAATGAAATTGGAAAACATTTGAGCAGAACTTAGCTCATTTAAGGAATCAGTGACTGATTTTAATAAAGAGTTGTGTTTACCAATACTGTTGATAACATTAAAGTAAATAACATGAAAAGAAAAAGAGACTGAGGCTTGAGAAAAAAACAACCCTCCAATCTAGAAGGTAAATCTTAGGTATAACATTGCAAGAAAATTGTAAGGGTTATGCAAAAGATAAATAGTGTGAAATTACAAAGGAATGGCAATAAAGGGGATCTTGTAAGAAGTTATATAATTATTTGAATATGAGTGTTGAATATGTAAAAAATTGAGATTTAGAAGATTTCATGTAAGAGAAAAGCTTATGGTATATATGATAAAGAACAGAGAAGGAAATAAGGGTTAGAGTAGTGAAGAAGTGTATTAAGAGACGTTAGGAAAGTAGAATGGGGTGAAAGGTTGGTGGAGTAAAGATATGGGGAAAAGTATAAGTGAAATGTCAAGAATGACATTTTTGTACCACAAGGAAAATATAAGTAGGATAAGTTAAAGTTAAAAAGGGCTCATCCAGGGACAGCCATATTCTGGGGCTATTTGGAGTCCTGGCTGCTATTCCTAGACTGTTTGGGGCTGAGTCAGGTGATAGCAGAAGCAGGAGAAAAGCATAGCTCCTGAACCCAAAAGTGTTGGTGGCTGCAAAACTGTAGAACTTCAGGTCTGGTTAAGTGCTGGGTCAGCTATGGTAAACAGCAGAGAGGTGCCTGGAGAGTGCAAGGACCATAGTACATGTTTGTGCTGCCAGATGAAACAAAAAGCAGCAAACCCAGAAGTAGGCACATACATGCATATGTGTGCATAAAAAAGCTAAGCTGATGAAAAGAAGTAGGGCATTGTAATGACAGCTATGAGGAACTCTGGAGTGTGGCTGTGGTCAGGATATATTATGGCTGAGCCCAAGAGTCACTAAGAAACATTTTGATCCCAAAATGGAAGCCTTCCTAAACCTAGAAGTGCACGATTGAAATCATGAGCCCTCTACAACCAGCTCAGAAAGTAGAGCCATGTAGCAGAAAGCAATACTGGGACAAGGAGGAAAATGGAAACAGATACTCTAGCAAGATGGGGGGTTAATAGAGGAAGCAAAGTTTTATTTTAAATTGGTGCTGCTATATGGAATCAGTGAGTGAGTGGGATCTACAGGAAGAACAAAGCCGCAGGCTGTCAGTGCTTTGCGCTGTCTCGAGCTTATCTCATGGTTAGAGCAGCACGTCTTGAGATTTTAAGCTGCCAGGTTTGAGTTATTTGTCAGTTGGGAATGGGATGTGTGAAAGAGAATATGCTTGTGACATAGCCTGTCATTGATAAATGGAATTAGAACATTTGGAATAGAAATACGTTATTTAAGGTATAATCGAAAGAAAGTTGAACTTCATTTATTTCCCTATTGGTAAGCTGCAAAGAGAATGTGTGAGATATATAGAACAAACATGTGTTAAAGTATGCTCTTGAGAGAATCTGATATCTGAGAGAAATTTAAATGGAAAACAAGTCATGTGTTCCTGTCATTTATAAGGGCCATAATATTTCTTAAGAGTAACGGACTCTTCTGGAAAGTGTTTGAAGTTCTTAAGAACTTATTTAACTGCTGGAAAGCAGGGAAATTAAATTGCTTAATCAGCGATGGCTGGCCTTAAAATGCTGCAGAGGAAGAGAAAGAGAGAAAAACAAATAGAATTGATTTTAGTAAAAGTAATAGTTGAGACCAATTAATAACTTAGAGGGCCTTTTACTAAGGTGCACTAGCATTTTTAGCTCACACTAATATTTGGCTGGCACTATACTCTGTAAGCATCTTAGTAAAAGACCCCCTTTATTGCTTAATCCTGAACAGTTTCTTTGAAGTGGTCTTACTAAATACATATTAAGTGTGGAAGGACAAAATGAGTGAGATTACCATAGTATGAAAGAGGAAATTTGAAGAAAAAATATTTGGGGGGGGGGGGGGGGGGGTGGTTTAGTCAAAGAACACAAATTATTCTTTTATTTATTTATTTATATATACTTCTAGCCCGCCTATATCCTAATTAGTTTCCATAAAATCATACATATTAAAATACAAAATAAAATAACAAAAATATGTCTTCATTGACATACATAACATAAAATACTGCCATCACAAACTCTCCAACTCTATATTACCCATCAAAAAAAACTTGAACAAAAAGCTGTGTTTTTCTCATTTTCTTAAATTGCTGAAAACTAGTAGTTATACGCAGCTGACCAGGCAAAGCATTCCACATAAGCGTTCCTGCAATTGAAAAGGCTGATGCTCGTGTAGTAGCATAATGCACAGAAGATACCAAATGCAGATTCAAACATTTAGTGAAATCAGATCTTAAAGACCTTACATATGAGAACAGAGTGAAAACCTGATCAAAATATCATGGCATTTTACCATGAACCACTTGATAAAAAAGAGTCAAAACTTTATACTGCACTCTATATTTCACAGGCAACCAGTGAAGTTGTTTCAATACTGGAGTAATATGTTCAAATTTAGAAATGTCAGCAACCAATCTAACAGCTGCATTCTGTACTATTTGTAATGCTTTAAACCTATACCCTGGAACACCCAAATAAAGAAAGTTGCAGTAATCTATTTTTGACAAAACTATCACCTGAATAACATTCCGAAGATCAACTGGACATAACATAGGTTTTAAATGGAACAACATCCACAGTTGATGGAAGGCTGACTGAATTACATGTACAATTTAATTTTTCATCAAAAGCTGAGAATCCAAAATCACACCCAATAACTTTATCTCCTTTTACACTTGTGCATCAACTTTACCCACATGAATAGCCAAAGGCCAACAATTATCTATCACATTTCCTACAATAAAAATTTCAGTTTTCCAACATTCAAAGTCAACTTATTAGTTGTCATCCATTTACAAATCTCGTTCATATAAGATGTCAGTCTTACAGACAACTCCTCTCCCCATGCTACTGTTGGGAAAGAAAATTGAATATCATTGGCATACAGCCAGTACTCCACATCTAATGATTCCAGAACCTCACACAAAGGGGCCATATAAATATTAAACAGGAGCGCAGGCAAAGCAGATCCCTGTGGGACTTCTCTTAAAACAGGAATGGATTTGGAAACTCCTCCTCCATTTTGAACAAATAAAACACGCTATGACAAATAGGAGGCAAACCAATCATATACCTTACCCCCTATACCCTACTTCTGTAATCTAGCCAGTAATATAGCCCCATCAACAGAATCAAAGGCAGATGACACATCTAAAGAAATCAAGCAAAACATTGATTTGTATCCCTTCCTCTCCTCGAAGTATCTACAGTAGAAATTATTAATGTCTCTACACTATGAGCCTTTCTGAACCCATATTGAAACCTGTTCAATCAATTATTCTTCTCCACAAAATCTTCAAGTTGTTGCAAAAGAGTCTTCTCAATAATCTTCCCCAAAAAAGGGACAACAGAGATTGGTCTTTAACTACCCATACTTTCAGGATCTAATTTCTCATTTTTTATCAACGTTTTTATAGTAGCTTGCTTACAAACAACTGGAAGCTTATCCTCTGCAAGAGACTTATTTACAATACGCATCAAAGATAATGCAATTTTATTAGCCATTTGAAGAATGATTCCGACGAGCAAGGGTCCAACAAAGACCGAGTAGGAGTAAAGATAGAAAACATTATTGACACCTCTTGAACCTCAACCTCTTCAAACGTAACCCATTTGGACTCTGTAACTGGAAATTTCTGGTCTGTCATTTGATGTTCACAATCACCCACCCTCTGCTCCAGTGTAGCCATGTTATCCATCAAAAAATCTGCATAAGCTATAGCACCAGGTCCAATTATCATCATAACAATTGACCAAAAACTTCACTGCTGATACAATTCCTGTGGTCTGTTCAAAGTCCCTGAACCCACTTTCTAAAATGACCATTTCTCGTCTGCTCACACAATATTCCAATAATCACAATTTATAGCTATCATAATCTTCCATGTCACAAAATGTCCTCCATTTCCTCTCAGCTTGCCTTAATTCCCTTCTAACTTGCAAAACTGCTTCAGTTCTCCAAGGGCACGGTCTATAATCACATTTCTGCACCACCTTTCTCATAGGGGCTATTACATCTAAAACATCATTCAAAGTCCTATTCTACCTTTCAACAACATCACTTATGACAATTCCCATCAGCAATATACAAAGTGGGCAACCATTGATCAGTCAAATCCTCAATTTCAAGCTGCAGTCGAACATGTCTTAGAAGAACACATATCTCTTTTAAGAAAACAAAAAGCAAAAGATATTAAACAATGATCTGACCAAGCAATAGCCATAACTACTGGAGACTGACACAAAACCTGAATCAGCCCCGAAGAAAGGAAAAGAAGATCCAACATATGACCCACCTTATGGGTAACTTCCTTAACAACTTCCTTCAACTGGAAGACTGATAGAGCACAAAAAAAGAATATGTTCTCTTTTTTATTGATAAAAGATAGCTAGAAGAACAGTTATGATTGTGAATAAATAGAATACACAAAAGGGAGATATGTTCTCTTTTTTATCTAGCAAAGACAGGGTGTAGGTTTCAAAAAGAAGAAAAGAAGAAGACACCTGAAAGATGTTTCTTACTGAGCCTCATAGCTAGCCAGCACAAGAGTCCTGGAAAGAGATTAGTGACTGAATATGAATGAAGGTGTAAATAAATATGTAGATAAAGGTGAACTGGTTGATGTAGTGTATCTGGATTTTCAGAAAGCTTTTCACAAAGTTCCTCAAGAGAGACTCCTGAGAAAATTAAAAAGTTATGGGATAGGAGGCAATGTCCTTCTGAGGATTATGAATTGGTTATTGGACAGAAAACAGAGGTTAGGGTTAAATGGCCATTATTCTCAATGGAGGAGGGTGATTAGTGGAGTGCCGCAGGGATCTGTACTGGGATTGCTTTTATTTAACATATTTATAAATGATCTGGCAAATGGAATGACTTGTGTGGTGATTAAATATGCAGATAACACTAAACTATTCAAAGTTGTCAAAATGCATGTGGATTGTGAAAAATTGCGGGAAGACCTTAGAAAACTGGGAGACATGGAGGGGCATAATCAAACGGGGTGCCCAAGTTTTCCTGAGGACATCTTCTCAGGATGGCCCCGCGAAGGGGCGGGGAAACCCGTATTATCGAAACAAGATGGGAGGACATCTTTCATTTCGATAATACGGTTGGGGACACCCAAATATCAACATTTAGGTCGACTTTAGAGATGGTCGTCCTTAGAGATGGTCATCCCCGATTTTCGGCGATAATGGAAACTAAGGACGCCCATCTCAGAAACGACCAAATCCAAGCCATTTGGTCATGGGAGGAAGCAGCATTCATAGTGCACTGGTCCCCCTGACATGCCAGGACACCAACTGGGCACCCTAGGGGGCACTGCAGTGGACTTCAGAAAAAGCTCCCAGGTGAATAGCTCCCTTACCTTGTGTGCTAAGCCCCCCCAAAACCCACTCCCCACAACTGTACACCACTACCATAGCCCTTAGGGATGAAGGGGGCACCTACGTAGATGTGAGTACAGTGGGTTTGTGGTGGGTTTTGGAGGGCTCACATTTACCACCACAAGTATAACAGGTAGGGGGGGATGGGCCTGGGTCCACCTGCCTGAAGTGCACTGCAGTACCCACTAAAACTGCTCCAGGGACCTGCATACTGCTGTCATGGAGCTGGGTATGATATTTGAGGCTGGCATAGAGGCTGGAAAAAATATTAAAACATTTTTTAGGGTGGGAGGGAGTTAGTGACCACTGGGGGAGTAAGGGGAGGTCATCCCTGATTCCCTCCGGTGGTCATCTGGTCATTTAGGGCACATTTTTGTGGCTTGGTCGTAAAACAAAAAGGACCAAGTAAAGGCGGCCAAGTGTTCGTCAAGGACGCCCTTCTTTTTTCCATTATCGGCCGAGGACGCCCATGTGTTAAGCACGCCTCAGTCCCGCCTTCACTATGCTTCCGACACGCCCCCGTGAACTTTGGTCATCCCTGCGACGGAAAGCAGTTGAGGACGCCCAAAATCAACTTTCATTTATGCTGATTTGGGCGACCCTGGGAGAAGGACACCCATCTCCTGATTTGTGTCGAAAGATGGGTGCCCTTCTCTTTCAAAAATAAGCCTGTAGGCATCCAAATGGCAGATAAAATTTATTGTGGACAAGTGGACAGTGATACACTTGGGAAGAATAATCCAAATCATAGCTACCTGATGCTTGGGTCCACCTTAGGAGTCAGCACTCAAAGATCTAGGTATCATTGTAGGCAATATGCTGAAATCTTTTGCCCAGTATGTGGTGGCGAAAAAAGCAAACAGGATGCTAGGACCTCACGTTGAATAATGTATTCAATTCTGGTCTCCGTATATCAAAAAGATGCAGCAGAATTAGAAAAGGTTCAAAGAAAGTGACCAAAATGATAAAGGGGATGGAACTCCTCCCATATGAGGAAAAGCTAAAGATGTTAGGGCTCTCCAGCTTGGAAAAGAGACAGCTGAGAGGGGACATGATTGAGGTCTATAAAATCCTGAGTGGTATAGAATGGGTAGAATTGAATCAAATTTTTACTCTTTCAAAATCTGCATAGACTAGGGGACACTCATGAAATTACCTGAAAATACTTTAAAAAATTGGAGTAAATATTTTTTCACACAAAGAATAGTTAAAGCTCTGGAACTCATTGCTGGAGGATGTGGTAATGGTGGTTAGCGTATCTGGGTTTTAAAAAAGGTTGGACAAGTTCCTGGAGGAAATGTCTGTAGTCTGTTATTGAGATTGGAGCATGGGATGGTTCTACTAATTGGGTTTCTGTCAGGTACTTGTGACCTGGATTGTCCACTGCTGGAAGCAGGATACTGGACTAGGTGGACCATCGGTCTGACCCAATGTGGTTATTCTTATGTTCTTATGTAACTGCCCAAAACAACTTAATAGACAACATAGGGTGGAACTTGTGTTACTTAATTGTTTTGTGCCAGAAGATTTTCTTGTACTTTCTTCAGTACAACACAGAGCATTATAGAATTTGGATTCTAGATTTCTCTGAGATTTTTCAGGCAAGAAACCTAAGAGTGTCTTGCTTGGATGAACTCCAGAATAGGAGAGAAATTTGGAATAAGAAATAAGTGTGCCTTTCTTAGGTACACCTTTCTGGATACCCTTCTAGTTAACATTTTGATGTTAAGAGAGGAGTCTACATCTTCTATGAGAAAGAAGAAGGAATCTAGAGAATATTGATTTCTTATCTTGAGAGGTTGGTAAATGACCAGAGGATAGCTACTTGGGCTACAAGGGAGAAGAGAAGTAAGGGAGGACCAGATTGAGAGAATAGCTACAATCTGAATTCAACAAAGTTTGTATGAAATTCTGAACCTATTGTTTTCCCATTTTACTTATTAAGTAAATCAGGCCCATTTCTGACACAAATGAAACGGGCGCTAGCAAGGTTTTTGTCAGAGTGTGTATGTTTGAGAGAGTGTGTGTAAAAGTGACTGTGTGAGAGAGAGAGTGAATGTGCGAGTGTGTATTTGTGACAGAGAGAGAGTGAGACTGTTGTGTGTGAGTGTGTCTGCTCTGTCCCCTGCCCCCCCTCCAGCCACCCAGCAATTCTCCTCTTTCCCCTGCACCCCCTGCAGCTACCCAGCGATTATCCTTTTTCCTTGGCCCCCCCTGTATCCACCCAGGCGTGCTCTTCTCTCCCCTGCCCCCACTCCCGCCACCCAGCGACTCTCCTCTGTCCAGTGGCGTACTAAGGGGGGGGGGCGGTGGGGGCGGTCCGCCCCGGGTGAACGTCGCTTGGGGGGGGGGTGCCGCGTGTCTGTCGGCAACGCTCGTTCTCTGCTCCCTCTGGCCCCAGAATGGGTTATTTCCTGTAACGGGGCAGAGGGAGCAGGGAACGAGCGTTGCTGACAGACGCGCGCCACCCCCCCCAGCAGGTAAAGATGCACCGGGGGTGTCGTTTCGCTGGGGGGAGCTGCCCCTTTCACGTCCCCTGTCCCGCCCCTTCCACGCCCTCACCTCTCTCCCCTGTCATCTCTCTCCTCCCCCCCTCCCCTCCCCTTACTCTGCTATTCCTGGTGGTCTAGAGGTACCCCTTCGGGGCAGGAAAGAGCCCCCTCTTTCCTGCCCGGAACTGCTAGCTGCCCTGCATCCTGTCCTGTGGTGAGTCCAGCTCTCGGCGTTTCAAAATGGCCGCCGAGAGAGTTGAAGTCTCGCGAGGCTGCTTCAACTTTCGGTGGCCATTTTGAAACGCCGAGAGCCGGACTCACCACAGGACAGATGCAGGGCAGCTAGCAGCAGCGCTCCAGGCAGGAAAAAGGGGGCTCTTTCCTGCCCCGAAGACGAAGAGGTACCTCTAGACCACCAGGGATAGCAGAGTAAGGGGAGGGGGGATAGTCGCGTTTCGCTGGGGGGGGGGTCGCGCTGCATCCAGGGGGCGGGGCGCATCGGCGATCCGCCTCGGGTGTCAGCCCCCCTAGGAACCGAACATATAAAGAGGAATCCAATAAAATTTATATGGAAATATAATGTTTGATTTTAACAAAATATTTTTAAAAAGCAAGGAAAAGACCTCAAAACACCCGACCGCTTACTTTCAGTTTTCAGCGGCTTTAACTAGGGGTGTGGTGTTCATCACTGGTCATAAAAACCTTGCTTGGAAAGAATTATTTTAACGTTTAATTTATTTCCAAATAGATTTTAACAATTTTGCTCTTTTTACAAGAAAATGTTTTTAAATATATTGACAATATCAATGCTAACTTCAAATTTTCTTTGGTTCATAAAAACCTTCACTGATTCTCATGAAGTGCTCTAAAGCAGCTTTACAAAGATAAAGTAAAGTCGAGCACTTATCTGTTGCCCGACGGTGGCCCCATCCATTTCACTTGTGCAGCACTAAGTTATGGTCAGGTTCAAAGCAGCACTAAGTTATGGTCAGATCAAGAGAGAGGAAAAAATTTTCTCAATGCTTTCCCTGTCAAAGCACAGTCTTTGAAAAAGCCCACAAGTGAAACAGATGGGGCCTTGTTCTATTTCTAGAGTTGCTCTAGCTGACTTGGTCCTGTCTTCATTCCCCACCCTCTCCTCTTCTTCTGTCTGTTCTATTTAGATGTCCCTTATGTAGGGGAAGACTGACAGTGATCTGGACTCCCAGGCAATAAGAGTCATGGGCTCCTAGCCATGTATGAAAAGTAATTAAACTAGATGGGGACTAAGAGAGAATGGAACCTCGGGCACTGCTCTACTGTCCCAATGGTCAATCCACCCTGCAAGATATGCACTAACAATTTGCAGTATAAGCGAGCATAGTTTAAGGGGGTGAGGGGGGTTTTGCTCCCCCCCAAACAAGCTGCCTGACTGGCATCCAAACCTCTCTCCCATGGGATTTGGTATCCCTCTCGCTCCCTTCCCTCTTCTTGCAGCACTGCCATTATTCAACCTTCCAGGCCACCGGCAGCATCAGCAAAGTAAGCACACTGCGTTCAGTGGCCTCAGAAGCTTTCCCTTTGCCACAACTTCCTGTCCCCACATAGGTGGGACACTGCAGAGGGAGAGCTTCCAGGGCCATCAAAGGCAGTGTGCTTACCTCACTGACACTGCTGGCGGTCCAGAAGGTTGAAGAAGGGCAGAGCTGCAGGGAGTGGGAGGGGGGAGAGAGAGAGATTATGGATCCCACTGGGGGAGGAGGTAGAGGAAACGAGAAATGTTGCACCTGTGGATTAGGGTGGGAGGGAGAAAGAACTGCAGCGGCGAGGGGAGGGGGCCTTGGAAAAACCCCATACTAGCCCATTTTAACGGGCTCAACGGCTAGTCAAACATATAAATGACGAGTGACCGTATTCACTCGCAAATGTGCAGTAGAGACTTCCCTCTCTGTCCCGCCCCCACATCAATACGTGATGACGGGGGGGGGGACAGAGAGGGAAACTGCACGAAGCTGCCGACGTCACTACCGCTCCCCCCCTCCGCCCAGCCCGAGCCCTCTCTTCGGTATTGAACTTACATCGGCAAAATGCAGCACGCAGAACAGCTGAGCTCCCGTCACCCTTTCTTCCCTGCCTGTGTCCCACCCTCGCTGGCGTTACGTCACACGAGGGCGGGACACAGGCAGAGAAGGAAGGCCGACGGGAGCTCAGCTGATCTGCGTGCTGCCTGCGTTTCGCCGATGTAAGTTCAATACCGAAGAAAGGGCCCGGGCCGGGTGCAGGGGTGGTGGCGGCGCTCCGGGGGGGGGGGGGGCAGCGGCGAGGGGAGGGGAGGGGGCCTTGCCGAAACCCCATACTAGCCCGTTTTAATGGGCTCAATGGCTAGTTATTATATAGGATAACAAACAACAGTAAAACCAGCTACTAAAAGCATTTATACATAAGCATGGATTCACTAGCTTGTGAAAATGCAGATAGACTTCACAGTTGTAGGCTATGCATGGATGTGAGTTCCATTCACAGATAATCCCATACAAGTTGAGTCTTTGACTGTCAAGGAAAGAAGATGAGCATGTCTCAAGAATGGAATTGCTAACAGTGCTGCTAGTGTCTGTGTGTGAGTGGGTTCCTGAGAAGCCATTAGCTTCTGTGTGTGAGTGGGTTCCTGAGAAACCATGGTCTTCTGTGTGTGTGTGTGTGTGTGTGTGTGTGTGCAGCTCTTGACCACCTTGTTCCTTTGAGATTTAGGCACTGCCCACTTCTGCCTAGTCTGGGCCCGTATTGTTACTGAACGTAGACCTGTCTGGGCCAGCCATGAGTCACTTCTTGCAAGATACTGGTCTAATGGTTTGGTCCACTACAAACAAAGGGCTCACATCCCTGAGACAAAACAACTGCCAGAAACATAAGTGTAACTTACGTATGCCACTGTATAAGTTATGCAAGTAAGTGGGAGCCCAAGGTATGATCTGACTAGACTCTACCCATGTATATGCCTGCCTATGAAATACACACTATGGAAGTTATGCTCATATTTACAGAATGGTGCTTAGGCAGATTTTAGGCATTTTCACACATATTTGCAGACATACGTGCAAATATGCTGATATTTTAAACATTTGAGTGTGTAATCAGTGTGTATATGTTAGTGCCTACTTTATGGAATTACCCCCAATTTACTAAGTTACATTATAGGGGCAATTCTATAAAGGGCATTAAAAGTTAGGTGCCCAAAATCTAGGCACTAGGCTAGTATTCTATAATGGCAGATTTGTGCGCCTAATGCATTTATAGAATATTAGTCTAAGTCGACAATTAGGTGCCTAAATTCAGGCACCGCCACTTAGCTTATTCTATGATGTGTAAATGGGCGTGCCTAGATGCACCAGTTAAGTGCTTAACGGAGAGTATTCAATAAAGCACATGCTTAAATAGTCACAACGCCCATGCCCTTCCCATGTGAACACCCCCTTTGCTGTTATACTAGAACATGTAGGTGTCAAGTTATTGAAGAGCACCTAAATGCATTTAGATGCCTATCTGCTGTTTCACCCCTTTTTGGTGCTTAGCTGTCATAAGTACATAAGCACCGCCATGCTGGGAAAAGACCAAAGGTCCATCAAGCACTGTCTCCGACAGCGGCCAATCCAGGCCCCAAGAACCAGGCAAAACCCCAAAATTTAATAATAATCAATGGACTTTTCAATATGTATTAAAGCCTTAAAATGGAGTTCAAAAACAGTAAATACACTGAGGTAATAGCGTGAGTTAACTGCCCCTTGAATACTTTACATGAAAATGCTTTTTTTAAGTTGGCAACCTCACAATTAAAATGAGGGTGCCATAACTTGGCTGAGTTATTTTTCCCCCATTCCAAATGTGTTCCTCCTTTTTTGTATCTTTAATTAAATCTTGGGGAATTCTGGGTGGGGGCTTGGAAGGGTAGGGTTGGAAAATAGGGTGCTGTGGTGAGTTGGGAACAGGTGCTGGGTGGCAGGGATTGGTGGATTGTTGCTGGACAGTGCACCGATCAAAGCTGAAGCTGGAACTATGAGGAAAATAAGTTTTGGCAGGCATCCATTCTATTTGTTAGGAGCCTGGGGCAGGAAAGGTCACAACCTGCCTTCCCTCCCTGCCAGTGTGGGTTTGTTCATGGAAGGCATTGGAGAGGTTGGGGTTTGTTGCAGCAGTGAATTCAGTGACCATTCCCTGTTAATTGGTAGCTTTGGGGTATGGAATATTTATTTGGATTTGAAGGTCATTGGAGCAAGGTGAGTTCATGTATGGTACTGTCATACTGTTCAGGGAGATAGGGTTTTGCGTTACTGTGAACCTTGTAATTTGGAGTTTTTCAGTACTTATCAGTTACAGCCAGTTATTATGGTATCATCTAACTGTGCTTATTTTGGGGTAATGTTTTCAGTGTGGGAATATGTGAATGTTTACATGATATTGAAGTTGTGGTGAATGGTAGTAAATACTTGGTTATGCTTGGAAAATAATAAAGCTGCAGCTGGTTAGTTTTGCCACATATAGATACTACTACTACTACTACTTAACATTTCTAGAGTGTTACTAGGGTTACGCAGCACTGTACAATTTATAGTCTGATAGTCTGAGTTTTATTTACTTCAATTCATGACTTCAATGACTGTTGAAAAAAGGATGACAAATTCCAATGTTAAGGGCAGGAAAAAGAGTAGAGTGTGCCTTTTAGTGAATGCAACTGTCATTAACCAAGTTAAAGTGCTAATGTAGCAGATAACACAAAACAATTATCTGTACCATGTTAGCAGCAGTGTTAACGTGCAGTAGTGACCATTGCCCATGGTATTTCCACAACTATCTTCTCCAAAGTATTGTGAATGTCCCCAACAGTTACCAGAGAGATTTTGTAACCACCACAGGTTAACTTTTTCAATTAGCATTCATCAATTACAATTTTTTAAATTAGCTTTCAATAATAGTATTTACATAAGAAAACAATACATCCATAGATGGTAGTGCTATTCAAAACAGGTAATAAACAGACTTTTTGTCTAACAATGACAAAGGTCGGAGGAGGAATGGCTGACTTACAATACTGTGGACATGCTATCTGTGTTGTGAGTGAAATAATAAGAAGCAACATAAGCTCCATTAAGCTAAATGCAAAGCACAGGTGAAGAAGGCTAAAAGAGGATATGAACAGAAATTTGCTGCAGGTGAAAAAACTCACAGTAACAACTGTTTCAGGTACATCACAAGCAGAAAGCCTGCAAGGGAATCTGTTGGACTGTTAGATCATGAAGGAGCAAAAGGGGCATTCAGGGAGAACAAAGCCATGGCGAAGAAATTGAATGAATTCTTTGTTTCAATCTTTATAGAAGATGTAAAAGATCTACCTGTACCTGAAATGGTTTTCGGGGGTGATGATGCGAAGGAACTGAAAGAAATCTTGGTGAACCTAGAGATGTACTGAGCCAATTTGACAAATTTAAAGAGTAGTAAATCACCTGGACTGGATGGCATGCATCCAAGGGTACTCAAAGAACTCAAACATGAAATTGCTGATCTGCTGTTAGTAATCTGTAACCTGTCATTAAAGTTGTCCCTATTACCTGAAGATTGCAGGGTGGACAATGATACACTAATTTTTAAAAAAGGTTCCAGGGGGTGATCTGGGAAATGACAGACCAGTAAGCCTGATGTCAGTGCCAGGTAAAATAGTGGAAACTACTATTAAGAATAAAATTACAGAACACATAAATAAACATGGTTTAATGGGACAGAGTCAGCATGGTTTCAGACAATGGAAGTCTTGTCTCACTAACTTGCTTCATTTCTTTGAAGACATGAATAAAAATGTGGATAAAGGTGAGCCAATTAATGTAGTGTATCTAGTTTTTCAGAAAGCTTTTGACAAAGTTCCTCATAAGAGACTCCTGTAAAAATTAAATAATCATGGGATAGGAGGCAGATGAAATTTCATGTGGGCAATTGCAAAGTTATGCACATTGGGAAGAATATTCCAAATCATAGTTAACTGATGCTAAGGTCCTCTAAGAAAAAGATCTAGGTGTTATTGTAGATAATACAGTGAAATCTTATGCCCAGTGTGCAGTGACGGCCAAAAAAGCAAACAGGATACTAAGTATTATTAGGAAAGGGATGGTAAATAAGACCAAGAATAATATAATGGCTCTGTATCGCTCCATGGTGCAACCTCACCTTGAGTATTGTGTTCAGTTTTGGACGCTGTATCTCAAGAAAGATGTAGCAGAATTAGAAAAGGTTCAAAGAAGAGCAACCAAAATGATAAATGTGATGGAACTTCTCTCATATGAGAAAAAGAGGTTAGGGCTCTTTAGCTTGGAACAGAGATGGCTGAGGGGAGATATAATTGAGGTCTATAAAATCCTGAGTGGTGTAAAACGAGTAGAAGTGAATAGATTTTTACTCTTTCAAAAAATACAAAGACTAGGGGGCACGTAATGAAGTTACATGGAAATACTTTTAAAACAAATAGGAGGAATTGTTTTTTTCATTCAACAAATAGTTAAACTCTGGAACTCTTTGCTGGAGGATGTAGTAATAGTGGTTAGCATATCTGGGTTTAGAAAAGGTTTGGGCAAGTTCCTGGAGGAAAAGTCCATAGTCTGTTATTGAGATAGACATGAGGGAAGCCACTGTTTGCCCTGGGATTGCTAGCATGGAATGCTGCTACTATTTGGATTTCTACCAGGTACTTATGACCTGGATTGCCCATTGTTGGAAACAGGATACTGGACTAGATGGACCATTGTTCTGACCCAGTATGGCTATGCTTATGCTCTTATGTGTATATGATCTGGTTCTGAATTATGATTGAATATTGGAGTATGCTCTGGTATGAATGGTTATGTCTGTTAGCTGACTAAAAATGGAGTTCTTTTCCTTTCTTTTAGATATTTTATTTATTGTAAACCATTTTGACATGTTTATTGAGAATGGTATATCAAACACTAATAACCCATATAGCAAAAGAAAAGCACATGGGCCTCAATAGTGGGTATGAAGAACAATCTTTATTGAAAGACCCGACATGGGCTGTGTTTCAGCAAATGCCTTCTTCAGAGGTCGGCTGTGATTATTATTTGAAGGATTTCAGTGTAATATGATCCAATATGTGTTCAATTCTAATAAAGTCATACTCTGCAGTAAATCAGCATGTTCATCAAAAATTCTCATTTTTCAGGGGATATCACGGTATACGATGAATATGCTGTACCTGCCTCTTTTATCAGGAAATGTGTGTCATTGGTAGACAAAAAAGGGAAGGGGAATGGGGAAAAAAGGCAAAACATTTTCTAAACAAAATAATCATTCCAAATTACTAATAAAATAGAGGGCTTCAGTTTCCACCACTGTCAATTCACTGGAAAAATGAAGGCAGTTATAATAGAAAAAAAATCCCTTAAGCTTGCAGCCTTATTTTTCTGTTTTTGTGTGTGAATACATATGTTATGCTGCAATGTAGAGTACCCCTGAGGCACTTTCTCCAGAATTCAGCTCTGTTATTTTTCCATTGTGGTCTGTTAATGATTAGAAAACAAAAAGCTGGTTAGTTACTAACTCTATCTGATTTTGGCAACATTTCATTATTTTCTTTCCTTTGTCAGTGGAATTATGTCAGAGAAAGGGGGGGGGGGGAGTTCATTGTTATTACATTTAGCTTTTATGATGAGCATTGAGTGTGATTAACTAGGGAATGGGAAAAGATACAAACACATTCCTCTATCCATGCCACTAACAGAATCTAACAGGCACAAGAAATGTAGAACGAGATGCTTGTTCTGGATATGGAAAATCAAAACTTTTGGGGGCGTCAGTTCAGGGGGTAAAGTGGGGTTAATCTTTACTCCAAGATATGCCAGTCTTATTTCATTGGCCAATGTCACCCATTATTTCTTTCCTCAAATGAATACAGCGAATATAAAAATAAGGATACTGGATATTAAATTTTCTTTTTAAACAAAGTAGTGTCTGAAAGATTTGCTATTGATGGAGGTGTGTTATGTTGCAGTCATGAGTATACATAGAGGACAATCCTCAAAGCTTTTTACATGAATAATCAGAAGTTAGCCTGCGTGAAAAGCACAATGAAATTTCCTTTCTTACTGCAGGTTAATATATATGTGTTGTGAATTGCATGCATACATATTTTTAATCCATTCATGGGTTGTACTTACTCAATAAACTAATTTTCAG
This sequence comes from Microcaecilia unicolor, assembly GCF_901765095.1. Lineage (NCBI taxonomy): Eukaryota > Metazoa > Chordata > Amphibia > Gymnophiona > Siphonopidae > Microcaecilia > Microcaecilia unicolor. The sequence goes on from NC_044033.1 coordinate 421,903,062, forward strand.
ACCACTTTGTATTGTCTGCTACTTTGCTTCCATCTTCGCGTTTGTGGACTGACTGCTTTGTTGTTTCCTTGAACGTCTACTTATTTACCTGTGCACAAAACAAGGAGGAGATGGGGTACAGAGAGGTCTAGGAGGAAGGTAGGTGTGGGGCTTTTAATTTGAAAGATGCACACTTTCACTGCGTACTTCACACCTTTTTAAAAGCAGGTGCAACTCTGTGTAGTGAAAACATCACCCTATTCTGTGGCCAGCTTGGTTTTAAAAGAGAAATTCCATGCAAACTCCATGTGCAGTCTCAAACATTCCCAATATGTCTATTCTGCAATTTAGAGTCAAAAGAATTCAAAATATCATAAAGATAAAATTGACTGGGCTCATTTTTCCTGCTTGGGAATTAGAAAAATATCCATTAAAAAAACATATTTGCTAGTTTTCATGAACAAAGAACAATGTAATCTTGCCTTTTGAAAATGCTTTAAAGAAGCTCTAGACAGCATACACACAAAAAAGGTTGAGGTCTACAAAATCCTGAATGGAGTAGAATGGATAAACATGAATCAATTGTTTACTCTTTGAAAAAGTACAAAGACTAGGGGACACTCCATGAAGTTACAAGCTAATACTTTTAAAATAAATAAGATAAAATATTTTTTCACTCAACAAATAGTTAAACTCTGGAACTCATTGCCATAGGATGTGTAACAGCAGTTAGCATATCTAGTTATTGAATCAATTGTTTACTCTTTGAAAAAGTACAAAGACTAGGGGACACTCCATGAAGTTACAAGCTAATACTTTTAAAATAAATAAGATAAAATATTTTTTCACTCAACAAATAGTTAAACTCTGGAACTCATTGCCATAGGATGTGTAACAGCAGTTAGCATATCTAGTTTTAAAAAAGGTTTGGACAAGCTCCTGGAGGAAAAGTCCACAGTCTGTTATTTAGATAGACATGGGGAAAGTCAATACTTATCCCTGGTATTGGTAGCATGGAATTTTGCTACTCTTTGGGATTCTGTATACCCAAAAGGGAACAAAGAACACTGTGATATAAATACTCAAAAAAGAAAAAAAGAGAAAAAAAGGACCCAAAGGCATCAGATATCCATCAGTGGCAAGGCCATTGAGGTCTCCTAGGGGGTTGTTTACTAAAGTTTAGCTTGAGTTATCTGCAGCAGGGCCCATAGGAATAAAATGGGCCCTGCTGCAGATAACTCGAGCTAAGCTTTAGTAAACAGGGGGGCTATAGCGCAAAGCTAGTCCAAACCCTTGAACCTACTGCATGTACTACTACTACTACTTATCATTTCTATAGCGCTACAAGGCATGTAATCAATCATTTGCCCCCAGGGACCAAAACATCTGTTTTATTCATCAACTTTTCATTTAAACAACTATTATAAAGACATTTAAATTCAAATATAATAAAAAGTATTGGTGCAAAAACTCAAACTGCACAAAAAGCTTCTAAAATCGCTGCACTAAGGCATTAAATACAGAGCCTCACTAAAATTTGAACAAAATTGCAGTAAGAAAATGTAAAGAAAGCAAGCAACTACTTATCCTGCATTTGCAGGATCAGTGCTGATCAAGGATTTCTAATGCCCGACGCTGACGCTCATGTGAAATACAGTGTTTCAATCAAAAGACCTGCTTCTGGGGACTTCAAACTGTCACTTAGACTAAAAAACAAAGGAATGTAAGTATGAGAAGAAATATAAATATCTCAGAAAAGACAAATAGTATAACAAAAACGTACTGAAAGTTGTCTCAGTGGCAAACACCATCCAAACTTACTGACTCAAGGGGCGGAAATGATCAAATTACTGAATTTAAAGGACCCCATGTACAACGTGGTGACTTTTGCACTGAAAAAAAGATCTGAATAATAATATTAAAAAATGAAAGAAAATCAAAATCAAAAATCCATCCTGTAAAACAAAAAAGCAAAAAAAAAAAAAATAAATAAATAAAAATAAAAAACAAAAAACAAACAAAAAAAAATATATATATATAAAGATCTTTTTTCAGTGCATATGTGTCATGCCCCTACCTCAACGCGAGCGGCGTCCTCAGGCTGTGCAGGGTCCTGGCAACACACACACTTGACTGGCTCAGCCTTGAGCCATGTCTGTGTACTTCTTCTCTGGCTGCAAGCTCCTTGATTGCCTTGCTCTCATGCACCTGGATCTGCTCTCTCTGCCTGGCTTCCAGGCTCTTTAATTGCCTTGCTACCACGCACCTGTGTTGACTTTCTCCCAGTGATGGAAAGCAGTTGAGGACACCCAAAATCAGCTTTCGATTACGCCTTTGGGCGACCCTATGAGAAGGATGGCCATCTTGCGATTTTTTTTTATTTTTTATTTTAGCATTTTCTTTTACAAGTTGTACTTATAAACCAGAAACATAGCAAGTAATACATTGCATATTGATTAAAAGAAAAAAACAGTAAAAACTTTCATATGCCTTCTTAGACCACAATTAAAGGTGGGGGACAAGAGATTCATACGAGGAGTTCTTAAGGAAACATAAAGAGAAAAAATAAAGAGTAAATGGCCTGGCCTTAACCCGACATTTTAATTCACCGTCATTAACATACAGTCTATTTGGTGATCTTCTTAGCTTCTATAAATGTCCGTAAGTGACTTGGATCAAAAAACACATATTTATTACCCTGATATTTCACACTATATTTGCACGGGTAAGCTAGTAGAAATGAGGCTCCCATAACCCTAACTTCCTCTCTGAAAGCCAAAAACTCTTTGCGTCGTTCTTGAGTAGTCTTTGTAACGTCTGGAAATATCCAAATCTTTTGACCACAAAAAGTTTTTAAGGCATTCTTAAAATATAATTTCATCAAGGAATTTAGGTCTTGTTCAAAGACAAAAGAAATATGTAAAGTTCAACGTTCCTTAACCTCTGATAAAGAATCTTCAAGCAGTTCTGAAATATTTAATGTGTCTATATCTAAATTCTGGTTTTGAGGAATTCTATTTTCAATGGTTTTTGATAAAGGAAGATAATATATTTTATTGACCGGAGGGATTGCAGCTTGCAGGTATTGAAGAATTTCAAGTAGGTATTTTTTAAATAGATCAAGCGCTGATATCCCTCTGGCCGGTGGAAAATTCAACAATCTCAGATTCAGACGCCTGTTGAAATTTTCAATCTGTTCTATATTACAAGAAATCGTCATTTTATCCTTAATCAATGACTCCGTAGTAATTTTCAATGCTTGATGGTCAGCCTGAATTTGAGTTACTCGGGTCAACATATCTTGCTTAACTTCTTCGAGGGCTAGGGTCAGAGAGTCTACTTTGTTCACCAACATTGTTGTTTCTTATGCAGCTTTTGTAGTAGTAAGTGTTAAATTTTGTAATACTACCCAAATAGACTGCAAAGTTATCTCCCTGGGAGCTTCTGCTTTAAAACACCCATCCATGGTCTTATTAAGGTACCCATTGGCACTTGGTTACAAGGGACAATGATCTTGCATGGATGCATTATACGTCACTTTCATTAAGAGCATCATCTATAAGGTTTATATGTGCAAGATCAGCATACAGTTCAGCATATTCAGGTGTAACAGTACGAATCATTTTTAAATACACTACAAAGCTTTGGTTATAGTCTCCAATCAAGTGCAGTGTTAGTGGCCTTGCACCCCCCCCCCCCCCCTTTGGCACATCTACAAATTCAAACTTTGAGTGGTAAACCGTGGTAATAAAATCATATTAATACAATTCCTTTCCCATAATAACAGAAATACCAAAGCAAACAAAAGTTCAAATACAGTAAGTTGTATATTAGTGTCTCTTAGACACGGCTGTTGCAGAGAGATCTTGTAACATCGGAACTGTTGAACACTCATATGTCTCCTAAAAATGGAATTATATCACAAATTGTTCCCAGGATTGTTATCTGTTTGTCGGTCAAGGTCTTGATTGCTTTCCCCTTTACCAGTCGTCCAAGGGGACTTCAAACTGTTGTTTCAGTCCATTGCTCACGTGGGTCTTCTGGATCAGATGTTAAGGCTTCCATTTCGACCCTAAGTTCTCGCTTGGGTTGTTGTTTTCTTCACCGGGTTTGAGACGAGGGTTCTTATTGAAGCACCTCCCCTTTGCAGCCGGGCTTACCCTTGTGAGAAGTTGGTCTACTCTGGTTGCCTAATCTCACCTCCTGGTTCTGCTACCTTCTTGCAGTGTGATAGGTGTACCCACACTATCCAATATCCAATATGCAAACTATCCCCCCTCTGGCAATGTCTGGAAAGAGCAAGACAGAGATGTTATTATAGATTGTAAGTGGTCTCGATACAAGGTAAGAATAAAAATAGAAAATTAAAGTTCATAATGTTTGTGCAGAAATATCCATGTGCCAGATGAATTTACAGAAGTCAGTGGTGATTCTGCTATTAAGAGGACAAGGTCGACATACGATTGTAGTAGAGGGTTTACAGTCAGGGTTGCACACGGGAAATGGCATGCAGCTTCTGGATGAAGTCAACGTAGAGTAAATAAGAATAGGGTGAACCTGCAACATGACTCAAAGGAATAAAATAAGTAAAAATAGTACTTCTGTCACCACAACAAAGGAAGAGCAATACAGAGAAAACAAAATACTAAGCAAAGGAGGAAGAAAAATAAGAAAAGTCCATAATTGTTCACAAATAGAAAGCAGTCCAGGAAGTGTCACTTAAAAAAAAAAGTTCATTCAGTGATAGGCAGACAGTCCTGAGACAGAGGAGACTGCAGTGGTCAGTCTTGGTTCTGGAATTGTGGAGCAGCAGTCCTAGCACAATTGCAGCTGTTTGCTGTTTGGCTGTTTGGCAGTGGTCACCTAGTCAGGGTTCAAATGATGTGATGTCCTGCTTGTACTATAAGGTGTCAATTAAGATGAAAGGACAGTTTTAGGCACCTCTTCCTCTTCACCCTTCAACCCTCTCCCTCAACCAACCAACCCAGGCCTCCTTTTCCTCCTTTCCTGATATCACCAAGGAGGAAACCGCCCGCCTTCTTTCCTCCTCGAAATGCACCACTTGTTCCTCTGATCCCATCCCCACCAACTTACTTAACACCATCTCTCATACTGTCACCCCCTCCATCTGTCATATCCTCAACCTCTCTCTCTCCACTGCAACTGTCCCTGACACCTCCAAGCACGCCGTAGTCACACCTCTCCTCAAAAAAACATCACTTGACCCTACCAGTCCCTCCAACTACCGCCCCATCTCCCTCCTACCCTTCCTCTCCAAAATACTTGAGCGTGCTGTTCACAGCGCTGCCTTGATTTTCTCTCCTCTCATGCCATCCTCGATCCGCTTCAATCCGGTTTTCGCCCTCTACTCTCGACAGAAACGGCACTCTCTAAAGTCTGTAATGACCTGTTCCTTGCCAAATCCAGAGGCCACTACTCCATCCTCATCCTCCTTGATCTATCCGCTGCTTTTGATACTGTCAATCATGATTTACTTCTTGCCACACTGTCCTCATTTGGGTTCCAGGGTTCTGTCCTCTCCTGGTTCTCCTCCTATCTTTCCCACCGCACCTTCAGAGTACATTCTCATGGATCTTCCTCCACCCCCATCCCGCTCTGTTGGAGTTCCCCAGGGATCTGTCCTTGGACCCCTTCTTTTTTCAATCTACACCTCTTCCCTGGGCTCGCTGATCTCATCTCATGGTTTCCAGTATCATCTTTATGCTGATGACACCCAGCTATATCTCTCCACACCAGACATCACCGCGGAGACCCAGGCCAAGGTATCGGCCTGCTTATCCGACATTGCTGCATGGATGTCCAACCGCCACCTGAAACTGAACATGTCCAAGACCGAGCTTATCGTCTTTCCACCAAAACCCACTTCTCCTCTTCCTCCACTCTCTATCTCAGTTGATGGCATCCTCATCCTCCCCGTTTCATCTGCCCGCAACCTCGGAGTCATCTTCGACTCCTCCCTCTCCTTCTCTGCGCATATCCAGCAGATAGCCAAGTCCTGTCGCTTCTTTCTCTTTAACATCAGCAAAATTCGCCCTTTCCTTTCTGAGCACACCACCCGTACTCTCGTCCACGCTCTCATTACCTCTCGCCTTGACTACTGCAACACTACTCCTTACTGGCCTCCCACTTAGCCATCTATCCCCCCCCTTCAATCTGTTCAGAACTCTGCTGCACGTCTTATATTCCGCCTGAACCGATATACTCATATCACCCCTCTTCTCAGGTCATTTCACTGGCTTCCAATCAGATACCGTATAAAGTTCAAGCTTCTCCTTCTTACCTACAAATGCACTCAGTCTGCAGCCCCTCATTACCTCTCTACCCTCATTTCCCCTTACGTTCCCACCCATAACCTCCGCTCACAAGACAAATCCCTCCTCTCAGTACCCTTCTCCACCACCGCCAACTCCAGGCTCCGCTCATTCTGCCTTGCCTCACCCTATGCTTGGAATCAACTTCCTGAGCCCTTACGCCAAGCCCCCTCCCTACCCATCTTCAAATCCTTGCTCAAAGCCCACCTCTTCAATGTTGCTTTCGGCACCTAACCTTTATACCTTTCAGGAAATCTAGACTGCCCCTATTTGACTGACTGTACATTTGTCCTTTAGATTGTAAGCTCCTTTGAGCAGGGACTGTCCTTCTATGTTAAATTGTACAGCGCTGCGTAACCCTAGTAGCGCTTTAGAAATGTCAAGTAGTAGTAGTAGTAGTTTTACGAACCTGAAAAAATATGACTCAAAACAATAAATCAATTAAACAGAGTAGGACAATGAGGGCCTCTGTTTAGGCCCCGGGTAACAATTCAGTTAATGTGTGCCCAATTCCTTAACAAAATACCATTAGCATAATGATGTTGTCAGATTTTTATTCAGTTCTAGTCATAGTTAATTTAGAAAAAATCAATTGCTATTCTAGCCCATCGCAAAAGAGTATTCACTTACACAAACCTTCTAACCAACTTACAGTGTAAATAGTTCACACAACTTGCCTATTTTCAATGCTCATTACAAATAGACTTTCTTTATTTAAACATTTCTGTAACTTTCTATATAAAATTTTCCAAAACTGATTGGTAAACTGCTTTCAACTTCTTCACAATGTTTCTCCATTCAATTCAAAACATAATTTTAAATCATTACCATTGTGGTTTATTGGGTAATCAGATATATTACCAATAAGCCTCTGCTTAAAAATCATTAGACATACACATGTCATTAATAAAAAAAATGAATAATAATCACATCAGTATTCAATTTTCAAAAGTGCAAATTAATGAAAACTGTCACACCTGTCCTAGAAAAACAAATTAATAGCTTCTATAACAAAGAAAGATAGGAAGAAGCATCCCTAAATAATGAGGAAAACTGGCTATTTGTAAGATAGGGGGAAAAGTGTTAAAACAATAAATTGTGAAAGCTTGCACTCAGATAATAGCCCCAAAGCTAACAAGGTATCTCTTATACGGTGAAAGAGAAGGCAATTTAAACAAATTAGGGCAAACTAGAGCAGTGTCAGGCAAGGATTTAATATTTCATTAGACAAACATTTCTTGTAACTAAATTTAAAGGTAGAAAGCATGAGCCTGGTAGGAAATCTACTACAGAGAATGCAGACACAAGTAATGGCAAGCTTTGAACCCAATCTAATAAAATTGAGCTGTAAAAAAGTACAAATTGTAATGAAGCAAACAAAGCTGCATCCTTGGCTGACCTTTACAAAATATATATCAGGCAAGAAATAGCCTATAATTTGGAAATTAAAGATTACCTTGGGATGTCTATGCACACCCCACGGTAAACCCTTCTTTGCTGTAGTAAACATGTATTAGTGCTTAACATAGCTTATTAAAAGGAACCCTAAGGCATTTGTGTGTGTAACTTATAGAATACTGCTTTGCGTACAGCTAGTACCAGGGCCAGCCCAAGGCAAGATGCTACCCCCACAGGCCAAGATACTAATCCCCCCCCCCCCCCCACAGGTGTTTTACCTCATCATGGTGATGTTCCAAACCTGGCAGCAGCAGCGATTCCCATATACTACCCTACCGCCACCAGCACTCGCCTCTTCCCTTTATTGATCTGAAGCCTGAGCCTCTGACGAAACTGAAAGTTACTTCAAAGAGGTGGCTGCAGTAAAGGGAAGAGGCTGCATATGGGAATCACTGCCACTTCCAGCTTTGGAACATCACCATGATGAGGTAAAATGCTGCAAAGCCGCTCCCCGATATGCTGCTCCTGAAGAGTGCTGCCTGAGGCCCCCGCCTCAGGTGGCCTAATGGTTGGGCCACCCCTGGCTAGCACTTACACACATATGCGTACATTGACATATGTAAATACTAGCATTCTATAAATATACACATGCAAATGGCACTTAACTTTAAGTGCACTGTGGTAAAATTAAGAGGTTTCAGTAGAATAGATAGCTGAATGAATGGGAAAAAGATGGTAAGATTTTTCAGGGATGGAGAGGGAGAGAAAGACTGTGCATAAAGCCTCCATTCTTTTTCCTTCTAAATCCAAGATGAAGGGTTTTTCCCTTGAGGGAAGGGTGCAAAGGAACACCTATAAGGACTAGTATCCCTGGAAATGACAAATTAGATCAAAGGCTGTGCCTTGAGTTGAGGTATGAAACCAGGCATGTCTGAAGGAGACTGGAAAGAATTGTTTACTCTTTCCAAAAATATTAGGACTAGGGGACTTGCAAAGAAGCTACTAAGTAGTAAATTTATAACAAATCGGAGTAAATATATTTTCACTCAACACGAAATTAAACTCTGGAATTTGTTGCCAGAAAATGTGGTAAAAGCAGTTATCTTAGCAGGGTTTTAAAACAGTTTGGATAATTTCCTTTCAGAAAAGTCCATAAGCCATTATTAAGATGAACTTTGGAAAATCCACTGCATACTCTAGGATAAGCAGCATAAAATCTCTTTTACTGTTTTGGGATCTTGCCAGGTATTTGTGACTTAGATTGGCCACTGTTGGAAACAGGATACTGTGCTTGATGGACCTTCGGTCTGTCCCAGTATGGCAAAGCTTATGTTCGTTTGTTCTTAATGGGTCGCATGAAACATTTAACCTACAAGTACAAAGATTACATGAATTTAACATGAAGTTACTGCTTGTTTTAACCTATAGGCTGTTAGTACAATGCAAAACATAATGAACCATGTGGCGTCAGTAGATGCTTTAAATCCTTATCAATATGACTTTTGGAAGGGTCATAGTGTTGAAACATTCTTAGTGTCTGCAGTGGATGAGATCGGGAGGGGATTGGATGATAAGCAAGTATTTTGCCTGATATCATTAGATGTATCTTCGGCTTTTGATACTGTTAATGTTGATTTACTGTTAAGAAAGTGGAGTGGAGGAGTGGCCTAGTCGTTAGGGTGGTGGACTTTGGTCCTGGGGAACTGAGAAACTCAGTTCAATTCCAACTCCAGGCACAGGCAGCTCCTTGTGACTCTAGGCAAGTGACTTAACCCTCCATTGCCCCATGTAAGCCACATTGAGCCTGCCATGAATGGGAAAGCATGGGGTACAGATGTAACAAAAACAAACAAAATAAAGTTGTTTGAGATTGATGTGCATGGTGTGGTCTATGACTGGTTTTCATCCTTTTTGAAAGATCACTTTATGCAAGTTAAAGTAAAGGATCAGGTCTCACAGCTCTACCAACTCTTCAACATGGTTGAAACTGTTTATGGATGAGCCGCAGGGCTCAGCCCTTTGTGCCCTTCTTTTTTAGTCTATACATGGCTTCTCTGAGTGAGATCTTTGAAGATTTGTGTGTTAGCTATAGAATGCATGCTGACAATGTTCAGTTTTTCTTTCCTGTGGGGCCGGATGATGATGTTCAATCTGTAATTAAAAGATGTATGGATCAAGTTGGTACTTGGATGAGAGAGAACAGATTGCTGATGAATTTGATGAAAACTGAGATTCTTGTGATTAGCAGTAACTCAGATGTTGTGCTTAAGTTTAGTCTAGTATTAAATGATGTTCCAGTGGAAGTTAAAACATCACTGAGAAATTTATGAGTTCAGTTGGATTTCTGTTTGTCTTTTAAAGAGAAAGTCTGTAAAGTGGTTCAAACATGTTTTATTACCTGCGATTGATAATGAGATTGAAATCAATGATAAAGCTGTACGATTTTCAGATTATGGTTCAATATTTGGTTTTGATGAGGCTGGATTTTTGTAATGCGCTTTATTTGGGTTTGCCTCAATCAAAAATCCATGCTCTACAGGTTGTCCAAAATGCGACTGTGAATATGGTTTGTCATGTTGCCAAATTTGATCACATTTTGCCAGCATTGAAGCAACTGCATTATTGGCTGCCTGTTAGGTATAGGATCCAATAAAAGGTTTTAGTGGATATATAAAACTTTAAATTGTTCTTTTCCTGTGTATTTGCAAAATATAGTGAAGTTTTATCATATGAATAGACTGCTGAGGACAGATATGACAAAAAGGTGGTTGTCCCAGATCTGAAGCATGTACATTACTCTATTATTTGTAAAAGTGCATTTTCTGTTGCTGGCCCAGTGCTCTGGAATGCTTTTCCTGGTCCATTGTGCTTTTTCTCTTCCCTTCCACCATTTAAAAAGATTCTGAAAACAGATTGTATGTTTTGATGTCAAAAAATGAGCTGTTATATTTTGTGGTTACGTGGAGGGGCATAATCGAACGGCATCGGCCATCTCTATGGCCGGCTCCGCAAGCGGGCGGAGCCAACTGTATTTTCAAAAAATATGGCCGGCCATCTTTTTCTTCGATAATACGGTTCGGCCCGGCCAAATGTCAGAGTTCACTGGGTTTGAAATGGCTGGCATCAGTTTTCGCAGATAATGGAAACTAATGCCGGCGATCTCAAACCCAGCCAAATCCAAGGCATTTGGTCGTGGGAGGAGCCAGAATTTGTAGTGCACTGGTCCCCCTGACATGCCAGGACACCAACCGGGCACCATAGGGGGCACTTCTAAAAAAAAAAAAAACAAATAGATCCCAGGTGCATAGTTCCCTTCCCTTGGGTGCTGAGCCCCCCAAATCCCCCCAAAACCCACTCCCCACAACTCTACACCACTACCATAGCCCTAAGGGGTGCAGGGGGACACCTACTTGTGGGTACAGTGGGTTTTGGGGGTTTTTGGAGGGCTCAACATATACCACCACAAGTGTAACAGGTAGGGGGAGGATGGGCCTGGGTCCACCTGCCTGAAGTGCACTGCATCCACTAAAAACTGCTTCAGGGACCTGCATACTGCTGTCATGGAGCTGGGTATGACATTTGAGGCTGGTATAGAGACTAGCAAAAAAATGTTGTAAAAGTTTTTTTTAGGGTGGGAGGGGGTTGGTAACCACTGGGGGACTAAGGGGAGGTCATCCCCGATTCCATGCGGTGGTCAGCTGGTCAGTTGGGGTACCTTTTTGAGGCTTGGTTGTGAATAAAAAGGGACCAAGTGAAACTGGCGAAATGCTCATCATCGCCGGTTTTATTTTTTCCATTATCGGACGAAGCCGGCCATCTCTTAAACATGCCCATGTCCCGCCTTTGGTACACTTCCGACACGCCCCCTTGAACTTTCGCTGGCTCCGCTATGGGAAAGCGGAGAGGGTGTGAAAAAATTGGCTTTCGATTATACCGATTTGGCCGGGTTCAGGAGATCGCTGGCCATCTCCCGATTTATGTCGGAAGATGGCCGGCGATCACTTTCGAAAATGAGCTGGATAGTAACAAAGTAAATGATGGCAGATAAAGGCCTGAATGGTCCATCCAGTCTGTCCAACAATCACACTCATTATCAAGTCATGATTAAACCAACAATGAATGTGATATAAAATACTTGTTGTCTCTGTTTGGCATTTCTCTGACATAGATGGTAGAAGTCCACCGGGCCCTGTCCTTTGGTCCTAACTACTGAAGTATTTCCATGTAACTTCACTGAATGTCCCCTAGTCTTTGAACTTTTTGAAAAAGTAAAAAAATCGATTCACTTCTACTTGTTCTACACCACTCAAGATTTTGTAGACCTCAATCATATCTCCCCTTAGCCACCTCTACCAAGCAAATACACAAACAGCCATTTAAGTTTTGTTTTTTTATACCATTCATTTTCTAATTAGAGCTCATTTGTGTTCATCGGACGTCTTTTTTAATTCCGTCACCAATTTTTTTTCTCCACCACCTCCCTCGGGAGGGCATTCCAGGCATCAACCACCCTCTCCGTGAAAAAGAATTTCCTGACATTACTCCTAAGTCTGGAACAAGACAGTAACTGAACACAAGAGTCCCACGAGAGAAATAGGCACACACAAAAGTGGTAAACGAAGAAAGGCTGAACAAACTACAGGATCAACAAAGAAAGTTTGTTACTGTAATGAGTAAAAGTGATGCACACAACACAAAAATTGATACTTTAGACTCAACACAGCACCGTGTTTTGGCACAGATGTGCCTGCCTCAGGAGTCTGATAGAATGAGAGTAAAGAGAGATTGTGCAGTTGAGTAGAAATGATGGAGTGGTCTTTAAAAAAAACCGTGAATAAATGAATGTTGCACTATTCAAAACACTACTGTGATAAGATGCTAAATGCTCTGATAAAACAGAGTATGAAGTAAAGCATACATGCCGGTCTCCTCATTGAAAAAGGCAAAAATGGTGTATAAAATTGCCCCATAAGTGTAGCCCTTGTAAGTCATCACTTTTTCATATGGGATTCAGTATTTTTCTGTTAAATTTAAAGAAAAGGATTTGAATGAGAAGGAAGAAATAGGAGGGGGAGGGGGATCAAACAAAATATAAATGCGATGAAATCAGGTCATTTTGAAAATGGGGTAGGAAGTTACTGAATGACTCCATGCCCCTGATATTCAGCTGGTGGTGGCCAGCATTTTTTTAAAACTCTAACCACTGCTGGTTAGATTAGCCCCCATTATTCAGTGCTGGACCATATACAAAAACTATCACTGAAAATATGAGACTAATTTCACTGAGGTTGGCTGCCAGAGCGTATTCGGGTCCAAGCTGATATCTAGCTGGGGTCTGCATAAGAGAGTTGTGCATGCTCTGACTGAATATCGGCTAGGACCCACATATCTTATTTTGGGGGGTTTCTGTCGCTTTTGTGCCCTCCAGTCCTCTGAAAAGACCCCTCCTCTCTTCCCCCTCCCCCTAGTCCATGAGTCAGAAACCATTCCACAGGGATGGAGCTAAACAGAAAAATGCAGTATTTCTTGTTGAGTCAAGAGGTGTGGTAGCCGTGTTAGTCCACTTTTAAAGGTAATCACTAGAAATAAAACAAAATAAAACATGGAAAAGAAAATAAGATGATACCTTTTTTATTGGATATAACAATACATTTCTTGATTAGCTTTCGAAGGTTGCCCTTCTTCATCAGGTCGGAAATAAGCAAATGTTGGTAGATGACAGTACAGTATATAAAGTGAAACATCAAAGCATTTCAGTGACAGTCTAACAGGATGAGTGTGGATAGGTGAGAGACAGGAAGAGTCAGGTGGATGGACAGGGAAATATGTCCAATTAAAAAGGTATCATCTTATTTTCTTTTCCATGTTTTATTTTGTTTTATTTCTATTGATTACCTTGTTGAGTCAAGAAAGATATCCCTAGGAGGTGGGATGCACAACCGGTTATCATTCAAGGATCGAAGTCTTGGTGTAGCATAGGGTACTGTAAGGGCTGCCAGATAGGAAGGAGTCCTAATATGGAGAGTCTTTAATGTGAAAGTAAGAATCTTAAACTGAATGTGAAAAGCTATTGGAAGTCAGTAATAGCGAATGAAAAGTGGGGTTTGGAATGGGTAAGAACTCACATGGCTGTATTTTATACGGTCTGCAGATGACACAAGGAGGTTGCTTGCAATCCTGAATACACAGTATTACAATAATCTAACCTGGAGATAATACAAGCATATAGAAATATTTCATGTGACGATTTGTCTAAAAGTGGTTGGATAATACGAAACTCATGGAGATGGATAAAGGCAACCCTGGTCAGAGATGCAATTTGCTCCTTAAAAGATAGTTCTTGATCTAAGATAATACCAAGATATTTAAGAGATGAAACTAGGGTAAATGGTTGACCATTTATGTGTGGAAAAAGTGAAGGTGCCTGTGCATTGCCTGTGATCCAGGTAGCTACTGTCTTAGTGTGATTAAGAATAAGGTTAATGGTGTATGTGGTGTGGAGAGATATGCATATTTTCAGCCATGAAAGAGAAAGCAATTTTCAAAAAGCCAAGTAGCAGGTGTAAATCATTACTTGAGAAATTTGCTTTGAAAATTGTTCTCCTCGTTACTAGAGACATGAAGCCCAAGAAGGTGTATTACCTCTGTGCATCATGGGGTGATTTGCAATGGAAGACAATAGTGTAAGGCTGGCTCTTTCTCAGAATACAAATAAATCCATTACATGAAGTGTGAGAAAGTAAGATGAAACTGGAAACTCCCTGAGAAATTACTGTTTTTAAGGTTGTCTTTTAAAATAGGTCTGTCAGCTCCTCTTTTCCTTTTCTTTCAAAGGAAAATGGAGACCATTATGGAGAGAATCATTTTAATGCTCCAGAGTCACTTTTTTGAAAGTTTCAGTGGGAACACACATAGTTCAGTTCATACAGCAAAACCTAGTGACAGATCTACATAACACCAAAATTTCTCTGCCTTCAATCAACTAAGGGAGCACTGTTTCTAAAGGTATATTTATTTAAACACTTATTACTTTTTAACTTTTTTTTATACTAGATGCACAAATGCATGAAATAGTAAGTCACATTTGACAGAACATGATAAACAATTGACTGTTTTTAAATTTAGACTGCCTGAGGGTAAATGTGGGAATAAGCTGTGAATTAAGCATCCCCTGACAGATGGAAGTTTGTAAAGTGAGACAAACCAGACTGACCTTCAGTGCGGTGCTGACAAGTGAAGGATTACGCCATCTCCCATCTAACAAGCCAGAAGTCCCGAACACTGTGACATGGAAGAGAGTGTAGACACATGGAAGTCTGCAGCCATAGGCCTGTACCATCTCAAGGTCTGAATTTATATGAATTTCCACGGATACATTGAAGGAAATAATGTGGTTGCCCTGTCAGTCTACTTAAAGACAAGGAAATAAAGGTCTGCAATTAAGGGGGGAGATTGTCAAGGTGTGGTAAAAGTCAGGCTCATAAGCAGCATTATTTTAACGTCCTGGGAGCAGAGTTGCTCCAGGCAATCTGCTGCCTTAGGCAAGAGATGAAATGGTGCCCCCCAGCACCAGGAATAGGGGGTGGGGTGGGAGAGGGCTGCTCTTCAGAACTACAATCAGAGAGTAAGGGGTCTGGGAGTCATAAAAACAGTAAAATGACAGGAATCAAACAACTAAGTGCATTACAAAATCATGAAATCAGAAACAGAGAAAATAATGGAAGATCAATACCACATGGTCCATCCAGCCTGCCCATCCATACGTTATACTATCAGAGACCTTCAGAGGTCTCACATGCCTGCCCCATGCCCACTTAAACTCAAATACAGGCTTTGTCTTCACCACCTCTACCAGGATGCTGTTCCATGCTTCCACCACCTTTTCTGTAAAGTATTTCCTGAGTATATCCCTTTTCACGTTCATCATATGTCCCCTCATTCTAGAGCATCCTTTCAATTGAGAGACTCACCTCCTGTGCATTTATGCCATGGCGGTATTTAAATGTCTCTAACATATTTCCCCTTTGGTGCCTTTCTTCCAAAATATAGACACTGAGATCTTTCTTTCCATATATGCTTTGTGACAATGACTATTAATCATTTTAATATTCACCCTCTGTTTATATCTTTTTGAAGATGCAGTCTCCAGAATTGATATTAATATTGCTGAAGGGCTGTCTGGCAAAATTTGCCTCTTTGTAGATGATACAAAAATCTGCAAAAGGGTAGATACTCTAATGGTGTGGATAACATGAAGAAGGATCTAGAAAAGTTTGAAGAATGTTCTAACATACATAAACCACACATATAAAATGTGCATAAAGCCAAATTTGAACACACTGATGGACTTAAACTTTACCCAAAAAGACAAAATGTCCATGCCATTCCACCAGGTTGCAGTGGATTTAGTGGCACCAGGCCAGTTGAAAGCAGCAGCTGGCAAACGTTTTGATGGGGCAAGGCCAGGGTCAGGGCCCATGTGTTGTGCCCCCTCCTCCACTCCCGCAGGTTCAGAGATGCCAAGAGTGGCCCATCTTAAATACTGCTGAAACTACAGGGCATTGATTTTAACCTTTTTTCAGTTGGGATATACCAGAAGGACAATGCTTTTACATGTGACACACTGCATATATGACCCTCACACAGTATAGCAATTATGAGTTAATCAAATACACCTGTTAATCAAAAGTTTGAACAAATAAATGAACTTTTAAAACTATAGAAGAAACTGTAACTCCTGTAAATTTGGTGGAAGTGCATTCCATAATTGGGCACTCTCAATATACACCATTGCAGAGTGATAAACATCAAGTCTAATCTGCCTAAAAGATGACACATCCAAAAGCATTTATCAGATGATCTTAAACAATGTACAGGGTGATAAATCTTAAGTGAAGAAACAAGCACCAAAGGTGCTTCATTATTCAGAGCCTTAAAAATCAACATCATTACTTTAAACTGGATGTACCAATAAATGGGAAGTCAATGAAGGTCCTTCAGTGCAAGTGAAATGTGCTCAAGCCATGTAATGACAGTAAAAAGTCTTGCAGCGGTGTTTTGAACAATTTGCAAAGGACATATAACTGATTTAGGGAGACTCATAAGTAGATAAGTATATAAGTATTGCCATACTGGGACAGACTGAAGGTCCATCAAGCCCTGCATCCTGTTTCCAACAGTGACCAATCCAGATCTCAAGTACCTGGCAAGATCCCAAAAAAGTACAAAACATTTTATGCTGCTTATCCTAAAAATAAGCAGTGGATTTTTCCCAAGTCCATTTCAATAATGGTCTATGGACTTTTCCTTTAGGAAGCCATCCAAATCTTTCTAAACCATAATAAGCTAACTGCTTTTACTACTTTCTCTGGCCACAAAGTCGCTTAACATTCTTGAAGCAACAGGGCTGTTTACTCTTTCCAATGACAAGTGGTTCCAACTTCTCACTCCCATCTATATGGCAGCAAAGGAGGATCGTCAGTTGGTCCTTCGACGTTTTACTTCCTGTAGTTTCGGCTTGTTTGAATGCAAGTGTTCCATCAGGAATCGCTCGCCAGTAGAGACTGTTTTCGTCAGTATTGAAAATGTCACGAGGTGCAAACTCGTTCAAGATGGTAGGAGGAACTGAAATAACCCAATTTTCAGCACCAAAGTCATCAGCGTCTTGTTTTTCACCATGCTGTTTCTTGAATTTTATGTTGTTCCTCTCCATCCATCTTTCCAACCATCCAACAGTGGCTTTGAATTCAGTTAGTCCAAGACTTTCAGCTAGCTGGTTAGCTTTCTCCATAAGCAGTGGACCGCTCACAGGAAACTGTCTCCTCCTGACTTGAGAAAACCACCGAAGAAGAGCATCTTCTACATCCTCAGCTTTTCCCGCCCGTTTACGTTTCCTGTGTGGATTTGTATTGTTTTGCCAGTCTTCCAGAAGCTGATCTTTCTGCTTCAAGATACGTGAAATTTGACTGGGATTGACACCATATTCTTTAGCAATAGATGCTTGACTTTGTTTTCTAATTTTTTAAGAACTTCTATTCGTTCAGCCAGTGTTAAATTCTTACAGTTGCGCGATAACGACGACGACTCCAGTGTACAACTCTCTTTCGCTTATTCTGCCTGTGGCAGTTAACCAATGAGATTTCAAATTTATCGCCCCTTTGTCACGTGCCAATCAGCTTCCATATTCAGTGCGTGCGCTTAGCCGGAGTCTTTCCTGCGGAGGAGCGGTCTTAAACCATGCATATAAGTGAATCTTGCACTTATCAGTGGTGCACTAAACTGGTTTGTCCCCACAGAAATTGATGGCACCAAAAACGGGACCGAAGTACGACATGCAGTTAAACAGAGCATGCACTTATCCGACGTGCACTTAAATGGAGTGCACTGTACTTATATACTAATGTAAAAATTGTTGCTAATAGGTAAGTTATCCTAGTCTTCTTTCACCGAAAGTCAAATATCATCAGAATGGGGTCTATTCAAGATGTTAGTAGCATTACAAAAAAATCACAGCCTTCATTTGTAATTTATGATATCAGACAGGAAACACTCTCTGCTGGTAAACAAACATTATCAATGCACTTGCTTTATTACAGCAGATATAGCTAATAGTCTTTTGTGCTGTGTCAGCTTTCAGAAAGTATCTGCTGCAGCCACAGAATGAGAAAGTTCTTGTGCCAGTTCAGCCTGAAAGTTACTAGTTTTTGATAACCAGAATCCCTTTGATATTATTAAATCAAAGGTTTGATGAACGGACTTGTTAGAGTATTTTGTTACAGAGTTAACTGATCATTTGCTATTGGCAGTTTATAATTTCTAAATAATTAAATGATAAAGGTTTATTTTTCAGTGACTTCAACATTTGTAGCTGAATTATCACAGACTGCTAGAAGTGCAAGGAATTGTGAAACTGATGTCCACCTCTACTAGAATTTTTATGGTAATGGGACTTAAATTAGGGAATCCATTGGCACCGGAGTTATGCTATGAAAGATACTATTCTACTTTGAAAGATATTGGAAATGTGGTTTAAAGAGAAGGCATTTTGTCAGACATGATTTTAAGACTATTGCCAGTGGATAAGGAATGGATGGTTGAGTTGATGGGGGCTTGTTGTTTTCAATTATTACATTTTATTGTTGTAACATGCTTTGGGAAGTTTTGGTGATGCTTGATATCAAGCATGGTAAAGTAAAGTAAATAACGCTGCCAGTCACTCATTGGAACTATACATTTCAGGTAAGCTATGACATTTACCCCTCATTCTATTATCTTGTGCACACAATTTCACACTTACTCTTTAATTCTATAAGAGCTGCCAAAATTTGCTTGTGCCAATTTGGGTGCATGCCCAATTTGTGCAGTCAATTTAATTGAATAATGAGCTAATTAGCACCAATAATTGGCTTTTAAATAAACAATTATTGGCACCAATTAGATTTAAATGGCATTTACATGCAATCTGAAAAAGGTGGCAAAGAAATGGATGTAACAGGAATGTTTCTAAAATTAACACACATTGTTGGTGCAAATGGCTGCACCTAAACTTAGGTGTGATTACCGGGCGTAAGCACTATTCAATAAACCACATCTAACTTTAAGTGCGGCTTATAGAATAGTGCTTTTTTCAGCATCAATGTTTTGGTGCCATATATAGAATCTAGCCCTTAGCATGCAAACTTGCATGTTCAGGTTATAGAATGCCTATAGAACCACCAATTAATTATTGATGATAATTGATATTAAGTGGCACTAATTTGCAGTTATGCTCATAATTGCACTTAGTTGGTATTCAATAATCTTAGCATGCAAATTCTATTGCGTGTGACTGCAAGGGGGTGTGAATATGTGAAGGGCATCAACAATTGAGGGATATGAATTTATGAGCTAAGGTTACAGAATACTAGCAGCTATGTGTGCAACTGAAGCATTAGTTGCTCACATTTACATGAGCCTTTGGCACAGTGTAAGCAGCCATGCCTCAATGTTGGCACAGAAGTATTGACTTAGTTGTAGAGTTTTGTAAAAGTTTGAGAAGTATGGTAATTGGTGGTACAGTATTGATAGAGTTTTTATTTTTGTAGTTCTGTTCTCCTGAAGTCGCAAATTAATTGTGAAA
The DNA here is from genome assembly GCF_901765095.1 of Microcaecilia unicolor. Classification (NCBI taxonomy): domain Eukaryota; kingdom Metazoa; phylum Chordata; class Amphibia; order Gymnophiona; family Siphonopidae; genus Microcaecilia; species Microcaecilia unicolor. The sequence goes on from NC_044033.1 coordinate 421,922,889, forward strand.
CTTGGTTCCATGTTGGGAACTGATTTTTTTGGAGCTGAATGCACTTTCACACATATAACATGGACCCACACTGAAGTTGAAGCGATACCTGGAGTGTTTTAAGCAGTAAGAGCTCATCAGAAGAACTTACACCTAAGATAAGTGTTGAATTTGTTATAAGATTGTGTAGAACTGTCATAGTTTTCCCAGAGAAGATTGCATGGTATAATACTATTTGAAAAACGATTGGAATTTATGGGACATAGACTGAATCTAGCTGTTTGGCAAGAGTATTCTGGTGCAATGATTATTTGTTTCATATCATTTATTTCTTTATTAGTTTTCATATAATACAAAGATATAACAATCTTTGATACGGATATACCAAGTCTTAAGCAATATTCTCCAAATGAAAGAAAGAAAAAAACCACAATATAAGAATAAAGTATTGGTTAACAACAGTCCACAAATAAGGAGAAAATCCAATAACTATACCAAAAGAAGTTGGTCTAAGAAGCTTAATTTAACAAGAAGAAGAAAAAAAGCAAGAGGTTATCACCTATCAAATTAAACCACTCACATCTGATTCTGCTCCTTATTATCTTGCATATTCAAAAAATTACGTAACTGATCTGGTTCAAAGAAAACATATCTTTTGTCTTTAAAGAATAATAAACATTTACAAGGAAATCTCAGTTGGAAACGAGCATTTAACCCAATAGATTCTTGTTTCATTTCAAGAAACTTCTTCCTCCTGTATTGAGTCCATCTGGAAATATCTGGGAAAATGGAAACTTTGCTTCCCATACATTCAGGATGAATATTTTTAAAATAAAGCCTTAATAAGGCCTCTTTATCTTGAAGAAATACAAATGAAACAATTAAAGTTGCTCTAGTTTTAATTTCTTCTTTAGATTGTTCCAAAAATCCGTAATATCCAGTGTTTCTGTTGACATATCCTGTTGTATTGGAACTTTTTGTTGTGCATTAAGATCTTGTTGTTTTGATTTAACTTCTAGATAATATGATTTCTGAAGAGGTGGAAGAGACTGATCTAAGTACTTAAAGTTCTCTTTTAAGAATTTGAAAAACATAATCTCTTGGAGTAACATATTGTTATGTTCACCAAATTTTCTATTTTCCGATACAATACTAATCGATCTCCTGATATTTGGGCTTGCTGTTCTTGTATTTTAACCATGTCTGTTTCCAAAACAGTCTGATGCAATGATTATTTAAATGATTTGCAGTGCATAGCATTGCATGACTGACCTTCACTCTGTAGTGGATGTCACTATCATTCTGAACACCCCCCCCCCCCCCAAAAAAAAAAAGTAATTGTTATTGTGATTATTTAAATGAAAGTATTTATAATATATATAGTAAGTTTCTAATCAATTGAGAGGTTGAGATTGGCAGAAACCAGTTAATATATGCTACCCTGGTTCCTAGTACAGAGTTAAAATTCAATACCAATATTGTCGTTACCCCATTCCTGAGGGTGCTCAGGTCCAGGGGCATAGCCAGACACCCAATTTTGGGTGGGCCTTGGCACAGGATGGGTGGGCAGAAGAACTCTGCCTTGCCCCACAAGTGATTTGGTCTCTCTCTCTCTCTCGCTCTCTCTCGCCTTCATGCCATATGGTCACTCAAACATCCCCCTCCCCCGCACACTTTTTAAATAGATTTTCACTGGCAGCGAGAAGCAACTAATACACACTGCTCATATTGGCCCCACAGCCTTCCCTGATGCAACTTCCTGTTTCCACATAGGTGGAAATACATCAGAGAGAAGGTTGTGGGGCCGGTGCAAGAAGTATGTATCAGTTGCTTCTCGCTGCTGTTCATAAGAATTGATCCTTTGAGTAAATGTATTTTCCTTTAGGTTCCTGTACTTCCCACTCTGAAGCAGGTAAGTATATCACTCTATTGTCCTTCTCTTGTTGTAAACTTGTTCCTAGTACTTGTGTTGGTGCGTGATTTACTTAGCTATAATCTTTCTTGGCTAGAGCACTTTGATCTTTCTTGTATGTTGGAGTTCAGAATCAGCAGTGAAGATCTTTGCACAGCATTGACGATTCCTTCGCCCAGAGCTCATTTGACTTAAACAACGCAAATGGAACAAAACCCTGTCTCACTGGTTTAAGCAGGATACCTCATAGGGACTTACAGTTAAAATAACTGTGGCCTATCTAGCTATAGGCAAGCAAAATAATAATTTTTATAGCTTAAACTTCCAGAACCTATCCTGTTGACACTTTTCCTTATCACTAATGAAGAGCTGTGTGTGTTTTTGAAATTCCACTCACTTTCACCAAACCAACATTAGTGGCATACCTATAGTTGGTCTCCAACCACTTCTCTCAGCACATAATAACATACACACTATATTAAAAAAAAAAAAAAAAAAAAAAAAAAAAACCAATTACTCCTGTATAGGATATATAGGATATATCTCTGTTTTCCCACACAGAACTAGTATTCTCATCCATTTCTGTCAAATACCATGCAAAAGCACTCTCCCACCATTAATGTCATGTCACATCATACTATTTAAGACCAATTTCTTTCTCCACAGCCACCAATTCAAGGCCTGACATACTGAAGAATCAGACACCCTTCAGCACGTCTGCCTCTTTCAATTTCGGAAGCTCTTCTGAGTCACTCACAGATAACATTGATATGGAAACCATGGCATGGCTGCATCACTATCCAACATTATCCAATCAGATAGCTGATAGCGCTAAAAGTTTTTTTTTTCTCCTGTTCCTCGTGGAACCCTGCTTAAACCTTCCAATTTCCATTTTGGTTTTAAAACTTCCCATAGGAAATAATGGGACAATGATATTTTTACAAAATTTTATAGTAAATCAACGTCAAACAAGTTCAAATTTACTGTGCCACCCAAGCACAATCACTCACCTATGCTTTTACCTCCCCCCCCCCCCCCCCCCCCGGTTTACTAAAGCTTAGCTTGAGATATCTGCAGCTAGGCCCATTTTATTCTTATGAGCCCTGCTGCAGATAACTTGAGCTAAAGCTTTATTAAACAACCTCAGAAAAAAACCCTTTATTTAAGGACTAGTAAAAAAGGCCCGTTTCTGACACAAATGAAACGGGCGCTAGCAAGGTTTTCCTCGGAGTGTGTATGTTTGGGAGAGTGTATGTGAGAGTGACTGTTTGAGAGTCAGAGTGAAAGTGTGAGTGTGTGTGTGTGTGTGAGAGAGAGAGTGAGTCTGGGTGTGAGTGTGTTTGTGAGAGAGTGTGTGTGTGAGAATGTGAGTGTGTGCAAGTGTGTATGTTAGACACAGTGTGAGAGAGAGTGTGTGTGTGTGGGCGAGAGAGTGTGTGTGAGACACAGATTCTCTGTGAGAGTGAGTGTATGAGACCAAGCGAGTGTGTGAGTGACTGTGTGGCACATAGAGTGTGAATGTGATACAGTGTGAGACAGAGTGTGTGAGAGTGAGAGTCAGAAAGACATTGTATATGAGAGAGTGTGAGCCCTGCCCTCCCAATCCATGCCCATCTGTCACCTGTCCCCTCCATTCATCCCTATCCAGCAATTCCCCTCTCTCCCTGAGCCCTGCCCTGCAATCCATATCCATCCATCCCCTCCATTCATCCCTATCCAGCAATTCCCCTCTCTCCCTGAGCCCTGCCCTGCAATCCATATCCATCCATGCCCATCTGTCCCCTCCATTCATCCCTATCCAGCAATTCCTCTCTCTCCCTGAGCCCTGCCCTCCCAATCCATGCCCATCCATGCTCCTCTGTCCCCTGCCCCCTCCATTCATCCCTTTCCAGCAATTCCCCTCTCTCCCTGAGCCCTGCCCTCCCAATCCATGCCCATCCATGCTCCTCTGTCACCTGCTCCCTCCATTCATCCCTATCCAGCAATTCCCCTCTCTCCCTGAGCCCTGCCCTCCCAATCCATGCCCATCCATGCTCCTCTGTCCCCTGCCCCCTCCATTCATCCCTTTCCAGCAATTCCCCTCTCTCCCTGAGCCCTGCCCTCCCACTCCATGCCCATCCATTCTCCTCTGTCCCCTGCCGCCTCCATTCATCCTTTTCCAGCAAGTCCCCTCTCTCCCTTCCATGACCCCCCCTCACATCCATGCTCCTCTCTCTCCCATATCCCAGCCTGGCCCGCCCTCTTCTCCCCCCCCTTCGCATCCATGCCCTCCCCCCTTCGCATCCATGCTGTCGTTTCTCCCCTGCCCTCCCGCTCCCATTGTTCAACTTTTCTGCCCATTCTCTTCTCTTTTCCCTTATTTCTATTTTTTTTTCTTCTTCTTTTTAAATTTACCTCCGTGGCGGTTCTGGCAGCGCAGCGTCAGGGAAGGAGGCGGCGCTCCCGACGTCTCCAGCCTTTCCTTCGCTGTGTTCCGCCTTCTTCTGACGTCAAGGATGACGTCAGAAGAAGGCGGAACACAGCGAAGGGAAGGCTGGAGACGTCGGGAGCGCCGCCTCCTTCCCTGACGCTGCGCTGCCGGATTTGTTTGTTTTTGTTTCCGCCCTCGACGTCATGACGTTTGACGCGAGGGCGGGGCAGAGACGGCTGGGTGGCTTCACACCACGAACGCCATGAACCCTACAGCCAGGGAGTGACGTCAGATGGCTTCAGAACGTTGTCCTCATTAGAACGTTCACGGTGCGTTTTATTATATTAGATGTTTCCCAGATTTTCTTAATAAAATAAAATAAATTTAAATTTCACAAATTCCACTGAAACCATTCAAGAAAATTAATAATAATTCCCCTACATGTCCTCCATTGAGGATTTTCCAAAAAGACCCATCCTAGACCCTAAAAACACTACAAACTCCAACCTCAGGTTTTCTTTACTTAGTATATACTTTTAAAAAAATTCCCACTAATTCACCTAAAAGAGGTTCTCAGACACCCATAACTACAAATAAAACAACGACAAAAAAGTTAACCCCTTATATGCCAGCACACCTGACAAAAAAAAGCATTAAAAAAACAAAACTCTGGGCCACCAGACCCCTTATTTGGTTCCCAGAAGGGTTCTCACTTGACCTCCACCTCCAATTCAGGTCCAGAAGGCCAGTCTATGGTGGCAGTAAAGCACTGTGATTTACAGTGGTAACCATAGCACCCAGCTGGGGCGCCTCAAAAATCTAGGCCTGGCTTCGCTTTGGGCCTAGTGCCAGCCAGCCCGGAAGCACTACTGCACATGTGTGGAGCCTCGTACTGTGCCATTTTGCAGCCAATTCCTTCTTGAAGTTGTTAATTTCATCTTTCATAGCTGATATTTGGAGTCAGATAGGGCAAGCTGTAAGGTTCCAGATGGTTTGCCTTAGGACTAAGTCACAACATGTATTGCATTTAATGAAAGTCATGTTGATGGGATTAACAAGTGTGAAAAAGTGCAGTATGTTAAGGGATATCAATGAGCAGGATTGACCAATGTAGGGTTTATTGAAGATAATTGTCTCTTGATTTTCCTATTTAGGGACAGTTAGCTTAAGAGTGTGTGTGGGAGTGGGATGGGTAGGAAGGGACTATAAAGTCAGGAGGAAAACAGATATAGCAAGGAGGAACAGGGCAGGTTTTTTTTCCCTTTCTTTTTTCTTTATAGGATAGATGGAGGTAAAGTCAGCAGGTTATCAAGGTTATATTAAGAGAAAGGGACACAAAGGTAAGAGCACTTTAAATCTATGAATCAATCCAAACACAAAAATCTGAAAATATATAAATTCAGAAAAACTTAGCTGGTAGGCATGCAGCACTCCAAATCAAAAGTGTGTGCTTTTCAGGATTTCCCCAAGTCTCCAGGAAGCTGCCCTTCCCTTAAAACACATGAATCTACTAGGCACCAGGGAATCAAATAAATTTAATTAAATTAATTATCAGTCAACACTCCAGTAGAAAGAAGGTTCAATACACAGTTCTGGTAATAAAGCACCCCTCTTAACAATTTCAGTTTAACAAATAATAAGGCAAGGCAGCAATTAAAAGTCAGGAGGGAAACAGATATAGCAACTTTCAGAGGCCAGAACCTCTGCAAGTGAAAGGGAGGGTTTTTTTTTTCTTATTAGGATAGATGGAGGTAAAATCAGCAGATTATCAGAGAGATATTACTTTATTTTAAAAATTATTTTATTTAACAATTTTTACTTGGATTTATCTCACATCTTTTTTTAGTGGTAGCTCAAGGTGAGGGACATTCAGGTACAGTAATTGTCTATTTCACTGCCCCCAGAGGGTGCCAAGCAGAGGAGTAGCCTAATAGTTAGTGCACTGAGCTAAGATCCTGGGAAACTGGGTTCAATTCCCAGTGCAGCTCCTTGGGACTCTGGGCCAATCACTTAACCCTCCATCAATCCAGGTACAGCAAACACCTTAGATTGTGAGCTCACTAGGAGAGAGAAATTACCTGCATATAATTTGTACAGCACTGCATATGTCTAGTAGTGTTATAGAAATGATAAGTACTACTAGTAATAGTAAGACAGAACACTTCACATCCTGCCTCTTGTCCTCACTTATTCACACCTTGTCTCTTCCACTTCAATTCTTTTTGCATTAGGGACAAGGGCATAGGGGCCCCCTTCCTTGATGACCTAGGAAAGAAAATGAACATATTTGTAAATTTACACTGAGTCACATCTCACTGAAAGCCCTCAGGTGTGCTCCTGTCAATTTAACCGTGCTTTCTTCCTTAACATTCACCAAGTGTCTTTCCCCTCCCTCATGGGTAATTGGGGCTACTCCTGTCAGATATCCTGAAGCCGCTCAAGAAGAAAGGTAAATCATGCTCCCTGTGGACCAGGTCAATCATAAAGCACACTTTTCACATTCCGAAAATCAGCTCCAGATGCCTAGATTAAACAGAAAGAGCATTAATGTATAGTCCAGAAAAGGTCTGTCACATCTTAGAGAAAGGGAGCACTAGATTCTCTGTGTCTACTCCAGAGTATATTACAGTCTTGTCTGCTTTCCTCATCAGTCATATTCCTCAGTACCTATATACTATAGCATATACCAAAGTTTAGGTATATGCTGTTTTCTATACTATCAGATGAACTAGATTCAGTAAATGGTGTCCACATTTGGGCACCAAAAAAATGAGCGGAGTGCTATTCTATAAATGGTGCTCCAAGTTGGGCACCATTTATAGAACAGCGCTTACACTATAAGGAATATGACTGATGAAGGGGTCCTTGTACTAAGCCACACAAGTGTCTACACGTGCCCAACATTCGCAAAAATGGAGTTACCACCCAACTACCGCGTGGCTCTTGCAGTAATTTAATTTTTGGTGCGCATCCGATACATCCGTCTGAAAAATATTTTTTATTTTCGGGCATGCCTAACGGATGTGCACCAAGTGGAATTTGATGCATGTAGGTTATTATCGCCTGGATTCTTTACCACTAGGCCAATGGCTAGCGGTAAGGTCTCAGACCCAAAATGGACGCGCAGTAATTTTGATTTTGCCGCACGTCCATTTTCAGCAAAAAAACACCTTTTTTTTTTTACAGGCGCACTAAGAAAAGGATCGGCATGCACCCAAAACCCACGCCTACACTACCACAAGCCATTTGTCAGCGCACCTTTGTAAAAGGACCCCGAAGAAAGCAGACAAGGCAGTGATATACTATGGAGCAGACACATAGAACATCCAGTGCTGCTCTCTAAGAAATAGATTTATGCTGAATAAGACTGAAAATACTGTAAGTCCTTTGTATCACTCCATGGTCGCCATATCTCAAAAAAGATATAGCGGAATAGGAAAAGGTTCACAGAAGAGCGACCAAAATGATAAAAGGGATGGAATTCCTCATGTATGAGGAAAGGCTAAAGAGGCTAGGGCTCTTCAGCTGCAGTGGGAATTGAACTCAGTTCCCCAGGATCAAAGCAAGGCTAGGGCTCTTCAGCTTGGAAAAGAGACAGATGAGGGGAGATATGATTGAAGTCTACAAAATCCTGAGTGGTGTAGAATGACTAGAAGTAAATTGTTTTTTTTACTCACTCCAAAAATACAAATAGGAGGAAATATTTTTTTAGTTTGAGAATAGTTGAACTCTGGAACTCTTTGCCAGAGGATGTGGTAATAGTGGTTAGTGTATCTGGGTTTTAAAAAAGGTTTGGACAAATTCCTGGAGAAAAAGTCCATAGTCTGCTATTCAGACTGCTTGTCCTGGGATTTGTAGTATGGAGTGTGCCACGATTTGGGTTTCTGCCAGGCACTTGTGACCTGGCTTGGCCACTGTTTGGAAAAGGGAAACGGGACTTGATATACTGCCTTTTTGAGGTTTTTGCAACTACATTCAAAGTGGTTTACATATATTCAGGTATTTATTTTGTACCAGGGGCAATGGAGGGTTAAGTGACTTGCCCAGAGTCACAAGGAGCTGCAGTGGGAATTAAACTCAGTTCCCTAGGATCAAAATCCACTGCACTAACCACTAGGCTACTCCTCCACTGGGCACTAAGAAAAGGATCGGCACGCACCCAAAACCCACACCTACACTACCATAACTGGGCTAGATGGACCATTGGTCTGACCCAGTATGGCTACTCTTATGTTCATATGTTAAGTATTTCAAGTGAAAAGATGAACCTTTATTTTGAGTGCAAGGAAAGGTAAATGGTAGGGATGTGCATTTGTTAACATTTCCCATGTAGTTGCATGCTTTTTCTAATCTAAAACAACAACAACAAAAATGTTGGTGTCGGCCTGCCGTGAAGAGTGGTCTTTTAGCTACTAGTAGCATTATTCTCAGATATTCAATGCTGGGCCAAGTCTAGGCACCAACATTTTTATTCTGTTTTTCTTTGTTTGTTTGTTTGTTTGTTTGAAGTTTTATGTTTGTAAGAATAAATGTTGTTTTTTTTTATTTTATGTATGTATGTACAGTGGGGGAAATAAGTATTTGATCCCTTGCTGATTTTGTAAGTTTGCCCACTGACAAAGGCATGAGCAGCCCATAATTGAAGGGTAGGTTATTGGTAACAGTGAGAGATAGCACATCACAAATTAAATCCGGAAAATCACATTGTGGAAAGTATATGAATTTATTTGCATTCTGCAGAGGGAAATAAGTATTTAATCCCTCTGGCAAACAAGACCTAATACTTGGTGGCAAAACCCTTGTTGGCAAGCACAGCGGTCAGACGTCTTCTGTAGTTGATTATGAGGTTTGCACACATGTCAGGAGGAATTTTGGTCCACTCCTCTTTGCAGATCATCTCTAAATCATTAAGAGTTCTGGGCTGTCGCTTGGCAACTCGCATCTTCAGCTCCCTCCATAAGTTTTCAATGGGATTAAGGTCTGGTGACTGGCTAGGCCACTCCATGACCCTAATGTGCTTCTTCCTGAGCCACTCCTTTGTTGCCTTGGCTGTATGTTTTGGGTCATTGTCGTGCTGGAAGACCCAGCCACGACCCATTTTTAAGGCCCTGGCAGAGGGAAGGAGGTTGTCACTCAGAATTGTACGGTACATGGCCCCATCCATTCTCCCATTGATGCGGTGAAGTAGTCCTGTGCCCTTAGCAGAGAAACACCCCCAAAACATAACATTTCCACCTCCATGCTTGACAGTGGGGACGGTGTTCTTTGGGTCATAGGCAGCATTTCTCTTCCTCCAAACACGGCGAGTTGAGTTCATGCCAAAGAGCTCAATTTTTGTCTCATCTGACCACAGCACCTTCTCCCAATCACTCTCGGCATCATCCAGGTGTTCACTGGCAAACTTCAGACGGGCCGTCACATGTGCCTTCCGGAGCAGGGGGACCTTGCGGGCACTGCAGGATTGCAATCCGTTATGTCGTAATGTGTTACCAATGGTTTTCATGGTGACAGTGGTCCCAGCTGCCTTGAGATCATTGACAAGTTCCCCCCTTGTAGTTGTAGGCTAATTTCTAACCTTCCTCATGATCAAGGATACCCCACGAGGTGAGATTTTGCGTGGAGCCCCAGATCTTTGTCAATTGACAGTCATTTTGTACTTCTTCCATTTTCTTACTATGGCACCAACAGTTGTCTCCTTCTCGCCCAGCGTCTTACTGATGGTTTTGTAGCCCATTCCAGCCTTGTGCAGGTGTATGATCTTGTCCCTGACATCCTTAGACAGCTCCTTGCTCTTGGCCATTTTGTAGAGGTTAGAGTCTGACTGATTCACTGAGTCTGTGGACAGGTGTCTTTCATACAGGTGACCATTGCCGACAGCTGTCTGTCATGCAGGTAACGAGTTGATTTGGAGCATCTACCTGGTCTGTAGGGGCCAGATCTCTTACTGGTTGGTGGGGGATCAAATACTTATTTCCCTCTGCAGAATGCAAATAAATTCATATACTTTCCACAATGTGATTTTCCGGATTTAATTTGTGATGTGCTATCTCTCACTGTTACCAATAACCTACCCTTCAATTATGGGCTGCTCATGTCTTTGTCAGTAGGCAAACTTACAAAATCAGCAAGGGATCAAATACTTATTTCCCCCACTGTATGTTTTGTTAACAGCTGAGAACTTTTGAATTACCTGGTATAGAAATGTTTAAAGAAATAAATAAACATTGAATATCTAGGTTTATGCGACTGGCTCTCTTTTATGCAGTTAAGTGTGATATTCATCACTTAACTGCATAAAAGTAGGACTGACTTTTACGTGGTCCAATTTGACCGCAAAATTAGGCAGTTAACCACATAAGTGCTGACTCTGCCCCCAGACTGACCATAAAATAGCTGGCTTTGTTTAATGTTCTATGATGACATTGAGTGGCACAAATCTGTGAAATGTCATTAATATCAACGGAGAGCCCTGAACAAGCAACTTAACAGGCCACGAGCCATTTCTGCCCAGTTAAATCACTTTGAATATCGTCCTTTCATTGTTTTTCCTGTTATCAATAGAATGCATTATTGTGCAGGAACTCTAGTGTACCAAGGGCAGGGTGGTGGTGGCAGACTGTTCCGGGTGCAGGCTGCAAGGAGGTGCACAGAGCAGGCATGCGGCAGTCTGCTCTGCCGGTCCCCTGTCCGCTCTGATGTCAACTTCTTTTTCTGGGGCAGGGGACCAACAGAGCTGACAGCCACATGCCTGTTCTGTGCACCCCTTTCTCGGAGGAGTGGTGCTCTGCCCAGAGGGGGAGTATTCTGCCCTGGGTGGCATCTAAGGTAGGTAGGCCACTGTGAAGTTAGGCTCGCTATCATTTAATTGTGTATCCTGTTGCTCAATAGTGCTCATTAATAATAATATGCATTATTTATCAGTAGGTGCACTATTGAACAATAGGGCACACTTTTTGAGCAATAGGGTGTACTAATTATGCACTATTGTGAAATAGTGAGTACTGTTGATGATATTGCCCTGGAAAGAAAAATAATATGAGAAACCCTGTATACAATATAGAAAAGTAAGCAAAATATATTTTCCCTGTGCACCCATAGTGAATGGTTAAGAGACAGTGAAAGAGTCAATATACATGTGGTCAGATTAATATCTTATTTTCCCCTTCTACCATCCTTACTCTCAAAGTCTCAGCATTTTTCTGACCTTGTACTTCTTTATAGTGTTACAGTCTCTGAGTATGTTGCCCCCAAACAGCTTACTAGCCTCCTCACTGATAGCCGGGGGGGCCAAGGAAGGTCTTGGGGCAGACTGCCAGCATTAACTCTACTTCAGGCAACATTGCCATTCTGCTTAGGTTTCATATTTTTACCCTAACTTTAAACTATATCTATTTTGCAACCCAGACTGTTCAGTTCACTGCAACAACCTTTAAGAATGCATTTCCCTACAAAAGGTGCATACTGTATCTTCCCACTGGAGATGTAGCAGTAGGAAGCAGAGGGTGGGGATCAACAAAAGCCAAACCTTGTGCTCATGTAGAGAAAGGAAGGCCCTATATCAAACTCTTTAGAAGGGCATGATTAATATATTGGGGGCAGATTTCATGGACAAGTTGGTCCATGTGTGCAATATATATGGCTAGTTGGCTATGAGCTCCAAAAGTGAGGGTGAAGCCCTAGCAACAAAGAACATCACATTATTTACTTTCACTAGTGGCAGGCCTGGAGCTATCTAGTACAATTTCATTGAGTAATAAGCCAATTAGCACCAATAACTGGGTGCAAATAATCCATTACTGGCACTAATTGGCAACAATTTGAATTTAGGTGTGCATCTTGGTAGGCGGTATTCTATAAAGATGTATGCAAACACTTTTTAGCACACAATTGAAAAGGGGGCATGGCCATGAGAGAGTCATGGACAGGTCATGGACATTCACAAAAGATGTCTGCAAGAAACAAAATGGTGAGGGTATAAGTCACGCCAGCTGGACGCTGCCGCGTACTGTGGCTGTTCCTGCTCCTGGATCTCCTTGGATTTCTTAATGCTTTTGCAGAATAGGGAGAAAGAGGAAGGGATATATTCATTGGGTGCCCTCTGCCCCTGCTACTCCTTCCAGGTTGTGGCAGATGACTACAAAGGGCTTTGGTGTTCTGGCTGCTTCCACTCCTGTTCCTCCTTTGGCTGCACTCCCAGATTCGTTCTGCAGCAGCTGCATGGATGCTGCTTTATTGAGTCCTGTCGGTCAGGCAGTGCCTGCAAATTCATACCCTGTCAGCAGACAGAGCCAGGTTTTATCTGGAAGTGGACCATTCCCCGACTCTCTAGAGGGCCCCCTGGCAGTGAGTTCAACACCACTAGTTTTCTTTTCATCAAGGGAGCAGGAAATTCAGTGGATACAGCAAGCTGTGAAGACACAGCACCCAGTTGTTGAATCATTGCCTACTATTCTCCTGAGGCAGATGGAGTTGGTAAGACCCAAGGTTATAATGGACTCTATTTGGAAGGCCTTACAGACCCTCAATGACTCTTTTCTCAAGGATTCTGAGACTTTTTCTTCACAGATTAATCAGATGTTTGGAACTGTTGCTGCTCATAGTAAGACTCTTGAGCAATATTCCAATCAGTTTGGTTCTTTGGAGGCTAAGTCAGCTAACCTTCAAGTTACCAATATGGCTCTGTTAAAGGATAAGTTATATTTCTTTTAAAAAATAGAGTATCTGGAGAATTAAATCAGAAAAAAATCTTAGATTTGTGAATTTTCACAACTCTCCTCTGATTTCACCATTGGATATAGTCTAGAAGTATTTTATTGAGGTCTTAAAAGTTCCCCCAGAGACTATTCCACTACTTGTGCAGGCCCAAAATGTAATGTTGGTTAGTCCAGGAACTAATCAGAAAGAAAGATCATTTGAACTTGACAGAATTCCTACAGTCATCTCTTGAAGTTGTTACCCAAAGAACAACCTTGTTGGTGACTTTTGTATTAGAACCAGACAGGAATAATATTCTTCGTTTGTATTTCTATTTTATGAAAGACATTTTTTTGGATCTAAAGTACGTGATTTCCTGATTTGTCTAGAGACACAAAAAAAGAGACACCAGGAATTTCTGGATTTGCAGCCCAGAGCTTTGGCTCTGGGTGTGAATTTTGTGTTAAAATTTGCTTGTCAATGTGTTTTGCTATTTGAAGGTAAAAGTTATTTCTTTATGGATCCTAAATCTCCCTTGGACTTTATAGTGGCGAAAGAAGAATTGAGAGCTAAGGTTTTATTATGCTGTTGAGGGCCAGCTGGAGGGATGTTGTAGAAGATATAATGTTATTTTTTTTAATTTATATTTTCTTTTTCTTGGTCTTATTCTCTCTCTTACCCCCCACCCCTTATTGTGGACTAATTTAAGATTGAACTTTTCTTGTTTCTACTTTTTCCTATTACTTCTTTTTGCTTTAGAAGTGTAAATTGTAGGGTGTGTTTTCTGTAATTGAAATTCATTAAAAAAAATATGCATGCAGCAGTGTAGAATACAGGGGATCTGTGCCTAATTTAGGCATGTGGATTTCAGTTGGTGTAAATCCTCATGTCCAAAATTGGGCATGGATCCCAGCACTGAGTGTTATTCTATAAACAATACAATATAACACAACACAATAAGAGAACGTAATTTTGCTACTTGCTTTCGACTTGGTGCAAATTACAAAAGATTTGTTTTTTTAAGGAACAAATCATCCCTGAGTACAATAACTAAGAAAGTCGAACTTACCCTTGTTAGGCAGAATGCTTAATATATTTTCCAAAAAGATTGGATTTCAAAAGTTTTCAAAATCTAATATAAGAGGGCTCAGTCCTCAATATAAAGGATACCACATTCCAACATTTAACTGCTTGATAGGAAAAGGAGACAACAATGGACCACTTAAAGAATTTCTTATATGCAACTTGGTGCACTGTTAGATCATCGGTGTCACCCAGGATGGATATTTTTTAAGAATATCCATACTGGATGACACCAATGATCTAAATGCAAATCATTTCACAAACAGAACTGTTATAAGCCATTTATGAAAAGATTGAAAGTGAGTTAAGGAATGCACAAATAATGGTCAAGCATTCCAAACTGTTGCAGCTTGATAGGGAATAGAGACCGATAACTCTTTTAGATATTTAACTGATTTAACTGGGGGAAATTAAAGAATTATTTGTCCCTGCACCAGCTGTCTTTTTAATACAGAAAAAAAAAACCATCTAATAGGAAGGCATATTTCCTTGTAAAGTTTGATAAACCATTGTACACAGCTTAAGATAACATCTCACTGAAACCAAAAGTCAGTGTAGTTTAAAATATGTTGTTTTCATACTTGTGAAGGCCAATTCTATAACAGAGTGCCCACATTTACATGCACAGAATACTGTCACTTGTATGCATAAATGTATACTTACATGCACAAGTGACATCAGGGCAACTAAGTGCTATTCTGTAAGGGTATGCATAAATGGCATTAAATGTAAATGACAGTTTTGTGTATCCCTAACATGAGTGCAGTTACGCCTGGTCTATGGTTGCTATAATTATGAGCATACAAATGTAAGGCACCAATACTGGGTCGTAGTAATGGAATCTGGACACCCAGATGCCTTTATAGAATAAACTCACCATGTGGCATCGGGGCACCTGAATGGAGGTGCTCAAATACTGAGGCATCCTAAATTCTGTTGCCATAATTATTTAAAAATTTCTGTACCGTGCAATTTATTGGTCCATGTGGCTAACAAAAGAACATATGCAATTATATTCAAAGACAACAACAACAAAAAATACAACCCCCCCCCCCCCCCCCCCCCCCCCCCCCCCCCAGGACCGGCTTATCTACTGGACCAGGTGAGCACTGGCTCAGTATGCCAGCAATAAAGGGTACCAAAATCACCAGCTTCTGACATCACCATCAGTGCTTCACCTGGTCTAAAGGTTAAGCCTTCTCTTCCCCCTAATTCTTTCCCTCCATCAGTCCAGCATCTCTTCTCACCCTTTCTGGTCCGGTCTTTCTCATGCTCCTCCTCTGCCTCTTCTCTGTGGGTAGAGCATTGCTTTCTCTCCTCTCTCTTTCCCTTTCATGTGGTCCTGTAAACTTTAAATTGGTTGCCTACAGAAGCATCATGACATCAGGCTCCCTTTAGCCAGTCCAAGATTGAGGTGGAGGGAAGGAGGGAGAGAGCAGAGGGAGCAATGCTAGAACCATAGGGAGGAGGACAGTGGAAGGGGAGTGAGAGATCAGACCAGGGTGATAGGAAAAGAAGAGGAGAGATGCTGGACCAAGGGAGGAAGAGAGAGAGCGAGAGGTGCTGGACCTCCAGAGGGGCAGAAGCAATGCAGAGGGAACCAACGCAAGTTGGCTCAGGGTGCCACAATCCTTTGAGCTAGCCTGCTCACAATTTTGTGGCACAAGTACAAAATGCATTTGCTAAAATATAAATTAAAAATGTATAAAACAGAGAAACAGAACTCATCAAATGTCATATTTCAGAAGGTTGGCATATCTAATAATAATTTATGCATAGATCTTAATGACCTAGGAGATGTATAGATTCTTAGGGTAGAAACACTATAAAGATGAACATTCTAAAATTTTTGGAGGTACCTTTTGCTATGGAAATCAATGTTGCCTTCAGCATAATTTCCTTTGTGTGAGATATAGGCGGTCAGTGGCCCAACTGTTTGGGGAGGCTAAAGGGGGCGGGGTTAGGGGTGGGGCTTAAATCCATAATTGTCTGATAACTCAGAAAAAAAAAATAAAAGTCACAATACCTTGTATCATATGTCAAAGAACAAAGTGGCTGCTCAAAGCATATACTAACCACAATCGCTCAACTGCAAAACACTATGCACAACTTTGTGCAAAAACACACTCATACCTTACTGTACCATAAATATTACACTGGGCAGAACCTAATACACCAATATACCACTCACACGGAAAATGCAGACCGTCAACAATATGAAACAAGGGATCATAATATCACAATTCTCATGTAGTGCCACAAAACACCCTAATTCATGTTTAATATGGGATAAAGTGCTATAAATAAGTAAATAAATTTAAACTTTTAATGTTGAGCACCTAATTCTCAAAGTGGACATATTCCAAACACTGCCCTCCCTCCATCCACCCATGTCCAGCAACCCTCCTCTCTCTTCCCCTCCATCCACCCATGTCCAGCAACCCTCCTCTCCCCTCCCCTCCATCCACCCTTGTCCAGCCAGCAACTCTCCTCTCCCCTGCCCTTCCCTCCATCCACCCATGTCGAGCCAATAACTCTTCTCTCCCCTGCCCTCCCCTCCATCCTCCCATGTCCAGCAACCCTCCTCTCCCCCCTGCCCTCCCCTCCATCCAGCAATGTTAACTTCCAGCTCCCCCCCAATTCCCGATCCCCCGCTCATCCATCCCGTCTGCCCTCAGCTCCCCCCTAGCCCTCGTTTGCTTCCTGCCGCTGCCCTACCTTTAAATATTGCATTTTTCTTCCAGTCGCCGCGCCATTATTAAAAGCAGAAGCAGGCTCGGCTCCAGCCTTCCCTTGCATGGCTCCGCCCTCTTCTGACGTATTTCCTGTTTGCGCGAAGGCGGGGCCATGCGAGGGAAGGCTGGAGCCGAGCCTGCTTCTGCTTTTAATAATGGCACCGCGACTGGAAGAAAAATGCAATATTTAAAGGTAGGGCAGCGGCAGGAAGCAAACGAGGGCTAGGGGGGAGCTGAGGGCAGACGGGATGGATGACCTGGGGAGCGGGGAAGCCTTGAGCTCGTCACGGGGTGGGGGCAGCAGGCGAAGAAGGTCACAGTTGGGCTGGGGAGGCTTAGCCTCCCCAAGCCTCTTATACGGGGCGCCTATGGTGTGAGATATAGAAACATCAATGGCATATTCCATGTTGTTACACGTCATTAACAAATGAAAAAGAGCAGAAAAAAATATGTATCATTAAGAGTGCACTCTGTTTGCACATAATGTGCTGTATTCACAGAGTGCACCCTTGTTCAGAAAGAGGGTGCATTCTTTGCAAATAGTGCACACTATGGTGCTCATTTTCAAAGCAGATGGACAAGGCCACCGAGAAGGGAGGGCAGAGGGGCAAGATTCCACTGGTCCCGGCCTCCAGGGGTGCCTTGCACCGGGATCTGTCTCTCTCCTGCTCCTGACAGGACTCGAGTGATCGTGACCTGACAGGAGAAGGAGAGAGAAAAATCCAGCGCCTAGTCCCCCCCTCCCTTAGAGACTGGGGAGGAGCAGACAAAGGACTTCAGGGCCTCTGGTTTGGCTGGCGGGGGTCGCCAAGCCACGCCAGCAGAAGCTTTCCTCCAGAGCTGTTCTCCACCACATTGCCTGCCCTGCAATGTGGCTGAGAATAGCACTGGAGGAAGGCTGGTGGGGCTTGGGGACCCCCGCCAGCGAAGGTATGTGGAATTGCAGCTGGGGCAAAATGTTTCCCCCTCCACTTTGGGCTTCACCCCCAAACACACATACACACACAATTTTTGTAGTCTGGCTACATGGCGGCAGTGGTGTTCCTAGGGTGGCGGATCGCCGTTGCACCCCCCCCCCCCGGGGTGCAGTGCCCCCCCCCAGTGAAAGGACACCCCCCCCCCGGTGCATTTTTACCTGCTGGGGGGGGGGGTGCCGCGCGCCTGTCGGCTTCGCTCATTCCATGCTCCCTCTGCCCCGGAACAGGAAGTAACCTGTTCTGGGCAGAGGGAGCACGGAACTAGCGGAGCCGACAGGTGCGTGGCACCCCCCAGCAGCGTGCACCCGGGGCAGACCCCACCCACCGCCCACCTCCCTAGGAACGCCACTGCATGGCGGTCTAGGGGGTGGCAGTGCTGCCCTGGGCCCAGCTCAGTCTCTCGGCGGCCCCTGCAGATGGACATCTCAAAATTCACACACAAAAAAAATTCATCTGCTAAAGACATCCAAATCACAATTTTCAAAAGGCAGAATTTGGCCATCCTACATTGCAGTTCATCCAAGTAGCAAGGGTGTGTGTTGTGGGCATGTTTAAGGCAAGAGTAGGGAGGTCCCAAATTTAAGATGTACAACAGCGATAGCTGAACGGGAAGAAATAACCAAATAAAAAAAAAAGGTGTTTTAAGTTAGACCAGAGTATCACATCCAGCTGCCCTAATTGAGTAGCTGATTACTGAAGGGATGAAGGCATGACCCCTCCTTCATCCCCCAGAGGTTACTGTCCTCCTCCCTCACCCCTAAAAGTGACACCAGGAAGGGAGGTATTCTGGGCATTCTGAACACTGCAGTAAACAGGTCTTAAGAGTAATCTAGTGGCCAAGGCAGTGGAGTGTAAACCTGGGGACCCAGGTTCAAATCCCCCTCCAACTCTCTCTCTCTCTCTCTCTCTTTTTTACTTTTAAATTGTGAGCCCTCCAGAAACAGAGATATCCCTACTGTACCTAAACATTAAAGACACCTGCGAGCCTGAGGGCTATTGAGGTGGTGTACATTCAGGTACAGTAGGTAAATATTTCCCTGTTTGTGGAGGGCTCACCATGTAAAATAGAGACTTGCAGTACTACTACTACTATTTAGCATTTCTATAGCGCTACAAGGCATATGCAGCGCTGCACAAACATAGAAGAAAGACAGTCCCTGCTCAAAGAGCTTACAATCTAATAGACAAAAAATAAATAAAGTAAGCAAATCAAATCAATTAATGTGAACGGGAAGGAAGAGAGGAGGGTAGGTGGAGGCGAGTGGTTACGAGTCAAAAGCAATGTTAAAGAGGTGGGCTTTCAGTCTAGATTTAAAGGTGGTCAAAAAAGGGGTAATACGTAGGGGCTCAGGAAGTTTATTCCAGGCGTAGGGTGCAGCGAGACAGAAGGCGCGAAGTCTGGAGTTGGCAGTAGTGGAGAAGTAGAATATGAACCTGGGTGCCATGGATTAAAGTCCACTGTACTGACCACTAGGCTGCCCTTCTGCTCTGCAGGGATGTCTGTGTGGCCATGTTTGTACAAATGCTGAAAGACAGAGGTCTTTGTCCCGCTTTTATTTATTTATTTTTTCGTGGTATTCATAATTTGGACATTGTATTTTGGAAAATGGCTGTTCATTTTACATGTTCTCATGGATTTGCAAACAGGAAACCCCAATGGGTTCATTTTCAAAAATGGCTGTGAGATAGACGGGGTGTTTTTTTGGACATTAGGAGCAGGTTGTCCCAATTCTGACTTGGATGTCCTTTCGAAAATACACCTCTATTTGCAAGAAACGTGTAACAACATTGCTCTTATACTGACAAAATGGTCAAAAACTACAAAACGGAATGAAACAAAAATTCCATTAAATGACACATGAAATAAAAATGTTCCAGTTGCCCATCCCTACCTTACATGAGAGCAAAGAATATCAC
Organism: Microcaecilia unicolor; assembly: GCF_901765095.1. NCBI lineage: Eukaryota > Metazoa > Chordata > Amphibia > Gymnophiona > Siphonopidae > Microcaecilia > Microcaecilia unicolor. Next base: position 421,942,596 of record NC_044033.1, read on the forward strand.
AATAGTTACACTTTCATGCACGGCAGGCCAGGAGCTGTGAAACCCTAAGAACATAGGAAAGAAAATAATTTGGGGAAGTCAAGTATAGTCTTCTTTCTGGAGCCACCTAGAGAACTCAAAATGCAATTAATTTAGAGCCTGGAGCATTGGCTTTTAACCTGCCAGGGCTCATTTTCAAAACTCAGACTTACAAAGTTCCAAAGGTTATTATGCTTTGAAAATATGCCTTGAACGAACAAAAGGAGGATAGGTATTGTACATGCTGCTTATGAAGCCAAAGGTTCAACTCAGGGAGCAGGAGAGATTTGGATCCTAATGACAATTTTCTTAGATTCCTTGCAGCTTTACTTAATTAAATCTGCTGCTCCTCAGTCACTCCCATCTCTAGCTCTCTAGTTTAGTTTTTCCTACTCTCAGCGTCACCATTTCAGCTCAGTGCCTCTTATTTTGTCTGTATGTCTTATCTGTCTGTCTTGACTATACCATATGTATGAAGAAGCAGGCATCATTTCCAATGTGGCTCTGTACAGCACTGCATGCTGCCAGTGATGAATAATACAGAGTAACAGCTCTCAGACAGCTTTTAGAACAATGCTGATTTGTTAGAGGTAAATCATATAAAGAAGTCTGAGGAACACTTTTTCCTAGAAGCAAATGATCCTCAGGGAGACAATTCAACAATAAAGTGAGTCTCAAAAACCATATATTAATAATTTCCTCGTATTAATTTAGAATATCTTTTTCTCTTCTGAAGTACACTAAAGCTTCAAGCTGTGAAAGACTTGTTGTGAATGCTGTGAGATACTTGAATTATAGATTTAATATCACTACATTGTACAAGGCACGTTAGGCGCCTACACACGTAGAACACGAGTTAAATTCGAACTACCACCTGGCTACGCATGCCTTGGGCGGTAATTCTAATTTTTACTCTTGTCCGATATGCGTAGAAAATATTTTTTATTTACTACCGTGTGGCGCTAGCCAGGTGGTAATTGGCAGTGTACATGCGCTGATGACTACCACCCTGTTAACGTATCAGACCTTACCACTAAGTACTCCTTTTTGCCTGCACATGTTAGAAGTTTGATGCCCTTTTACTAAGGCGCGTAGGTACCTACGCGTGTACAACATGCATTAAATTAGAACTACGAACCGGCTACCACATGCTCCGGATGGTAATTCTAATTTTTACGCATGTCTGATATGCACAGCAGAAAATATTGTTTATTTTCTACCATGTGGCGCTAACCAGGTGGTAATCGGCAGTGCACGCTGACGATTACCGCCTGGTTAACGCGTCAGACCTTTCTGCTAAGTCAATGGGTGGTGGTAAGGTCTCAAGGCCAAAATGGACGTGCGCCAACTTTTATTTTGCTGCATGTTCATTTTCTGCCCCCCCCCAAGGCCTTTTTTGCAGGTGCACTGATAAATGGTTGTGCACGCATCCAATTCACGTGCCTAGACCAGTACAGGCCATTTTTCGGCATGTCTTAGTAAAACTCAGGACCCATTAGTGACTTGTATGAGTAAATTGTAATTATTGCCAATTAGTGCTCATTATTGCTTGTTAAGAGCTGTTATCAACACTGATTAGCTTGTTAAGGAGCCCTTTTACTAAGACACGGGAGGGCTAACGTGCGGGTAGTGCGTGCCAAATTGGCACTACCGCCAGGTTAGCACATGTGCCTGGCGGCAATTTTGAATGTGGCATGTGCCAAATACCAAGGTAGAATTTTCTACAGTGGGGGCGTTCCTGGCAGTAATCAGCAGTTGGCATGCGCTGCATGGTTACTGCACAGGTGAGCCCTTACTGCTAAGTCAGTGGGTGGCAGTAAGGGCTCAGGCCATAAATAAGCGTGCACTAGTTTTAATTTCAGAGCACAACCATTTCCCAGCCCATTTTTTAAAAAGCCCTTTTTCTCAGCCACGGTAAAAAAAAATGGCCCATCGTGCACACAAAACACATGCCCACATAGGCCACTTTTTTTTTTTACCATGGCCTAGTAAAAGGACCCCTAAGCTAATTAAGTTATGCACATTATTACAGAATATGCTTGGATTTTGGCGCAGATCTCTAGGTGCTCTATATAGAATCCAAGGGATAGTGCTAAGGTAGTCAGACTAGATATTCAGTGACTCTATTCAGTTAAGTGCCTTTGCATATCTCGGCTTGCCCTGACCCGATTAAATCCTTTTGAATAGTTTTGATGTGAATACCACCAAAAGAAACTTCTAGATGCTGTGCAGTGTAAAGTGAAAAATCTAGCTACAGTCACGTTAACTCTACATTCTTGCTGTACTCCTTCCCAGCTTGACAAGCTAGAAGAGAGCATGTAAAGCAGCACAGGAAATGCAAGACATCTGTAATAAACCCAGAGAACATGCTATTGATTTGTTTCCCTTGCTGGTGTGGTCCTGGCATTCTGTTGGTCCTCCAGAGAAGCAAGTTAAAGAAACAAGTTTGGTACAGAACATGAAAATGTGCGTCCATTCATCTTCTTTATTTTGCTAGCACCACATTCTGTAAATCCCATGCCACTAAGCTCTTGGATCAGTCCTTAAATTCTTCTGGATTCTTAAGGGAAGGATGTCAGAGCTGGCCAAGATTCTAAGTGGAAACTGATGACAGAAGCTGACATTAATCAGCTCCACAATGTGTTCTACCCAGCAGGTTTCTACCAATAAATCAAAGGCTGCAAATCTAAAGGGGCTTTTACCCATAACAGTGGCTTCTTCACTGCAGAGGTATGATGAATTTAGTACTGAATGAATTCTGATGTTTCCTAGGTTTACACAGAGGTTTTGGGAAAATTTTCAAATTTGTATAGATTTAATGAGTGCTTTTTAACTTACAGATTTTGCCCCGTTTTGAAAGGGAAATATGGAAATATTTCTGCTATGGTTCCAAAGACCTGTATGTTTGTATATATTTTCGAATGGAAAATATTAGAACATGCAGTTTTGAAAATTCCATTTCCATTCAATATATAGCTTACTTAGGTGCCCTTTTACTAAACTACGTTATGACATGGACATACCTCTCTCCCCCAATTCTATATATGGGGCTAAATTCTTAATATGGTACCTGAAATATCTGCATGGAAAAAAATTACACCTAGATGTATTCTCTAAAGTATGCCTAAATTTTATAGTATAGGCTTAAAGTTCCACAAGGTATATAAAATACGCCAAGCGATTGTGTCTATTTAGGCCATGTTTTACTTGGTATAAATCCCGATGCCTAAATTAAGCACAGAGCAGGTGTATTCCATAATAATGTGTATAGATTTTAGAAACGCCCATGCCCAACCCATAGCCAAGCCCCCTTTAGGCGCACCATGTTATAAAATACACTTAGCGAGTTGTGCATGTAATTCTCAATTAATGCCAATTGGTGCTGATAATTGCTTGTTAACAATGGAGGAGTGGTCTAGTGGTTAGAGCACTGGTCTTGGACTCCAGAGTTGGCCAGTTCAAATTCCACTGCTGTTCCTTGGGTTAATGGTTAGAGCACTGGTCTTGAAATCTAGTGGTGGCCGGTTCAAATCCCACTGCTGTTCCTTGTGATCTTCGGCAAGTCACTTAATCCTCCAATGTCTCAGGTACAAACTTAGATTGTGAGCCCTCCTGGGACAGAGAAATATCCAGCGTACCTGAATGTAACTCACCTTGAGCTACTACTGAAAAAGGTGTGAGCAAAATCTAAATAAATAAACATCCAATTAACAGCACTGATTAGCTAGATAACCAATTAAGTTATGCGCATTTTTATAGAATATGCTTCGGTTTCCATGTGGATTTTCAGGCGCCACATATAGAATCCCGAGGATGGTGCCCAAAATTGTGTGCACAAGTTGCACACACCCAATGTGCATGTGCAATTTGATTGAGTAACAAGCGTTAACTAGCAATAATTGGGCATTAACAACCAATTATTACAATGAATTGGCATCTTGCTAAGTGCTACTGTATAAAGATGTGCATGCAAAATTGTTAGCGCATAAATAAAAAGGGGGTGTGACATGGGCAGATTAGGGGTGTTCACTAAAGGTGTTCTATAGAATTTGGGGGATCTGCGCGTAACTTATGCACAAGGATTTACACCAGGTTTCAGTTGGTGTAAATCCTCATGCTCAAAGTTAGGTGCAGATCCTGGCGCTACACGCTATGCTATAAATGACGCCCAACTCAGAGCACCATTTATAGAATAGTGCTCAATATGCATTTTTTCAGTGCCCAGGTTTAGGTATCATATACTAAATCTAGTCCTTAGCTCGCCCTTACATGCGCTTTTCCCATGCCTTATTTCCAGCTGGCTGCTCGACCGCAGGCTTATTATACTCAAAGAAAAATCAACTTGTTACTGGTTCACTGGAGGATTATCAGTTCCAAAAACACTGTTAAACATCTTTGGATCATCTGTCCAACTGGTGGAGTCTTTCCACTACCTGGGAGTAATTCTTGACACCCACCTGACGTTCTCCCCACCAGATCTCTAACGTCTGCAAATCAAGCAGCTTCTATCTGTCCACCGTTACTTCCCACTGACATTTTTCACTCCCTTATTCTTCCACTAATGACTTCTCAGACTATTGTAACATCATGTATCAGGGCTGTACATGTTTCAATCTAAAAAGGCTGCACTGGTGGTCTCTAAACATGGGCATAGCCCGCAAAAGGTGAACCAATTTTTTACTAATTCCAAAAGTACAAAGACTAGGGGACACTCAAGGAAGTTACATGGAAACACTTGTAAAACAAATAGGAGGATGGAGAATGTAGTAACAGTGGTTAGCGCATCTGGGTTTAAAAAAGGTTTGGACAAGTTCCTGGAGTAAAAGTCCATAGTCTGTTATTAAGACAAACATGGGGAAGCTACTGCTTGTCCTGGGATTGGTAGCATGGAATGTCAATTAGATTGCTCTGTAATGCGCAATGTAGGGACCGTGTCTCTCCACTCTTTCAGAAGTTTCATTGGCTACCTATTCATCAACGGATTATTTTCAAACTATTGACCCTTACTTTTAAAGCCCACAGAGTAGGGTTCCCTCTTTATTTGAACACACTCACCATTCCTTATTCCCCACCATGTCTACTTTGCTCTTTAAACGACCACAGACTTGTTTTACCAGGTCCTATATCTGCTAAATTGGAGTTCACCTGACACTTTGCCTTCTTTTATGCTGCTCCCTCTTTTCGGAACTCACTTCCTCTTCATATCCATGCCAAGACTTCATTTAAAGCTTTTAACCCAGTATTAAAGGCCTGGCTTTGTGCAAAAACCTTTGAAACCACCTAAGCATGTTTCCCTACTTGAAGTGGACACTCATGATCCCCGTAGAAAGATGGACACAAAGGTAGTATGTTATACCATTTAACTCTTTTTATTTTGCCTGTTTAGTTTCCTCCTACTCTTAGCTTTAATAGTATCTTGGCTTTGCCAGTATATGTGATCACTCCTATCCAAATTGTAGTTCTTTTCCATCTTCGTACTTGTATATTTTTGTGTACTTTGTAAACCGCTGTGACCTGCTAGTTAGCTATAGCAGTATAGAAATGTTTTAATAAACCATAAACCCATTTTCTTGCAGCCATCATAAAAACCCTTTTTTTTTTCAATTTGTTTTGTTTCTGGCCATGTGCTGATGTTAGCATTAGCCTGGATCCATTTAAAACAAATTACTGTGGATCCACTAACCGGTTAGCCTAGCAGTAATGTCGGCGTACTAGCTGCTAGCATCTGTGCCCATTCTCTGTCCTAACATACCCCCTCACAAAAAATAAATAGTGTGTAGTTAGTGTACGTAGATTTATTTATTTAGATTTTGCTCACAAGTTTTTCAGTAGTAGCTCAAGGTGAGTTACATTCAGGTACACTGGATATTTCTCTGTCCCAGGAGGGCTCACAATCTAAGTTTGTACCTGAGACAATGGAGGGTTAAGTGACTTGGCCAAGATCACAAGAAACAGCAGTGGGATTTGAACCGGCCACTGCTAGATTTCAAGACCAGTGCTCTAACCATTAACCCACTCCTGACAAAACTATCATGGAATGTTTAGCATGTTCCATATTAGACCATTTCTGCCGCATTAGGCCCACAATAATGCCTAACACAGCTTAGTGAAAGGACCCTTAAGTGAGGAATAATGACATAAATCTAGGCATGTTATTTTCTTCCCCTTACAAACTCATGCCTGGGAACACCTCCTCTTAGTGTGGCTAAAACTATGTACTGACTTTTGCCACATTCAGGGAAGGCATTTTTCACATACCTGAATAATGTGGGCCAAGTGTTTTTGAGCTGCTTAAATCACTTCAGGATCCTTTTATTAAACTGTGTTAGGTGCCTAATGCAGCTTAAAATGGCATACCACAGAACATGCTCAAGCGTGCTAGAGTAACTGCTAAAACTGCACATGCTAACTGCATGCTAACAATATATATGTTTTGAAGGGCATGTCCTTCCCTACACCCCTTCCCGTGCACTCCGCTCTATGGATAAATCCTTCTTATCTGTTCCCTTCTCCACTACTGCCAACTCCAGACTTCGCGCCTTCTGTCTCGCTGCACCCTACGCCTGGAATAAACTTCCTGAGCCCCTACATCTTACCCCATCCTTGGCCACCTTTAAATCTAGACTGAAAGCCCACCTCTTTAACATTGCTTTTGACTCGTAACCACTTGTAACCACTTGCCTCCACCTACCCTCCTCTCTTCCTTCCCGTTCACATTAATTGATTTGATTTGCTTACTTTATTTATTTTTTGTCTATTAGATTGTAAGCTCTTTGAGCAGGGACTGTCTTTCTTCTATGTTTGTGCAGCGCTGCGTACGCCTTGTAGCACTATAGAAATGCTAAATAGTAGTAGTAGTAGTAGTGAAGGGCATGTCAGGTGGCGGAGAATGAGCATTCCTGAGCTAATCAGCACAGTTACGTTACTGTGCACTAACTGGTTAGAACATGGATAGCCCATGAGCCCTTACTGCTTACAAAATGGGTGGTGGTAAGTTCTCATACTATACATTTTTTAAATGCCCACCTGCTGATGACAAAATTAGTGTATGGCGATTAATAAAAAAAATGCCATTTTTATGGTTGCAGTAACAATGGCTTTAGTGTGTGGGGAAAATAACTCATAAGGTTGCTTTTTGCCACATTGTAATTTGCCATCTAAGAGGCTATTTTTAAACAGTTCAGAGTACTTGTAGATCCACAGATACATTATATTCACTTGATTTTTAAAGGGAAGCTCCTGGCAAAGTTTTCCTTTGATACTACTTTGGATGGATGAGAAATGTGATTTCTTTGTACCTGTATGCTACTACTAATCATTTCTATGGCACTACTAGACATATTATATGGTGGTACTTTCTCTCTCACTAGAGGGCTCACAATCTACATTTTTTACCTAGGGCAGTGGAGGGTTAAGTGACTTGCCCAAGGTCACAAGGAGCTACAGTGGGAATTGAACCCAGGTTACCAGGATCAAAGCCTGCTGCAATAACCATTGGCCACTCATCATGATTTGCACCTCCTTTGAAACAGGTGCATAATTCAAAAGTAAAAGTATAGTCAGGGATTGCAAATTGAAATCTGCAGATATATTTTCCTTCCTCTGACTCAGTAGCATCTCTAACAGAAGTATTTGGGGAGGCAATAGAGGGACAAGTCAGGTGCATTGGGAAAACCAAAATGGCATTTCCACACATCAAGCCTACCACATCACAGCCCTCCACTCTCCACAATTAAAGTAGCCATAAAATATACTACAAAAAAAAGGTTTCAACAGTATTTTATGCATAAAGAAACCCCTAGTCAGTTTCAGCCACCCAGTAAAGGTATCAGTCAACTAATAGGAGTGGAGGAGTGGCCTAATGTTTAGTGCAGTGATAACATGGGGAACTGGATTTGATTCCCACTGCAGCTCCTTGTGACTCTGGGCAAGTCACTAAGGGGTCCTTTTACTAAGCTGTGCTCTGCGGTAGTATGGGAGAGTAGTTTTGGTGCACACCGGGCCAGTTTTTACCGTGTCTGGGAAAAAGGCCTTTTTTTTTTTTCAATGGGCCAGGAAAAGGGCCTGCAGTAAAATTGAAACCAGCGCGTGCCTATTTACGGCCCGAGCCCTTAATGCCACCCATTGACTACTTATCATTTCTATGGTGCTACTAGATGTACTCAGCGCTGTACACTTGAACATGAACAGACAGTCCCTGCCCAACACAGCTTACAATCTAATTCTAGCAGTAAGGGCTCATGCGCTACACATGCGGTGACCAGTCAGCACGTGCCAACTGCCGATTAACACCGGAAATGCTGTGTGTGGTAGAAAATTAAAAAATTATTTGTCCCAGCGGTAGGAGCACACACCAAATCAGAAAATAACTGCCAAGGGGTGCTGGTAACCACACAAAGGTAGTATATCAAATCCCATCCTCTTTCCCTTTCCCTAATCCTTCTATTTAAGAGTAAAGTCTGGCAAAGTGAAGATGACCTTTGTGGGTCATATAAAAGGACCATATGCACTTTGCTTCATTTTATTTATGAGTGCCCTAATTACAGGCTTCTTGGGAGGCAATCTGGCAACAAATTGTTGCAATTATGCAATTTGATGCTGGTATTTCCTTATCACCCAAGTTAGTAATAGGGAGGTCTTTGCTTCCAACTAGGGCTATGTGATGTCTTTTAGAATTTTTTTTAAATTGATATAGCTATCAAACTGATTGTAAACTATTGGAAGAATAATTGTGAGGTAAATGTTCATTTATGGTGGAATTAGGTTAGTCTGTTTAGAGGATAGGAGAGAGTGTTGGAGCACAGGTAACCATTAAGCACTATTAAGAAATATAGATGGGAATTGTTAATTACATGTTTAATGTTTAGGGGAAGGGGTTTCAGTGTAAATTGATGGCATGTCATATTTTCGTAGTTATCTATGTACTTAATAATAAAAGAGATTTAAACTAAAAATACAAAAATCCCAGAAAGTATCTGTTAATTTAACACACCAAAGTTTCAATAAATGTTAGTAATGTGAGCAATTCCTTAAATAGTTTTATCTCAACAGCAGAATAAAGGCTGAAAACTCAATTTCACCTTTGTCAGAAAAGATGATACTTCCAAAGATCCTTGTCATACAACATGGCCATGTTTTCTTTTGTATGAACTGTATCAAGGTCATCAAATTGCAGCAGCCAATCAAATAGTCTAAAATTAAAAAAAAATATATATATTTTTTTTTTCTTTACATGGGACTAAATCGTTTATCATTTATTTATTTACTATATTGTTTCTAATTGCATTGACAAAACAGAATGGTTTACATCTTAAAAATAACATATTATATTAAAAAAAAAAAACATATAAGAAATCCATTCATTTGATAGAAAAGCACAGCAAACTAAAACATCCATTCTAAGAAATATAACAACAATGGACAATCATTCATAACAAACAAGCATATTATTTGTTACTGCAAATTCATTCTGTCTGTTTTTCCCCTTTCATCCCAGATTATTATCAAACGTGATCATAGTTGAGGGCACCAGAGTCACTATTGACGTTTTCCTACTGAACTATATTGACTGATTTCAAAGGAATCATCTTTAATGTATGAGAATTTAATCACTTGAAAACAGTGTTCAAGTAAGTTTTCAAATGACTTGAATGAAGAGAAGAGAAATCAGTGTAGAAGATTAGCTTGACAGCTAAGGCCAAAACTCTGCAATATAGTAACTAGAGTTGCAAGAAAGTATTGCAAAGGGTGAAAGCTGGGAGAGAACAATAGGGGATACTAGAGGACAAAACATTGGAGATGGATTAAGAGTCTTCCCATTGCACTGCAAACTAATGGCTAGTCAGGAACAATTTTTCGAGGGTGCTATTTTGAAGGCATCATATATATGGGTTAAACAGGAGCTTGATTCTGCTTGCTTCAGGACCTTGATCTATGGTCTTCTCCCCACTACTGTCTGGTTCTGTTTATGAGTGCCAACATCATAAATCTGACCCATAAATCATTTTAAAGCAGCATCTGATATCCTAAAGCCTATAACTTCTGAATAACTAAGGAGCTCATTCACTAAAGTGCAGTAACATTTGGGTTGAAAGCATTTTAATGCAGCACACTAAGCCTTTAATGTGGCATTTTAAAGGCTTTTTCCTTGTATTATTTACAAGTCATGTGCCAAATGGCATGGTATCTGCAAAAAATTAACGCAGCAGCACTTAGCACCTCCTTTTTAGGACGTGCTAAGGGTTCCTTCATTAACTTTACATTATCTGGTTAGCACACACTAATCATAACATGCTAGCTGGATAAAGTACAGTTACTCCCCTTTAGCAGGTGTTCTCCGAGGACAGCGTGCCAAGTATTCTCACTTCTGGGTAACATCATTCGACCGATCCTGGTGCGGATGCTGACTAGTGAGAGTATTATAGAACTTTATAGCAGGGTCCCACCATACATTCATATAAGCACTGGTGCTAGCAACACAACCAAAAAGATGTTCTACTCCATGTGGAAACTGAAGAGAATAAGACCTTTCTTCCCAAGATCTGTCTTCCGCAGCCTAGTGCAATCACTCGTACTCAGCCATCTTGACTATTGCAACTCACTATATGCAGGCTGCAAAGAGCAAATACTGAGGAAACTTCAAACAGCTCAGAACACAGCAGCCAGACTCATGTTTGGGAAACCAAAATACGAAAGTGTGAAACCACTACGAGAGAAGTTACACTGGCTCCCACTCAAGGAACGCATCACTTTCAAAGTATGCACACTAGTCCACAAAATCATCAATGGTGAAGCCCCAGCCTACATGTCCGACTTAATAGACCTACCACCTAGAAATGCCAAAAGATCGTCTAGAACTTTCCTTAACCTCCACTTCCCAACTTACAAAGGCGTAAAATACAAAGTGATGCACGCATCAACCTTTTCCCATATGAGCACGCAATTCTGGAACAAATTACCACGAAACCTAAGAACGACCTATGAACTAACCAACTTCCGCAAACTACTAAAGACTCATCTCTTTGAAAAAATCTACCAAAAGGATCAAAGCACATGAAGACCACACATACTGTTGGCAACGCATTAACACATTCTCCTATTACACCTATGCCCATAATTCTACACACCCAGCCTTTCTCTCTTCAATTTTATTCTTTCCCCTATTGATACCTGAACATTGTTTCAACTCAACTCCTCATAATGTAACCATAATCAAGTAATAACTTATTGTACTTCCATCGTTACAATGTATTGTAAGCCACATAATCATGTAATAACTCATTGTACTTCCATCGTTACAATGTATTGTAAGCCACACTGAGCCCGCAAATAGGTGGGAAAATGTGGGATACAAAAGCAATAAAATAAATAAATAAATAAATATAACATAGCTAAAGAATACAACTCCAAGAGGAGGTGGGAGGGGCTGTTCTTGGAGATCACCTGCTACAGGTAAGTAACTTTGCTTTCTCCGAGGACATGTGGACCAGTTCTATTCTCACAGCTGGGAATCCCTAGATACCAGGCTCACTGAAAACTCCAATGCTAGTATAATAGTGAGTCAAAATGTTGAGGCCTGAAAGTCAATGAACCTGAAACTAAACTGTACTGTACTAGTTGTGAAAGTACAGCCTGGAACCAAAGAAAACTGGGCCTAGGAGGGTGGAGTTGGATTCTAGACACCAAATAAATTCTTCATGACTGTCTGCCTGAACCAGCTGTCACATCGGCAGTAATGAGATATGAATGTGTGGACAGATGATCATGTTAGAGCTTTGAAAATCTCCTCTACAGAAGCTGACCTCAAGTGGGTTACCATCATAGCCATGGCTCTGACATTATGAGCCTTGACATTACTATCTAGAGTTAGCCCAGCCAGAGCATAAATAAAGGAGATGCAATCTTCTAGCCAGTTAGAAATTGTGCATTTGTCGATGGCTACGCCCATCCGGTTTGTGTCAAAAGAAACAAAATGCCGGGTGGACTGTCTAAGGGTTTTAGTCCACCCTGGATAGAAGGATAAGGCTTGTTTGCAATCTAAGATATGCAGTACACTCTCACCAGGATGGGCATGTGGTTTTCGTAAAAATGTTCGTAGAACAATTGACTGATTAAGATGGAACTCTGACACTACCTTTGGAAGGAAGTTAGGGTGCATGCAGAGAAATATTCTATTGTAGTAAAACTTAGTGTAAGGTGGATCATCTACTAGGGCTTGAAGCCCAATCAACTGCAGACTGAAGTAACCACCACCAAAAACACAACTTTCCAGGTCAAATACTTCAGATGACAGGAATCAAGTTAGTCAAAAGGAACTTTCTACCAACTGGGTGAGTACAACGTTGCGATCCTATAACATAGTTGGAAATTAGATAAGGGGCTTTGTCAATAGCATATGTCTCATGAAGCAAACAACTAGAGGCTGTACAGAGATGGGCTTACCTCCCACACGGTGATGATAAGCACTAATTGCATTTAGATGAACCCTTACAGAATTGTTTTCAAACCAGACTCAGAAAGGTTCAGGAGATATTCAAGCAGTTTTTGTGTAGAGTAAGTGAGGGGATCAAAGGTCTTGCCCTCACAGCAGTTGGCAAACCTCCACTAAAATGAGTAACACCTCTTAGTGGAGTATTTCCAGGAAGCAGCAAGATGCAAGAGACACCCACTGGAAAATCTAAGGATTCAAATTACTTTATTTGGATTGCTTACTTTATTTATTTTTTGTCTATTAGATTGTAAGCTCTTTGAGCAGGGACTGTCTTTCTTCTATGTTTGTGCAGCGCTGCGTATGCCTTGTAGTGCTATAGAAATGCTAAATAGTAGTAGTAGTAGTAGTATATGCTCTCAACATCCAATTTGTGAGGGCCAGGGATTGGAGGTCGGGATGCAGAAGTTTCAACAAAGTCTTCCCTATGAGAGGTATTAGAGGATATGCATATACAGGACCCTTCCCCCAATATAGGTGAGAAGCATCTGATGCTAGTCTGCTGCATGATCTGAGCCTGGAAAAGAACTGGAGAACCTTGTTGTTGAGATTTATTGCAAAAAGATCTATTAAGGGGGTGTCCTACTCTCAGAACATAAGAACATAACAAAAGTCATACTGGGTCAGACCAATGGTCCATCTAGTCTAGTATCCTATTTCCAACAGTGGCCAAGCCAGGTCACAAGTACCTGGCAGAAACCCAAATAGTGGAAACATTCCATGCTACCAAACCCAGGACAAGCAGTAGCTTCCCCATGTTTGTCTCAATAACAGACTATGGACTTCTCCAGGAACTTGTCCAAACCTTTTTTAAACCCAGATATGCTAACCGCTGTTACTACATCCTCTGGCAAAGAGTTCCAGAGTTTAATTATTCGTTGAGTGAAAACATATTTCCTTCTATTTGTTTTCAAAATATTTCCATGTAACTTCCTTGAGTGTCCCCTAGTCTTTGTACTTTTGGAAGTAGTAAAACATTGATTCACTTGTTGTGGGCTATGCCCATGTTGAGAGACCACTTGTGCAGTTGCAAAACCCTGCTCAGTCTATCTGCCAGGCAATTGTCCTTTCCTGGTAGGTATGTGGCTTGGAAGACCACTCCATGAAAGAGGGCCCACTGCCACATCTCCACTGCTTCCTAACACAAGGGGTAAGATCCCGTACTCTCATGTTTGTTTGCATAGAACATTGCAACCTGGTTGTCCATTTGAATGAGAATAATTTAGTTTTGTAGACGATCTCTGAAAGCCTTTAGAGCATTCTAAAATGCCTTTAGCTCGAGAAGGTTGATATGGAGATCTGTTTCCTGAGCAGACCAAGTTTCTTGGGTATGAAGCCTATCTGTATGAGCTCCCTATCCCAGGTTGGATGCATCTGTTGTTAGCACCTTCTGAGGAGGTGGAATTAAGAATGGTAGTCTGACAGTCAAATTTGTTCGTATTCTCCACAAGAGAAGGGCAAGAGTCAGCCTTGGTGGAATCTGGATTACATCTGCTTGAATTCCAGCCACCTGAGACCACTGGGAAGCTAGGAACCACTGGAGATGTGCCAATGGAGTGACATGCACCGCTGAGGCCATGTAGCCCATTTGCCAAGCTGCGACCTGCTTGCTGTTTTGGACCTGCGTGGCTAGTGCTGTTAAGCTTTCTGCTCTTGCTTGGAGAAGAAAAGCCCAAGCCTGGAATGTATCAAGCAAAGCTCCTATATACTCCAATTGCTGGACCGGAAGAAGGTGGGTCTTGGAGTAGTTTATGACAAACCCTAGTAACTCCAACATCAGAATAGTTAGGCTCATTGACTCTGTCACCCCCTCTTGTGATATGCTCTTGACCAGCCAAATGTCCAGATAGGGAAACATATACATTCCCAGTCTGTGCAAATATGCTGCAACTACCACTAGACACTTGGTGACCAATATTTAGACTGTGATTAGCAGTGATATTCAGTCTGTTAACTAGTTAGGTAAGTAGCCAAAGTTAGGACAGCAAAAAGGTACCCAAGAGCCACTTTTTGAACCTCATTAATAAAATCAGAGACAGGACAAAGAAAGTGGAATCATCTTATAGAAGCCTTCTCCACTGAAAGATTTCTCTGAAACTGAGTACACCACTCAATAAAGGAACATGCCTGTGACCCCCCCCCCCCTTACACTTTTGAATGAATTATATAATAATAAAAAGGCATGAAGAACATTGGTATCTAGAAGTGACATGAAAGAGGGATATGTTATAAAGGTGAACTGGAATGAGCCATGTGGATAGGTAAAGAGGAGTTTAAGGTTGATGAGGAGTGAAACGCATGTGGAAACATAAAAAAGGAAACCTGCTTTGTGGATAAAAGGTCAGGCCTGCTTCTTAATGATAGAGATCTGATATATTAAAAGTATGTTCTGCCTGGAAAATGTAATCCATAGGATATAGCTATCAATCTGCCAATAAATCTCTAAACTCATAACTTCTCAATTTTCTTTCCATTTAGGATTTGATTTTCAATTTAATTATTTACCTTTCCCAAATCCAAGCTCAAGGCGAATTATAAGCAGGTATATGAGTAATTTTCCTCTCCAAATAGATTTACAATCTATATTTACCCAAGGCAAAGGAAGCTGTGAGTAAACGCAAGCAGATAAGAGTCCTGGCTCAAAGAGAATAAATTAGTTCTAAATCTACAAAAGACACATTTTCAAATATTCAGTACATCTCATTCAATATTCCCATTACCTTCTTTGGATTTTGGTCATACATCCCTACAACCTAGTGATACAGTCAGGGTTTTGGGTGTGCTGCTGGATTCTACCCTCTCCTTTAAGAATCATATTTCAATGATTGTTAAAGCCTGTTTTTTTCAGATTACATCAGATTTGTTCAGTTCAACGTTTGCTTGATAAAAGACCATTGCGTATTGTAATTTACACTTTAGTTATGCA
This sequence comes from Microcaecilia unicolor, assembly GCF_901765095.1. Classification (NCBI taxonomy): domain Eukaryota; kingdom Metazoa; phylum Chordata; class Amphibia; order Gymnophiona; family Siphonopidae; genus Microcaecilia; species Microcaecilia unicolor. The sequence continues at coordinate 421,958,027 of NC_044033.1, forward strand.
ACAGCTCGATTACTGCAATGTACTTTTCAAGGGCATTGGCCATAGAGAGATCAAACGACTGCAACAGATACAAAATGCTGCCATGAAATTACTTTTTCATGCTAAACAAATACGATTATGTGACACCATTGCTCAAAGTAGAACATTAGTTGCCAGTAGAATATCGCATTACCTATAAAATACTGCTTTTGGTGTTTAAAATCTTCCATACAGGATTACCTGGGTTTTTGTCACCTTGTTTGCAGCCCTATATTCCCAGGTGAGCTCTGCGTTCCAGCCAACAATCACTATTGTCTGACCCCTCGCTCTGTGTAATTCCATCCTCCACATTTTGGAAGGTGATGTTTAATGTAGTGGAACACTTTGCCTATACTTTCACATATGGAGCCTCATTTAAGGTTTTACTTATAGCACACCTATTTCAGTTGGCTTTCATTAGCTGATTTTTTTTTTCTTTTTCAAACTGTCAGACTTATTTAGCCTTAGGATCTTGTAAGACACAGCAGGATTGTTTTGTTGTTTTATTGTATATGGTTTACTCCACCCTGTTCTTTCCTGTTTATATTGTAATTTTCCTGACACATTTTGATGTAATTTAGAGATTTTAATGTATGTAAATAGATTTGACGGCACTGCCCTAGGCAATTAATCAAATAAATGTAACCTTGAGCTCTTGAACCTTGAGTGTGAAGTGACTTGCCCAGATTCACAAGCCTCTCCCTATTCCTCTTCTGCTCTCTTTCTCCTATCCTGCCTGTCTTTTACTGCGTCCTACCTATTACCAGTCTCCAAACTCTAACTATCTACTGCACCTAAACTGATAATGTTTTGAACCAGACTTGAACTACACTTGTGTCCCCAACCCCATACCAGCAGTAGCAAAAAGTAGGTGCTTCCACTTCTAGACTGAACTAATATCAGAGTTTTATCTTTCTTAATTCATTTGTAAATAGTCCAGGGCAACAGCAGTAGGAGCATTATGGTGATGGCATTCGGTGGCTCATAAAGAAAAACTTCTTGACGAGTTTGCAGCTTCCCTTTGATAAATTGGTTGAGGTTTGTTTGTTTTTTCACAAGGGTTTGTAAATCTATTCTAATATTTGAAGACAGGAAACCAAATGGGCCCTGTATGAATCCTTTATATGCCATAAAGTCCTAAGGGGCCATTTTACTAAGCTGCAGTAAAAGGGACCCTGTGCTAATGGCGGCAGCCATTTTTGCTGTGTGCTAGGGCCCCTTTTACCACAGTGGGTGAAAATAACCAAAAATGAAATGGCCATATAGTAAGTTCTACTTTCCATGTGGCCATTTCGGGGGAGGGAGCACTTACCGCCACCCATTGAGGTGGCAGTAAAGGCTCCCGCGCTAAACCGGCAGTAACTGGGCAGTGGCCCGATTACCGCCAGGTAACCCCCTGAACAAATATTTTAAAAATATTTTTGCTAACACCGGAAATGGTGTGTGCTTGGGGTGGAAATGCCGCCAGCACCCGCATTGGGCCGGCGGTAGTTCAGGGTTGACAAGCGGCAACCCTTTAGTAAAAAGTTCCATAAGTGCTTGTCTTTATGCTTGTATTTGTTTTTATGTTGACTTCTTCAAGGGCCAGTGACATACAATAGAAGAAATGATACAAGGCATGGTTGACTCATGCCATCTTCATAAGTTCAATCAGCTGGTTACATCATGTTTCTTTGAAGGTCCCTTTCTTAAATCAATCAGGCCCAACTCTGTCTAACTTTTTGAGATATGATGGGTGCAAATACCCTATTTAAGTCTTTGTTGAAAAGGCAGTTTATTTAGTTGAGAATTATTTTAAAACTTTCGTTATTTAGTGTAACAGTAATAGAACTGGGTATTTTTTTTCTGTAAATTCTAATTTAAGAAGAAATGGCAGAAATTTATGTCTAGAAATAGTAGTCCTATTTTTTTATTATATATGGCATCTGGAAAAAACAGGACCCTTAACATACTTTCAAGATACTTTGCAATTGTTTAAACATTTAGGGGTCCTTTGACTAAGGCACTAACGAATTAGTGTATGTTAAGTGCCATGCAGTCCATAGGGTGGTGCTGCATTTAGCGCACACTAACTCCGATAGTGTTCCATTGTAAAAGGACCCCTTGGTATGACCTTTAAAGATACATTAGTATAATATTTTTTCTTAGTTAATTCATAATTTATGTTCATATTAGATTGTAAGCTCTGTCGAGCAGGGACTGTCTTTTCATGTTCAAGTGTACAGCGCTGCGTATGTCTAGTAGCGCTATAGAAATGATAAGTAGTAGTAGTAGTGTCCTCTTTAACCTCGCACATGAAAAAAAGACCTTTTACAAAGTGTCAGTAAGCTCAATGTGGGCTTACCACTTGCTAAAAAGGAAGTATTGCTGGGCTACCGCAGCAGCCTGGTGGTAGTTCTCACCCCCAGTACACGTCATAACTGATGGGTTAGTGCGGGAGCCTTTACCACCACCTCATTGGGTGGTGGTAAGGGTGCCCCCCCCAAACAAAATGGCCACGCAACAAGTGCTTCACTTGCCGCATGGCCATTTCCTGAAGAAAAGAAAGACCTACCTTTTACCCACTGTGGTAAAAGGGGACCTCGGCGCATATCAAAAAAACACACGGATGCCAGTGCAGGCCCCCTTTTGCCGCAGCTTGGTAAAAGGGGCCCAAAGTATTCAACGCCCCTGAGCTATTGGCTCAATGAATTCTGGAGTATCATTAATTAAGAGCTCAACTGTTTTGCAAGCTTGATGCACTGGAGCTCCATTTTTAAAAAAATGAAGTATTCAGAAATGTTTTGAATTTCAGGCAGAAGTTTGTGCTGCATTAGGATGTTTTGGGATTATTTGGAGAAATGTTGGGAGCAGTGTTTCCAGGTAGTTAAAAAAACAAGCCCAAGAATATGCCCAATTTTGTTTTACATGATGTGAAGTTTAATCATACACTAAAACACTCTTTAAACATTAAACATGTTGATATGTGTAAATATAACATAAGTACATCAATTGCACATTCAGTGCAGGCCAATCTTAATCTATGTCAGTCGATCAAAACATCAGTATTGTCTGCATTATTGCAATACATCTCATTGGATCCAACTCAAACACTGGCTTTAATGAGACTTATAAGCATGCTTCCCCCTCTGCTCCCCATCCGCGGTCTGGCATCTTTCCTTCCAGTCCACTCCCCTGCCCCTGCCTGCTGTCCAGCCTCTGCTTTATTCTCACACCACCTCCCTCCTAAATCCAGCCACTAGGTGTCACTGTTTCAGAACGGCTAGTACTCCTCCTTGCTCCTCTCCCCTCTGCAGTATGTCCACCTTCTGCCAACATGGGCAACAGAAGACTTACTTGGGAATCAAACTCAGGTCATCCAAAGCTCCTGCTACTCAGCATTTTAACATTCATGGGATCTTATTCAACAAAGGGGTTTTTTTTCCAGTGATACAACATGGAGAAAATCCATTTTTCCCTAAGATCCTTAGTCATTAAACAGTTAAGGGTTAAAACAAATGTGACTATACATTCAAAAAGAAGGCAATAGCTTCAGCTATCATATTCTTTCAATGACACTTACAAGTCCAAAGGAGACATAAAAACAGGCTGCTCACAATCCATTAAAAAAATAACTAGTGACAGAAAAAGTGACGTGAATACCGATTGCTTTAACAAAACATGCTGGAACAATCCCTACAATTATTAGTTGGATGTTATAAATTTTCATTGAAAGAAAAGGGTGAAAAGAGTAAATGCAAGCCAAGACCAACATAGAATATCCACAATTATCATTTAATTTCAGTAACACTTCCTGAACACTGCAGATCATCCATTAAAAGAGTAAAGTTAAGCAAAAATGCTGTCGCTGACCAAATACTCTCTAATATGTAAAAATCCGTAAAAGAAAAGGGAGTTCCTGCAGAACAAACTCAAACCCTGCATACTTTAAAGACTTCTTCATGCATGTGTCAGCCGGCTGCACGGAAGAGCGAAATGGGGTTACAGTGCTTGGGCACTTTCACACAGCTGCAGAAGACTCAGAAGCCCATGAGAAAGTTCAAGACCAGCCACCGCTCCACGAGCCGCACTTACAAGAGTTATAAAACATTTCCAGCAAACTTTAACTAAAAACCAGCTGAAACGAGCAGGCAAGGAAGCAATCAATCACAGAGCAGCAGCACGGACACCGCCTCTATAATCGAGACATGCAACAGCCAATAGTAGAGCTGGTTGGAATGACAAGTTGACGGTTCATATAACCAAGTAGAAAACTTCTCTGCACAGATACCGTGGTGCCCGATCAGATGAAGAGACATCAGCTTCACAGTAATGCCAACCTTGATTATTCCCATGAGTTTGGGTGGCAGCGGTGACGACAAGCTCAAAAACAAGCAAGCACTGAAAAATCAAGCCCAAAAATAAGCTACCTGCAAATCCCACCCCCCAAAATCCCACAAGTTCTAAAAAAAAACAAGCCCAAACCTGCAGGAAGTAAGCAAGGTTGGCAACATTGGTTAGGTGTCCTGTTTTTCCTGGGCATCGTGTACATTGGGATTTTCACATCAATGCCCCCTATTTGCTAAACTGTGTTAGGTGTCCAATGCAAGAATTAACGTTAACTGTTACTAATTGCTGCATTCAACACCTAATGCAGAAATCGCCATTAGTGGACATGGAATGGGTATGGAAAGGCAGGTGCCATGCAGTTAATGCAGAAGAGGTTGCTGCATGTTAACTACTAATGCAGCAGATAATTCAGTGCTGTTTTCTGTGCATCTGTTCAGCTGCCATCCCAAAAGTTCTGAGAAGGCCCTAAAAACACAGGGCTTTGCAGTTACCATAAGTTAACATGCTGTTAGCGTGTATTAACCGCAAACCTTTAGCATACCTTAATACACAGGGGCCTAAATGATTAAGACAATAATATTACACATCAAAGAGATAAGAAAGAGTAATATTTTCTAGACAGTTTGTATAGACAGTGACATCAGCAACCTATTTTGTCCTGTGAACTTGAAGTTAGTCTCATGGCAATGAATTATTTTGACAACACATGGTAAATCAGCAGCACTGTATAGATCCTTAGATTAGATACCATCTTAAACTGCAGAGCTATATTTTATGTAGGGATATAGACTAGAGGAAATGATAACTAGATTTGATCCTTCAAAATCCTTTAAATGCTCTATGTTATATGCCTGATAAATTTAGAGATAGAACAACAGTGGTCATGAAACAGCTTGTAAATTATGTGTAAAGCTTCAACGAAGACTTGCCAAAGCAAAGAAAATTTTGCAGATAAAAATCTTGCTCTTTGACACTGACAAGTTAAATAGAATTCAGCTGAGAGAGGAACAGAAAATATAACAATAAACATTTCTGGACTCCTTGGGAACAAAAGATGAAAAAAAAAATGACACTGAGCAGCAGTTGAAACATAGTAAGTGTCGTTGTTATAACAGCTGAAGAATAAAAAGGCAAACAATTGAAAGATCAAAGCCTTCAAATGGGGAAATTTAAAAGTGATTCAGGAAATCATAACCAGCCATGAAATGTAACAAATGTAAAGGGTGGTAATAAAAAAAATAAAAGATTAAAATTCATGATGAAAAGACAATATTAATCCAAAAAAATTAAGAAGGCGAGGCGCAAAAAGAATGATAATTAACTGAAGAAAGGTTTTACTTAGTTGGATAATAAAAACAACACACATATATTTAAATACCAGCAGTGAATAAATTTATCAGGTTGCTATGCAGAGTGGGTACCAGCAAATGCTCCCATTTACATGGTTGCATAAGATCAGCGGCCACAGAGAAAAGTATGTCAAAAGAAAACCAGCATAGTAATTTTTGAAAGAGAGGATATATTAGGCTAATAAAATGTTAAAAATACACATTTTAAGGTTATGCTAATGTCATTTCCTCATCAGTGTGACAGGCACAGAGTAATCTCATTCCTGGAATTAATGGTTTATGTACTATTTTAGATGGTAATACTATCCAAGATAGCTATTTATATTATTTTTGGGCTTTATAAAGGACCAACAAACCCAGCTGGAATAAAAGTATGTGTGACAAAGTTATTGTTATCCTATCCTGATCTTCAAAAACAAACACTTTAGAATTCCACATTTGGCTGATAATTGAGCAAAGAAATAAACTCCCTTTTTTGCATTTTTATGGCTTAGAACAATAAACAAAAAGTTCACAAATAGAATCTTTTATTATATTGAAAATATCTTCAACCAATTTCAGTTGATTCACAGTAGGTAATGATAGAATAGAGCATGCTGTGTGTTTTGCTTGCATTCTGGAATTCCATCTTGGCCCCTCACAAAAACGTTCTTATCTCGAAGTTTCTCATTTTCAGCATGATAAGTATGAGGACAGCAAACAACATTAGATATATTATTATTTTTTAAAAATATTTAATTTAACTGGATAACTTGAGAGCTGTAATCTGTCCAAAAGAGGCTTGTCCAAGCTCAGACCGGGTTTTCAGGACATCGTTAATGAATAGGCACCATCCCCTTTATCATTTTAGTTGCCCTTCTCTGTACCTTTGCTAATTCCACTATATCTTATTTTAGATGCGGTGACCAGAATTGCATACAGTATTTGAGGTGCGGTCGCACCATGCAGCGATACAAAGGCATTATAATGTCCTCATTTTTGTTTTTCATTCATTTCCTAATAATACCTAACATTCTATTTACTTTTTTAGCCACCGCCACACATTGAGCAGAGAGTTTCAAGGTATCATCAATGATGACACCTAGATCCCTTTCCTGGTCTGTGACGCCTAATGTGGAACCTTGCATGATGTAGCTATACTTTGGGTACCTCTTTCCCACATGCATCACTTTGCACTTGCTCACATTAAACATCATCTTCCGTTTGGATGCCCTGTCTCCGAGTCTTGTAAGGCTCTCTTGTAATTCAATAACTTTGTGTTGTCAACAAATTTAATTACCTCATTACTCCCATCTCTAGATCATTTATAAATATGTTAAAAAGCAGTGGTCCCAGCACAGCCCCCTTGGGAACCCCACTATCTACCCTTCTCCGTTGAGAATACTGACCATTTAACCTCTCTCTGTTTTCTATCTTTTAACTAGTTTTTAATCCATAATAGAACACTACCTCCTATCCCATGACCCTCCAGTTTCCTCTGGAGTCTTTCATTAGGTACTTTTTCAAATGCCTTTAGAAAATCCAGATACACAATATCAACCAGCTCACCTTTATTCACATATTTGTTCATCCCTTCAAAGAAATGTAGTAGATTGGTGAGGCAAGATTTCCCTTTTTTTTTTTTTGTCTTTTGTGAGGTATCATAGAAAAAGTGACTTTTATCATGTTATATAGTATGCAGAGTATAGCAATGTACGAACAAAGCTGGACCAAATATTCATATTTGATTCGATTCGGCCCTGAACAGTGCCCCAAATATAGTATTCATTTTCGGCTGAATAGTGATTTAAATTCGAATAGAAATAATCCAGGGCTCTACTGTGCTAAATCCTACTGAAATAAACACTTTGATCTCTGATTTCACGTTGCTTCTTTTATTATTTGTTACGTTAAAGCTTGATGCCCATTATTCGGTATTCATATTTAGCCAAATAATATTTTTCATTATTTGTATTAGGCCAAATAGTAAAATATGCTGTTTGGTACAACTCTAGAAGGAACCAGGCTTTCGATTCTTACAAATATTCTTCCTAGCCAATCATCAAAGCATCCCACAGTAACTATAGAAGTCAGTTGTGATTGGGTGGGAAGAATTTTGACAAGAAGTGCAAGCTTGGATTCTAGCATTTGAATACTGATATGGTTGGTGTGTTCAGTTTGGTTTTAAGATATAAATCCTTTGTTGGATGAATAAAGATTGGTGGGTTAATATTCCCAAGCACATATTCGAATAACAGCACCTGCTATCCAGATAAATGCTGACGACCAAGATATTTAGAGGCACTATCCAGACAATGACTTTGAAAGTCTTTTTAGACCTTCTCTGCACTATGCGGATAGTGCCAAGGTGGCGAGTGGGAAGAGCCAAGGCAGTATAAGAATCTATCCAAATAGTGGCAATATCCAGTCTGCTATAAGGATAACTCAATATAGAAAAAAAGCTGTTTTCGTATCCAGACAATTTTTCTGGATAGTGTACTGAATATTGCCATGTGGGGGAGTCTATAGGAAATTCTCACTCTCCCATAATGGCACTCCCTCACAATTAAAGAGCCACCTTCAAAGGCAGGGCCTAGGACAGGGAAGTGGTGGCTCAGCAGGTACAGAGCAGGGAGGGCATGGCCAAGCACACATAAAAACCCACAGCTGAGAGAGGAGGACTCAGGAAGAAAGAAGCCACCCTGCAGTATATGCCTTCACAGCTGATATATAAGATACCAGAACCTGGCTAAGATAGGCCAAGCTTTAATGTATGTATTGTGAGGACTGGTTAGAGCTGCATAGACTGTGACTTTGGGGCCTGTCAGCAACAGACCCACATAAGATTTCATCTGAGTTTCCAGAGACTTGATTCCTCATTTATTGTGTTGTGAGGTAACAGGCTTCAGCATTTGTGTTAACAAAAAAACAATCAGTTTTCTTTTCAACCTTTGTCTGGCTGTAATTCTGAAAACCCATGATCAAACCTTGCATACACTATCACATATAATGATATACCCCCACCCCTTTCACACCCCTACCCCGCCCCCATCACACCCCTAAGGGTGTCCTATCCTCCCCTCCCCTTACCTTACTGTATTGCCCTGGTGGTTTAGTAACCTCTTTTGAGCAGCAAAGAGCCCCCTCTTTCCTGCCTGGAATGACTGCAGACTGTTTGTTGCTGACTCCGGTCCCGGCGCTGATTCAAAATGGCCATCGAGAGTGACCTTGCAAGACTTCTGCAGAACTCTCACGAGGCTGCTTCAACTCTCAGCGGCCATTTTGGATCAGCGCCGGGACAGAAACCGGGCTCTTTCACTTGCTTTAAGTATGGAGACAAAGGACATATATCAAGAGACTGCCCAGGATTGAGGGAAGAGGCTGTGGATGTGAATGCTGCAGGTACACGCTTCTGTAATTTTGTGGAGACCTCCCCTCCTGGAGGCAGGAACTTTGTGCTCTAGGTTGAGCCCCTACCAAGTACTGATGTCCTCCAGTAGTGTGAAAATTCATGTCTGAAGAGGAATCCTCGCCTGACTTCAAGTGAATTATAAGCAGATAGTGACTTTGTCATGCGTATATGGGGATTAGAGGAAATACCCAACTGCTCAAGTTTCTTTTAAAACCCCAATTGGAGAAGTCTATTTGGAGGTTGGGGTTTTGCCTTGGCTACCCTACCCTATTGTCCTGGGCCTGGATTTCTTTTTTTTATTTTATTTTTATTACATTTACAATATATTTCAAATACAATTATTGAAACAGCAAAGATGACTATAAGTCATTATAGATTATAGGTAAATAATTGTTACATACTTAATTAAGTCATGATCTTTTGCTCATCTTTAGTCCACAATATGGAGGCAAAACAAACTAAATATCAGGAAAAATTAAATTAATATTTTAACTAAGAAAAAGTGGCAGAGAAGAAGATCGAGTGACTCTTAAACTTACGGCGTAGAAGTTATTACAGTCCTTGGTTGCGGTACAAGTGAGCTAGCTAACTTGGATTCCAAGAAAGAATTCATATGTTTAGAATCAACAAATATATATTTAATAGAATTTAAATTTTTAACACATTTGCAAGGAAAGTTTAGCCAAAATAGTGCACCCAATTGCAAAGCTTTTGGGCGAAGTTTAAGGAATTCTTGTCTTTTCTTTCGTGTAACCTTAGATACATCAGGATACATTCTTATCTTACAATCCAGGAATTTCTGTTCTCTAAAATAAATGTCACTTTAAGAGTTGCTGTTGTCAGTCCCACCATATTGTCTTCAATTATTTGAGTTAAGTTCATATCTAAGGTTTCCACTGGTACCTCTACTCTTTCTCCTTGATCAGAATCTCTCTTCAGGAAAGGTGTTATGTAGTATATCTTTGATATCGGAGGATGTGACTGTTCAGGAATTTTTAATACCTCCGTTAGATACTTTTTCAATGTAATAAGAGGTGAGATTGACAATTGCATTGGAAAATTTATAAGCCTAAGAGTATTTGAGCATTGGTAATTTTCCAGCATTTCAATCTTGTTTTACAAATAAAGATTCTCTTTAACCAAATTAATTTGAATCTGCTGGCAATTTTGTATAGACTTGGAAGTATTTTCAATGTCTTTGCCCAAAGTTACAGTCTTTTGATCTAATATAGGTATTTTCTCCGACATAGAATTTATCTGTTGATTAACAAATGTGAACTTCAAGGAAAAGGAAGCTTCTAGACATACTAGAGCTTCCCATATTGATACTAAAATTATAACCTTTGGTTTCTGAGGTAAAAGAGACTTACTTGGTAAGCCAAGTCCTTCAGTGACTGGCTCTCATATACTGTCAGAATTCCCCCAGGGACACTTTCCCCATATTCACCCACTATTTCCAATGCGGGGACAGTCAGCGTCTCCACTCCCATAGCAGCGCCCGCGCCAGCAGACCCCGTCGACGTTCAAGCATCCGGGATCTCCTGAGTTGCTTTCGGGGTTTCTGCCGGCATCAGGGGAGGATTACACACTTCAGGACTCAAGGACTCTGGAATTCATTGCCGGAAAATGTGGTGAAGGCGGTTAGCTTAGCAGAGTTTAAAAAGGGGTTGGACGGTTTCCTAAAGGACAAGTCCATAAACCGCTACTAAACGGACTTGGAAAAATCCAAAATCCCAGGAATAACATGTATAGAATGTTTGTACGTTTGGGAAGCTTGCCAGGTGCCCTTGGCCTGGATTGGCCGCTGTCGTGGACAGGATGCTGGGCTCGATGGACCCTTGGTCTTTTCCCAGTATGGCATTACTTATGTACTTAGGACTTCAAGCCACAGGAATGGGAGACCCCTCTCCAAACTCAATGGCAGTGAAGAAGAAGTTCCCGCCAGAACACTCGACATCATGAAACGGTCCAGTGTCCCCATCATTGGCAGGGGTAGCGCTGCTGGGCTAGCGCGTTGCCGGCCTCTCCTTTTAAGCATCAGGAAATCAATTTTTTCGAATAAGTGGGGAGGTAGGTCTGGAGCTGCTTCACTTGCTTCTTACTCAGCCACCATCTTGCCTCCCCCACTGGGTCTGGATTTTTAAAAGTTTGAGACCCTATGGGAACAGCTAACTGCTGAACCAGAGAAGGAAAATTCCTTCAACACTGAACAAAAATGCAGTAAAACTAGTGTCTCAAATATGGTAAATCTATACAAAACCAATAGCATACACTAGAAAATATAGCTTATCAAACTAATGTATTTTAGAAGGAGAAAATCCCTCAGAAACCTATCGGACACAAGCTAAGTGTTGCTTTTTTCATTATTGGTGCTTTCCCTTAAGCTTGTATGCTTGGATTTATAGTCAAACCCAAATGTGTATACTTTTGTTAATTTAAGCACAGCACATAGTTTTTCAAATTTGGAATTCAGCACATTCAAGAAATCGCTATATATTAAAAAATACACGGAGATTATTCACAAATCCATATGATAGAAACTCAACGTTTTTTTACATTCAATTCCATTGTAAACCTAGGACTCAACATCCGATAGGGTTCTGAGGGATTTTCTCCTTCTAAAATACATTAGTTTGATAAGCCATATTTTCTATTATATGCTATTGGTTTTGTAAGGAAGATTTCTTCCCCAGGATCTTCCCTTTGGAGGATCCTGATTTATATGTGAAGAATCCCAATTTACCCTAGCTCTGGCAGCAGCATTGCCTGGAAAAGTTATACTATATCCCACATGTAGGAGATGCAGTTGAAGGGGACCCAGGTATAGACAAAGAAGCACAAGAGATCCCTGACCCCCTAGAGAATGGAACCAAATGGATCAGGGAGGGGCAATCTGAAAAATTTTAAGAGGGCTCAGTTAGAGGATAAGTCTTTTAGGGAAGGTACTAGCCTGAGTGACACTAATGGATGGGAAACCTATGGGTGATCATGACCCCTCTAAAGTAGTTCCCTCATATTTTATAGTAAAATATGGCCTGCTATACAGAGTGGGCAAGTGATCCTTTGAAGGGGAAAAGGTAGAGCAAGAGTAAAAGCAAGAGAAAAAGGAAATCGATATGGTTCTCCAAGCAAGTGGTTGAGAAAATAAAGGCTAAAGAGTTGGTGTTCCTGAAATACAGAAAAACTCAAGAAGAGGAACACGTAGAGGAATACTGGATGAAGCTGAAAGAAGCCAAAAAAGAGAAACGTAAGTCGAAAGCGCAAGCGGAAGAACAAATGGCTAGAAAGGTAAGGAGGGGTGACAAAATTTTCTTCAGGTATATTCATGAAAGGAGGAAGACTAAAAAGGGAATTGTGAGACTGAAAGATGCTGCGAACCGCTATGTAGATAATGATGAAGAAAAAGCAAATTTGCTAAATAGATAATTTTGTTCTATTTTCACAGAAGAAAATCCTGGAGAAGGACCACGATTGACTGGCAAAAGTACATATGAGAATGGAGAGGATATAGCAACGTTCACGGAAGATAGTGTATATGAACAACTTGAAACTCTAAAGGTGCACAAAGCCAAGGGACCGGACGGGATCCACCCCAGGATATTGAGGGAGCTCAGAGAGGTTCTGGCGGGTCCTCTTAAAGATTTGTTTAATAAATCCTTGGAGACAGGAGAGGCTCCGTGGGATTGGAGAACAGCGGATCTGGTCCCGCTTCACAAAAGTGGTGATAGGGAAGAAGCTGGAAACTACAGGCCAGAAAGCCTCACTTCGGTTATTGGAAAAGTAATGGAAGCGATGCTGAAGGAAAGGATAGTGAATTTCCTGGAAGCCAATAAGTTGCAAGATCCGAGACAACATGGTTTTACCAAAGGGAAATCGTGCCAAACGAATCTCATTGAATTCTTTGACTGGGTGACCGGAGAATTGAATCATGGGCATGCTATAGACGTAATCTACTTAGATTTCAGCAAAGCTTTTGACACAGTTCCCCACAGGAGGCTCTTGAATAAACTTGACAGGCTGAAGATAGGACCCGACGTGGTGACTTGGATTAGGAACTGGTTGACAGACAGATGCCAGAGGGTGGTTTTTAATGGAATTCACTCGGATGAGGGAAAGGTGCGTAGTGGAGTGCCTCAGGGATCAGTGCTGGGGACGATTCTGTTCAATGTATTTGTGAGTGACATTGCCGAAGGGTTAGAAGGTAAAGTTTGCCTTTTTGCGGATGATACTACGATTTGTAACAGAGTGGACACCCCGGAGGGAGTGGAAAACATGAAAAAGGATCTGCAGAAGCTAGAAGAATGGTCTAAGGTTTGGCAATTAAAATTGAATGTGAAGAAATGCAAAGTGATGCACTTAGGGAGTAGAAATCCACGGGAGACGTATATGTTAGGCAATGAGAGTGTGATACGTATGGACGGGGAGAGGGATCTTGGGGTGATATTATCTGAGGATCTGAAGGCGATGAAACAGTGTGACAAGGCGGTGGCCGTAGCTAGAAGGTTGCTAGGCTGTATAGAGAGAGGTGTGACCAGCAGAAGAAAGGAGGTGTTGATGCCCCTGTATAAGTCTTTGATGAGGCTCAACCTGGAGTATTGTGTTCAGTTTTGTAGGCCGTATCTTGCTAAGGATGTAAAAAGAATTGAAACGGTGCAAAGAAAAGCTACAAACATGGTATGGGATTTGCGTTACAAGATGTATGAGGAGAGATTTGCTAACCTGAACATGTATACCCTGGAGGAAAGGAGAAACAGGGGTGATATGATACAGACGTTCAAATATTTGAAAGGTATTAATCCGCAAATGAACCTTTTCCGTAGAGGGGAAGGCGGTAGAACTAGAGGACATGAAATGAGATTGAAGGGGGGGCAGACTCAAGAAAAATGTCAGGAAGTATTTTTTCATGGAGAGAGTGGTGGATACTTGGAATGCCCTCCCACGGGAGGTGGTGGAGAGGAAAACGGTAACGGAATTCAAAAACGCATGGGATAAACATAAAGGAATCCTGTTCAGAAGGAATGGATCCTCAGAAGCTTAGCGGAGATTGGATGGCAGAGCCGGTGGTGGGAGGCAGGGCTAGTGGTTAAGATGAGGGGCTAGTGCCCTGAAAATGGCATATACAAATCAAAGTCAGGTATACACACAAAGTAGCACATATGAGTTTATCTTGTTGGGTAGACTAAATGGACCATACAGGTCTTTCTCTGCCATCATCTACTATGTTACTATGTATGTATGTTAACTATTAGTGCCTCAACACTATCAAAGACAGGTTATACAGTTACTCATAGCCACTTGTTAGGAGGTCACCTTGGGAAGGCGAAAACCCGAGAGCGCATAATGACTCGATTCTTCTGACCAGGCTTATATCAGCAGATCCAGCTCTATTGCCAGTCCTGCCCAACCTGAAAATTGAGCAGCTCTGTAAGGGTTCTACCTTCCCCTCTCATGCCCATGCCCATTGTTGAAACCCCATTTGAGAGAATTGCCACGGACTTTGTGGAACCCTTGGAGCAGACAAACCGAGGCAACAAATACATCCTGTTTATCTTTTTGTTATTAACAAAAAAAACAGCACCACGGGCCTTTAAAAATGGAACACAGTTCTTTAATGTGTTCCATTTTTAAAGGCCTGTGGTGCTGTTTTTTTGTTTGGACTTTAATTTGTACTTTGTTTCCTCTCTTTTGTTATCTTTTTGTTATTGTAATGTTTTGTATTTTTGAATATTAAGCTTTGTTTTTGTAACCCACTTAGTTGTAGGTGGAAAATAAATAAATACATAAATAAATTTGATGAAGCAAGACTTCCCTTGAGTAAATCAAAGCTGACTCTTTCCCATTAAACCTTGTTTGTCTGTGTTCTGTAATTTTATTCTTTATAAGAGTTACCACTTTAATTTTATTCTTTATAAGAGTTTCCACTATTTTGCCCAACACTGAAGTCAGACTTACCGGTCTGTAATTTCTCAGACCACCCCTGGAACCCTTTTAAAAAATTGGTGTTACATTGGCCACCCTCCAATCTTCAGGTACTATGGGCAATTTCATGTTTGAGTTCTTTCATTACTCTAGGGTGCATATCATTCAGTCCAGGTGATTTACTACTCTTTAATTTGTTGCTTTGGCGCACATCTTCCACATATGCTGTGGGAAAACTAAAGCCTGTTAACATAACTGTGGGATTGCAGAGTATGGTTGATGGTCCTAATTTTTCATGTTTTTTGATCTAACGTTTCTTGCTCTGTCTGAATTCAATTTACAACTCTCTCACTATCTAATGACAGGTATGGCCTGGATATTGATGGCCTTGATGGTATTTCCACCATTGAATTTAGCCTTCTGGATTTTTCGAAACCTTCTGATATATTCTTTGATGATTGCGTACTTTACTATGGTATGTTTGATGTTATCTGTTTGTAAGATGCCCAGATATTTGTAGGCTATTATTATTATTATTATTATCATCAGGTTTTGCATTTCCTGCCAGATACTCTTAGCTGGGTTTGGCACTCTAAAAACTGAAACCTTCCCAAGAACCGAGGGTATTCAGAGATATTGATGCAGGATGTGGGCAGTTCCAAGCAGCACATCTTTCTTTACAGATTTTTTAATTCCCAGTGTGTTCAGATGTTGTTCCAAGTATTTCAGTATTGCTCATAGGAGACAAATGCTAATGGGGATGGATGTATGGTAGTGTAGAACTCCTACTGGTGAATTTCAAATAGGGTCATTAGATGTTCTGATCATGGTATAGGGGTTCCCCCCATTAACACTCACCATTAAGAAGTTTTACAGGAAAGATTTGAGGAAATTCTATATTATGTATATCATATGATGTGTAATATAAAATAGCCAATGAATTCCCTCTGGTGTTTCTAATATAGATAAGGATGTCAAGCTTGCACACCAAACGGCTATTTTAAAATATTTTTAATGCACAAAATGTTCTAAAAGTGCAATGAATGTTTTCAGAATAATAAGTAGGCTTAATTCTCAATAACTTTCAGTTCTCTTGTAATTCTAGGAATAAAGTATACTCTTTTCAAACAGCAAGTTTCGTTCTGAACATAACTAGACACAGCATAAATGCATCAGATAAGTATCAAAACTTTCATTTTCTCTTTACCAAACTTTTCACCAGTTTTATACACACATTAGTAAGGAAATTGATTCTTTGTGTTTAATTCTTTGTTTTTCAGAACCAACTTTTCCTATCTAAAGTGGCTCAGATGGTTTCCAAACTTTCAGTACTCAGGTAAGTATTCACATGTATAAATAGTTCCTTAAATTATTAGAAAAGGTGACAGCTGGAACACTTAGCTGACGTGTAGACCTTTCTTTAATGATGGTAACTTTGGTCTTCCTTGTATGTTGGTGCACTTCCTGGTCCAGCGTTGTCCTCGTAGCTGCTCCTGTGACCTGTTCTTTAACTAACTTAAGGAAAATTAAAACCCTCTCTCCCTACTCAGCAGGAATCTTAAATAGGGACTTACTTAAACTTGCTATACTGTGGCCCTCTATCTTATTTTAAAAAAAATAATAATTGGTTTCCCTTTCCAGAGAGCCTATCTTATATTTGGCTCCCTAACTAAAAAGAAACACTCTTCGCCGTCACAAATAAGTACCTAAGCCGCATTGAGCCTGCCATGAGTGGGAAAGCGCGGGGTACAAAAAAAAAAAAAACATCCGCACAACCTCACTCAAAACTGCTCTTCGGGCTCTCCCCTTATCCAATTGTCACCCCATATACTTTTACTCCAAAAACCTTGATAGGTAATGGCAAACATCAGTGGGAATATTAAGCCAAAATACGCTTAATTAAACGGGGCAGACAGCATTAGCAGATGTACCAATTCCCATAAGCTGTATACAGCTATGAACCTATTCAACTTGGGCAGGTCAGCTGTACCTTTCACTCTTTCTCACTCAAATTCTTTAACAAAAAACAATTTCCCAATTGCTTAAAGTAGCTTCAATATTTAAAATGGTATTTTTACTCTGAATTAGTATTTCAAAAACACTGTTTGGTACCTCAACATGCAAATACGCACTCCAGTACTCCTGTTTAACCAGACACTCTCTCAATCATCAACTCTCCTCTAACTCCACCACACTCTATTTTATTCAACCACTCTCACTGGTTTAAAACCGATTTCTCACTCTCAGACAAGGACACCTGTCACACAGGTTTGTCTTCCTCAGCATCTTCAGTTCCTCTGAAAACTGTAAGCCACTCTGTTTCCCCTAGCAACCAAACTTCCGCTTGGCCACCTGACCTGTAATCGCCAATCAGGCGCCAGCTTACAGATTGTCAGCCACCTTTTACAGTTTGGAATTTTCAAGCAATCTCCATTTTAAAATCAATTTTCCCCCATTAAAACCAATGGACAAAATGGATTTTTACATAAAATACAATGTACATTTCACCCTACTCAAATAAAATTTGTACCAACATCCAGGTCACTTTATCCCAAATCCAGACCATGTTTTATTTTATTTAAAATCCATACTAGCCCCATTTTACAACTTTTCCCCCCCAAATACCATCCAAAACCCCAAAGAAATTCACCAAGTTTTCCACAAATGTTAATGAACATCTACCTCCCCATACGCTGTCGGTGGAATTTTTAAACATGCCCTCAGAGCAGCGCAGGACGCTCCGCACCAAAAATGCCCCAAAAACTCGTTTAAACTGAATATTAAAATTTTTCAAAGGCTGTCTTCCTCAAGGGACCCCCCAGACCCCCTCACCATAAAAATAAAAATTTTAAAATATTTAGGTAAGGCCCAACAAATAATACTGAAAAAAAACTCAAAAATTAAACCAAATTAAGTTAAAATAAGGCCATGGGACCTCTTACCTTTAACCCCTAACATCCATCCTGGGGTCGTTCATCTTTCCTGAGGTCCCGGTCACCTTCCGACACTCCTCCCGATTTTAGCCCCGAAAAGATCTGAAAAACTGGAACTCCAGCTGGGCCTTACAAAACGTTAGGCCCAGGCTTTGTTTCATGGCCTATCGGAGCTCCAGGCTTAATCGCGCATGCACCGGATCCACTGGATCTGACACACACACGCAACACAGGCCCGGAGGCAACCAGCTTACTCTCTTCTCGGCTCCCCTGCAATCGCAGCAGCACACCACTCACGCCAGCCGCGTTTTGGGGAGTTCCTTTCTGCTCCAACCTCTCTTCAGCCCCAGGACTTGCTCCGGTCCCGAAACGGGAACCAAAACTCTGGAGCAAGCCTAGGCAGCCCAGCCGACGCTGGCCACCAATGAGGATCTCCCAGATGGGCCAAAAACAGCCGGAAATCACAAAAAAAATTGGGGCACATCCCCAAAGGCCCCCAAAGCGCCAACCAGACCCCGTAGCAGCCCTGGATGGCCCAAAAGACCACCGGAACCACCCCAAAGCCCAGGTAAGCCCCTTTAAAGGGGACACACCTCAATGTATTTTTTTCCTAACCGTTTCCAGTAGACCATGACCGATTTTCAGAACTCTGTTCGGGAGGATCTGGCTAAACTAAAAGTAGACAAAGCGATGTGTCCTGAGGGGATACATCTGAAGGTACTCAAGGAACTTGGAGATGTTCTGGCGGCACCGCTGTCTGACATCTTCAATGCTTCCTTAGAGTCTGGAGTAGTCCCGGAGGACTGAAGAAGGGTGAATGTGGTCCCTCTGCACAAGAGCAGAAGTAAGGAGGAGGTTGGGAATTACAGACCTGTCAGTCTGACCTTGGTGGTTAGTAAATTAATGGAACTGCTTCTAAAGCAGAGGATCATAAGGTCTCTTGAATCAAATGGACTGCAGAACCCAAAGCAGCATGGCTTCACTAGAGCCAGGTCATGTCAGACAAATCTGATTTCTTTGACTGGGTGATCAAACGGATGTGGAAGGGATGCTAGATGTGGTGTGCTTGGGTTTTAGCAAAGCCTTTGACACAGTCTTGCACAGGCAGTGCTTTTTTTGTGCTGGTACGGCGTACCGGCACCTTTTTCTCCTAGGCTCATCTACCTGCCCTTAGCTCCCCAGCCCTGCTTTCCGTTCCTGCCATCCGCGATGCCCCTTTTAAGCCCCCGTCGAGTTCCAGCACCCCAGCCCCACCTGCCCACCCTTTCCTTCCTGACAGCCTCACCCCCCCGCGACACGTTTAAATCTTTTATTTTTTTTTTTACATGAAGTTGCAGCGCCGGCGTTAGAGGACCAGGCTTACCTCCTCTTGCCTTCCTTTCGTTCCCTCTCAGTGTCCCGCCCTCGCGGAAACAGGAAACTACGTGACAGGAAACCGGGCAGTGATTACCACTGGGTAAATACCAGTGCTACAAAAATAAAAATACTTTTGTAGCACCAGAAATGGCGCAAACTGGGGTGGGAACTACTGCCGGGCTGCTGTGGTAGCCCAACGTTGGGCTCATCGCTGCTTAGTAAAAGACCCCCTAAATTCCATTGCAATGTCTTCATTGAATATTTGGATGGTATTTAGCAGTGGTTCAATTTCTAGTTGTAATAGAACTTCAAATCATCCACGTGAAATTTTTTGAGATGTCTATCTCAGTTTGACTGACTGGAATCATAGCAATCACAAAAAAACAAATTTGAGAGTGAGTCTTCCAGAAATATTCTTCTCCTGATGTTCACTTGACCCATTTCTTTACTGCCAACTGTCAGTTCTATTTTTCACTGACTCATTGCTTTCTGCACAAAGTTTCTGATATTTTGACTTACTCAAGTTATTTCCAGGCATTTTAAAATCCATCTGTGTGGCAATGATTCAAAGGCCTTCTTGTAATCAATTCAAGCTACATTCAGTTCATTTTTTGATGTTTGCAGTTTTCCAGAATTATTTTATCAATCAGAAGCTGATCTTTTGTGCCTCTGGTGTATTGATGGTTTCCATTATGAACCACTGAAAGGAAATTGTTTCTTTCCAAGTGGACCTGGACTGTGTCCACTATTATTCCTCTCAGCAGTTGAACATTTTTGGCAGATAGGTTATTGGCCTATAGTTGTTTGAGACTGTCCCTTTTGCTGAGTCTTTCTGCAGGAGGAAAGTCTTTTATAAAGGGTTCCAGAGGTGATATTGGAAATTATAGACCGGTGAGCAAAATGGTAGAGACTATTATAAAGAACAAAATTACAGACCATATACATAAGCATGGATTAATGAGTCAAACAGGCTTATTTTCAAAAGAGAAGGGCGCCCATCTTTCAACACAAATCGGGAGATGGGCGGCCTTCTCCCAGGGTCACCCAAATCGGCATAATCGAAAGCCGATTTTGAGCATCCTCAACTGCTTTCCATTGCGGGGATGACCAAAGTTCACAGGGATGTGTTGGAAGCATAGCGAAGGTGGGACTGGGGCGTGCTTAACACATGGGCGTCCTCGGCTGATAATGGAAAAAAAAAGGTTGTCCCTGATGAACACTTGGACAACTTTACTTGGTTCTTTTTTTTTTACAACTAAGCCACAAAAATGTGCCCCAGATGACCACCGGAGGGAATCGGGGATGACCTCCCCCTACTCCCCCAGTGGTCACTAACCCCTCCCACCCTAAAAAAAAAGAATGTGGTAAAAGCAGTTAGCTTAATGGAGTTTAAAAAAGGTTTGGATAACTTCCTAAAAGAAAAGTTCATAAACCATTATTAAGATGGACTTGGGGAATATCCACTGCTTATTTTTAGGATAAGCAGCATAAAATGTATTGTACTGTTTTGGGATCTTGCAAGGTACCTGTAACCTGGATTGTCCACTGTTGGAAACAGGGTGCTGGGCTTGATGGACCTTCTCTAGGGACGACCATCTTTAGCGACGACCATCTCTAAGGTCGACCTAAATGTTGAGATTTGGGCATCCCCGACCGTATTATTGAAATGAAAGATGGCCGCCCATCTTGTTTCGATAATATGGGTTTCCCCTGCCCCTCAGGAAAACTTGGGCACCCCGTTTGATTATGCCCCTCAAAGCCAACATAAATTTAGTGAAGGGAAATCTTGCCTCACCTACTACATTTCTCACATGCATCACTTTGCACTTGCTCACATTAAATGTCATTTGCCATTTAGATTTCCAGTCTCCCAGTCTCGTAAGGTTCTCTTGTAATTTTTCACAATCCACATGCGATTTAACAACTTTGAATAACTTCGTATCATCAGCAAATTTAATTACCTCACTAGTTACTCCCATCTCTAGATCATTTATAAATATGTTAAAATGCAGCGGTCCCAGGACAGACCCCTGGGGAACCCCGCTATCTACCCCTCTCCATTGAGAATATTGACTATTTAACCCTACTTTCAGTTTTCTTTTAACCAGTTTTTAATCCACAATAGAACAGTACCTCCTATCCCAAGACTCTCCAATTTCCTCTGGAGTCTTTCATGAGGTACTTTGTCAAATGCCTTTTGAAAATCCAGATATACAATATAGACTGGCTCACCTTTATCTAAATGTTTGTTTACCCTTTCAAAGAAATGTAATAGATTGGTGAGGCAAGATTTTCCTTCACAAAATTCATTCTGGCTTTGACTCATTTATCCATGCTTTTGAATATGCTCTGCAATTTTGTTCTTTTTAATAGTCTCTACCATTTTGCCTGGCACTGACGTCAAGCTCACCGGTCTATAATTTCCCGGATATCCCCTGGAACATTTTACAAAATCAGTGTTACATTGGTCACCCTCCAATCTTCCGGAACCATGCTCAATTTTAAAGATAAATTACATATTACTAACAATAGTTCCGCAATTCATTTCTCAATTGTATCAGTGAATGATTTCTTTGATTTTGGTTTCCTCTGCAGCTGTTTCATAAAATATCCTAGGTTCTTGGGAAAGACCCAATATTTAGATTTTTAATCCCAACCAAGAGCATCTGGCAGGCTGTTTATGATGATGATGTCAATAATAATAATAATCCTCCATGGAGCACTACCTTGATGTGGTAGAGCATGTGTTCTCTGAAGATCCTTGGAACTATGCTGATGGAATCTTAGCTACCAGTAGGATGTCTCAAGCAAGACAGGACTTAGTTGAAGAAACAGACTAAGGTGGCTATTTTAGAAACATCCTCATATATGAATGGCAACAATTAAAAGTCTGGAGAGGCCCTGCCATGAACAGAGTATAGAGCTGTCAAATTACTTAGTTCCAAGAATGAGGTTTTAGGCTAGTCCTGGATATCTGACAACCCCCTTTTTTTTATATATATACATACATTATGGGACACACAACACCAATTTCAATGGTTAGAATCAAGGTTTGCAGATACAACACTGTCTTAGGATATGTTTGATTTGGGGTTTGAATTTGAGGTGCGGATGCAGATTTTAGAAAGTATGTAGAGAGCAGAACTCACACACCCATAGTATTTTACAAGAAATCCTGTCACATATAGTGCTTATTGTAAAAGAGGTACAGGACTGCATGTGTATGTCTTTCATATACTACAGGAACAGCCATTTTGAAAAACACACATATTGCGATCAGTCAGGGAGCGTGGATTGGGAACCCGGGAAAGCAGGAAGGGGAAAGTCCCTTTTGTACCCTAAACGTCCACGGGAGTACAGCACCAGAAGGTCTGGGACCTTCTCGGATCCAGGCCGGCCCAGAGAGCAGCTGGTCTCCTTCCCCAATGAGGTCATTAGAATCAAAAGACTACGAGTCCCAGCAGTCCTTGAGGGAGACACCAGGTAGAACCAGGAAGTGTTACCCACACTACCAGTCCCAGAATTCTAAGGGAAAGGAGGAGGATCTGGGAGGGATTGATCAGGAGGATGGGAAACAGCTGGGAGGAGGTGCGGTAGAGGAGCCCATGGACTGGCAGGCAGGAGAGAGTGCAGAATTGTTAGAGAGAGAGGAGATCCCAGAGAGAGAGCCCATGGACATTTCTGCTCTGGCTCGAGCCAAAGGTGAGCAGTTGAAAGGGCTCATGGTGACTTGGTTCTCTGACTTGATGAAAAGAGGAAGGAGGTGGTTACAGCACCACTCTAACCGTAAATAAAGGTTTCAACTTGGGTCAAGTGGGAGGTTGTCAGGTGTTGGAACTGACAAAGAATGGATGGGACCCTTTCATTTCCCAGGCTGTAAGAAGGGGAAGTGAAGAAAGGGTTGAAACTGAACCAGTTGCATTGTGTATACCAAGGACTGTGCTTGTGGAATAGAAAGGAAGAAAAAGAACTGTTTAACCTGAGTTTGTGACAAGGGTGGACTTTGATGATACTAAAAGGTAAAAGGTCCTGAGGAGTGGGGGGGGGGGGGGGGGGAGAGATACAAGTGCCCTACTCCTCATAAGGGGAAGGGGAAAGAAAGAAGGCTGAAGGGGGTTTTCCCTCCAGACTGAGAGTGGCTATTGCCCTGGAATTTAGGGTGGACTTTGAAGAGCACGGAGAGACTCGGGCAGCTGGGGGGCTGCAGTCACGAGCAGCGGACAGAAACTAGTAAGGGGCAGATAGAGGAGCCCCAGTGAAAATCTAGCATCTTAGCTGCTGCCCCAGGTGGTCACCTAGGTCTGAGCTGAGTGTGCCCATTGGAGTGGAAACCAGACACCTGGGCAGAAGGGGGAGAAGGCATAAGTGACTATCCTGGTTTCTCCTTGTAAGAGGGTTGTCCAGCTGAGAGATCCAGGAAATTACAGTATCCCGTGGATTACAAACCTTGCAGTGTCCCGTGGATTACAATGTACATAATGCAGCTTTTCCAGCTCTAAAAATATACTACTTACAATATCAATGCAATATGTAATATAATATTTTAATTGATAGTGTAGGGATAATGTCAACACAATACATAATAGAATATTTTAATTGACAGTGTAGGGTGTAAGCAAAGATGGAACATATAGATAGGTAATAGAGTAAGAGGGGTTAGAAAATAAGGTGACTAAAGAAAGTTGCACATGAGGCCCGAGAGATGGTTAACATATAGATAGGAAAGAGAGTGAGAGGAGTTAGAGAATAAAGTGACTAATTTAAAGAAAAGTGCACATGAGATCAGAGAGATGGTTAAATAATATCTCAGCTAGGGTGGGAGTGGGTAAACATGTCCTGCTGCAGTATGTGCAGCCCGTGTCACTCCGTGTGTGTGTGTGTGAGACTAACAAGTTAGTTACTTCTTCCATTAAGGGCCTAATTGAATAGCCATGCTTTCAATAGCCTAGTGGTTAGTGTGGCAGACTTTAATCCTGGGGAACTGGGTTTGATTCCCACCACAGTTCCTTGTGATTCTGGGCCAGTTACTTAATCCTCCATTGCCCAAGGTACAAATAAGTCCCTGTATAAACTATGTAAACTGCTTTAAATGTAGTTGTAAAAACCACAGACAGGCTATATAATCAAGTTCAATACCCTTTCCCTTCCTGAAGTATAAATAGTCTTATATTAAGCAGAGCCTTTTAGGCAGTGCATTCCAGAGTGTGGAGGCTACTCCAGAGAAGGCTCAGTTGTGGGTATCATATTGTAACCCTTCGGGTTAAATAGACTTACCTGGGCGCCGTTTTTAGGAAGGAGATCTGGCAGTAGCACGGGGTTTTTTTATTTAGAGTGAGCCGATTTCGGGGCCGTCAGCTGCGGGAGAGAGGGGACGTGCACGGAGAGAGCGGCGATCAGCTGTTCAGCCGATCGGCGGTTTTGGTGGGCGGCGGTGTCCGGGTTCTGGGGTTGAGACAGAAGCGGCGGCGGCGTCTGGAGCGGAAATTTGTTTTTAAGTGGCCTGGCGGCACTGGGGGTTTTCGGCGGGGTTTTCAGCCAGCAGGGAAGGAGAGGAAGGGGGAGTTCCGAGTGCTGATTGGCCCTGCGTCGGAATCTGACGTCGCGTAATGACGTCAGACGCATCCAGCCGACGCAGGGCTCAGGAGATGATTAATTTTAAAGGGAACCGGCTCTATTTTATCAGGAGAGCCGGTTCTGAAGATGAAAGAGGTGGGGGTGAGACCGGAGATGGTGGAGAGAGTGCTCCGGTGCACTTTCCTAATGTTTTATTTTATTAATATGGCGGTTTGCGACGGAGGGAGTGCGGCACGCGCTGGGGGAGCGCGTGGGGAGTAAGAACAGCTGATGACACGAGTCAGCTGTTGCCTCGAGAGTGGAGCGGCAAGAGGCTCGTGCACGGAAGGAAAAGGGAGGTTTTAAGGCTTCAGGGATAAAAAGGTATGATTTTTTTGTTTATAATTAAGAAGTTGGTTACTTGTAAAGGTCTAGAATTTGTTTAAAATAATATAAAATTGCAGTGTTCATGTGCTGTGGGGTTTGGAGTGTTGGGCTCGTGCTGAGGCAGGAGCTAGGGTAAGGGTTCTAAGTTTGACGGTTTGTCAGTTGGGAGGTGAGTGCTGAGCAGGGCAGAGCTGTGTTTAAGAGCTGTGCTCAGTTGAGAGGGAATTTTGAGTTAAAATTTAAGTAAAAGTGTTTAAAGATGTGTTTAATCTGAGTGTGTTGTGAGAGGTTAAAAGTAGTTCATTTAATTTGAATGCCCGCCGCGTTTCAAAGGGCTCTAGGAAAAATATGGATGGCTGACTGTGAATTGGGATTACAAGTGAATTAAATTCCTAACACTTGTTCCTAGATTAATGTGTTCTGGGCTCTCTGAAAAAGGGGTCCTGAGCTGGTGGTAGCTGAATAGCACTTTAGAACTCTATAGAGCATAAATGGTGAAGAAGGAGTTAAAAAGTGAAAAGCTAACCTGAAAGTTTAAATTCCTAATTGATTATAAAGAAAGAGGGTTTTTCTTAACTTTCAACCCTGTATTTTTAAAGAATTACTTATCACACACCGATGTTATTAAAATCTTGATGGGGGGAGGTAAATAGAGTAGGGATTAATAATTATATGTTTTCTTTTAAAGCTAGATAGGAAATGTGTGCAGTAGGCACCTGTATTGTGGGGATCAGTTAGATTTTAGGGTTATTGATTTGTTATAGTTTAGAGTAGTAGGTACTTCAGTTCCTGAATCCTGTACCCTGGCCAGGGTTCAACTCTGCAGCAAACTTATGGTACCCAACGATTGGCAGAAGAGAGAAGATACAAAGCCAGCTGAGGGAACATAAATAAAAGTATCCTTTTGAACTTTAATGGAATAAAGAGAAAAATAGTATACTTACCTTGAAGTCTCCGGAGGAAAAACCAAAACCTGAAAAAGAAGAAAAGAAGCAAAGAATCAATTCTATATAAGGGACTCATATTAGTATATAATCTTTTGCATGCATGTTTAACTTTTAGTGTAGGAAATTGAACTGATACTTATCTAATGTGCAGTCTTTCTGAAGTTGAGCCTCATAGAAAATAGAGAAACCTATAGGAAATAAAGAAATGTAATGTTAAGGTTACTGAGGGGTGGAATCTATTGTGTTTATTTAAGTGCATATTAGAATAAATTGAACTTTTACTAATTAATTGTTATTTCAAAGTTTTTTTTGTGCCCTTCTTCTGCTCTGGGTGAAGCACTCGGCTCAGACTATATTTTATTTGAACCCTGGAGTGGGGGAGGGGTCACAATATTGTGTAATGTCTTTTGGAGAGGGTGTGCTTAGTAATAGTCCTTGACTACTACTACTACTTAACATTTCTAAAGCGCTACTAGGGTTATGCAGCGCTGTACAATTTAACATAGAGGGACAGTCCCTGCTCAAAGAGCTTACAATCTTAGAGACAAGTGAACGGTCAGTCCGATAGGGGCAGTCAAATTGGGGCAGTGTGGATTTACTGAACGGTAAGAGTTAGGTGCCAAATGCAGCATTGAAGAAGTGGGTTTTAAGCAAAGACTTGAAGATGGGCAGGGAGGGGGCTTGGCGTAAGGGCTCAGGAAGGTTGTTCCAAGCATAGGGTGAGGCGAGGCAGAATGAGTGGAGCCTGGAGTTGGTGGTGGTGGAGAAGGGTACAGAGAGGAGGGATTTGTCCTGTGAACGGAGGTTACGGGCGGGAACGTAAGGGGAGATGAGGGTAGAGAGGTAGTGAGGGGCAGCAGACTAAGTGCATTTGTAGGTAAGAAGGAGGAGCTTGAATTGAATGCGGTATCTGATTGGAATCCAGTGAAGTGACCTGAGGAGAGGGGTGATATGAGTATATCGGTTCTGGCGGAATATGAGACGTGCAGCAGAGTTCTGAACAGATTGAAGGGGGGATAGATGGCTAAGTGGGAGGCCGGTGAGGAGTAAGTTGCAGTAGTCAAGGCGAGAGGTAATGAGAACGTGGACGAGAGTTCGGGTGGTGTGTTCAGAGAGGAAAGGGCGAATTTTGCTGATGTTAAAGAGGAAGAAGTGGCAGGTCTTGGCTATCTGCTGGATATGCGCAGAGAAGGAGAGGGAGGAGTCAAAGATGACTCCGAGGTTGCGGGCAGATGAGGCGGGGAGGATGAGGGTGTTATCAACTGAGATAGAAAGTGGAGGAAGAGGAGACATGGGTTTTGGTGGAAGGATGATGAGCTCGGTCTTGGACATGTTCAGGTTCAGGTGGCGGTTGGACATCCAGGCAGCAATGTCGGATAAGCAGGCTGATATCTTTGCCTGGGTCTCTTCGGTGATATCTGGTGTGGAGAGATATAGCTGGGTGTCATCAGCATAGAGATGATACTGGAAACCATGAGATGAGATCAGGGAGCCCAGGGAAGAGGTGTAGATTGAGAAGAGAAGGGGTCCAAGGACAGATCCCTGGGGAACACCAACAGATAGGGGGATAGGGGTGGAGGAAGATCCATGAGAGTGAACTCTGAAGGTGTGGTGGGAGAGATAGGAGGACCTTAGTGGACCTTAGAGGTATGTAGAGGACCATCCTATTCTTGAGATGACCTTAGTGTCCTTAGAGGTATGTAGAGGACCATCCTATTCTTCAGGTACTCAGGACCATTTCCTTTAAGGGCCTTAAAGATCAGAATTGAGTTTTAAATTTAGTCCTGTATTGTGTTGCAAGAATGGTGTGATATGGTCATCTCACTTGCAACCTTCTATTAGTCTTGCTGCAGCATTCTGAATCAATTGGAGCTGGTGCAGGCCCTTTATAGTTAGACCATTGTAAAGTGCATTACAGTAATCAAATTTTGATGTTATCATAGCATGCACAACTGGAATATGATTTATTTATTTATTTATTTATTGCATTTATATCCCACATTTTCCCACCCATTTGCAGGCTCAATGTGGCTTACAATTTTCTGTCATGACTTATGCCATTTCAGAGTGAAGATACAATTGGTAATAGATATATAACATGGATGATAAAGTGAACAGTCAAGTAACAAAGGGAAAAACATACAATAGGTTGGGGAACTGAGGAACTGAGTTTGATTCCCACTTCAGGCACAGGCAGCTCCTTGTGACTCTGGGCAAATCACTTAACCCTCCATTGCCCCAGGTACAAATAAGTACCTGCATACAATATGTAAGCCACATTGAGCATGCCAGGAGTGGGAAAGCGCGGGGTACAAATGTAACAAAAAAAAAAATAGGTATCACATATTGAACAAGAATGACATAATAAAATTAACCAATACAGTATAGGGAAAAAATGCTCCGATTGTTAAGTAAATGATGGTGAATTATGGTTCAGTCATGAGTCTTTATGGTATATCATGTTAAAGAGATGTGTCTTCAGTGCTTACCTTCTCGATGTAAGGAGAGAGGCAGCATAGCTGTTGCAAATAGTAGAAGCAGCTCTTGAAGGTTGCTTGGATTTGGGGAATCAGAATAAGTGTTGAATCTAACTGTATTCCAAGGTTCCTGACATGATTTGAGGGGGAGTTCATATTTCCCAAAATATATTTCATTGTCAGGTATGTATCCACTTGTGTTAGAGACCCAGAGAAACTTGATTTTACTTGGGTTCAGGCAAAGTTTTTTGTATTTAGCCCATTCTTAAATTGATATTAGGTAATCAATGGACACACATAGATGTAGAACTGTGTGTCAATTGACTGAATCAGCTCAGCTAGTGGCTTGAGGTAGATATTGAACAGAATAGGTGACAGTATTGATCCTTGTGGTACCCCACAGGTCAGTGCCTATGGTGGCAATGAGTTGCTGCCAAATATTGTGGATTGTTGCCTGTCTGATAGATAAGATCTGAACCAAGCAAGTACTGTTCCATTGATACCTATTTCTGTCAGTTGTGCTAGCATGATATCATGATCTGCAGTGTGAAAAGCTGCTGAGAAATCTAGCCATACTGACACCGAGGCGAATCCCCTGTCTCGGTTTCCTGTGAAGATCATCTGCTAGGGATATGAGGACTGTTTCTGTCCCATAAGCAGGTCTGAATCCAGACTGACATGGAGCTAGCCAGTTTCTCTCTTCTAGCCAATTATTGAGTTGAACACAGAATGTTTGTTCTATAAGTTTCCCTAGAAATGGAATGTTGGATACTGGCCAGTAACTTTCAAGTTTGTCATGGTCGAGGTTATTTTTCTTTAGCAGAGGGCAAACCACTGCCCTTTTTAATGCTGTTGGTAGTTGCCCACTAGAAAAAGAGTAGTTCACAATTTTTGTGACACTTTCTATGAGGACCATACTTGCCTGCTTCACTACCTTTCATGGGCAGGGGTCGAGGGAGCAGGTAGTTGGTCGAAGGTCTCTTAGGATTTTGTCAAGGCTCTCCTTTGTCATTGGGTTAAAAGTGACCCATCTGTCTCTGTCATGAGGGGGTGAGTTTGTGCACTCCTGGTTAACTGATTGGAGACCGGGTGGAACTGCCTGTAAAACCTGGTGGAGACTTTTCATTTTGTTGGCAAAGTATGAAGCAAATTGTATGGCTATCTGAACTATTCAAATTTGCCATCTTTTTCTCCGCTTCTGTAGTATTTTAAATGCTTATCCTGCTTATAATCGAAATAGAAAAACGCCTATATTGTGACCCAAATCGGGAGATAGACGTTTATCTCACAAAAACGAATAAAGCGGTATAATCGAAAGCCGAATTTGGACATTTTCAACTGCACTCCGTCGCGGATGCGGACAAAGTTGATGGGGGCGTGTCGAAGGCGTGGTGAAGGCGGAACTTGGGCATGGTTATCGGCTGATCAGAGATGGGCGCCTTTCGCCGATAATGGAAAAAAAATATGCGTTTTTAGCGAGAATTTAGGGCACTTTTCCTGGACCCTGTTTTTCCACGAATAAGGCCCCAAAAAGTGCCCTAAATGACCAGATGACCACTGGAGGGAATCGAGGATGACCTCCCCTGACTCCCCCAGTGGTCACAAACCCCCTCCCACCACAAAATATGCCCTTTCACAACTTTTTATTTTCACCCTCAAATGTCATACCCACCTCCCTGGCAGCAGTATGCAGGTCACTGGAGCAGTTATTAGGGGGTGCAGTGGACTTCAGGCAGGTAGACCCAGGCCCATCCCCCCCCCCCACCTGTTACACTTGTGCTGGTAAATGGGAGCCCTCCAAACCGCCCCCCAACCCACTGTACCCACATGTAGATGCCCCCCTTCACCCCTTAGGGCTATAGTAATGGTGTAGACTTGTGGGCAGTGGGTTTTGAGGGGGATTTGGGGGGCTCAACACCCAAGGGAAGGGTGCTATGCACCTGGGAGCTGTTTTACCTTGGTTTTTTTTTTTTTGTAAAAGTGCCCCCTAGGGTGCCCAGTTGGTGTCCTGGCATGTGAGGGGGACCAGTGCACTACGAATCCTGGCCCCTCCCACGAATAAATGTCTTGGAGTTATTCGTTTTTGAGCTGGGCGCTTTCGGTTCCATTATCGCTGAAAAACAAAAACGCTCAGCTCAAAAAAAGATAAACGTCCATGTTTTTCGAAAATACGCTTCGGTCCGCCCCTTCACGGACCCGTTCTCGGAGATAAACGCCCATGGAGATAGACGTTTCCGTTCGATTATGCCCCTTCACGTGAACCAGCATACAATGGAAAGGGTCAAAGTACACAGCAAAAGCAGTCCAGAAAAAAAGCACAAAGGACTCTCAAGAGTGAAACAAGTGTGCTTTATTAATGACCCAACACAGGCCGTGTTTTGCGTAACTAATGCCTGCTTCAGGGGTCAATTCTGAAACATGCATATTTTAAAAAAATCATTACATTCAAAAATAGAAAAAGCATATAAATAAATGTAAAATATAGAAAAGACTGTATATTAACCAATGCTCATATAAACATTAAATGAAACCGCATTAAACATGTCATAACGTGATAATAAAAAGCACATTACAGTTAATAAAAAGAAAATTTCCTGGTGTTCTGCTACCGTTCCAGTCATTGATTATTTAATTCACTAGGTACGATCATTTTTTATATAATTATAATTATATTTATGTTTTTGATCTGTCATCAGCAATATGTTTTTATTTATTTCTTTATTAATTTTATCATTCATAATGTACATTTATGAGTGAAAATACACAAATTTGAAATCCATTTCATAATACAGAAACCTAATTGTTTGTTCACAAGTATTTTCTTCTATCGACCAAAATAATAGGCAATTGATCCAAGAAAGGAAATATCCCTACTGAATTAACAGATAGTTCCACCTAGTAGTAAATCATAAGTAGCCACATTCCCGAATGGATCCCTCAAGCCTGCCTTACAGTGTTACATAAGGGGCTAGACTTGCACATTGACCTCTTCTCTACTTATTAAGAATTCTTCCAACTGTTTTGGTTCAAAAAATTGGTACTGTTTTGACTGAAATTTAACTCTAGAAATACAAGGGAATCTCAAAAGCATATCGGCTCCAATTGCAATTGCCCTTGGACGCAACATTAAAAACATCTTTCGCCTCTTTTGAGTTTCCCTTGCCAAATCTGGAAAAACTCTTATTTTTGAACCCAAAAACTCAGAATCCAAATATCTTAAGGAAAGTTTAAGCACTGCGTCTCTATCTATTTCCAACGCAAAGGTAACCAAAAGGGTAGTTCTTTGAGTTATAACTTCAAGGGAGGATTCAAGGAATGCGGTGAGATCCACTGCCGCTTGTCTTTGTAAATTATCTGATGTTTTACCATCTATTTGCAAGTAAAAAGCACGAGTTATAGGGGGCAGTGAATTCTCAGGCATGCTCAGGATCCCAATCAAATACTTTTTTTACCATTTGAATTGGAGCAATTAAAGGAGACCTAGGAAAGTTTATAAATCTTAAAGTCAATCTTTTAGTCTGGTTTTCCAAATACTCACTTCTTATCAACACAGCAGAAAGTGAGACTAAACAAAAAAACTAAACAGAAGACAAAAATGCCACTGAAATTTAGACGGAAAGCTATGACCACAAATGCTTGCAGTCTAAGCAACAAAGTTCATGACCTGCAAACCCTGATGTTAGAGGCAGACTTAGACGTTGTTGCAATCATGGAGACATGGCTCAATGATTCCCATGAATGGGCTGCAAACATACCAGGCTATAATCTATTTAGGAAGGATAGAGATGGCCGTAAAGGTGGAGGAGTAGCTCTGTATGTGAGAAATGATATTGCAGCAACTGAAATGACAGGGGCCTGGGGAAAGGAAGAAGCGATATGGATAACCCTAAAAAGAGATGATGGAACCTCTGTCCACATGGGTGTTGTCTACAGACCTCTGACACAATCAGAAGAACTAAATAAAGATCTGTTTACAGATATCCATAAGCTGGGAAAGAAAAGAGAGGTGCTGTTGCTAGGAGATTTCAATCTGCCAGATGTGGATTGGAAAGTTCCATCTGTGGAATCGGAAAGAAGTAGAAAGATTGTGCATGCTTTTCAAAGAGCTCTACTAAGACAAATGGTGATGGAACCCACGCGAGAGGAAGCGACGCTGGATCTGGTGCTCACAAATGGGGATAGTGTGTCAACTGTCTGAGTGGGTGCCCACCTGGGCAGCAGTGACCATCAAATAATTTGGATTGATATAACAGCTGAAGTTGGGGGCATGCTGACTTCAGTAAAATGGGGGAATACCTGAGGAAGGAGCTGATGGGCTAGGGGAACATACGAGAAGTGGAAGGGCAGTGGTTCAGGCTGAAAGAAGCTATAAATATGACCCCAAACCTTTATGTAAGGAGAGTAAATAAAAGCAAGAGAAAAAGGAAACCAATATGGTTCTCCAAGCAAGTGGCTGAGAAAATAAAGGCTAAAGAGCTGGCATTCATAAAATACAGAAAAACTGAAGAAGAGGAACACGGAGAGGAATACCGGATGAAACTGAAAGAAGCCAAGAGAAAAATACGTCTGGCAAAAGCGCAAGCGCAAGAACAAATGGCTAGAAATGTAAAGAGGGGGTGACAAAAATTTCTTCAGGTATTTTAGTGAAAGGAGGAAGACTAAAAATGGAATTGTGAGACTGAAAGATGCTGTGAACCACTATGTGGATAATGATGAAGGAAAAGCAAATTTGCTAAACAAATACTTTTGTTCTGTTTTCACTGAAGAAAATCCTGGAGAAGGACCACGATTGATTGGTAAAAGTACATATGAGAATGGAGCGGATATAGCACCGTTCACGGAAGTGAATGTGTATGAACAACTTGAAAATCTAAAGGTGAACAAAGCCATGGGACTGGACGGGATCCACCCTAGGATACTGAGAGAGCTCAGAGAAGTTCTGGAGGGTCCTCTTAAAGATTTGTTTAATAAATCCTTGGAGATGGGAGAGGTTCCATAGGATTGGAGAACAGCGGATGTGGTCTCTCTTCACAAAAGTGGTGATAGGGAAGAAGCTGGAAACTACAGGCCGGTAAGCCTCACTTTGGTTATTGGAAAAGTAATGGAAGTGATGCTGAAGGAAAGGATAGTGAATTTCCTGGAAGCCAATCAGTTGCAAGATCCGAGACAACATGGTTTTACCAAAGGTAAATCGTGCCAAACGAATCTCATTGAATTCTTTGACTGGGTGACCGGAGAATCGAATCAGGAGCATGCTTTAGATATAATCTACTTAGATTTCAGCAAAGCTTTTGACACGGTTCCCCACAGGAGGCTCTTGAATAAACTAGACAGGCTGAAGATAGGACCCGACGTGGTGAACTGGATTAGGACCTGGTTGACGGACAAATGCCAGAGGGTGGTGGTAAATGGAATTCACTCGGATGAGGGAAAGGTGAATAGTGGTGTGCCTCAGGGATCGGTGCTGGGGCCTATTCTGTTCAATGTATTTGTGAGTGACATTGCCGAAGGGTTAGAAGGTAAAGTTTGCTTTTTTGCGGATGACACTAAGATTTGTAACAGAGTGGACACCCAGGAGGGAGTGGAAAACATGAAAAGAGTTCTGTAGAAGCTAGAAGAATGGTCTAATGTTTGGCAATTACAATTCAATGTGAAGAAATGCAAAGTGATGCACTTAGGGAGTAGAAATCCATGGGAGACGTATGTGTTAGGCGGTGAGAGTGTGATATGTACAGACGGGGAGAGAGAGAGATCTTGGGGTGATAGTATCTGAGGATCTGAAGGTGAAGAAACAGTGTGACAAGGCGGTGGCCGTAGCCAGAAGGTTGTTAGGTTATAAATAGAGAGATGTGACCAGCAGAAGAAAGGAGGTGTTGATGTCCCTGTACAAGTCGTTGGTGAGGTCCCACCTGGAGTATTGTGTTCAGTTTTGTAGGCCGTATCTTGCTAAGGATGTAAAAAGAATTGAAGCGGTGCAAAGAAAAGCTACAAAAATGGTATGAGATTTGCGTTACAAAATGTATGAGGAGAGACTTGCTGACCTGAACATGTATAACCTGGAGGAAAGGAGAAACAGGGGTGATATGATACAGACGTTCAAATATTTGAACCTGTTCCAGAGACGGGAAGGCGGTAGAACTAGAGGACATGATATGAGGTTGAAGGGGGGCAGCCTCAAGAAAAATGTCAGGAAGTATTTTTTCACGGAGAGAGTGGTGGATACTTGGAA
Source organism: Microcaecilia unicolor (assembly GCF_901765095.1). Taxonomy (NCBI): domain Eukaryota; kingdom Metazoa; phylum Chordata; class Amphibia; order Gymnophiona; family Siphonopidae; genus Microcaecilia; species Microcaecilia unicolor. Next base: position 421,992,915 of record NC_044033.1, read on the forward strand.
TGCCCTCCTGCAGGAGGTGGTGGAGATGAAAATGGTAACGGAATTCAAAAATGCGTAGGATAAACATAAAGGAATCCTGTTCAGAAGGAATGAATCCTCAGAAGCTTAGCAGAGATTGCGTGGCAGCACCGGTGGTTGGGAGGCGGGGCTAGTTGTTGGGAGGCTGGGCTAGTACTGGGCAGACTTCTACGGTATGTATGTAACCTAGGGGTTAAAATAATCTTAACTGGGGTTCTATAGTGACATCATTCTGGAACCACAGCTGAGCAAGCTGAGCCTGGTTGCCTTGGCGACAGCTTGCTGTTCAGTTGAAAGTTGGGCAGAAACAGATGAAGAGAGTATATGTATTTTTGAGTGTGAGAGTGGCCAGAAGGAGTTGGTGCTGTGGTGAGAAATGTTGTGTGTGGGTGAGGCTGGTGCTGATTGAGGTGGAGAAAGATATATATATGCTGAGTTAGGATTGGGAAAGGGGTGAATATCTGTGAGTGAGTGCCTAGAGAGGGGATATTAAAGGGAGAAGGGTGAAGCCTGCTGAAGAGTGTGGATGTGTGCTGAAGAGTGTCTGAGTACAGGAAGTACTAGTGAAGTAATGGGCAGTAGGAAAGAGAGTTGGTTGCAAGGAAGCAAGGTCCTAACACTGTTTGGTAGGAGGAATAGCTGTTAATGTGTGTTTAGCGTCTGGAAGTCAGAAAATTGGATTGTAGGTGGTGAGTGTTTGCCTTAAACATACCCTTCTAGGATAGGGAATACCAGTGGAAGAATAGGCCTGGAAGTGAGGGGCTGTTTGTTTATTTTTATTTATAAGAGTTTCCAGTCCCAGTGTTTTGAAAAGCATTTAAGTGTCACCCAGCATAGTGTTATATGTCTAGATTAAGGAGTTAGGGTTTTTCTCCATTTGATTTAATTAAGAGAGAGGTGCAGGAGGAAGAGAACGTGCATCGGAGGAGACGACCGGGCCCCAACGCAAGAAAGAGTGAAATTGCAGTGAAATCAGTGAGAGAAAGAAAGGGAGATCGGATAAGTAACTGAAAAAAAAATACATTAGAGACACATACTTACCTGGGAGGGAGTCCGGATCCAAAGGGAATCTGGAAAAGGAAAACAGAATCACAAAGTATCAAATTCTTGCTGATAACAAGGGGACAAACAAATATCAGTGATGTCCAACTCATAGAAAAAGGAAATGGGAACAAGAATAATACTTATCTGATGTTGTGTATTTAGGTCTGTTAGTTCCAACTGTGCAAAGAAAGAAAACCTCAATTGTTATGATTGTCAGATGACATGGATATACGGTTTTAAATGTTTAAGTTTTAACAAACTAGCAATTGTTTGAAATTAAAAAGTATTCTAATTCTTTTGGGAAAACTAATAAACATAATTGGTTAACCTTATAATTGGTCTCCCCCTGATTCAGAATCTATCTTAAATTTAGTTTTAATTCCTCTCCTGCCCTTTGTGGACGGGAGACGAGGTTAGTTGATTTGTACCTCCTTCCGGTTTGGGCAGAGAGTTCCTGAGGGTGAGCCACGACTACTGACAATCAACTGTATAATTATTGTATAGAGTTTCAGAATTTTTGGTTCTCAGACCTCAAATGGCACAGTTAAATTTCATGTCCGGATTCCATAATACTACAGAGCCTGCTTTATAATCTATGCAATAGGGTTTAGAGATTAACCCTTGCATAACATAACTAACTGGTAAATCGGAACTAAAAGAAATTCAGGTTGCTATCATTTCAGAGCTATGTTCAGATAAGACTAGCTACAATTGCCAATTTCCTTTTTATTGAGACCCGTGCCTATGGAAGGCAGATAAAGTAATAACCTTCTTTTTCTCCTTTTCCCCTCCTGACGTATTAATTCTATGAAGACCAATTACACCAGCATGAAGTATTAATATAAAAATTTCAACTTACAGTTTTTGTCTGATGTATAGACCTATTTTCAGTCACCATTATATCCAATGCTTGCAGTGAGCAGTAAGCTCAAATTAGACACAGGAAACACCGTTATTTCGTGATTTCCTTAAGACCGAATAACAGAGATTAACCCTTGTAGTTCTTATTTTCTCTAAAGTTCATCTTTACAAATGCTTTGAACTCAGTATATGATACAAGAATTCATTACGTGTTTCAGATTTTTAATAACTAGATGGGTTTTTCTATGATTCTGTGTTATCCTTCCTACTCTTTGTTTAGAATTCAATTTACAATGTAAGCTTACAAGCTGTTCCAATATCATATGAACATATCCTACTGGTCAATTTATGCATTTATTGCATTAATAAAAATTGTTATTATATCCTTGCATTTTTGAATTTCACTAAAATGTTTTAAGAAATGCTCCTACGTATCTCCTGCTTATAAATTGGCTCCTCCTCTGTATTTAAAATATACTTTAAATTGTAAATTGATTCCTGGGAATATATAAGCTTATTTTTAGCTATCCCTCTGAATGTGAATCTTGATATGCTGTCACGATTTAGGGCCCAAATTGTGAAAGCATAGAAAGGATCATTTTCGAATTTGATATAATTTTCATTTTCCAAATTGGCTCTGAACTATTACAGAGGACTATAGGTAACTGTCCTTCTCATTTGATCTATTTAAACCTTGTAAAGGTCACGTGAGGAGGCCTCATAGAAATATATAGTTTTTACATCTTTCTTTTCTGATATTGGCTTTTCTCTATCTCTCTAAATATCATATTAAAGGCTGTTGTATTTTCCTAGAGCAGACTCTGACCACAGTGTTTCCTCAGACTCTGCTGACTTCCTGTGCCAGCACCATCAACTCTTCAGAGAAAACTTGTTTTCTACTTGTAATTTGTGATATTATATATTGAGTCTATACTCCACATACTGGTGCACCAAGGAACTAACAATGCATTCTTTGATTTTTTCTTTCTAATGATCCTGTACTAAGATTTAAATACTAGGCATTACTCGTATGTCATCTCTATTTAATCAGTACTGTAGGTTGACTGAAGACTGCAAATCCAATTCCTGATCTACCGCCTCTATTCCAGTTTAGTACTTCTGCTGCAACTGACCTCTGACAAGAAGAAGGAGCACCAACTTCTCCAATGAGAATTTTCTTTTGTCCAAATGATGTCCTTAATTTAGACCTTCTCGGTTATGCTCTTAAATATTCTATTGTATTAAATATTTTTGCAGGCTCCTCTTTTTCAGAACCTACATGGCACTTTACGTATGAGCTCTCTGTTACAACAGACAGCGACCGTGATTCCAGAAGATACTTCCATCACCTGGACTAATTATGAGTTTTAAATTTCTGCACATTAGTCTTCTGCTTTGACTATGACTGTTTCCTACGCTACCCTTCTTTTTGAATCATCTAACTCGTAAGTCCTGCTGGCCTCCTGCAGCTGAGGGCCCAACCCTTGGTGAATGTTAGTCATCGCAGGTGAAGATTCCATACCTACTGGCGATAGATTGCAACGCATTGCCTGTGCCTTTTGACTATTTTTGTGCACCATAATCCTGACCCTCCATACATCCATAACTTGAACAATCAACATCATCTCTATATCTTAATTTTTGTTGTTTTTTGTACTCTTTTCTTTTGTTCCATATACTTAACCATTATTATTTGATCATGTCTTCGTAATAATTACCAATCTGTCTTGCACACTATGCAAGCCAGAAGTGGGGATACATTCTGCAAATCCCAATTCCTTCTACTGATTCCTTGCCCAAGTTGCTGTGAAAACCCAGCCCTGTTAGATCTTCCAGATCTCCGTCCAGATTCTTCAGCGCTTCCACCGCCTCAACCATGATCGATGAAAGAGACTTTAGAACTGATACTTAATTTGAGAATTACTGTTGCTGTTTATGGACATTATAGATTCATATTTTGTTTTATTTTTAGTTTAGCAGTAATCCTGTCTAGATATTGAAAAGGTTTTATTTTTATTTTCCTATTATTTCCTTTATTGTTCTAGTTGTTTTTTTAAGAGTTTTCCCGTTATTTCTGTTTATGTAATTTAAATTGAAGTTGATATTGCTCAGATACAAGGGTAACATCAAACCCTAATACTGGCTCTGATATCATAATGTAGGTGTAAACCCTGTTAGTATCAACCAGTTATGCAATTGTTTAACTTTGGTGTAGGCTTACTTAAGCTTACTTAAGCTGCATGTCTTTCTGTAGGTTTGACTAAGCTCCAAGTGGGGTAACGGATATATGAAATGCTTCCCATACTTCCAGGTTATTATGCATATGTCAAGATCCATGCATGACCTTTGTTAATATAAATTTTTCTATGATTGACCCTTTTTACTGTATGAGGCAACCTCATACTTGCTATCCACTTTTTAGTGCTCATGATTGGATGCTAATGATGAGTACTGGTAAGGTTTAAGGATTCTGAATACCTACAACCTTAAACAGCCTACAATCTGAATACTAACCGTATATTTGTTGAGCCACCATAACAATGCTTAATCAAAACCACTATTCCTTCCCAAGACCACTGAGATAGATACATTAGATTATCTCCCCATGCACTATGCAACAGATACAATAGAAGCCATAGAAAGACCTGAAAGTGTTTACCTTAAATTGCTATTACCCACATACCTATACTTCATGAGATTTTGTAGATGAACTCATGGATTTGTCCCATTCATAAAACCTCAAGAGAGATGACATCAGGATTGAGGCCCAAGGGGTGGGGTAATATAAGGGGAATTCCATATGCCCAAAAATATACCACCTAAGAATGAAGTTTCCTGTCTTGCATAATATCAGCTAGCAATCCATAAGAGCAAAACTCGTCCTTTCGTTTGATAGTTTGGCACCTTCTGGAATAGATTGTGACAAACTAGTTTTGTGTCACCCCTCTCCAGAGGGGGTGACAAGTGGGGAATGTATAATTATACTACAGCAAGAGGCCCTCACTGGATGCCCACCGGAAGGGTGGAAGGCCAGATTTTAGGACTCAGGCTGTAAAAATACCAGCTTGGTTTAAAAATCTATGACTGGCTGAGCAAGGACATGCTTTTCCTGTAAGTTAATATGTGTCCCCGCTTGGGATCCATCCACTGGAATAGTGGTGGGTCAATTTACATACCTTAAACAGCTTAAACTGCTAAAAGGCACTGACTAGGCCTCATTAGAATTTAGTGTGACATTCAAAAGCAGTGCAAAAGCCAAGATCAAGGAATTGATGGCTAAAATCCTAAGTCAGATCACAAGATGATATAAGACAGAGATGTCCATGTTTGGATGTTTGGATGTCCGTATCTAGGGAAGTGTTTACAAAAAGGGAGCTGTTCAAGAGAGGAGGGAGACTTTCCTGTGAGCAGCTGGTGTGAGAAAGGAAAGGCGTAGCAAGATAGAAGCTACTCATTAGCATGAGCCAATCAGTGACAACCATGACATTAGCATAGATCCAATCAGGTATATCTACTGTCATATTATCCATATCCTGAGGGCACCTATAAAAATCAGGGTATTTCCTGGTTTAAGTTGGAGAGACAAGGGTTGCCACTCTCTCTCCAAGGGAAACCGATGTGTCCAGCAGAATTAACAAATTACCTAATTGCTTTCCCTTGTAAAACCTCTAATTGGTAAAATAAATTATAAAAGATTAGCAAATAATTAACACCTGTTTGCAACTTATTATATTCCTATAATTAATTGATTGTACATCACTGATTTGACTTGTACCTTGGCAAATAAACTCCTCATTCCAAATGATGATTCGTGGGCTTCACTTAATAAATCAAAGGCTGTAAGTATAAATGCATTGTATAACCTGTAGCCTAAATCCAGTTTGTCATAAGGCTGGTATCTTTTCCTTAGACCTAACGTCTCCCTTAGAGGCAATAACTCCTTGATTACCCCGGTACTAGTGTTATTTAGAGATGGAGTCAGATTGAGGTCACTCTAGCCTTTTTGGGGGGGCTTGAAACCCCAATTCTCAACACAACCCTCAAAGAACTCATAGCCAACATCGCCTGCCTTGCCGGGGGGGAGGTTACATGTACCCTGAAAATGGTAGATACAAATCAAGGTCAGGTATACATATAAAGTAGCGCATATGAGTTTATCTTGTTGGGCAGACTGGATGGACCGTACAGGTCTTTTTCTGCCGTCACCTACTATGTTACTATGTTAGAAAGCCAGCATTCACACATGTATATCTGCACTAGGTGAAGATTGCAAGGAGAAGTAATTTGGGTGGATTCTTACATACTTGGGCAGAATTAAAATCTACATGTGTATTCCCCATTACAGAAAAGGACTGTATATGTATGTCTCCATATATCAATATATGGATATAGAGCTGCTCCCTTGCACACAAACAGTTTTACAAACATATAACTGTTTGTTTCAGCTAGCTCTTTATAGGAGGGATTAAAGTTCTCCTCTTTATTTTTTGGTCCTTATTTTTCCCTCCAATTTGAAAATAGATAAGGATTGAGATCTCTGTTGTTAATTAGCTGCATATAAACATGTAGTTTTCTAAAATGACAGACATACACATGTAAGTGGAGTAATAGCCTAATGTTTAGAACAGTGGGCTGAGAACAGAGATCTTAGTTCAAATCCCACTGTGGCTGCTTGGGATCATGAGATTGTAAGCTCTTTGAGCAAGGACCGTCCCTCTATGTTTAAATTGTACAGCGCTGCGTAACCCTTGTAGCGCTTTAGAAATGTTAAGTAGTAGTAGTAGTATTTAACCCAGAGCATAAAAAAAGGAAAGAAAAATGGGGACTACTCGAATTCCAACTCAAGGGTAACTTATTTATTTAAAACATAAGACAAAACAGCTAAAATTGTCTTTCTTATTGACAACAAACTTGTTCGATAGACTCTTATAAGATTTAATAGACTTGACTCAGTCCTAAGTTTTGGTGCAGAAGGTGCCTGCCTCAGGAGTCACAAGTAAACTGGTTTAGTTAATAATACAAGGATGTCAGTCTACGCAAGGGTATCAGTCAATAAGTCAAACTACATCGGAAGCATTTCTACATTTGTCGTGTGAGTTAGCTCCATCACGATTTTGTAGCACTAATATGTTAGACATCAGATGTCTTTCTACACTGCTACTTTCCAAATAGCTTGACTATGCACCGATGGTGCAACATCTGTTCTTTATATTTGGACTTATTGACCAATATCCTTGCATAAACTAACATCTTTGTATTATCAACTAAACTGATTTACTTGTGACTCCCGAGGCAGACGCCTTCTGTCCCGAAATGCAGGACTGCATTGAGTCTATTGAATCTATCTAATTTAAGAAAAGAAATGTTATTTTCTCTTTATTAAGCTTTAAGAAATGTGTTAAAGCCCAGTTCTCTCATGAAGGTTTTCTAATTAACAAAATTTACAGTGTTAAGATGGAAGGAGTACTATCTAACTCATGGCACCCTTCAGGGCACCCTGCTGTCAGCTGTTTTGTTCATTATTTTAACCCATTAGTGTCCAATGTTCCCATATATGTTCCCACATATGGGAACATTGGGCACTAATGGCTTAATGCAGTTGCTAGGGGGAAAATGAAATAGGTTGGACATAAACATATATTTATGCAGAAAATATTATTGTACTGTTATACAATTCTATATACTATATGTATAAGAACTATTATGATGCATCTCATTCTACTTTGAATAAGCAAGTTGGAAGAGAGGTCTGTGACTGAGTGGAACAATTACCGTGTGTTAATATTCATTAGCATACATTCCGTGTTCAGAGGTGTATACTTCATTTCATTTCAATATGGCTTGTAATTATGTCACATTTTGGGCCTATGGAAGAGACAGGATGGCTCCTGGAGCTAATTAGACTTAATTAAGCTGTCAATCACCCTGTGGGTGTAGGTAGAACAAAGAACTTGCTGTACAAAGAAACTCGGACATGTTTTTAAAGCAAGTTCCACCCATGCAATTCCAAAACAGCTTCTTACAAAGGTAAAAATTAGACATTTAGCAGCACGTAGCAGAATCTTCATCAACTCCCTTAATACATATTCTGCCTTCCCACTTATTAAGATAAACAACAGATAGAACAATTGACTAACATCTAAGGGATCAAAAAATGGCTTGTCATATCAATCTACCATGAGGACCTTGGTGAAAATCTTTGTGGAATTGGAGCTACAGAAGCTTCAAGATGCATTTTTCTGCAGCCTCAGCTGCAATTGGAAAACTGAGGTCATGAGTGGAGGTATAGATTAGACAGGTCCATGGATACTGCAGTAAGCAGCAGGATCAGTGATTCAGATTTATCTGAACTGAGCTGCTTGTGGCAAGGAATGACCATCATCAGCCTCAATGACAACTTGCCATTTAGGAGAGATCTTTTGGGCCCAGATAAATAGATCAGTACTGGGACGGATGGGGACAAAGCCACATGAAAGTAAATCACAGATTCTAAAGAAGGAAATGGGGTACTGGCTATAGAGACCATGGAATATATATTAGTTAGCACAAAAGATTGGGGAGGTGAAGATTGCTATTTAAACATTTGTAAACAGCTTGCAAGTTTCTGGCCAGAGGATGTGGTAACAGCTGGGTTTAAAAAAGGTTTGGACAAGTTCCTGAAGAAAAAGTCCTTAGTCTATTATTGAGATAGGCATGGGGGAAGTCTGGGATTGGTAGCATGGAATGTTGCTACTATTTGGGTTTCTGCCAGGTACTTGTGACTTGGATTGGCCACTGTTGGGAACAGGATACTGGGCTACATAGACGATTGGTCTGATCCAGTATGGCTATTCTTATGTTCTTCAGCAGAACCTTCACTGTGAATCTACTCCTAGCTTTCAGCCTGATTTGATAAGATCACCTTTGAGAGGAATTGACTTCCGCTATTCTGAGGGGTTGAAGAAATTCTCTTAATGGGATAGGAGTAAGAAATCAGAGTATGGTAGATAGATGAGGTGCTTTTCCTTCCAACTGAGGCTGGGGTAGGCTGAGTGATAATTCTAGACTGTTATATTTACTGATGCCTTGGCTGTTTAGGATTTAAAACTGTAGTTTTGATGCATTGTATTAGTTTTTTTTATCTTTATGTGGACTTTGGCTCACCCCTTTTCAGTTGTAGCTCAATGTGAATTATATTGAGGGACAATGGACATTTTCCTGTCCCTAGTGGACTCACAAGTTTGTACCTGAGGCAATTGAAGGTTAAATGACTTGCCCAAGGTCACAAAGAGCTGTAGTGGGATTTGAACCAGACTTATGCTGGTTCCCAGCCCACTGCTATAAATGTTAAGCTACTCCTCCACTCTACTCTTAGGGGTCCTTTTACTAATTCAATTAGGCACCTATGTGCATCCTACGCATATCAATTTTGAACTGTGGCCCGGCTACCGCGTGGCCTGGGCGGTAATTTCATTTTTTACGCTTATCCATTAAGCACACCAGAAAATATATTTTATTTTCCAGCATGCGGCGCTAACTGGGTAGTAATCAGCATTGTATGCACGTAGACCATTACCACCTGGTAAACTCGTGAGACCTTACCGCAATGGGTGTCGGTAAGGTCTCAGGCCCAAAATGGGCGCACGCCTATTTTTATTTTGTCGCATGTCTATTTTTGGTCCAAAAAGGCCTTTTTTACAGGTGCGCTGAAAAATGGACCCCTGGGCATCCAATGCACGTCTCTACACTAGCACAGGCCACTTTTTGGTGCACCTTAGTAAAAGGACCCCTTATTGTATTTCATTGATGTATTATTTTTGCAAACTACTTTGAGTCAAACCTTTGAGAAAGGTGGTATATAAGTATAACATAGCACTAACCATGTGCTCCCTATAGAGCAGCACTGCCCTAAACTGCATAGAATTTGATATAAATATGTGAAGGTATATGTACTATTTTGTACTTGTTTGGATAATGGGAAGAAGTAGAGGAATCATACAAAAATAGGTGACTCCTCCTCAAAAAGTATTAATCATAATAGACAATGACATAGGAATTGAATGGGCTTCCTCTCATGTGCCTGGAATTGCTAGTGCAGCTTAGTAAAAAAAAGCCTTAAAATAGATATGATGTAAAATGTTATAATATACCTATAGAAACTCTGGTGCATCATATTCTTTACTACTACTACTTGACATTTCTATAGCGCTACTAGAGTTACGCAGCGCTGTACAGTTTAACAAAAAAGGACAGTCCCTGCTCAAAGGAGCTTACAATCTAAAGGATGAAATGACAAGTTGGGCAGTCTAGATTTCTTGAATAGTGGTTAGGTGCCATCATCATATACTCACCATAACTTTATTCAGTTTTTGAAACTTTAAACAAAAATCTTCTATTTATAAATCAAAAATCCATAAACTAAAATTAAAATATAGAAAAACACCATTTTATACAAAAGTCCATCAATGATCATTTTTTGGCCACATAACATATTGGCCCAAATATAAGATGACACTATTAAAGCCGGCCAAGTGCTCGTCAGAGCCGGCCTTCCTTTTTCCATTATTGGCCGAAGCCGGCCATCTCGTAGCCACGCCCCCGTCCCACCTTCGGTACCCTACCGACATGCCCTCTTTAACTTTGGCCGGCCCTGCAACAGAAAGCAGTTGAAGCCGGCCCAAATTGGCTTTCGATTATACCGTTTTGGCCGGGTTTAGGAGATGGCCGGCCATCTGCCGATTTGTGTCGGAAGATGGCCGGCCTTCTCCTTCGAAATTAAGCAGTATGAAAGTAACGGGTGTATGAAAATGTAAGATATATAAAAATGTGGAAGAAAAAGACCTCAGCACCATTAACTTAAAATGCAACTTTAAAAAACGTGCATTTTAGGAAAAACAATGCATAAAAACAAGCCATTGGGATGCATGGGGGATCACCATTCTTATTAGACTGGCCACAAAAACATCCCAGCAGTGCAGTGGGGCACCCTAAGGGGTGCTGTAGTGGACTTCACATAAAAGGTCCCAGGTACACATTTCACAGTTACCCTCTTATATTATATGATGAGCCCTCCAAAGACCACCAAAAAACTACTGTATCCAACTGTACACCACTATAATAATCCTTTTGTCTGCAGGTGTCACCTATATGTTGGTACAGTAGGTTTTTGGTGGGTTTTGGAGAGCTCACACTTTCTATCACAAGTGTAACAGTTAGATTGGGAGGTAGGCCTGGGTCCCCTTCTTTACAGTGCACTGCTCCGACCACTATGCTAGTCCAGGGACCTGCTTGCTGCTCTAATAGGACTGGCAATTGTTGGATTATTTGTAGTAAATAATTAGCAGATTTTAGTACACACAGCTTCAGCTTTAGAAATGTTAATTTCTTTCTTCATCTCTCTCTCATTCACCCCTGAATAATTCACTGCTGAGTCACTTTAAAGTTGAAGTAACAAAACATCTGTTTACTCACAGTTTGTAGTTAGATTATAATCAGACAGGCTTATATATACATATTACTATACATTTGTATTATCAGCTCCTTCCATGTGCTTAGATGGTAATGGATGCTCACACCACCATAGATCCTCTCAGGTTAGGAGAGATCATGAGCTCCATGTGCTCCATGTGCTGTGTCTGCTGCATCTGACCCCCACAGGAAGTTACATAGCTGTGTGACCTCTCTAAGTAATTCACATCAGAGGTCACAGAGTAATCACAGAGAAATAATAGGTGACAGGCAATGCATGTAAAATACAATTACATTCCAACAAACCCCTTCTCATGCATAACTGTCATGCAATTATTTATTCATACAAAGTCCAAGCTTTATACGCAGATTCACAAAATGTTCTCTGGGTAACGGTTTGGTCATGATGTCAGCTGTCATCTCACTGGTGTGACAATAGTGTAGACTGATGACCCCTTCTTTCGCCAACTCTCGCACGTTGTGGTATTTCGTTGCGATGTGCTTGGTGCGTGACTGAACCTTGTCATTCTGTGACAGTCGGATGCAGCTCTGATTATCTTCCATTATCTGGATTGGTCTCTGTTCAGCTATTCCAAAATCCAGCAAAAGTTTTTCAATCCACATCAGTTCTCTGCACGCTTCCGATACGGCCACATATTCAGCTTCTGTAGAAGACAAACTCACAATACTTTGTTTATGACTGGCCCATGAAATGTGTACATTTCCATACATAAACACATATCCACTTGTGGATTTATAATCAGAATGATCCCCTGCCCAATCTGAATCACAGTAACATATTAGTTTTGGATTACTATTGGCTGAAATCTTTAATTTACAATCAATGGTACCCTTTAAATACCTTACCATCCTTTTAACTGCAGTCCAATCTGATTTGGTAGGTGAGCTGACCCTTCTGCTCAAAATTCCTACTGCATTTGCTATATCAGCCCTGTATGTGGTAGCTAGATATAAAAGCTTACCTATGGCTGATCTATATTGGATGTTATCTGGTAAAGGTTCTCTTACTGTTTCATCCTTCAGAAAATCAGTGATCATGGGAGTGCTTACAACTTGGGCATCTTGCATACCTAAACTTTCAATAAGCTCATTTATTTTCTGCTTCTGGCTTAGAAGATAAGAACCATCATTTTGTTTCTCAATTTCTATACCAAGATAGTATGACACATTACCCAGTTCTTTTATCTCAACATTGTGGTTTAAACACTTTACAATGTCCTTGTACTCTTGCTCACTTTTGCTTGCAATGAGCAGATCATCAACAAAAGCTAAAATGTATGCATATTGTCCATTTGTGCACCTAGTGTACAAGCATTTATCTGCTTCACCTTGCTTAAATTCTAAATTTGTCAATATTTCATGCAATTTATCATTCCAACATTCTGCACTTTGCTTTAATCCATAAAGACCTTTGTTTAATTTACACACTAGCTGTCTTTGTTTTGTATTTATGAAACCTGTTGGTTGTTCCATGTACAAGTCTTCAGTTATATCTCCGTGAAGAAACGCTGTTTTCACATCAATGTGTTTGACTTGCATGCCTTTTGAGACTGCAATGCTCAGAAGTGTTCTGATTGTCGTGTGTTTCACTACAGGTGCAAACACTTCATCAAAATCTTCTCCATATTTTTGAAGATATCCCTTTGCCACTAATCTGGCTTTATACCTTTCCACTTTTCCTTGTGCATTCCTTTTTAACTTGAATACCCATTTGCATCCTATAGCTTTCTTGCCAGGAGGTAATTTTGTAAGAATCCAAGTATTATTTTTATCCAATGCATCAATTTCTTCTTGTGCAGCTTTATGCCATTCAGCAGCTTCTTCTGCTGGCATTTTCTCAATCTCATCCCATGTTAAGGGCTCTTGAGCTTCTGCTGACTTTGTTAGGTAAGACAGTCTTGGGGGTGGAACACCTTTGTTTTCCCTGGATGAGCGTCTGACTACAGGTTGGTCCGACCTTTCTGCATCCTCTAAATCTGAGAGTCCTTCTCCAATTGATTCCCCTTCTCCAACTGTACTGTCTCCTGCGATGATCCTTTCTGTGTCTGTTTCCTCTGCCTGTTCCTCGTTAGATACAGATGAGTTGCTTTCAGACATCTGCCTTGGTATGGCATTTATATACACTGGCATGTCTATTATGGTTCTAGTTTCATATTCTGGATGATAAGGCTCATCTGGGATAATCCAGCCTTTATCAACCCTTTTGTTTTCATCAAAATATGTAACATGTCTTATGCCAACAATGCCAGTTTTCAGATTCAAAATTCTATATCCTTTGTGTCCTGGAGCATAGCCAACTAAAATGCCCCTTTCTGTTGTGGAATCCAGCTTATGCCTTCTTTGCTTTGGTACATGAGCATATGCTGTACTTCCAAATGTTCTTATGTGTGACAGGTTTGGCTTCCTACCATGCCATGTCTCATGTGGTGTGCGCTCAGCGCCTTTAGTTGGCATTCTGTTTTGTAGGTACACTGCTGTGAGAATGGCTTCCCCCCATAGTCTTTTAGGGAGATTGCTATCTGACAGCATACATCTGGTCATTTCCACAATTGACCTAAATTTTCTCTCTGCAACAGAATTTTGCTCTGGTGTATAAGCTACTGTTGTGATATGCTGAATGCCTTCTTGTTCTAGAAATGTGCGCATGCTTTGTGAAGTGAACTCACCACCATTGTCGGTCTGAAGAACCTTTGGTTTTCTTTCAAATTTATTGCTCACCATGGCTACGTATTTCTTCAGCATGTCTGTGACTTGACTTTTCTCTTTCAGCAAATAGGCCACACAATATCTAGAGAAATCATCCAAGAATATTAGCACAAATCTGTTATTTCCCAATGATGGGATATTAAACGGTCCACATAAGTCACTGTGTATTAAGTCCAGCACTTTATTACTCCTATTTCCTGTGTATGCAGGAAATGAGGGTCTCACACCTTTTTGAGTAACACAGTCTATGCATTTCTCCATTTTACCAGCATCTGCACTTATCTGAATGCCGGTGGCCAGTTGCTTACTGTAAAGATCCTGGATCACCTTAGAATCACGATGTCCCAGGCGGCGGTGCCAGATTTCCAGACTACATTTACCATCATTCTTCCTTACTTGCGCCATATGTGAGGCTTCACCTGAAATGCTCAGTTTATAAACATCATTATGCATAAAAGCTTCAGCATACACTTCATCATTTTTAGAGATTGTGCACTTACTGTTTTCAAAATGAATCACAAATCCCTTCTTATCTAATGTAGATACACTAAGCATATTGCAAACTGCTTGGGGAATATACAAGACATCACTTACAGGAATTTCTTTAACTTCATTAGACACTTTGCATTTTAAGAATCCAATGCCTTTTGCTTGGATCTGAGCAGTCCCTGCGTTTGCAGTTTTAAGAATACCTTCTTCTGGACACATTTCCTGAAAGAAATTCTTACAATTGGTTAAATGGCATGTGCTCCCCGAATCCAAAATCCAAGTACTTTCATTTGAATTATTATTTACCATAGTCAAAGATTTTTCTGCCATTAGAAAGCCCTTGTGTTTATCTTTGTCCTTCATACATTTCCTGGTTTGAAAATTCTTTAGTTCCATTGGCTTAGGTGAGCTAGAGGGAGTGTTTTGTGTTTCCTTACACCATTTAGATACATGTCCCTCCTTTCCACATGAGTAGCAAATCAGCTTGCCCTTGGGTGGAGTTTTCCCATAGCTCCGCCTTCCTCTGTTCTTTGCCAAGAAATTTGTTTCATTTCTCTCTGACTGACTTTGAGAACACATCTCCTCAGAATCATTTATTATGCATTCCTGCCTTAGTTTTGATGTTGCCTGTTCAAAAGATTGCCCTTCAATGGCCTCATTTACAGACCTAAAAACATCAAACTTCTTTGATAGTGAGGTAAAAAGAAATGCTCTTTTCAATGCATCACACATGGGAATTCCAGAAAGTTCTAACTTTTGAAATGAAGACATAAGATGCATAATGTGATCATTACATTTACTTTTATCCCTTAATTTGGTTTCATTCAACTCTGCCAACCAAATTGGTTGCTGCTTTGCATATGTAGTTGCATACATAGTTCTCAGTTTATGTAAAATGTCCTTTGGTGTATCTTTTCCCTCCACTAATATGGCTTGTTTCTCTGAGAGAGCTTCCAAAAGCATGCACTTCACATAATAGTTTGCATTGTCCCATTCAGCCATATTTTCAGCTGTTCTGTCTTGGTCTAAGCATATATCTAATCCTTTTGCTCGAAGGAGACATATGAATCTTAGTTCCCACTGCTGATAATTAAACTCAGTTAATTTAGGCACCTTGAGAGAATAGAACAATAGTGAATTTCTTCCCTCAGCCATTTTCTTAGCCTTCTGTCTGCTGTGTGGGGGGAGAGAGAGACAGACTGAATCTTTCCTTTAAAACTTAAGAGAAAAATGTGGCCTTTTTTTCTGCCTGGTAATATTTCTCTTCTTTTTCAATTCCTGGACCCTGGGCCCATAACCCTTTTGTTGGATTATTTGTAGTAAATAATTAGCAGATTTTAGTACACACAGCTTCAGCTTTAGAAATGTTAATTTCTTTCTTCATCTCTCTCTCATTCACCCCTGAATAATTCACTGCTGAGTCACTTTAAAGTTGAAGTAACAAAACATCTGTTTACTCACAGTTTGTAGTTAGATTATAATCAGACAGGCTTATATATACATATTACTATACATTTGTATTATCAGCTCCTTCCATGTGCTTAGATGGTAATGGATGCTCACACCACCATAGATCCTCTCAGGTTAGGAGAGATCATGAGCTCCATGTGCTCCATGTGCTGTGTCTGCTGCATCTGACCCCCACAGGAAGTTACATAGCTGTGTGACCTCTCTAAGTAATTCACATCAGAGGTCACAGAGTAATCACAGAGAAATAATAGGTGACAGGCAATGCATGTAAAATACAATTACATTCCAACAGCAATATCATCTGAAACTGTTATGGAGGCTGATATACTGTTTCTTTCACATCTTTTGTGGGGTTGGAAAGGGTCAGTGACCACTGGGAGAATAAGGGGGGGGGGGTCATGCCTTAATTCCTCCAGTGGTCATCTGGTCATTTAGGTCACCTTTATGTGACTTAGTCGTGATTGAAACAGGTCTCGATCAAAATGTTTAACTTTTAGCTGTGGACATTTTTGCTTTGTTCCATTCTGGACAGAAAAATGTCCAGTTTTTGAGAACACCAAATTTCTGCCCCCAACATGCCCCCAACCATAGGAGCCAACTTTTATTGGGGGTACTAAGCCCAATGAAAATAACCCCTCTCTGGACACATACAAAGAATTTTCTCAATATGGGGGGTGCTCAAGCACCCACAGCACCCACAGAGTCGGCTCTAATGCCCCCAACACACTCCCTTGTGATTTGGATGCACTGCAGATGAACTGCATAGAAAAACTTCTTAAAAATGGGTTTCAAAAATAGCGACTTGGACATCTTGACAAAAAAAAGTCAATCTGCCATTTTGTTCCGCTTTTTGGACATTTTTCTGTTTTGAAATTGAGCCCCTAAAGGTCATAACATACTGAGGTGTCCCTTTACTAAGCTGTGGGAAAAAAGGCCCTGCGGTAGTGGTAGGAGATTTTTTCCCAATCACCGCCGGGCTACCACCGCACTATAAAAAAAAAAATTCCGGCATGCCGGAAATGGCACACACTCAAGCAGGAACGACAGCCGGCAGCCATGTTGACAATAAAAAAAAAGTACATCAAAAACATATTGCTGGGACAATTTCCCAAGATGGCGACTGTTTGAGTAAGCTCGACAGACGCGCTGCTGAGCTGAGTCTTGTTACTTGTTATTAAGAGCGTCTTACCTATGGGTAAGAGGCGAGGTAAAGTCCGGTTCAACACAGTCAAATTCAGGTTCAAAAACAGTCCATATAACTTCAAACTCAGGTTCAAAAACAGTCCATATAACATCACTTCACTTTAGCTCGGATTACTTCACTTAGGGAACAGTACATTATCAGAGGGAAAAACCAAGTAGCTTGGTAGGTTGCAGCCCAGACCTTTTTAGTATGAAACAGTTTACACAGTCTTTCTTGCACCTTCTTACAGCACGGTTACACAGCTTTATTCCCACCTGGTTCAGACTGGGGTTTCAATTGTGCCTAGCTCTCTTTCTCTCCCACAGGCTGCACCTGTTTCCTCTTTAGTAGAGATTTCCCCCAGTGCCTCAGCCTCTCTCCTCCGATCTTCCACCAGTTTCTCCAAGGTACAGCTAGCCACCCTCTTACAGCAGCTTTTTGGGTTTGAGCCAGGGCTCCAATCTCCATCTGTTCCTCCACTAGTCCTTCAGTAATCTCCATTTTATCCTCCTCTTCAACTTCCCCTGCCCCCAATCTCTCCAGCTGGCCCTCATCACCTTCCTCAGAGACCATTTCCTAATCTTCTATCTCCTCCCCTAACTCTTGCACAGCCGGGTGGGGAAGAGAAGGATTCTGGGACTGGTAGTTCCTCCCCTTCTTCCTTAACCCAGCCAACCTCTCTGCCTCCGGTAGCCCAGCTTTCTGAATGTGGGTGTTGTGCACATGAAATCTGCCCCGTTGGGATTCCCCAGCTCCCTGTACCCCCTTTCTTCGTGCCTTCCCGGATCCCCTTTCACCTGCACTCTCACAGGGTGAAGGGAAGGCTGGTGGGACGTCAGACAGCGTTTTCACTGACACTGCCTGCAACGGAGGTAACTTGGTAAGGTAAATTTAAATACCGCCAGGAATCGGGAGCGAAGGAGGCTGACCGAGGCGCGCCGCGCGGGGCCCCCTTAAGCATGAGGCCCTATGCGGCCGCCTCGGTCACCTTGGCCTAAGACCGGCCCTGCTCAGGGGTCACATACACTGTTGCATAATGTATAAATATAGTACAGGCCTGAGGCCTACTACCCGGCTTGGGGCCTGCTGGAAGAGCTTTGCCCAGCCTAAGGGTTGCTGGGAAATACAGGCCAAGGAAGAAGTAATTGAGATTAAAAGAGCATTTTCTTACTGTGACTTTAGTTTGATAGTGTGGAGTGATGAAAATAGATTTTGACCGCAGAGATAGCTGGGAGGGACCTTGTACCAGGTGCATGAAAAAGTGAGAAAGAACATTTGTGATCAAAGACATCTGCCCATCTGCCGGAAAAAAGGTGGGGGATTTTTCCAAGAGTAAAAATATCAAAATCTGTGGTTAGTCTTGGGCCACCTGGGTAAGACAAACTTTTTTAGGGGGAGTAATAGGGATCAATGTAAATCAAGAGTATAAATATGGCTGACAGCCTCCCTATAGGTGGGGAGTCAGAAGCTAGAGGTTGATCTGTGTGGTCACCCTGCCAAAGATCTCCCCATAAGAATACCTATATTCTTATAGTCAATGTTCCATATGTAACCTGCTTTGGGCAAGTAATAAATCTTATATTTGAACCTATCTCTCCTTCTCTTTATTAATACCAGTTAATAATGTCTTGGTTTGGTTATAAAGTAATTGAATTATTCTATTCAGAGATGGAGTCAGTTTTGAGGTCTGATCAGCTTTCTAGGGATTCTCTCTGGTACTGGACAGCTCTATTCCAGTACCGGGCAGAATCTAGGGGATAATTAATCCCACATTAATTCAATAACAACATAGCTTAAGCAGTATACCTAGAATATCCTCACAAATTGCTGATACTCACAGATTTATGCTGAGATGAAATGTAGTGACATTTAACCATGGCACATATAGCACCCTTTCATAAGCTGTGTTTTCACACAACAGTGTATGTGACCCTTGATGCAGGCGAAACACGGCCCCATGTCATTGCTTTTGTGAGGTGCTCTGTCAATAAACATTTCATAATCACTGTTTGGCTCTGGAGGTCTCTTGGTCCAGTCCTGTGTTGAACTACACGTGGGGGGTTTTGGTTCCTGTCCATTTCGTCGGATTTCAATTTTTCTTGCATACAAAACTCTTTATGAAATGGGAGTTACACTTTTAGATTTTAGTCCCATCCAAGTCCCACACAAACAAAGCCACTTTGAAATCTCTATGTAGTATGGATTTACCCATGTAAATAGCAGTTTTCTGAGATTAGGTTTTACATATGTATGCAATATAAAAGTGTAAAGGCCAGTATTTCCATCTGGAAATCATAGGGCATTTATAGGGATGGGCATTTGTTTGCAATGATATGGGAAATGTCAGTGACTTGGGACTTGCATGGAGGGGCCATAGTTAAACCTAATTTCAATGAGGAAAGGGAGGCCAAATTTTAATATGAAGGGACAAAGGAGGTATTAACTTAAGTGCTGACGTTATAGAAAGCAAAACTGAAGTTGGCAAGACCTGCAGTGGCTTACAAACTGGGTGAAAGCCATCACTGAAGCCGGTTATGAGCATGCTGGGGGAATATGAAGTGGTAGACCAGAAGACAAGATCAGTTAAAAGTTATGGAGAGAAGGTGACAAGGGTATGCAGGGGAGATATTTTATTTTCATTTTCTAGGTTTTTATTTAGATTATTTTGCTTCATTTTAGCGCAGCCTAACATGAAATAGCTGATGGAAACACAAATCAGGATGCACTAACCCAAAAGAAAAATGACCAAAATGAAATTATACATCTGGTGTTCAGTTGCTAAAGGGAACTCATATGCACATCTACACAAATTTCAGTTAGACAGACTAAGAGGATCACTTTATTTATAGTCATTCACTATGGTTAATGTGTATATGTTCAAATAGTAAGTGGAATTTTGCCATGCACATTAAGGGATGAATTCTATATATAGCAGCAAAAAAAAAAATCTGTGCCAAAAAGCGCTATTCTATAAAACCATGCTTAAAGTTAGGCGCAGTATATAGAAGTAAGTAAAGCAAATCAAATAGCACTTATGTCTGGGAATTGCGCCTAACTTTAGATGCAGCCATTTGCACCAACTGAAAGGTGGTACAAATGTATGCACCTAAATTACACGCATATCTTCCTTATTCTATAACTATGAATGTAATTTTTTTTAATTTATAGAAGTCTTTATTAAGCATTGTAAATACAGAACAAAACATACTCAGCTCTGCAGGAACACCCCCATTCCTCCACTGACCATCCCATTTCTGTGCCTAAATTTATGCACATATATTTCAATTAAATGTAATTAGTGCCAATAATTGCTTGTTAAGCCAATTACCAGTGCTAATGAGCTCATTATTCAATTAAATTCAAGAGGCTTCAGACTACCCAAAACACGGCTGCCAGACTTATCTTTGGCAAGTCAAGATTCGACAGTGCAACACCTCTTAGGGAGAGGCTTCAATGGCTTCCCATCAGAGAAAGAATAAATTTTAAAGTCTAATCTATAATTCACAGGATTATATATGGAGAATCCCCCAATTACATGAACAATCTTATTGACCTCCCAGCCAGAAATAGATTACTGTCGTCTCGTACCCATCTTAACTTACACTTCCTCAATTGCAAAGGCATTAAATATAAGACCTTCTATGCATCCAGTTTCTCCTTCTTGGGTAGCCAACTTTGGAATGCTTTGCCAAGATCTATCCGAACAATCAAAGACCATTTACCCTTCAGGAAAATGCTGAAGACCCATCTCTTCAAGACAGCTTACCCGCCTGACCCTACTTAACTTTAAACCCTTCCTCCTAATCTTGGTCCTAATGATCATTACCTCAAACTATATTTCCCAATCTCCTAATCCCCTTATCTTTTCCTATCCATCCTTTGCCCTTTATCTTTTCCTCTCCATCCTCCCTCTCCTCACCCCTCCCAATCCCTTTTCCTTTTGTTTATCCTACCTTCGTTTGCCCCGACATGTTCAACTCACTTATTCCTCAAACCCCCACTCTCACTACGTTTACTACAACTAATAATACTCACCTTAAAGACTTTGTGATTGTAATTGTATTTACTATGTAAGCCGCATTGAGCCTGCAATGTGTGGGAAAGCGTGGGGTAGAAATGTAATAAATAAAATAAAATAAATAAATTGTGTGCGCACATTGGGCATGCACAATTTTTAGTGATTTTTATAGAATTTGGGGTAATCCTTTAGTAAGGCACATGCTAAAAATGTGTAGCACAAATTACTGCATCACTGTTCTACTGATGATGTTTGGGAAACTGGGAAACATTGTGATTATTTTTTTTTACATTATGTCCAATTAAAATATTGTGTTCTTTACAAATAGTCCTCTTCCAAATTGTTCAAATCTCCATGGAACATTAAATAATACACTTCCAGTTGTTAAACAGATGGGACAGTGTTTCAGAAGGTGCCAGGGTTATTTATGGAAGCATGAAATTCAGCATAATAGATAAATTTTGTCACTATGAAATGCAGGTCCAGAAAACAGGAAGTATACTTCAGTGCTTATTTATTCTATTACTACTTCAGCTGCCCAGAAATGAAGAATCCTTCCTCCAAGGAATTATTTATTTTCCAACTACTGAACCAGAACATCTGACCATCAGTCATTTGCCAGACTTCCAACTCTAAACATATGCTTGTAAGTTTGTCTTAGATGATCTTTTGTAAATATTTATATGCTTCAATGAAGACTTTTTTTTATCCTTTAACATATGTAATTACAATAAATAATTCCATACATAAATATACACATTTGAGTATGATAATGACTGGATAACTGATTATCCACTTTTAGATTAGTACAAGAAGAATGCAGACCTAGCAAAGAACGCAATCATGGACATTTTAGTGGTTCTTCCAAACTGATGAACAGATACATGAGCCATCAAATAACAAGAAATCATAAGTGATAAGACAGTCCATTGTACTTTGATTTCTTTTCTTTATGCATTGCAATCTCGGTTCTTCTGTTATATTAGGCTACAGAGATTGAGTATCTTATGAAACTGGATTTCTGTTTGTTCTTTTTGCTAAAAGGGGACAGGGAAATGGGACTTGATATACTGCCTTTCTGAGGTTTTGCAACTACATTCAAAGCATACATAGTAGATGATGACGGCAGAAAAGGACCTACATGGTCCATCCAGTCTGCCCAACAAGATAAACACATATGTGCTACTTTTTGTGTATACCTTACCTTGATTTGTACCTGTCCTTTTCAGGGAACAGACCATATAAGTCTGCCCAGCACTATCCCCGCCTTCCAACCACCAGTCCCGCCTCCCACCACCGGCTCTGGCACAGACCGTATAAGTCTGCCCAGCACTATCCCCGCCTCTGCCACCCAATCTCGGCTAAGCTCCTTTATATATATAAAAGCAGTTTACATATATTCAGGTACTTTACTTATTTTGTACCAGGGACAATGGAGAATTAAGTGACTTGCCCAGGGTCACAAGGAGTTGCAGTGGGAATTGAACTCAGTTCCCCAGGATCAAAGTCCACTGCACTAACCACTAGGCTACTCCTCCACTTGATATAGCTTTGTGGAACTGAAAGAGGGATGTTGAAAGAGGGATGTGTAGGAGTGCACAGAACCAGACGTTTATGCAAATAGGCAGGATCAGAGGGATTTCGACCCTTAAAGGTTAGCATAAGAAGCCAGTGAGAGCTGAGAGCCAATGTTCAAGCTGAAGGAGAGGAGCAAGGTGCAGCCCAGGGAGCAATATGGTCAAAACGTCGACTGGCCGATATTTAAAACCATTTAATCAGGCTATCTCCCGCTGAATATCGCCGGTTAGTGCTAAGCAGATAGCTGGTTATATCATGCGATATAACCGGCTATCCACCGATATTCAGAGTATTGCTGGCTAAGTTTGGAGGCCAAACTAGGCTTCTTACTATACTTGGGTAAACACTAATGTTTTAACTTTTTATATTGCAATTATAAAGTGTTTAAATGTGCTCAGACCATACCCATTCCAACCATTATATCCCCAAGAGGAATATGTGGTAGTGTCACAGATGGAACCATCATTGCACATTTGATGTTCCGCCTCCTTACCATGTATGTACATACACCTGAGCTTACTTTAAAATCTTTATCATATATCGTAGGTTATAACAGTGAAAATTTTGTATATTCAATATATTAAAAAGACATGTTCAAATTGTTCTAAACACGATACATAGATATACCTACTACATAGTATAATACTGAGCTCAGAGGGTAACCCACAGATTTAAATAATGTAACTTCCTGATGAATACATAGGGAGGTGCAGTGTGCTTAATAACACTAAATGTATAATTCCCACATACAAACCTTAACAATCTCCCACAACAAATCGTAACTCAATAACAAAAAATATTTTACCACTTCCCTTGAGGATATATCGTGCTCACGTTTGTGCTTGTAAAACCAAATCAGTCCATTCATCCAAATCATTCTTGTCAGCTCCATAAGTGTTCCCTTTATGGCCAGTTTCAACATAACCTGCCAGCGCTGAATATCGACTTAGCGGGTAAGCTGAAACTAGCCAAAAAACACATGGCTGTTCAATGCCAGGCACCAGAAACAGCCAGGCATTGAATATCCGGCTCAGTGCCGACTGCAGGAAGCAGCCCGACTACGTCCTGCAGTCTGACCCCCTTGCTTTTAGAAACAGCATTATGCATTACAGAAGGATTTTCTCATCACTAGTAGCACATTTTTGCATTATATACTGTAACAATGAAAAAACACCTGCCACTTCAGCACTGCTAAAATAGAGACAGCAATTACTCTTAATAATCTAATACCAAGTATTGTTACACAGGAAAGCTAGGAAATAGAGAAGCATGTGACAAAACAGGACCACACATATGCTTATGACCAACTAGGACTGCCATATGCACTTACACTAACAGTCTTTCCTTTGAATCTCTATAACTTGTTGACCAGTGAGCTGTGTTAATTCTTTGCAAAGTGTAAACTATTCAATTATTTCTGCTGATCTTGTAGCCTAATGGTTAGTGAAGTGACCAGGGAACCAGGTTCAATTCCCACTGCAGCTCCTTGTGACTCCGGAAGAGTCACTTAACCTTCCATTACCACCACAAAAATGCAGTATATCAAAAGTCCCATCTCCCTATCCCCATCAACTAATCCAAAGGGGAAAAAAACACAGCCAATGATTTTCTCCATAGATTTGCAGCACCTGCACTACCTCTATCTCTCAAACTGTCTGTCTGGGAAGTAATATGAGGCAATCTATCCATGGTGTTCTTCACATAAAAAAGAAGAAATATATAACAGATTACATAAATCTCAAAAGAAGAATTGCATGATGTGCAGTATTTTAGATGTAACCCTTCTTTAGTAAAAACAAAAATGTAAATTCTTTACTTTGCAATATAATGTTGTATATTCTTATGCATGAGCAGTTATGCCAGTTATTGAGCTGCATTAAATACTCATTCTTAAATGGCAAATATATGCATGTAACTAATAGAATTCTATGTTATTCGTGTATTCGTGAGTCCCATCCATATGTCACCCAGACTCTGACCATGAGTATGCCCATCTGTCATAAGAACATAAATGTTGCCATACTGGGACAGACTAAAGGTCCATCAAGCCCAGTATCCTGTTTCCAACAGTGGCCAATCCAGGTCACAAGTACCTGGCAAGATCCCAGAACAGTAAAACACATTTTATGCTTCTTATTCTAGAAATAAGCAGTGGAGTTTTCAAGTCCATCTTAATAATGGTTTATGGACTTTTCTTTTTGGGAATTATGCAAACCTTGTTTAAACACTGCTAAGCTAATTGCTTTTACCACATTCTCTGGCAATGAATTCCAGAGTTTAATTAAATGTTGAGTGAAGAAATATTTTCTACAGTTTGTTTTGAATTTACTACTTAGTAGCTTCATTGCGTACCTCCTAGTCCTAGTATTTTTGGAAAGAGTATACAAACGATTCACGTCTACCCGTTCCACACCACTCAGTATTTTATAGACCTCTATTATAACTCCTCTCGGCTTCCTCTTCTCCAAGCTGCTTTAGTCTTTCCTCATAGGGAAGTTGTCCCATCCCCTTTATCTGTATCTTCTGTATCTTTTTTAATTGCACTATATGTTTTGCGATGCGGTGACCAGAATTGCACACAGTATTCGAGATGCAGTTGAACCATGGAGCAATGCAAAGGCATGATAACATTCTCATTTTTGTTTTCCATTCCTTTTGTAATAATTCCTAACAGTATATTTGCTTTCTTAGCCAGCACTGCACAAAGGATTTCAACATATCATCAATGATGACACCTAGATCCTTTTCCTGGGTTGTGATTCCTAATGTGGAATCTTACATCATGTAGCTATAGCTTGGGTTCCTCTTTCCCACTTGCTCACATTAAACGTTATCTGCCATTTGGATGCCCAGTCTCAAAAGTTAATAGGGCTCCATGTAAGACAAGTGTATATTTAAAAAATAGCACTAAGTTCTGGATTCAGTAAATGCAGCTCAAAATTCATCACCGAAAAAAATCAGCACTGAACGGTGTTCCAGGATCAGCACCCTTTATAGAATAGTATGTAGCATTGGGAAATGCGCTCAATATGGGCATGAGGAGGTATTGTTACCCTGGAAAACTAGGAAATAGAGAAGCATATACCAACTAGGAAACCAGGTGTAAATCCTGACATGCAAGTTGGGCATGGAATCACACTATTCTATAATACTGTGTGCATTTTAAGGGAACACCCACCCACGCCCCTTTGCAGATTCACTTGGAAACACTTAGACACTATTCTATAAATGGGCACTTAAGTGTGTTTTTATGCAGATCTACTGTTTCTGCCCTGTTTTGGTGCTTTGCATCTGTTAGAATGCTTTTCCGTGCCAAAAATTCAGTCTGGAAGTAGATTCAGTCGATTCATGTTTGGCACCATGTATCGAATTACCCTCATTAGTATATAATATTGTACACTGAAAACCCAGAGCTACAAAAATGACCACAAACTGGTGAATTATTATCTAGAGTTTGAAGGGTTGGTGCTGATGCTAAGAGGACCAGTCTCTCTCTCTAATACTCCTGCTTCTTCAATGTGGTTTTCCTAATACATTTACTTTGGCACAATGTAAAGCCTCCACATTTCAATGTTTATGTAAATTTTGGTCACCTTTTTTGATACATTTGAGTATATCATAACCTGAGTATTAATAGTACTATTATTGGTTTCCTTAAGTCATTGATCTTGCAAGAATAGATCCCAATTAACAGAACACATTCATTTTTAAGCCTTTTTAATTCACCATACGGTGTATTCCCATGTCAATAAACAATCAGACATTGCCTTTGCATGAGTTTTAAAGTACTCTGTTTGAGAAGTTTCCTTAATCTAAGAAACTTTTCTACTGGGATGTTCCATTTCAAATGTAATGGATGATGACATGAAAAATATAGAGTATACTATTCTCTGTTGGTTTATGATCCCTTTTAATTAAAATTTCTCAAAAAGGAATAACATGAGAGTCAAAAGCCATTCAAATTTGATATTTGAAATCACCGTCACAATTGCATTCATGATTTTTGTTCACTGCCTTTCCAGCACATAAGGGCATCATCAATAAAATGTTTCCATAAGGTAATCCTCTTTGTTTAGAAAAGGTAATTTGTAAATTCAGCATGATTCAAAATTCATTGTAAATACATTAATCACATCAGGCTTCCATAGCTGTGACCAAAGTTTGTTGAAAGATTTGCCACACAAATTTTAAAAAAATCTAGCTGACAAATAAATCCAGCTGGAATTTTATTCTGACTAGGATACTGTTTACTTTTTTTTTCAATTAAATTCAGCATAGATTCTTTGGGTATATTCATATACATTGAAAATATATCAATAGTAACCATAATTAATTTATATTTTACTGTATGATACTATTCAATTGTCTATATAGCATCTCCAGAATCTCTCCTATGGACAGTACATTACTAAAAGAACTCCTTCAGAAATTTGTCAACATAAATGCACAACAGTTCAAGTATAGAACCCTTGGGGGACATTATCAAAGATTGGGAGTGACAATTGTCACAAGTTGAACACTGGGAGATATATCAATTATTACCTATGCCCATCTTCACTGCTGTTTATATTTCTGCATGGGACACTTAACTTCATTTATTCATTCATTCTAGCATTTATATAACAGCACTCAAACCTTTCAGAATTCCAGACTACACTCTCTTTCTCATCTTACATTCCAAAAATTAACATTGAACAAAGTTGATCCAGTTAAATGTGACAAAACATTGGCCGTATCTTTATCACCCCAACTAACACCATTCCAGTTCTTTAACAATCATAACACATAACTGCTTAGAATGGTAAGCATACAGTTCACCCAGAGCGGTTCTTTTTGCCAACCCCCAAGGGCTAGTCAGTTTGAACTAGCCCAGTTTATCATACATGAAATATTCAATAACAGCATCAACAGCATGATCCATGATGATGCTGAGTCATGCCAACACTCGTTGTGGTGTCACCCCATGAGCATTCAAAATCAGTTTCTCATTATTCATTTACCATCCGAATTGTTTCTATATCCAGCTCTAAGGCTCCCAACTGAATCCCATTCCCATTACTACTACTACTACTATTTAGCATTTCTATAGCGCTACAAGGCATACGCAGCGCTGCACAAACATAGAAGAAAGACAGTCCCTGCTCAAAGAGCTTACAATCTAATAGACAAAAAATAAATAAAGTAAGCAAATCAAATCAATTAATGTGAACGGGAAGGAAGAGAGGAGGGTAGGTGGAGGCGAGTGGTTACAAGTGGTTACGAGTCAAAAGCAATGTTAAAGAGGTGGGCTTTCAGTCTAGATTTAAAGGTGGCCAAGGATGGGGCAAGACGTAGGGGCTCAGGAAGTTTATTCTAGGCGTAGGGTGCAGTGAGACAGAAGGCGCGAAGTCTGGAGGCAGTAGTGGAGAAGGGAACAGATAAGAAGGATTTATCCATGGAGCAGAGTGCACGGGAAGGGGTGTAGGGAAGGACGAGTGTGGAGAGATACTGGGGAGCAGCAGAGTGAATACATTTATAGGTTAGTAGAAGAAGTTTGAACAGGATGCGAAAACGGATAGGGAGCCAGTGAAGGGTCTTGAGGAGAGGGGTAGTATGAGTAAAGCGACCCTGGCGGAAGATGAGACGGGCAGCAGAGTTTTGAACCGACTGGAGAGGTGAGAGGTGACTAAGTGGGAGGCCAGCAAGAAGCAGATTGCAGTAGTCTAAACGAGTGGTGACAAGGGTGTGGATGAGGGTTTTGGTAGAGTGCTCGGAAAGAAAGGGGCGGATTTTACGGATGTTGTAAAGAAAGAAACGACAGGTCTTGGCGGTCTGCTGGATATGAGCAGAGAAGGAGAGAGAAGAGTCAAAGATGACCCCAAGGTTTCGAGCTGAGGAGACAGGGAGAATGAGAGAGCCATCAACAGAAATAGAAAACGGGGGGAGCGGGGAGGTGGGTTTGGGGGGGAAAATGAGAAGCTCGGTTTTGGTCATATTTAATTTCAGGTGGTGTTGAGACATCCAGACAGCAATGTCAGACAAGCACGCTGAAACTTTGGTTTGGATGCAAGGTGAGATATCAGGGGTAGAAAGGTACATTTGGGAGTCATCAGCATAGAGATGGTAGGAAAAGCCATGGGATGAGATTAATGAACCAAGGGAAGAAGTGTAGATAGAAAAGAGGAGGGGACCAAGAACAGAACCCTGAGGTACGCCGACAGGCAGAGGGATAGAAGTAGAAGAGGATCCACCAGAGTGAACACTAAAGGTGTGGAGGGAGAGGTAGGAAGAGAACCAGGAAAGGACAGAGCCCTGGAATCCAAGTGAGGACAGGGTATCGAGAAGTATGCTGTGATCGACAGTGTCAAAAGCCGCGGAAAGATCAAGAAGAATGAGGATGGAATATTGACCTCTGGATTTAGCCAGTAATAGGTCATTGGAGACTTTAGTAAGCGCAGTTTCAGTTGAGTGGAGAGGGCGAAAACCAGATTGTAATGGGTCAAGAATAGCATGTGAGGAGAGAAAATCAAGGCAGCGGCGGTGAACAGCACGCTCAAGTAATTTGGAGAGAAAAGGAAGGAGGGAGATGGGTCGGTAATTAGAGGGACAAGTAGGGTTGAGTGAAGGCTTCTCCCCAAAGCTGTGACTCCCATTATCCACCATCCCAAAATCACAAGTCACCCCATCAAGAATCCCCAGACAACCAACCCCATACTTCTACAGGTACAAAAACCCCTGGAACCAAACAAACAAAACTGGGAGGGTGAGTGGGATGAAGTTTCCTATCCCCTTTAAACCACCCTAATCAGCTACCTATTCAAACACCATCCCATCGTCCTTCACCCATAAAAATTTCCCCCACAATAATTCCTGCCTATCCACCATGATTCCAGTTCTGCCCTCAATCCCCTAATCCTATCAATCGACTCCTGATCCTAGCTATGTTACTAACTGCCCTTTCCTATGTCATCCCACATTCCTAACACCCCCCCCCCCCCTTATATCCCACTACTAATACCTTTGAGGCTACATGTCTTGGCCAATGTTATTTACCCTTTCAATGCTAAAGCTGAGGACAGCCTTAACATTTTGCTGTTTGCTGTATCAGGGCACAGTGAGATCCTCCTCAGATGCATCATCACCCTGCGACCTATAGCATTTGAAATAAATAGTTAGAGACTGGGATATTTGTGCTACCGTATTCATTTTTATCTTTCCCCCTCTCCAATCTCTTTCAAAACCATTTTTTCACATGCTCTTCTGATATCCTTATACATGTGAATATCCAGCTTATAATCAAAAGAGAAAAACACCTATATTTCGACCCAAATCTGGAGATGGCCGTTTTTCTCGCAAAGGCGCCCAAATCGGTATAATCGAAAGCTGATTTTGGGTGTTTCCAACTGCATTCCGTCGCAGAAACGAATAAAGATGGGGGCATGTCGGAGGCGGGACTGGGGCGTGGTTATCAGCCGAGGAGAGATGGGCGTCTGTAGCTGATAATGGAAAAAAAAGGCATTTTTACCGCGATTTTGGGTCACTTTTTTTGGACCCTTTTTTTTCACGAACAAGTCCCAAAAAAGTGCCCCAAATGCCCAGATGACCACTGGAGGGAATTGGGGATGACATCCCTGGACTCTCCCAGTGGTCACTAACCCCCTCCCACCAAAATAAAACCCACTTTAAAAACTTTTTTCCCAGCCTCTATGCCAGCCTCAAATGCCGTACCCACCTCCATGACAGCAGAATGTGTTTGATCCTGTCACAGCCTTTCCCTGGGTCAGATGTGGCTCTTGGGTGCACTACAGGGTCACATCAGCATTGCATTGTGGTGGGTGTAGGGTATTGGGCTCCGTGATTTCCTTAGCTTGTGTTACAATCTCACGATGTTGGTAGTTGGTAGGCTCTTCTCCCTTGGTGCTTTTCCCCCTGCCTACTGGGTCAGAGTGTGCCCTGTTGTGTTTCCTGTTGTAGTCCATGCGGTAGTGGCCATTTTTGTAAGCCAGTTTTAGTTCCCTTTCCTGTGTTACCCACGTTAGAGAACTTAGTTCTTACCTTGAATGTGGCTGAAAGAGGGCATTGTACAGCATTCTGCCAGCTCTGACCTACTGCTAATCTCAGTACCAGGGAGACTCGTTGCCAGTGGGGCACAACCGCTGCAGTTAACTGTGAGTAAACGTGCTTATTCAAATAAAGGACGTTTTCGGAGAGATTAGTCTTCAGGTGTCAACTGGTGTGCCAATGTTATACAGCAGCAACAAGTCCTAGAGGCCTGCGTGTATGCAGATCCCTGGAGCACTTTTAGTGGGTACCGCAGTGCACTTCAGCCAGGTGGACCCAGGCCCATTCCCCCTACCTGTAACACTTGTGCTGGTAAATGGGAGGCCTCCAAAACCCACTGTACCCACATGTGGGTGCCCCCTTCACCCCTAAGAGCTATGGTAGTGTTGTACATTTGTGGGTAGTGGGTTTTGGAGGAGGGGGGTTGGGAACTCAGCACCCGTGGTAAGGGAGGTATGCATGTGGGAGCTTTTTCTGAAGTCCACCGAACTGACCTAGGGTGCCCAGTTGGTGTCCTGGCATATCAGGGGGGCCAGTGTACTACCAATCCTGGCCCCTCCCACGACCAAATGGGTCGGATTAGGACGTTTTTGAGCTGGGCGTTTTTAGTTTCCATTATCGCTAAAAAAAACAAACGCCTAGCTCAAAAACGTCCATTTTTTTGAAAATACGGTTTGGCCCGCCCCTTCACGGACCCGTTCTCGGATATAAACGCCCATGGAGATAGGCGTTTGCGTTCGATTATGCCCCTCCACGTCAGCTAACTCAAGACATTTACACACAAATACCATCACTGAGTTTTTTCACCTCATTCTAAGGGGGTAGAGGTATGCAGATTTTAGATTGACCTCTCTACATTCATCACTGTATCTTCTGCTTCTGCTGCAGCTGCTGCCCTATCAGTGCTCCCAAGTAACAGGAAGCGATGTTAGATGTTGAGTGGCAGGCTACCACTGTAGCATTGAACTCCCTGAAGTTCCAACTTACCCATCTTAAGGACAAACCTGCAAGGGATATTGGAGGGACCAAATGTATAAAACATTTTATAGTCATACAGTAAATAGTAATGTTTGTTTTCTGCATTTTAGGAAACAAGTGTTCATATAAATTATTCTTCAATTCATCTCTTTCTTGTTCAGTGACAATTATATTTGATAGTATCATAGCTCTATAACTATTCTATTCAAAATTATATTTCTTCTTTTGCAGAGCCCTCTTCTTGCCAGACATCCAACGGGAGAGTCTTTAATGTGCTTGCAATCACTTATGTGTGTAACAGATTCTGACACAAGACCACTGTTTCTCATTGTATTAAAAGAAGAGAAACAGGACTCACTTCAAAATTGCACTAACTCAGGACAGGTGACAACTTGAAGTTAGTTGGCTATTCAGATGTACTTTTCGGCACATTAGTAGCCAGATATAAATAACTTAATGGAGCCCCCTGTGATGCAAAATATTTTATAATTGAAATGTTTAAACACAGCTGGAATCCTTATTTAATGTATTTGTTACATGTATCCTTGGCATTGTTTTTGGTAGTGATGGGGGAAATAAAGATTTGAATGTGTATTCCTAAGTGGAACAGTATAATCATGGAAACACTAGGGGAAACATTAGTATTAACTTAAGCAATCACATTCTGTTTGCATGTGTTTTGTATTAAGTTATTTCTATTTATGTGTTCTGTAAATAGCTGGCTGTCCTACTAGATTTAACATATGGAGGACATACAGTAACACAGTAATGTGAGTAACAGACAGCACATAAGACCAACATAGTCCATCTGGTCTGCCAACAAGGTGGCTAGAGCTGTATCTGCCGCTCTGAGCAGAACATGCAAGTTACCTCCTCTATGCCTTTGTTTAGAATTTTACCTGCCGCTTCATTGTCTTACATCATTCTATTGCTGTATTATGTCCATCCTGGTCACCAGTCATATGATCAGATCATGGTATACCAAGCACCTTGTAGCAACACATTTTCTGTGCAAGAACTCTTAGACCCGATTACTCCAATGACCCTGAATTACCCTAGGATGGTGATCATGGGAGATTTCAATCTACTCATCAAATCCCCAGATACCACCACAGCTGCCTTTCTGGACATGATGATAGCACTCGGATTCACACAGGTAATCAATTCTCCAACCCACGAAAAGGGTCATATACTAGATTTGGTATTCTACAAAGGAGTTGACATCCCAGAATTCTAGGTTAGTGTATTGAAATAACACCCCTATCATTGTCAAGTCATTTTCTAATTAAATTCTCCCTAAGTGACCAACTGAAACAAATGGCACCTCCCAGAGTTTGGAAGGAGATCAGAGACAACAAAAGCTGACCATTGGGAATTTCCTAGAGGCATTGCACTTTTCACATATGGATGAAAAGACAGCTACAGTGTCAGAACAGGTTGACATTTGGAATACATACTTAGACAAGACCTTAGAGAAAATGGCATCACTAAAAAAGGTCTTATGCCCCACTCACAAACGCTCACCTTGGTTTTCTCCAGACCTTCGGATCCTTAAACACAAAGGACGGAAACTGGAAAGGACATGGTGGAAATCTCGCCTGGATGAAGACAGGCTAAACTGTAGGAAGCACATGACAAACTATTGCCAAGCCTTAACAGCAACCAAAAATCAATATTTCTCTCAATGCATTGCACAGGCTGCCAATTCAACCAAACAGCTATTCAGTATAGTAAACAGCCTACTGCAACCCATACAACAGAACCAGCCTGACCAGTCAAAACTGAACTGTGATGATTTTGATGCATACTTTGCCAATAAAATTAAAAGTCTCCATCAGGATTTGC
Organism: Microcaecilia unicolor; assembly: GCF_901765095.1. Taxonomy (NCBI): domain Eukaryota; kingdom Metazoa; phylum Chordata; class Amphibia; order Gymnophiona; family Siphonopidae; genus Microcaecilia; species Microcaecilia unicolor. The sequence goes on from NC_044033.1 coordinate 422,026,613, forward strand.
AGGCAATCCCATCCAGCCTCCAATCAATTAACCAGGAGTGCACAAATGAACCCACTCCTGACAGAGACATATAGGACACTTTTAACCTAATAACAGAGGAGAGCCTTGCCAAAATCCTAAGAGATCTTCAACCAACTACCTGCTCCCTCGACCCCTGCTCAGGCAAGTATGGGCCTAATAGAAGGTGCCACTAAAATTGTGAACTCCTCTCTTTCTAATGAGCAACTATCAATAGCATTAAAAAGGGCAGTGGTTCACCCTTTGCTAAAGAAAAACAATATTGACCAGGACAAACTTGAAAGTTACTGGCCAGTATCCAACATCCCATTTCTAGGGAAACGTATAGAACAAACAGTCTGTGTTCAACTCAGTGATTGGCTAGAAAAGAGAAACTGGCTACAGCCATGTTAATTTGGCTTCAGATCTGGTTGTGGAACAGAAACAGTCCTTGTATCCCTACTAGATGATCTTCACAGATATCGAGACATTTGCCTTGGTGTTAGTACTGCTAGATTGCTCATCAGCTTTTGTCACTGTGGATCATGATATCATGCTAACATGACTTGCAGAAATAGGTATCAATGGAACAGTACTTGTTTGGTTCAGATCCTATCTATCAGACAGGCAACAATCCACAATGTTTGCCGGCACTTCATCGTCACCATAGTCACTGACCTGTGAGGTACCACAAAGATCGATAATGTCACTCATTCTGTTCAATATCTACCTCAAGTCACTAGCCAAGATGTTTTAGTCAATGAGCACTCAGTTCTACTTCTATGAGGATGATGTGCAGCTACTTATACCCACTTAACCTGAATTGCCTACAGCCCTAAATAAACTGATTGCCTGTCTAACATCAATTCATAAATGGGCTAAGCACAACAAAATTTGCCTGAACCCAAGTAAAACCAAGCTCCTCTGTGTCCCGAACACAAATGGTCATGTACAGTACCTGACATCAAAATCTCTGTTGGGAAGTATGAACTCCCCAAGTAATCACAAGTCAGAAACCTTGGAATACATTTAGATTCAATACTTACTCTGATTCCCCAAATCTAAACAACCTTCAAGAGCTGCTTCTACTATTTGCAACAAATACGCTGCCTCTCTCCTTACACCGAGAAGGTAAATCTTATCCTGGTTGTGCATGCCATGATAACATCAAGACTAGATTACTGTAATGCACTCTACAATGGGATCAGGCTGCTGGCATCGGCATTTAAAAAGGAGATAGAGCAGCTTTTAAACTAGAAATGGGGGGAAGGCCGACAGTCGCTCAAAATCGCATGGTTCGGGAAAAGGTATCTTGCAAAGATACCTCACAAACAGGGAAGATAGGGTTTCTGGATAGTGAGGTTGCACAACAGACCGTGGTAGACCAGGTGCCCTTAAATACAACTAAAGATCAGACAAAAGATGTCAAATCAATAGTGTCAGGTACTAAGCGTCATGCAAATAAGAACAACAAACATACTCTGAAATGTCTATATGCAAATGCTAGGAGTCTAAGAAATAAGATGGGAGAGTTGGAATATATTGCACTAAACGAAAAATTGGATATAATAGGCATTACTGAGACCTGGTGGAAGGGGGATAACCAGTGGGACACTGTCATATTGGGGTACAAAGTATATCATAGTGATAGGGTGGGCCGGACTGGTGGAGGGGTAGCATTGTATATTAACGAGAGCCTTGACTCAGATAGATTACAAATTCAGCAGGACACAAATCACACCTTTGAATCATTGTGGGTTGAAATTCCATGTATAAAAGGGGAAAAAACGGTGATAGGAATGTACTACCGTCCGCCTCGCCAGGATGAGCAGGTAGACGCAGAAATGGTAAAAGAAATCAGAGACGCGAACAAAATGGGCAATGTAAATATTTTTTATTGTAAGTATGAAAGGCGTATAACAGAACATTGAAATTTTCATACATTGCAGCAAACATAACAGAACAGCAACTTCTGTCCATTAACTCTAGAGCAAGGACATCTCATTTATCCAGTATGATAAATAACTTTGAACCACATACAAATTCACATCCTATGTATGCATGACAAAGATCACAACAGCTATTATCACACATAACCTTCCACCTCATTTTTTTTTAAATGTTTCCCCTCCCTCCCCGTCCCCTCTTACCCCCTGCCCTCCCCCCCTGCTCCTGGAGAAACCTGAGACCCAAAGTACAACATCTCAAAGCGTTGCCATAAATGCCCAAATCCCCATCCACGCGGACCCAAAGACTTAGAGCGCTCCTGTTCCCAGCAAGCCATCTGCTTCATTCTGGCTAACCAGAGATTGACAACTGAGGGCTCTACAAGCGTCCATTGGGCCAATATTGTTTTCCGTGCCACCATAAGAGCGACACCCACAAACCGAACCTGAGAATATTGCAGGCCTTGATCACTTAATTCAGACTCATCTCCCAGCAGCAGTATCTTGTAAGACCACTCTATGGGGACTCCCAATGTGCACTCCAGCAATTCCACCACTGTGCTCCAAAACTGGGCTAACTTCGTGCACTCCAAAAAAGTGTGTATCAATGTTCCTTCTCTATGTTTGCACCTCAGACATGTACTATCCTCCCATAAGCCCATACGCTTACCCTTCTCCCGTGTTATGAACGCCCCATGTAACAACTTAAATTGCATCTCTTGCAAATTCGCACTAGGAGTTGATTTAAAGGCCCATGTAAAATAATTTGAAAGCATATCCACTGTGACCTCTTCTCCCAACTGCTCCCCCCACCAACTCGCTAAGCCAGCAAAAAAAGAACATCTTTGTGTTCCTTTCCCAGTGCATACCACACCGCCAACCTATTCGCTGACTTCGGTACTTGACAAAACAACGTATCTAATTGGGTAAAGGTAGGCCCTTGTGATGTTGAAGTAGT